>NC_050068.2:268935195-270135195 GCF_009764565.3 Dermochelys coriacea | reverse complement strand
TGACCGCTATTCCTACCTACATGCCTCTAGCTTTCATCCAGATCATACCACACGATCCATTGTCTACAGCCAAGCTCTACGATATAACCGCATTTGCTCCAACCCCTCAGACAGAGACAAACACCTACAAGATCTCTATCATGCATTCCTACAACGACAGTACCCACCTGCTGAAGTGAAGAAACAGATTGACAGAGCCAGAGAACATGAAACAATGGGTTTATCATACACACTGTAAGGAGAAAAGAAGTACTTGTGGCACCTTAGAGACTAACAAATTTATTAGAGCATAAGCTTTCGTGAGCTACAGCTCACTTCATCGGATGCATTTGGTGGAAAAAACAGAGGAGAGATTTATATACACACACAGAGAACATGAAACAATGGGTTTATACACACTGTAAGGAGAGTGATCACTTAAGATAAGCCATCACCAACAGCAGGGGGGGGAAGGAGGAAAACCTTTCATGGTGACAAGCAGGTAGGCTAATTCTTGTTAACTGCTGGAATTAGCCTACCTGCTTGTCACCATGAAAGGTTTTCCTCCTTCCCCCCCCTGCTGTTGGTGATGGCTTATCTTAAGTGATCACTCTCCTTACAGTAAAAAGAAAAGGAGTACTTGTGGCACCTTAGAGACTAACAAATTTATTAGAGCATAAGCTTTCGTGAGCTACAGCTCACTTCTGTAGCTCACGAAAGCTTATGCTCTAATAAATTTGTTAGTCTCTAAGGTGCCACAAGTACTCCTTTTCTTTTTGCGAATACAGACTAACACGGCTGCTACTCTGAAACCTCTCCTTACAGTGTGTATGATAAACCCATTGTTTCATGTTCTCTGTGTGTGTGTATATAAATCTCTCCTCTGTTTTTTCCACCAAATGCATCCGATGAAGTGAGCTGTAGCTCACGAAAGCTTATGCTCTAATAAATTTGTTAGTCTCCAAGGTACCACAAGTACTCCTTTTCTTTTTGACAATTACAGAGATGGTAAAGCTGCTGCATCTGCTAACAAGATGCATGGGGCTCTACATGTCCCCATTTCCCTCTTATAGTTTTTCGATTTTCAAACAAAATCAATAGGATTTTGTTTATTGATGCCTAGAACATTCCCTGAATTGACTGGATGCGATATTCAAAAGTTACTGCATTGCACCCAAACAGAGAAATGCCATCAAGCTGAGTGACAAAGTATATCTTGGGACCAACGCAACTACAGCAACACAGCAAACATCAAGTTGAGTGTAAAACCTTGCTTCACCCGGCGAAATTATTGGTATTGTACACTGTTGAACTGCACAGTGCCTAGGATTTCTCAACTTTATAAATCCCATTTGTTTCTCTCACAATTTTTTTTAAACTTCATTCATTTTGAACAGCATTTCAATTTTCATAGTCTACACTACGGCCAATTTTTTCAGCACAACTGCAGAAAGCTTTGATGAGACTTACCTTTTTGTTTGTTTGCAGTGCTGTGGCAGCCATGTTGGTCCTAGGATATTAGGAATATTAGATACCCCAAGAGAATCTGCTTCAATATTTGGTGGGGGGACACCCTCTAACCACACACCCCTAGTTGTCACCTGCCTCCCAACACTGGAACCCATACAGGATTTCATTAAACAACAACTCAATGGTGACTACATCCTGATATAAATCTTTCTTGAACCTCCTCTTCTGGCTTTCAAACAATTCCCAAATGTCACCAATCTCATCATCAGAAGCAAGCTCCCAATAGACGAAGACAAACAAATTCAAAGCGGCATCAGACCCCACCAGAGCAACAGATGCAAAACCTCCATACATGGCTACACTGCTACAACGATCAATACTTCCCACACTCCTTATAAGATCCTTATAAGATCCTTATAAGATATATATGCCTATCACAATGTGTGGCATACCTCATCTCATGCACTAAATACCTGAACAACAACTATATGGGTGAAAGAGGAGGTTACTTACCTGTAACTGGAGGTTCTTCAAGATGTGTGGTCCCTATTTGTATTCCACTGAGGGTTTATGCATGAACATCATGTGACCCGAGCCAGAGAATTTGAAAGTAGTAGCGTCCGTTGTTCCACGCATGCGCCCTTGCCTCGCCTTATGGCTTCGTCCGAGGTGATGGGGAGGGGGCATACTGACCATGTCTCCAGTTCCTTCTCCACTGCAAATCCAAGAGATCCGCAGCAGAGGGGAAGGAGGGTGGGAAGTGGAATCCAGATAAGGACCGCACAAAGAATCTCTAATTACAGGTAAGTAACCTCCTTTTCTTCTTTGAGTGTGGTCCCTATTGTATTGCACTGAGAGTGATTAACAAACAGTACCTCACGGGTTCTCAAACTGGGAGTCGGGACCCCTCAGGGGGTTGCGAGGTTATTACCTGGGTGGTTGCAAGCTGTCAGCCTCCACCCCAAACCCTGCTTTGCCTCCAGCATTTATAATGGTGTTAAATATTTAAAAGTGTTTTTAATTTATTAGGGGGGATCGCACTCAGAGGCTTCCTATGTGAAAAGGGTCACCAGTACAAAAGTTTGAGAACCACTGCAGTACTTAAACTGGAGGAGGGTGCAAGGAGGACGATGGAACAGTTTAGTGCAGGACAGCCACACCAAATGAGGCATCCGTCGCAGAGTTCTGCACCAAGGTATAATGTGTAGCGAAGGTATGTACTGAACTCCACATGACCACTCTACATATGTCTCAAAGCGGCACTTCATGGAGAGTGGCCATGGTTGAACCTGGGGCTCTCGTGGAATGGGCCCTCACCCCCAAGGGTGGAGGCAGTCCTGACAACTCATAACATAGTGTAATGCACCCCAAAATCCACTGGAAATTTCTGTGTAGAAACTGCATGCCCCTTAACTCTCTCCATCACTGTGTTAAACAATCTAGGAGACTTCCTGATCAGTCTTGTCCTCTGCAGTTAGAAGGTCAAAGCCTGATGGAGGTCGAGTGAGTGATGTCATCGTTCCTCTTCCGAGGTATGAGGCTTCAGAAAGAAAGCAGGTAAGTGGATGGGTTCATTCAGATTAAACTGGGATACAACTTTTGGTAGAAACTTGAGATTGAAAAGAGGGACATAAAGCAAACCCAGTGGCTCAAAGGGTTGTTTCATTAGTGCTGATAGGAATGAGGTTGAGGTCCCACTGGGGAGTGATAGGTTGTGCATGTGGGAAAGTTCGGATGAGATCTTTCCAATACCTAGCAGTCAATGAGTGTGTAAATACACAGTACCCTTCCATGGAGAGGGGTGGGCTGGAAGGTGCTAATTGCTGCTAGGTGGGCTTTGAGGGTGAGCCTCAATGTTTTTAAGGATAGAAGGTAATCCAAAAGAAGGGGAATCTCCACTTCCTCTGGGGAAAGCCATTTCTGTTGGGCCCAGGAGGTGAAGCGGTTCTATTTGGCTTGGTAGGAATCAAGATGTCACTTACTATGGTGTTGTGGAGTTTCCACTCATGATCAGACACAAATCTGCTGCTGAGAGAGTCTGCAATCACATTCTGAGTCCCCAGAAGATGGGTTGCAGAGAGCAGGATCTTGTAGATGATGTGCCAATTCCATAGATTGGCTACCTCCACACAAAGAGCGGTTGACTTCCTGTCCCCTTGTTTGTTGATGTAATAAACAGTGATAGTGTTGTCCAACATGATGAGAATGTGATCGAAGCAGATGGATGGGAGAAATGTTTGGCATGCCTTCCTTACAGCCCGGAGTTTCAGAACGTTGATGTGCATCCTGGATTCCCAAGGAGTCCATGTTCCTTGTGTCATGTGATCTCTCGTGCGCGCCCCACCCTACAAGGGATACATCGATGATGATTGTCCCATCCAGGGAGGATGGGAAAAAGGAGATCCCCAAACAGACCTGTCACGGGTCCATCCACCACTGGAGGGATGAGAGTACCTCAGGGGGAAATGTCAGCATAAGGTCCCCGGTATGTCACATGGAAGAATAAACTCTTTTGGAGCCACATCTGGAGGCTGTGAAGGTGGAAGTGAGTGAAGACAGTGACATATGTGCATTATGCCATGTGGCCAAGGAAGGACTGGTGAGTCCTGACCGGGACCAATGGACTGTTGACTTCTTGGGCGACAAGTTCTTGCAGAGTCGGAATCTGACCCTTGGTAGGTAAGTTTGTGCTGTGATAGAGCAGATGGAGGACTCATGAAGTCTAGGGACTGTGTGGGAACCAAAGTTGATTTTTTAACATTGACGCTGACTTCGAGGAAGGAAAAGAGTCTCAAGAACATGGAGGTCAAGACTCAAGCTTTATCTCTGGATTGTGTTGCTAGTAGCGAGTCGTTGAGATAGGAGAATACAAGGATCCCATAATGCCTGAGGTAGACCACCATGTCAGAAATAACTTTGGTGAAGACCCTTGGAGCAATTGAGAGTCCAAATGGCAGGACCCTGAACTGAAAATGCTGATAACCTACCATGAACCTCAGTTATCATCTGTGGGCCGGATAGATGTCTATGTGAAAACAGGCATCCTGCGTATCGAGAGGCATAAACCAGATACCTTTTTCTAACAATGGAATGATGGCTACTAAGATGACTATACGAAACTTGCGTGTATGGATGGAGCGACTGAGATGATGGAGATCCAGGATTGGCCTCCACATGCCCTTCTTTTTGGGAATCAGGAAGTAAACTGAATAGAACCCTGTCCCTTGATAATCTGGAGGAACCTACTTTATCGCTCTTCTTTGTAGTAAGGAATCCACTTCTAGGGCAATGATGCTGTCATGAAATTGGTCCTTGAAGAGCGATTGGGAAGGGGGTTGTGTATGAGGTAGTGATGAATTTGATACATAAGCCATAGTGGGTGACAGTTAGCATCCACTTGTCCATTGTTATTGCACTCCAAGCTGGTAGAAAGAGAGCTAGACAACTGCTGAAGGGGATGGTATGGTTGATGGTTCCTCAGAAATATCTTTTCTGAGAGATTTGCATGTGTGAGGAGGAAGGCTGTGAACGTGGACCTGGAGGGAGAGATTGTTGGGTCTCTCAGTGGTTTGTACAGCCTCCTGTGGAAAAACTGGATGTGGATGGTGGGAAGTAGAATTTATGCTTGGGTGCTGGTGGGTAGATACCAGCAAGTGAAGTGTGGTTCTTGACTCTTTGAGGATGTGGAGGGAATCATCTGTTTTCTGATTAAAAAGATGAAATTCATTGAAAGGGAGGTCCTCAGTGGTATTTTGTATCTCCCTAGGGAAGTCGAGGAATGAAGCTACACTCCCTCTGCATGACAATGCTTGTAGCCACCGAGCGGGAGGAAGTTTCTGCCATCATAGGCACTGACTTATTCAGATCTCAGAGGGTGCTCGACCCCTGCTCCCTCCAAGGCCCTGCCCCCACCCCACCTCTTCCTGACCCCTCCTCACTCCCCACAGCGCCTCCTGAACGCCATTGAACAGCTGATCCTCAGTGGGCAGGAAGCGCTGGGAGGGAGGGGGAGAATCTGATTGGTGAGTGGCGCTGATCCATGGGGCTGCCAGTGGGTACTGAGCACCCACCAATTTTTTTCAGGGGGTGCTCCAGGGCTGGAGCACCCCCAGAGTCAGCGTCTATGCCTGCTGCTTCTATAGCTGATTGAAGCACTCTCCTCACCACCTGTTCCCCTTCCTCCAAGATTGATTGGAACCAGGCCCGATCTTGTTGTGACAGTTTCTCAGCAAAATCCTCCAGTTTGCTATAGTTCAAGAAGTCCTATTTGGCAAGCAATGCTTGATAGTTTGAAATCCTGAACTGGAGGCTTGCTGAGAAGACCTTGTGTCACATAAGGTCCAACCATTTGCCCTCCTTATCAGCTGGAGTGGAGCGTGGGTGTTGCTATCTGGACCATTCCAGCCTGTATTACAAGGGAATTGGGAGGGGGTGTGAGAAAAGAAACTCAGTCTCCTTAGCCGGTACATAGTATCTCTTTTCTGCCCCATTGGGGGTAGGCGTGCACATGGCCGGAGTATGGCAAACTGTTTGATCTAGCTGGAGGATGGCATTGTTGATTGGCAGGACAACCCTACCCAGTACTGATGAGTGAAGGATGTCCAGGAGCAGTTGTTGCGTGTCCTGTACTTCCTCCAGGGGGATGTGAAATTCACCCGCCATCCTACACAGGAGATCTTAGAATTACCAAAGTCATCTGGGGCAAGGAAAAAGCCGAAGTCACTGCAGCACCTTGCGAGAAAGACAGAAAGCGCTTCTGCTTCAGCAATACGGTGGGAACCCGACTGAGCAGGTCTTCTTACATGATCAGTTCAGAGTACCTACTTGAGGGTGTTCTAGATGAGGGAGAGGTGAAGTTTCCCACACGGAATGGGTGGGTATTGGGGCCAGGATCCCCAGTAGGGCCAGCATGACAAATGTGGAGGGTGCTGTGGCAGCACTAGGATGTGGGGAACCAGTGTCTCCTCTGCAGTTGGTGAGGAGGATATTGCCATGCTATAGATGGCCTCTTTGGGTATTCGTAGTGGCAGTAAGGGATGGAGAGCCCTCATGCTTCATCTGAATCCTCCGAGGTTGAAAACTCGGATCCCAGTTCCATTGGCACTAATGTCAGAGCGTGGAAGTGTGTAGGCCACTGGAGGTGGTGGTGAAGGGTGCCTTGAATGCAATATGTCTTGGGTGGGAGATTTGGCTTCTAAAGGTGGAAGGTAGTAGAAGGCATGGAGATCTTGGTTCTCCGAGGGCAAACAGTTCCTGGGGCTCCAGCATTTTCTCTGACCTCTGTGGCATTAATGGTACCCTCTCCATAGCTGAAACTGGTGCTGGAGCAGTGGACTTTCCCAGGGCCAACAGGTCCTATACCATAAAGGAGGCAGACTTTGACTGTGTGTGGGGCTTGGTACCTGGTAGCGGCAAATCTGCCAGTTTGTGCAATTTCTTGTCACATTTATGGATCTTGGAGCACACTGCTTCCCTGTGGCTGGAACTCGTGGAAGGAGCGTCCCCTTTTCTTCGGTTTAGAGGAGGAAGTTACGTGCATGATTCCTGACCTCCCGGTCCGGCACAGAGTCCATAGCTGTGGTACCACCAGAGCTGAACTCAATCTCTGTAGCTGGAGATGAACTCCTGGATGACTCAGGCTGACGTACAAGGGGGATTCCCCGGCTTGGGTCTTATTGAGATCTCATAGCGACTTCCATCAGATGCTTCTTGAGGCAGACACCCTGGATTTCTTGGGTATGGCTTGGGAAGGACTGGCAGATACTGCACCTGGATGAAATGTGGACTTCTCCCAAGCAGTAGAGGCAGTGTTGATATTCATCACTGATCAAGAAGGAACACAGGCAGGAGTTGCAGATTTTAAAGATTGGGGTCTTTGGTTTGTCCAGTACCTGTGTGTGGGTAGGTGTTTACAAGTAAACAGATTCCCCCAAAAGTCCCAAATCAACTTTAAATAACTACTAAAATGACTAAAAACTATGCAAAAACAGTAAAATGGCTAAATACTAAAAAAATTTAACTATATACAACTATACTCTTTTTAAAGGTGTGTCACACTCAAGAGAACACGAAGAGTTCTGACTTGGACCACAAAGCAGTGAGAAGAACTGGAGATGTGGTCAGTACATGCCTGACATTTATCAGCTCAACCGAAACCCTAAGGTGAGGCAAGAGGTGCATGCGCGGACCAATGGACACTACCACTTTTAAATTCTCCGGCTCCAGATACATGGTGAGCATGTGTAAATCATCAGTGGAATACAATAGGGCCCATCACTCAAAGAAGAATGAGACAATTGCTATGCTCTCAAATGAGCCTCACACAGTAAAATGAGAAAAGCAAAGAACACTCTTATCACCCGTGGGCGAACACGTCTCATAAGATGATCATTTCATATTTGACTTCTCAGTCCTCGTCCTCAAAGAAAACCTGCACAACTCCTTCAAAGATGAACCTGGGAGGTTAAATTCATTACTTAATAAGACACTAAAAATCATGGACTTAATAAAGACTCTGGATTTATGGCTCATTACAACAATCTTGTTACCCACTAATCCTCCTGGGGTCAGCAATGGGTCACTCTTCTATAGTAGATAGGGCTTTCATACATGTTATATCAACACAATTTCTACACACATTACATCTAGTTACTGAGAATAATCAGAAGCAGTAGTAAGCTACTTTCAGTAAACTCTTCTTTGGTGTAACCAACCCAGAAATAGTACGTATATATAGAATCTGGTTTGATGTACACCACGGTATTTGAATGGTGCAGCGTCAAAATTAAATATACAGAGCAGAAAGAGATGAAAAAATATGGGGAAAGTGGTGAAACTGGCACAAATATATTTTAAAAGGTAAAAAAAAATTGCAGGAAAATTAGGTGCACAATTCAGGGTAGCTTCATTTATTATTCTGTTTGTATTGTGCCCATCACTGTGATCCTCTAGATAAATTACAGATTAATTGTAAAAGTGTAGCTAATAAATAACAATTATTGTCTCTACCACGAGTCACTGTTCAAATACCCATTGGCACTTGGGCTATGTAACTGAATACGATCTTTTCAGCATTTCATTTGTAAAACTTCTCTGGTATGGTCTGCAGTTTTGTAAGCCAATCAGAAGTAGAGGGAGGATGTTTATGAAGAAGGAATGGATGAGAAGTCATGTCAACCTAGGCATGCAGGGAAGCCATACCACTACAACAAGATATATTTTCTTTTCACTTCTTGATTTTGCTGCTAAATAGCCCACAAGGTAGCCAGTAGCTTAAGGTATCCAGTAGCCGGCCAGAAAGCAACCGTTTCCTCATTAAAATCACCTTAAGAAAAAGCATGCATACCTGCAGGCAATAACAAAGCTGCCCTCTCAAGTATGCCACGTTTTATTTAATTACTTATTCATACTCTCATTTTCACTGACCTGTCTGTTAAGGGAAGAAACGTCTTTTGACTAGACCTTTGCCAGATGCAGCAAGCAGGGTAAAGTGCATGAGAAAAGAATAAGGAAATTGAAGTTGAAGAAAGAAAAAGGTGTTAGAGTACATGAAGAAACCAAAAGAACTCAGATGAAATTGGGAACAGGTAAAAATCTGCCTGAAAATATCCATGAGGAATAAGCATGTTGTTTAGTTATCTCTTATTAACTGAGTGAGTAAAGGGTTTGAATTGCTGCCTGACTTGTCTTTTGTTTAAATTTAAGAAACAACTTCTTTTTCCTTTATGCCACTTTTCCTGGTGAGGGTCATAGCGGAGGCATGGAGAGTAGGAAGGACCAGACCTCCCTTTTCTCCACAACAGGTTCCAGCTCCTCCCAAGGAGTTTCCAGGCCAGTCAGGAGATATAATTCCTCCAGTGTGTCCTGGGTCAGCCTTGGGGCCTCCTCCCAGTGGGACATGCCCTGTAGAGTTCCAAAGAAAGCTTCCCACAGGGCATCCTTATCAGGTGCCTGAACTGCCTCAGCTAGCTCCTCTTGATCTGGAGAAGTAGCGGCTCTACTCCGAGGCTCTCCCAAATAGCCGAGCCCACCAGCCTGTCTCGGAGAGTAAGCCCAGCCTCCCTGTGGAGAAACCTAATTTCTGCCGCTTGTACCCGCGATCTCATCCTTTTAGTCATTACCCAAAGTTAATGACCGTAGGTTAGGATGGGGATGTAGATCAACCTGTAAACCGAGAGCTTTGTCCAAGAACTCAGCTCTTGCTGCGCCACCACAGATTGGTACAGTGTCTGCATCACTGCGGCCGCCACATCAATCCACTGGTTGATCTCACGCTCCTGCTTATCATCACTCGTGAACAAAACCCCTAGATACTTAAACTGTTCCACTAAGGGCAGCTACTCCCCCCTCACTTGGAGAGTGCTGATTCTCATCCCAACCGTTTCACACACAGCAGCAAAACGTTCCAGTGCGCATTGGAAATCACAGTCTGAAGAAGGACATCATCTGCGAACAGCAGAGATGCCACCTGTAGTGGATAGACTCCACAGCTCACCTGTGCCTTGACATCCTGTCCATGAAAATCACGAACAGGAGTGGGGACAAGATGCACCCTTGGTGGAGTCCAATGCCCCCCTTGAACAAACTCCCCTTAATGCCAAGAATACGATCACAACTCTCACTCTGAGAATAGAGGGACTGGATAGCATGCAAAAGCAGCACTGGCACCTCATACTCCCACAGCATTTCCCACAAGACATCTTGGGGAACGCAGTTATATGCCTTCTCCACATCTACAAAACAAAGATAGACCGGATTAGCAAACTACCACAACCCCTTGAATATCTGCGAGAGAGCAACAAGCTGGTCTGTTGTTTCACGACCGGGACAGAATCCGCATTGTTCCTCCTGAATCTGAGGTTCAACTCAGATAACAGGTGTTATCTTCTCTCCAGCACCCTGGCATAGGCTTTGCAAGGGAGGCAGAGGAGTGTGATCCCCCTATAGCTGGAACACACCCTCTGGCTTCCTTTCGGGACCACCACCCCGGTTTGCCAGTCCAGAGGTACTGCACCTGCCTTCACACAACACTGAAGAGGTGCGTTAATCAAAACAGCCCAACATTGTCCAGTGCTGTCAACATCTCTGGATGAATTTAAGAAACGATATTTCCTTTTCCACCCCAATGACTATGTCGTGAATTCTGAAACAGTACTTAGTTTTCTGAGAGTATACATGGTTCAGGGAGAATACTACTACTAAAGGTGTTTCTGAAATGCTTTGAGATAGAGCCATAGCTATCTCGGTATGGTCACCCAACCTTATTTATATTTAATAATCAGCACATGAATGCAGAAATGTAATTAAAAATGCATGATTCAGAACGCCATCCAAGAACATGTGTGTGTAAGAAATTTGTTAACATACTGCGAGTCCAAGTAGGAAAGTGGCTGGCCCATGTTCACCAATCAGTCAGCACAAAAAGGAAAAAAGCCTGCTGTGCTCAGAGTCCAAAATACAAGAAAAAAATGTCTTCTTGCAAGAGAAATAAGACTTTCTACAGCCAGCAATTTTTAAATGAAGAAGAGAGGTAACCTTTATGTCCCAGGTTTTCTAAAACAGGTAAGAATTGCAAGACCGTGTGTACATACTTGGCACAGCTAAGCCATGCCTTCACTGCTGCTACTTGTACTACTACAAATACACTGCTGTTTATACTTATGCTAGTTCAATGAAAGCAGGCAGAAGTATGTCTATGCAAGCTGGGGAATCACACCTCTAGCTTGTACGGTAGATATAGCCATAGTCTTTTATTCATGTCATCACACATACCTTATCTGGTGTCATAAGCACAGTAGGCTCACTTTTTATTCCAGACTGATGAATATTTACAAACATTCCTGACTCTAGCAGTCCTGTTGATCTGAGGGGAAAAAAAAGTACAAATTTTAGTCTTTTGATGTTTCGGAGATCAAGAAACTATTAGTCTGGAGCACTATTTACATACCTTGCTGTTTCATTGTCTGTTACAAAAGTTGGAGTTGCAGCAAGTGGGCTGCGCAGATCTTTTCGGATGTAGATCTTTTCTGTAGAAGCCGCACAATTTGAAGATTTTTCTCGTGATACTTCAATTGGTTTCCTCTCGCACTGAACAGCTAACAAAATGGTGTGTAATTATTAGGTGACAACCCAAAATTCACGAACAGTCAGATGGAGATATCACAAAGAAGGGTGTTTAAGAAATTGTGTCCTGTTTTTCCAATTACTGCTGGAAAAGTTTGCAGTTTAATATATTTGTGATTTTATATAGAAGCTATATTGAACAACAAAAGTGCAAAAAAATCATTAGCTCTAACTCTGGATAAATAAACACACTTGTTTTTATAAAAAAAAAAAAAGGAGTACTTGTGGCACCTTAGAGACTAACAAATTTATTAGAGCATAAGCTTTCGTGAGCTACAGCTCACTTCATCGGATGCATCCGTAGCTCACGAAAGCTTATGCTCTAATAAATTTGTTAATCTCTAAGGTGCCACAAGTACTCCTTTTCTTTTTGCGAATACAGACTAACACGGCTGCTACTCTGAAACTTGTTTTTATAGTTACTGAAATGGTGAAGGAGTCAAAGACTGAAGAGCAAACATATAAAGGCCAATAATTTTAAATTTATGAAGAAATTAAAAGTGCCCCCTAGGGAGTTTTCACCTGTCTGGATCCTCATGGGGAGGCTTTTTTGCTTCATATTGTCGCAGTCTATCTCCTTTTGTCTGCTAAGCACACATGCTCCCTCTCTGTTTGGGAAGGGGTAACAGTGTCTCCTTTTTATGCTCCCTCTGGAAATTTAATCCACAACTACTCAACCTCTTGGTTCCATGCCAACAAATATGGCATCATTAAAATAAACTGGAAAATATTCTACCACATGGGAAAATCTGACTCCAAACAACAAAGCGAACTGGAAACTTACTTACACAACTTCATTTTAAGAACTCAAAGGGAGAACTTCTCCTTATGAGGAAATAACTACTTATATACTTACAATACATTTAATTTTGTCATTGTAAAACCAAAACACGTACTAAAAATGTTTACAAGATGAAACTCCTTAAAACATGTAAGGACTTATTCTCCACTCTGTTACATGAATTTTAAGATGATGTAATTCCATTTACTTCAATGGAGTTACACAATGGAAGAGCATGGTGACCCAGACCAGTAAACTGTAAGTTTAACCCAATGCATAATTAAAATATGCACAAATGCACCTGGCCACGTTAAAGCCATTTACCCCTAGGGCCTACAGCATTACATGCTACATATAAGTACATAATGTTTAATACAACTTTGGGATTCCATTTGTGGGACTATTTTAAGGTAAAAAGAAAAGAAGGACTGCATTCCGATGAAGTGAGCTGTAGCTCACGAAAGCTTATGCCCAAATAAATTTGTTAGTCTCTAAGGTGCCACAAGTCCTCCTTTTCTTTTTGCGGATACAGACTAACATGGCTGCTACTCTGAAACCTGCCATTTTAAGATAGTGAGACCATAAAAGTCTCAAAAAGGAAGGATTAAAAAATAAACATGATCACATTAATCCATAACTTTTAAAATTACATTGTCTTTGGGCATGTACATGTTTAAAATCTGCTAGCACAAGGAAATTTCAAAAAAGAACTTAGATCTGCAAGAATTAAGTCATATGTGCCTGCTAATCTCTGCCTGGGAGATACCTCCCTCTGCTGGGCAAACTAGGCAGGGTGTAGAAACTGCTGCTACCATGACTGATGGATAAACTGATGGGAAGGTGGTTTCTTCAGCTGTTAAATTATAACCAGACTATTTATCATAGGGATGCCTGCTGCCTAGGAACAACACTTTATTCTTATTTAGTCTGTGCTGTGTATTTTTAAGGTTATTTCAATCTTTGACAAATTACCAGAATTCAGAGTTTGAGTCACACTGGACTTTTACAATTCTTTAAGGAGAAGCTGATCTAAATATTTCATAACAGTAACGAAGGTACTTTGCATGCATAAGTAACAGTATATTTTCCATAGCACAAACCTCATCATGAATGTCTGCTATATTTTATATGCCTGAGATATATATAGATATATATCCTACCAGTTTTATAGATCTTAACTTATACTTACAGTCCTGTTTCATTCCAAACGCGATACATCTCTGTAGCCTACAGTACTGACATCGGTTTCGATGATGTTTGTTAATGACACAGTCTTTTGCCCCTCGGCATGAATAAACTAAATTCTTTCGTATGCTTCTTTTAAAGAATCCCTTGCATCCCTCACATGTTACTGCTCCATAATGACGTCCTAGTTGAAGAACAGGATAAGTCAGGACATTAATTTTACAGTGTTAACACTTTCCCTCTTTTAAAAAGAAATTACATTTAGACAAGTCAGAGAGTATGTATGACTTTACATTGACAAGGCATGGATGAACTTTCTAAAATGAGTTACAGATATGAAGATACCGCCAAGTGGCTAGAGAATCAAACAGACAAGCAAACTAACCAAATCTCTGGTTTAAACAACTCACGCAAGATGACCATTTCCCAATAGGCCAGTGATAGTTTAACAACTCCTTGACTCCAGTGTCTTTGTTGCTAGCAATAGCAGACAGGCCCGAAAACTGGCTTCCCCGCTCCCCAAGAGCATTAGGATGAGCTACTTTAGTTACTTGAATTACACATACTTTACTAATTTTTCTCAGTGACCCTCAAATCAAGTTCTTTTATTGTCTATCATACAATTTAGCAGCATAATTGCATGATTTAAAGATGACAGAAAGACTGTATATGTAAAGAGGAGACAATACATATTTAAGCATCTGATGACAATATCTGTTACCATTTCAAAACTATCGATTTTTGTTTTTTTAAATTGTGTTAAAGATAAAACCATAATTCTCTTTTATATTGAAAGTATTCAATGATGCAAGTAAACAAAACAATTGCTAAATCAATCAAAAATTCAACATTTCCACAGCTTTTCTCATTGTGTTATTCTGTCCCTACAATTCAGATTTTATTTTTCTTTTAAAATCATTATTTAAAACCTGCTTAGCTGAAAAAAATAAAAACAAGAATACTACATTTACAGATTACAGCACTCTTGGTCATTTAGACACAGTTACTATACATACTGTTAATTTTATAATCCAGAACTAAAATCTAAAAAGCAAGGCCACACAGAAATGTTCAAAAATACATATTATAAAGGTATTATGGCTACACCTTTAATTAAGGACAATTCACAGATATCAATTTCAAATGTGGACTAATTCAAGGAGGATAAACTTTAAATTTTATAGGTACTTTACTCATTCTTTAGAGAATTCTATTCAGATGTCTAGAAGAGATTTCCAGAGATTCTAACTTTTTTTCAGATCCCTCTAACATAACCATCTCAAATGTCTCACACACACATGAAATTTCATACAGAGTTTCACACTACAAATAAGGTAGTTTTAAAAAACTTATAAAAAATGGTTTACCATACTAGTTTTATTTTTCACTTTAGAGAGTGACAGTTTTGGTTTTTTGCAGAGTATTTCCACTCTTTGATGCAGCCTCTCTGAGTCTCTAGACCAGAGGTGGGCAAACTACAGCCTGTGGGCCACATCCGGACTGCGCGACCGTCCTGCCTGGCCCCTGAGCTCCTGGCCCCGGAGGCTAGCCCCCGGCCCCTTCCACACTGTTCCCACTCTGCCACAGTCTCAGCTCACTGCGCCGCCGGCGGAATGCTCTGGGCGGCCAGGCAGCGCAGCTGCAGAGCCGCGGCCTGACCCGGTGCTCTCAGCGAAGTGGCTGTAGTGCTGCCAGCCATTGGTGCTCCAGGCAGCGTGGTAAGGGGGTAGGGAGCAGGGGGGGTTGGATAGAGGGCAGGGGAGTTCAGGGTGGTGGTCAGGAGGCGAGGGTGTGGATAGGGGTTGGGGCAGTCAGAGGACGGGAAACAGGAAGGGTTGAATGGGGGCGGGTTGTCCTGAGGGGGCAATCAAGGGGGGGGTTGGATGGGGCGGCGGCGGGGGGCAGGAGTTCCGGGGACAGGGAGAAGGGATGGTTGGTGGGGCAGGGGTTCTAAGGGAGCAGTCAGGAATGAGAGGAAGGATTGGATGGGGCGGCGGGGGGCAGTCAGGGGTGGCGGGGCTCCAGGGTGGTCAGGGGACAGGGAGTGGTGGATGGGGCAGGAACCGTCACGGGACGGGGGTTGGATGGGTAGGAGTCTGGGTGGAATGTCGGGGGCGAGAAGCAGAGGGGTTGGATCGGGCTTGGGGGCCGGGCCATACGTGGCTGTTTGAAGAGGCACAGCCTCCCCTAATCAGCCCTCCATACGATTTTGGAAACCCGATGTGGCCCTCAGGCCAAAAAGTTTGCCCACACCTGCTCTAGACATTCTGCCTTGTCGCTCTCTCCCTGGTTCCCAAGCTAAGAACCTGAGCAGCCTCTTAACTCTAGCTGCCTCTGTGACACCCCACTGCCCGCCCCATCCTTATCAATTCTCCTTTAGCCTCCCCTGCTCTGACAAATCAAACAGACTGCCAGATGGAGAAATGGCTTCCCTAGTGGAGCTAATTCTAGCCAATTCTCACAAAAGTTAGGCTAAAATCTTCCCTTTCTATGTCCCCTTCCAGGGTGCACAGAGAGAGGGGAAAATTTGCAGTCAAACCATACTTGAGAAATAGGGCTTGCATCTCTACTGAAGAGGAAGCTTCTCCCTTTAGTGAACCTTTGGAGGTTTGCCTGAGTGCATCCAACTACTGACAGACCCTGGAAAACATGCTGCTAGGCTTAACACATCCCAGAGAATCAGAGGGAGGCAAGGATAGGGAGAAGAGAGAGTTGGCACAGGATTGGGATAGGCAGCACAGCTCTCCACAGACTCCCTGGCCCCCAATGCACACTGGCATTTGGTTCCCTACTTTCATTACCCCCTTCCATCTCTTCAGTCCCCTAATACTGTTTCAAAGGGCATTTTTTTGGCTTTTCCCCTTTTACCTTAACATTTCATTTTGATAACACCCACACACATACACCCCCCCCCACCTTAGTGGAATTATAAAGTGTCCTGAGTGTTTGGGCAATTCCAAAAACGATGACTCAAACTGCTTAGCACAAACAACTCATAAGAACACTTTCTAATACATGTCTATGGTCTTCCCTGATTGTGTCCGTTTTGTATTATAAACAGCTAGCACGGTTTTTCACAGTTATCTTAAGTTTAAAATGAGTAATAATAAAAATTCACTTAAAAGTAACAATGGACAAGTCCATTGTACAACATTTCTTTTATAAAAATGTCAGAATGGCCAGTCAATTAAGAATGCATTTGTAGCCAATCAAGTAATTTGATTGGTCAGCGTCTGTAGTTGTATAAAAATATAATATTGATCTGGATAGGCTTAAACTACATATGAAAATTGCTTTAAGTGGACTGTTTAAACAAATGCAAATTATTAAAGCTAAAATTAATAAATCCCATCTACACACAGTCCAACTACATTAGGTATGTCTTTATACTGTATCTACTTTTTATTAAAAAGTAACTAATCAGTGAAAAAAGTGTGTATGTAAAAAATTACGTTGTTTCTGAAGAACGAATAGCCTGAAACTGCTTTTAAAAAGTGGTCCTGCTGAAGAATTTACCTGATGCTTTGTCTCCACATACGACACAGAGATCAAATACTTTATTTAGGGTCTGTTCAGTGGAAGTGTTGTCAGTTAAAATCTGGAAGAAAGTACAAAATTATTTCACTTTTCTCTCTCTACCCTAAAAATATGAAAAATAAAAGCCAATCACATCCTTAAAATGCCTCTCCCTAAAATAAGGGCCCAATCCTGTGAAGCACCAAGTCCCCTCAATTACCATTTATGGCCCTAACAGTTGACTGCGTGTTATTGCCTGCTGCACCAATGCAGATCCCTATTCAGGATGAGTCCTAAACTTAACTATCAAAATCTTTTTTAAAAGTATTAAAACAAATCTTATCCAGAGAAGATTTTTGCAGAAAGCACTTATATTTTACAAAACTACATTTGTCAAGCCTTCTGGTCGTACAGGCATTCAAATCTTTCCTTAGCATTCATTTCTTTCACTGTGCTCACAAGAGTGAACCAGTGATTAAGTATTTTGAAAACACAACATATTTAACTGAATTACTCATTATCAAGAGGCACTAATGCCTCTAAACTGAGTAACTGTGATGTTATTACTGTAACTTGTCTTGCTTCACCCCAACCCCATCTGATATTTGTTACCCTCATTCACTATATCACATCTAAAATTAGACTCTTAGCAATAACACTTCAGTGTAGGAATCATACCTTTCTATTTCTTCTTTAAAAGATCTTTCACGCTGAGATATTGTAAAAGTTATAAATAATAATAAAGCACTGCTTGCAATTAAAAAGGACAATATGATTGCATAACTAGCAATCATCTTAACAATCTCACAATGCAAACCAGGAATGAAAGAATTGATATTCCCATTAAAAGCATTGGAAATTAGAAGCACTTTTGAAACTTCCCATTTCCTGATAAGAATGTTGATTCTTTTAGTCCTGCTTTGCATAATCAAAACAGGATAATATAAGATAAGATAAATATGATTAAGAAAAGCTCTACTGAGGAAGGTGATAGTCCTATTCTATGAAGAGAAATAATGAAAATGGTTACAAGAATTTCTAAAAAGTGCTTTGAAAATTCTCTCCCTCTCAGACTCCCCATAAGTAAATGTTTATTTAGCAACAGCATCCAAGATATTACCTCTAATCTTTTACTGCTATTACACATCACTGAAGTTTCTTTTAATTTAACATTAACATGCTTAAAGAAAAAGCTGGCTCAACGACAAAACATCACTGGTTTATTAATTTCTCATTTCACCTCATCTGCTATTATTATTTAGTGCTATAATTGTGCATGGAATTATACATAACATAAAATAAATTCCTCAAGTCCTTCTGATAGACAAAATTTGCATTGATGTCATAAAGAGTTTTGCTTATGGAATATTTAACTCCAGAATTTGGCCCAAGAAGAGGAAAAGTCCCTGCTCAAAAGAGCTCAAAATTTTCCTTGGACACACATGACACTTAGAACAAGAGTTGCCATTCAAGAAGATGCAGAGCCACTATTGATGAAACAATTAATCAAGGAAGGTGTTCCACAATATGTGGATTTAAAGGAAGGATTTGAAAGAGGAACGGTGTGCATGCGCACAGGAAATGGAAGCCTGTTTCAAATGAAGGTGTAAAATAAAGACTGTGCAAAACTGCAAATGGGAGGAGCAGTTAGAAAAGATATGAGAGAACATGACGAGTATCTAGAATTAAATGAAAGCCCCATGTCCAGTGAATGGAAAATTAAAAGCTAGCTACTGCACATTTCACTAAGGGCGTGTCTATATGATGCATTAGTATGCACCAACTGGGATTTAAATTATACTGTGCACAGCTTGTCGCACAGTAATTGGCCCACATGGACCCTACTGGTATGCACTAAAAATTCCATAGCATGCACAGATGCAGTATTATTTGAAACAGAACTACATCAGCTCACACTAGGGAACTTCTAATGTGTGCCAGCAGGGTCCACATGGGCCAGTCAGTGTGTGACACACTGATGCCCAGTAGAATTTACACCCCAGTTGGTATACACTAATGTACCGTGTAGACCAGTCCTAACAGAAAATGACAGAGAAATGCATATATTCCATAGGCCTGATACGTTTAGCTTGTGAAAGCACTAAAATTATAAAATATGCTTTCCACTGCCTCCCCAATTCTTTTGGTCTGTATAAGCTACACAATTAGATCCCATCTTTATGTCCCCTTTCCATACTACCCATACAACTAGATCATGTTCCCTAATCCAGTCTGACATTCCTCCACCTTCTTAACCTTTCAATCCCACTGTGATGCAACAAAGCAAGGCCCTGGTGCAAGAATAGTAATGGATGCCCCTTCCAGATTCTAAAATCAGAAATTTTGCTTACCCTCAATTTACGCTAGTGCCTCCACAACTCAACCTAGTACTACCAACATCCCCACTCATCCCCAACCCTTCCCCTTGCAGCCCCTTAACACTCCCCATTTACTCAAAGCCCCCCCCCCACAGCAACCTGCCCCCCAGCCCCTCTCCCCTGTGACCTTCCTGGCCAGTCACCAGTACCCACCGCCCACCCCCAGCTCTGTGCTCTGTTTCCATCCCAGGCTACTCCCGATCCTAGCCGCCCATTAGTTCTGCTGGCTCCCATTGCCCACCCTGCATTCACATGGTACAGGTCAAATTTGAGCAATGAGTGGCATTACAACCTGGTACACAGGGTAGCAGCACCACTCAAATGTGGCCCGGCCACCCCTTTGTCATGAAGGAGGGGCGGCCAGACCAAATCTGAGTTGCACTGCATCCCCATGTGCTACACTGCAACGCTAATCAGATTTGGCCTTGTTGCCCTTCCATGAGATGGAAGGTTGGCATAGCCAAATTTCAGTGAGTGGCATTGCAAAGCTGTGCATCAGCTGAAGTGTGGGAGAATCACTTGTCTGGTTGAGCCCCCATAATCTTGTGGGTCTGGCTGTGACTGCACCACTTACACCACTGTAGCTATGCCACTGAAATCCCTTCTCAAACTGTTTTACGCTGGAATCACTTTAAACCTTATCTGACACTTACCCTTGTTGAGGTTTACTTTAAAAAAAAAAATACAAAAATGACAACAAAACACATGCTGAAGTTCACCACATAATCTCAATGACGCTCTCTCCTACCCTTCCCACCTCCTTTGTCTACATGTTGTCTAAGTTAACAATTGTTTACTCAGTTAAAAATAGTTACAATGGCAAATAAAAATGGAAGCAAGAGGAATGAAATATTAAGTAGTAAGGGCAAGGGAGAAAATGGTATTCAAATGATATTTTAAAACAGATGGAGAGTGATGAGGCAGAAATACAAAAAGGCTATCCCAAGAGCTGTGACAAAAAGTTTCTGGCTTGAAAATTACAAATAAAACTACACATTTATTTTTTTTATATCCTGGCTCATGAAATACAAATTCAAAAATAATAACTTTCAAGGGAACAAAATCATTTGTCTTCATTGTTTCTAAACAACTCTTCCAAGTCTTGCTATCAGGGGAAATGTAAACAGCAAAAGACTGAAAATATAGAACCAGCACAGAAAATATTTGGAAAGAAAAACATCTCTTTCTATCCCATCTGAATTAATATTATGAAATAAAGTGGATCCTCTACCTGGATGTGGTTGTGCAGATAAATACGGGGGATGCAAAAAACAAGTGGGTTGACACCTGCAGCATCTGGAGTTGTTAGGAAAACCTTTCCTGGAGTGGAATCTTGTCTGGCAAGGATCACCTTGCTTGGGGTAGAGCCATCATGATTTGTTAAGATGAACTGCTTGCCTGCTGTGTTCTGATCAAGTGCAGTAACAATCTGAATCTTCTGGCCCGTCTGCTGATCTGTGACAATCTGATAATACATTTATCTCAAATTGTTATGGTCTTTCAAGTTCATGTTTTTTTAGCACCCCATCTTGCACCATCATAGTCAAAGGGAGTTTTGCCTTTGACTTCTGTGGTTGCAGGACTGGGCCTCTTCATGAGTTAAATTCGAGCAAAAACCCTGACTCTAAAAAACCCCAAACTGTAGAGGTGTTTGAAGTCTGAACCTGAATACACATTCAGATTTTGCAAGTGGCCCATATTTTTACAGAGGGCCAAACAAAAACCTCAGATCCTAACAGCTATGAATTATGAAGTGTTCAAAATATGGATGTAAATGTTGAGGCTCAATCCCTAGTTCTGTGAAGTGCTGAGCTCCCTCCACCAATTCAATGGGAGCTGAGAACACAGCATACCACAAAGTGATACTCAGCACCTCACAGGTTTAGGTCCTTAATGAGTTATCTTCATTACCTAATCCCAAGTTGTACACTTCAGTGCTGACTTTATTAATTTAGAATTATAAGGGCAAGGAACTATTTTATTTCAATTGAATATACCTTAGTTTAGCACTTTTACAACCACAAACAGAAAAATTAAACTGAAGCAGGAGAACTGAACACTAACCCTTCTCTTTGCCACCTTTTTTTCTTTGTTTGACAAACAAAAACAACTTCTTTTGCTTTATTCTTCATTTGACAATCAAAAACAGATCAACAGCATCATTACGGCATTTCTTTCCTATTTTTAAATAAAGACTGTAGTAGAGCCTCACTGACTTGCCCTTCGCTAAATTGCATAGTTTATCATCTTCTGACAAACTTGGTAATACCCTTTCTTCATTTTATATATATAAACACAAATTTTACACTTTTAAACGTCCCCATTTTTCACTCTCCACAAGGCTATGTGATGCTGGGGGACATCCACTAGTGCATGTAATATTGAGAAGAGTGTACAGGAGTAGAGAAGAACAACATGGGCTCCCTGATCTATAGCCTTGTACATGAAGGCTATGCATAGACACAGCTAGCTAAATATAGCTTGATTTTAAACCTTTAAACTTTAGATACAGTAAAATACCACTGAATTCTAAAGAAAAAGATAATTCAACAACCCACTAAATTCAAAACACTAATTTACAAATCTGGGCAGGATTAACGTTGTTTTTCAAATATTTATATCATGTTTATTTAAGAGATTGAGTATATTTGAATATTTACCTACCTTACCTTCACAGTTTATTTCCATACTTTTAATAAGTGCAAGTGCATCTGGTGGGGTGAGGGGTGTGGTAGTTAATGGGGAAGTTTTCATTTTGTTATCTAAATCTGCAATGTTCCTAAATTCTTACACAGTAATAAACAACTCAAAATTTACAAAAGCTGCCTTAATATTGCTAGGATTTTATTATTGTTGTAAAATATACTACAGCATTATTTCTGCAGTGCCCAAAAGTGTGGTAGGCACTTTACACCACTAAGTACGTTTATTAGTATCCTATAAAAGCATCAACATAAAGAATTACAGTTGACAAAATAAATGAACAGAAGTGCATTTTATGATGCGTGTTTGTTTTTTCCCCTCTATTTTTGTTACCAACTTGCTAACTCACAAATTACTTTTTATTGTGAATATGGCCCCAATTCTTCAATAGGGCTCCCTATGGGTGCAGAGATCTGCCCAGTGAGATCTCACTGCATGACCAGTACTTTAATAGAGTTCTAACATATGTTACTTTAATGTCTACACAAAAACATTACATCTACAATAAAGCTCCCCTCTGCAAACCCTACTCCTTAAAATGAAAAATGCATTTTACAAAAGGACAATTTTCATAATGAAAAGTGCCATTCCCACAACTTATTCTACGTGGGATCCTTGCAACTGCACAGAACTCCAGTGAAGTCAATGAGGCTCTGCTTTGGTGCAGGGGTCCACCCTAGCAGAACAATATGCAGTACCATGACCTGAACATCTAGTAACCAGAATAAAACCTTAATACACTAGTCATCTAATGTTAATTTGTCAGAGTTCAATAACAACATATTTCTTAATTATTTGAAATTGAACTTTGCCATTGTATTTATTTGATTAAATATGGAAATTATTCATTGTTTTATGTTTAAAATGTATGTTTTCTCATATAATGTTTAATTTACACATCTCTCTGGTATTCCAGACTAAACTTCTCTTGGCTGCTTTTTATATCCTCAAGCTGCTTTTTAACAATATTTTCCTCTTTGGAGACACTGGATTCCATTTGGACAGTACTTTAACCTATCTGTGAAACTGTCCTATGAATAAACTAGCGACATACATAAGTCATTCAACGTGCCTGTTTTAGGAAATAATGTGTTCAAATGTAAAGGATTATTTCAATACAATTATTTTATTTTGACATATTATTTACAGAGCTGGTTGGGAACCAGAATTTCTATCCCACAGGAAATTCTGACAATTGAAAAAAATTTTTCTGAAGTTACTCACAAAATGAAAATTCTGAAATATTTCAGTTTGGGACAATAAAAACATTTCATTTCCATAGTGTTTCCAGGGTGTAAAAACATTATTTAGCTTTTTATATTGTATTAAATTATTTCATATAAAATATATATAATATAAAAGTAAAACCAAAACAAATCAAACCGATAAAGTCAAAACAAAACATTTGAACTTTTGCCTGTCGATTTCACCAAAATTTGACACTTTTCTGCAGAAAATGACAATTTCAACAAAAACTTTGTTTCTCAATGGAAAAAACTACTTTCAACCAGTTCCAATTATTTATTAATTATTGTTTATACTGCTGTAATGCCTAGAGACTCCAGTGTGCTAGGTGCTTTACAAACATATAGCAGAGACAATCCTTGCTCCAAAGAGTTTACAGTCTAATTAGAGATAAGATGCAACAACTGAGAGTGACACACCAGAGAAAGGGAGCAGTGACGGAGACAGAAAAAGCTCACCACCCAGCTACACTAGATAGCTACTGTATAATTTGAAGGTTCCAGAAAATACTTAACTTTTTTTAAACACAACCCTCCTCTCACCCCCACAACCCCAGCAAGCCCCCAACATGACACGCAACCAAGCTTCGACTGGCTGACTGATTTATTGGAGGCATAACTCACTCCTACAAAGTGTGGCTCTCTGGTCCTCTCTAGTTAAGGCTACGTTTTAGTCATGGGTATTTTTAGTAAAAGTCATAGACGGGTCACGGGCAGTAAACAAAACTTCACAGTCCATGACCTGTCCATAACTTTTACTATACACCCCTGACTAAAACTTGGGGGGAGGGGAGGGGTGGCTCGGGGGGACCACAGGTGCTGGGAGGAGCACAGCTGGGGTGAGCGCCATGGGTGCTCGGGGTGGGGGGGCGGCTGGGGGGGCTGGGACAGGCTCCCTACCTGGCTCCTGAGCTCCACATGCAGCCTCTGCTCTGCCCCAAGCCCCGGTTCTGCCGCTCCCATTGGCTGGGAACCGCAGCCAGTGGAAGCTGCCGGGGTGGTGCCTGCCAGCAGAGGCAGCATGTGCAACTAGGAGCTGAGGGAGGGGAGCCTCCCCCTCAGGTAAGCATCGCCCCTCACCCCAATCCCTAGCCCTGAGGGCACCCGCCAGAACTCCTGCTGCTGGGGTGGGGGGAGACTGCCCCAGCAGCAGCCGGTGAGCGTGGCCTGCTAATTCTGAGTGGAGCCTCAATTCTGGTGGGGGAGCAGGGGGACCATGTCATATGGACACACTATCAGGTATTCTACTGGGGTGGGGGATTTTTCTCAGTGTAACCAACAAAAAGTTTCCTACCAATATGCTTTAACAAGTGGGTGAACAACACATTTTCATGGTGTACTGATAATATAAAGAAAAATATTTTTCTTGCTATGATCTACAAGTATTTTCCAAAGATACACCACAAAGCCTTTCAAACATATCTGCTTAATTACCAAATGTAAAAATAACTCAGCCTTTTAACAGTGTTACCACATTATGCCTTGTAACAGCTTGAACCACCTCTTTGGTGTTCAACAGGTAAACTCTTGGAGTAGAAACTGGGTACCTTTTTTTCTTTTTTTTGAACAAAGAAGTGGCCTCGTAGCCAGCTCTGACTCCAACCATATCATTTCAGTTACTGGCTGAAGGAGACTATGAGTGACACACAAGGCACTGTGTAAGTGCTTCTTATGCAGGTCTTCATCTTAGAAAGCAAGAAACAATGTGAAGCCCCACCCCTATTGTCCTACAGCTCCACTAGACACAGAAGGAGTCTCTGCCTCTCTGTGTAAAATTTTCACATTTTAGAAAAGATTATTAAGTGTTCACAAAAGGAAGGGTGCACAAAACAGGCAGAGTAAAATAGTTCACAGATTCTTTCAAAATATTTTAGATTAAACATACTTGTATGCGTTGTGGTAAAGAGAGACCTGAATCCGCTGGGACAATTTGTATTCTTTGTGTTGTCCCATCCATTAGTGTTTGAGTAACAGTTCCTTGGGAATGCGCAATCTAGAAACAAACAAATAAATAATTGGAATGACAGCTATGTGATAATACTGCTGTACCACATTAAGGTTTGACCAGCTTCAGATGTGTCAGCAAAATATTATTCAAAATGAGACACTGGTACTGTATTGGGAAAGTAGCAGCATGAAACCTAATTTTACTAGCTAGCTTTTGTACATTAGAAAGTTCTACTGGTTCCACAGTTTTAAAGCCATTTCACAATTTTGGATCCAAAAGTCAGAAATATATTTATGGCAAAACATGACTAGGGGAAATGAATTGTTGATCAACACATACAGAATACACTTTAATCAAGCTGCTTATTTTCTTGTTTGCTCCAGCTTGTATCTGCAAGAATGGACAGATATAAATGAATCATAGTCATTTAACACTTCTGCCATTTCCACATTTTCTGTTATTGTTTTCTCCCCCACATTGAGTAACGGGCCTAACCTGTCCTTGGTCTTCCTCTTGCTTCTAATGTATTTGTAGAATGTTTTCTTGTTACCATTTATGTCTCTAGCTAGTTTAATCTTGCTTTGTGCCTTGGCCTTTCTAATTTTGTCCCTCCATACTTGTGTTATTCGTTTATATTCATTCTATGTCAGGGACGGTCTAGATAATATTTAGTCTTGCTGTGAGTGCAGGGGACTAGACTAGATGACCTCTCGAAGTCCCCTCCAGTCCTACGATTCTATGATTTTATAGTAGGGACATGCATTGTCATGGAAGCACCTTTAAATTAAGGGTTCAGTAGAAATGATGGAAGCACTTATGTGCAAAAGCACAGTGTTAGTCCATTTCTGTTCAGCTGTCGCTAAAGCAGTGAAAGGAAGAAACAACAAGAAAGATCAAAAGAGAAGAATATTGAGAGACACCACAAGAAGAGAAAAGAGGGGGAAAAATAATGGTATTTTACCTTTCTCCATCTTAATTTTGATATCCTATTTCATGTGTGCACTCTATATCATGTAGATCTCCAGATTTGCTGTTTCTTTACTTCCAAAATTCAAGAAGTTAAGAAATGGAAACTCAGCTCCTCCCCTCAAAATTTTAAATCGCCTGCCTCTGCTCAAAAGTAGTAGAGAAAGAGAAGATGCATCCCCTCTCCAATACCCTTTTCCTCAACTGCTTCCCAGAAATAAAAAAAATCAAAGCTACCTCGCACATCTCCTTGGGGCCAACTGTTCTCTACTCAGCTGTTATAATCCTGAGCTTTCCCCTGACAAATTCTACCAGTCATTTGCTCGTTTTAGTATAAAAATCTGCAGCACATTACATTTAAAATTTGGAGGCAATGCAAAATTATTTGAATTTAAAGTAAAAAACAAACAAACAAAATACTAACTAGACTGGTGAAAGTTCCACATATGCTAGGTCAAGTATAATGTACACAACACAGGGCTTTGACTATTTCTAGTACTTTTGATGGTTTAACCAATTATTTGGCACAATTCAATTATGATGAGGGCTGTCAAGTGATTAAAAAAATTAATCACGATTAATCTCGTAATCACATAATTTAATCTCAAACAATAGAATACCATTTATTTAAATATTTGTGGATATTTTCTACATTTTCAAATATATTGATTTCAATTACAACACGGAATACAATGTGTACAGTGTTCACTTTATATTTATTTTTTATTACAAATATTTTCACAGTAAAACAAAATAAATAGTATTTTTCAGTTCATCTAATACAGGTACTGTAGTGAAATCTTTATCATGAAAGTCGAACTTACAAATGTAGAACTACATGAAAAAAAAATCTACAAAAAGAAAATTGCATTCAAAAATAAAAAAATATAAAACTTTAGCGCCTACAAGTCCACTCACTCCTACTTCAGTCAATCGCTCAGACAAACAAGTTTTGATTACAATTTGCGGGAGATGTTGCCCGCTTCTTGTTTACAACGTCACCTGAAAGTGAGAACAGGAGTTTGCATGGCACTGTTGTAGACGGCGTCACAAGATATTTATATGCCAGATGTGCAAAGATTTTTATGTCCCTTCATGCTTCAGCCACCATTCCACAGGACATGTGTCCATGCTGATGATGGGTTTTGCTCAACAGTGATCCAAAGCAGAGCAGACGGACATATGTTCATTTTCATCATCTGAGTCAGATGCAACCAGCAGTTGATTTTTTTTTTTTGGTGGTTTGGGTTCTGTAGTTTCCTCATCGAAGTGTTGCTCTTTTAAAACTTCTGAAGGCATGGTCCACACCCCGTCCTGATCAGATTTTGGAAGGCACTTCAAATTCTTAAACCTTAGGTTGAGTGTGCTGTAGCTAATTTTAGAAATCTCTTTGCGTTTTGTCAAATCTGCTGTGAAAGTGTTTTTTAAAATGAACATGTGCTGGGTCATCATCTGAGACTGCTATAACATGAAATATATGACAGAATCCGGTTAAAACAGAACAAGAGACATACAATTCTCCCCCAAGGAGTTCAATCACAAATTTAATTAACACGGTATTTTTTTAATGAGCATCATCAGCATGGTAGCATGTCTTCTGGAATGGTGGCCGAAGCATGAAGGGGCATAGGAATGTTTAGCATATCTGGCACGTAAATACCTTGCTACGCTGGCTACAAAAATGCCATGTGAACGCCTATTCTCACTTTTAGGAGCCATTGTAAATAAGAAGCAGGCAGCAGTATCTCCCATAAATGTAAACAAACTTGTTAGTCTTAGCGATTGGCTGAACAAGAAGTAGCACTGAGTGGACTTGTAGGCTATAAAGTTTTACATTGTTTTCTTTTTGAGTGCAGTTATGTAACAAAAAAAAAATCTACATTTGTAAGTTTCATTTTCACAATAAAGAGATGGCACTACAGTACTTGTATGAGGTGAAATGGAAAATACTATTTCTTGTATCATTTTTATAGTGCAAATATTTGTAATCAATTTTTGAGCACTGTATACTTTGTTTTCTGTGTTGTAATAGAAATCAATATATTTGAAAAATGTAGAAAAACATCCAAAAATATTTAATAAATTTCAATTGGTATTCTATTGTTTAACAGTGCGATTAATTGCAATTCATTTTTTGAGTTAATCGCATGAGTTAACTGCGACTAATCGACAGCCCTATTATGATTCATTTGAGCTATTAAAATATACATCCTATTGCTAACTACATTGTTGCATATATATATAGCTCTTGAGATGGGGCAAGGCCAGACGGCTATGGAAGAGTAGTGGGAGACAGATATATTAGCTCCAGGCTAAACAAATCCCTGGTACCAGGATAAGTGAAATGGCAGCTGGTCCAGGTCAATTAAGACACCTGGGACCAATTAAGAACTTTCCAGAAGGCAGGGAGAAGGCTAGGTTGTTTGGGACACCTGAAGCCAATCAGCAGCTGGCTGAAACTAGTTAAAAGCCTCCCAGTTAGTCAGGTGAGGGTGCATGTCAGGAGCTGTGGGAAGAAGTTGTGCGGTTGGAGGGGTCAGATGGGACGCAAACCCTGAGGACCACTAATTGTCTGCCAAACATGACATCAAGAGATGACGTAGAGGCATATCTCCTCTCATTCGAAAGGACTACTCAGCGTGAGGCGTGGCCCCAGGAGCAGTGGGCCAGCATCCTCACCCCTTTTTTGTGTGGAGAGGCCCAGAAGGCCTACTTTGACTTGCCTGCCACAGATGCCACTGACTATATCCGTCTGAAGGCAGAGATCCTAGCACGAGCAGGGGTAACGGCAGCAGTAAGGGCCCAGAGGTTCCATGAGTGGAAATACCAGGAGAACAAACCTCCGATGTCCCAGCTATTCAACCTCATACACCTCGCACGGAAGTGATTACAGCCCAAGGCGTGCAGGCTGGAGGAGATTTTGGAAACCCTGGTCATAGACCATTACATGCGGGGACTGCCGCCAGATCTCTGCAAATAGGTAGGCCAGAAAGATCCGTCCACATACGACGAGATGATAACACTGGTAGAAAGACGGATGACAGCCAGGGGACTGACCTGACTACCCAAGGAAGGCCTCTTTCGAAGCAAGCACCCGACCCCAACCCTGGAAGGTTAGGCGGCAGCCAAATCCCTGGGGAGTCCTAGGTGGAAGAAGGGGGGGCCGAAAACCAGCGGGGACCCCAGAAGAAAGGGATTGGCCAGAGTGGGGGGAGCCCCAGGACTAAACCCCCTAACCCTCGGGATAGGAGAGTGATTAAAAGCAATTATAGATGTTATGCATGTGGGGAGTGGGTACACATAGCAGCTCAGTGTCCCAGCACCAAGGAGCTTATGCATTGTAACTTGGGGGATTGGGAGGTCCCATGCTCCCTTATCCACCTCATGGGGGTCGCATTAGCCCCGCATAATTGCACCAGGCCAGTGAGGATAAATGGAGCAGAGACTACAGCGCTTGTGGACTCTGGGAGTGCTATCACTCTCATATCGGGTAAGCTGGTAAAAAACAGTCAGCTGCTACAAGCCAAATGCGTAGCAGTGACGTGCATGCATGGGGCCATGAGCCATTACCCCACCATCCCAGTGGAGATAGAGGTTCAGGGAAACCCCATTGAGGTGACAGTGGGCATAGTTCCTAAACTCACATATCCTGTAGTCATTGGGAGGGACTATCCAGGGTTTGATAATTTACCACCCCCCCACACCGGAGAGGCTGGAGGGAGGTGGGGACCCTGAGGACAGCGACTCGTCACCAGGAGAATGTCAACCCCCGATGTTCGCTGAGATTTCTCAGGATCTGTTCTCAGCCCCCTGAAAGACCCGGAAGACAAAAAAGGAGAGGAAGGCCTCAAAGCCCTTGGGAACCCGGATCCTGACCCAGGGCCAGAAGACCTCCCTAGTAGGCAGATTGATGCGAGCAGCCAACAGACAAACTTCCACCACAGAAGGTGAGCCAGAAGTTGCCCCCAGCCATGATGGCGGCGAGCCATTGGAAGAAGCAGAAGCCGGCCCCTGGGAGCTTGGGCAGGTTAGTCCTGGGAGAGAAACTTTTGGGTGGGACCAGGCGGAGGACCCCAGATATGATAACACCAGGAAAGAGGTGGCCGAGATTGATGGGATACCCGTGGATGGGAACGTCCGGGGTCCCGGACCTTATTTTATAGTGAAGAAAGATCTCCTGTACCACGTGGTGCAAATGCAGGAGCAAGAGATACAACAACTTCTGGTGCCACAAAACATCAAAAAGCCATATTGAGTCTCACCCACAGTCACCAGTTTGGAGGACACCTAGGGGTAGAGAAAACCCAGGCACAGATCCTGCGGAGGTTCTTCTGGCCAGGAGTACATGAAGATGTCCAGCGATACTGCACCTTTTCTCCGGAGTGTCCGTTACATAGCCCTCGCCCGCACTTGCGGGCTCCTTTGATACCTCTTCCAATAATAGAGGTTCCTTTCGAACGGATAGCCATGGATCTGGTAGGGCCCCTAGAGAAGACAGCTCAGGGCCACCAACATGTGCTTGTTGTACTGGACTATGCAACCCGGTACCCGGAAGCTGTTCCCCTGCGCAATACAGCTTCCAAGACAATAGCTAAGGAGCTAGTACAGATCTTTGCCCGGGTTGGGCTACCCAAGGAGATACTGACGGATCAAGGGACACCTTTCATGTCCAAGTTGATGAAAGATCTCTGTTTATTGCTCCATGTACAAGCCCTATAGACCTCTGTATGCCACCCGCAAACAGATGGCCTTGAGGAAAGGTTCAATAGGACCCTCAAGGCCATGATCAGGAAAGTGGTGAGCCGGGATGGGAAAGATTGGGATACCCTATTGCCTTACCTCATGTTCACCATCCGGGAAGTTCCGCAAGCCTCCACGGGTTTCTCTTCATTGAAACTACTATATGGGCGCCACCCTTGGGGCATATTGGATATAGCCAGAGAACCTGGGAAGAGGAGCCAAATCCCAGAAGGAACATAGTTGAGCATGTACTGCAGATGAGAGATCGGATAGCCCAAGTTACGCCCATTGTACGGGAACACTTGGAGAGAGCACAGGAGACCCAACGAACCCATTATAAACATCAAGCGAAGCTTCGACGGTTCCAACCAGGGGATCGGGTGATGGTACTGGTGCCCACAGCAGAAAGTAAACTGTTGGCCCAGTGGCAGGGACCCTATGAAATAACTGAAGCCATGGGAGAGGTGAACTATAAGGTGCGGCAGCCAGGCCGTCGGAAATGGGAGCAAATTTACCACATCAATCTTCTAAAACCTTGGCACGATTGAGAGACATGCTTAGTCATGCAGGAGACCCTTCCTTTTGGAGGATAACTTACATGAACAAGTGAGGATATCATCCAACTTGATGCCGATCCAAAAGATCGAGGCAGCCGACATGATTAATCGCAACAGAGATGTGTTCTCTACAAAACCAGGGCGAACGACTGAGACCTATCACCATATCCGCACGATTCCTGGAGCCAAGGTAACATTGAGACCCTACCGAATCCCAGCAGCCAAAAGAGAGGAAATCAAGGCCGAAGTAAAGAAAATGTTAGAATTAGGAGTTATTGAAGAATCTTACAATCAGTGGTCCAGTCCAATTGTTCTAGTGCCTAAACTGATAGTACCATGAGATTCTGTAATGACTTTCGCCGACTGAATGAAATATCCCAGTTTGATGCATACCCCATACCATGCATCAACGAACTGGTTGACCGACTGGGTGATGCCTACACTACACTGGATGACTACACTGGATCTGACAAAAGGGTACTGGCAGATTCCTCTGACCAAAGAAGCTAAAGAAAAGACAGCATTCTCCACCCCAGATGGGCTATTCCAGTACACCGTCCTCCCATTGGGGCTACATGGGGCCCCAGCCACATTCCAGCGCCTCATGGATAAGCTGCTGCGCCCCCATACTAGTTATGCAGCTGCATACCGAGATGATGTCATCATCCATACGCCAGACTGGGGAACCCACTTGGAGAAAGTTGAGGCAGTACTGCGCTCCTTAAGGCGGGCTGGCCTCACTGCTAATCCTGCTAAATGCGCCATAGGGCTAGCAGAGGCTAGGTACCTGGGATATATTGTGGGAAGGGGCATAGTGAAACCCCAAACAAATAAGCTAGAGGCAATTCAAAACTGGCCCCAGCTGACCTGAAAGAAGCAGGTCCGTGCGTTCCTAGGCATGGTAGGCTACTACTGACGGTTTATTCCCCACTTCACCATTAGGGCAAGTCCCCTAACGGACCTGGTGAAGGCCCGAGGTCCAGACATGGTAAAGTGGACCGACGCAGCAGAGGGGGCATTTACAGACCTTCCGACGGCCCCCTCATGACCCCGTACTCATAGCCCCGGACTTTAACAGGGAATTTCTTTTACGAACCGATGCTTCTGAGGTGGGGTTGGGAGCAGTTCTGTTGCAAATGGTGGGAGAAGAGGAACACCCAATCCTCTACCTAAGCAGAAATCTTCTCCCAAGAGAACAGAAATATGCAGTAGTTGAGACAGAATGCCTTGCTGTCAAATGGGCTACGGAGACACTGCGTTATTACCTCTAGGCCGGTGATTTACTCTTGTGACGGACCATGCACCCCACCAGTGGATGCAGCGGAATAAGGAAAAGAATGCAAGGGTCACCAGGTGGCTTTTTATCCCTCCAACCATTCCAGTTCGCATATGGCACAGGGCTGGATGCCACCATAGCAACGCTGATGGTCTGTCACGAGCATACTGCCTGGCGTCCCAAGTTGCCCAACTCTATGGTGTTGAGCAGAGCGGGGGGGATATGTGACGCGGCAAGGCCAGATGGCTATGGAAGAGTAGTCTTATTGGGATCCGGGAAGTGGGCGGGCAAAGCCCGTCCACTGCTAAAGGGTCCCCCCCAGCCTAAAAGGGGGATCCACAGGACCTAGATACCCAAAAAATTCCGGGGGACAACTAATAAAATAACAGGGACAGGAGTGCGGTCAAAGGGTCAAAAGAAGGGAACCGGACGGGGACACCGAGCAGAGAACCCCGGACAGAGCCCACTGCTCCTCAAAGGCGTCAAGGGAGTCAGAGGACGCCGCCCAGAGGAACTCTGCCCGGATACGTGAACGGACCGAGGATCGGAAATAGGCCCCACAGTCACAGGAGACTCCATCGGCCAACCTCCTCACTCTGGTTTTGTAGATGGCCATTTTAGCTAGGGCCAGGAGGAGGTTGACCAGGAGATCCCGTGACTTTGTGGGGCCACGGATAGGGAGTGCATAAATGAGAAGGTGAGGGGAGAAGTGCAACCAAAAACGTAATAAGATATTGGTGAGGAGCCGGAATAGGGGCTGCAGCCTGGCACACTCCAGGTAGACATGTGCCAGGGTATCCCTCACGCCGCAAAAGGGGCAGGTGTCTGGGATTGTGGTGAACCGCGCCAAGTACACGCCCGTGCTCACGGCTCCGTGAAGGAGCCGCCAACTGACATCCCCAGCGGGCTTTGGGACTAAGACGGAATATAGGCTGGCCCACCGGGGCTCTTCACCCTCCAAAGGTGGCAAGAGGTCCCGCCATTTTGTATCGGGGCGGGACACGAGGGTGCGTATGGAAGAGTAGTGGGAGATAGATATATTAGCTCCAGATTAAACAAATCCCTGGTACCAGGGTAAGTGAAATGGCAGCTGGTCCAGGTCAATTAAGACACCTGGGACCAATTAAGAACTTTCCAGAAGGCAGGGAGAAGGCTAGGTTGATTGGGACACCTGAAGCCAATCAGCAGCTGGCTGAAACTAGTTAAAAGCCTCCCAGTTAGTCAGGTGGGGGTGCATGTCAGGAGCTGTGGGAAGAAGTTGCACGGTTGGAGGGGCTGAGTAGTACACATCATATCAGGCACAAGGACGGAAGCCCTGAGGTAAGGGTGAAGTGGAGCTTGAGGAAGTGAGGGCTGCTTTGGAGGAAGTAGCCCAGGGAATTGTACATGTCATGTTTCTAAAAGGTCAGCTACCATAGCTGATACTATTAGGGTCCCTGGGCTGGAGCCTGGAGTAGAGGGTGGGCCTGGGTTCCCCACCACCACCTTTGCCCCCTGATTCATCACTGAGACTGGCAGACAACAGAGACTATGCAAGGAAGGATAACTTCTCCTCACCTCCCTCGCTGGCTTATGATGAAAATGGCTCAGTAGACTGTGACCCTTGTCTCTAGAGAAAGAAGGGTTACAGGGAGGGTCACAGTGAGCCTCTGAGGCTGGCGAAATCTGCCAGGAAACAGGGGACCCACAGAGGCAAGGACAGAGCTTTGTCACACTCTCAATAAAGAATCAGGACTGCAGCAAGTTGCCCCTCTAGAAATCTATCTATAATTAAATCTACCAAGCCAATCTGAGCCAGAAATAATTATTTACAATCCTAGAATTTAAGAATTTTAGTCACAATTTAGATAATTTGTTCCAGCAAAATAATAACTAACATTGATTAAGTATGACTATTATCTGTTCCAAAAAGACATCTACTTATCTACATCTTCTCAAAGATGGGACACTATGATGCAGAGAGGCATAAATAAAAAGCCTCTCATCAGCAACAACAGTGAGATGGTGTCTCATCCACTGAAAATAAATGCAAGTCTTTTTTGGCTGTCTCAGAATACATAAAGAAATAATAGACTTCTGAATGCCCTGCTAAGGCCAGTGGCATCACTGCTGTCAATGAGCAACGGACTAGAACAGGAGTCTCCAAACTATGGCCCGTGGGCTGGACCCGGCCCGGGGCTTCCATTTGTCCGGCCCTCCAACCAGCAGGGGAGAAGCGGCAAACAGCTGAGTAGGCATGTGAGCAGGCAGGGGGAGGGGCCACCGGCAGCAGCTCACATGGGGCAGTAGCACAGCTGAGCTGTGCGGAGGGATGAGTGCCTCTGAAAGCCAGTGTCCCCCCAAAAGGGGAGCCAACTTAGGGGAGAGTTGCTGCTGCCTCTGAGCAGGTACAGGGAGAAGCAAACAGGCAGGCTGCAGCTGAGTGAAGTGACCTTGATGTGAATGCAGAAGGAATATGGATCTTCCAAAACCCATTTGAATGCAATCTCGAAAAACTGACACCTGAACTTCAAATGGAAGTGATTGACCTGCAATCCAATGATGTGTTGAAGGACAAATATAAGGAAGGAAATCTGGTAGAGTTCTATAAATCCCTGCCAAGTGATCAATATCCTTATGTAAAAAACTTTGTCCATGGATTAATGTCAGTGTTTGACACTACTTATGTGTGTGAAAAAACATTTTCTATGATGAAATATATGAAATCCAACTACAGATCGACCTTGTCTGAGGAACATTTACAATCAATTTTGATGATAGGGAACACTAAATGTGAACCACAGCTAAATGTAATTTTGTCAGAAAAATTACCATACTTCTCTCTAATTCTAAAATAATATTTCTTTATATTTGAATATGTGTAACTGTAGGATACAAATGTGAGTTTTTAGAAATAAAATTAAAAAATGTGAAATGATTTTTAATGTATTGACAAACATTTTGTGTGATTTCACAGTATCTACATCAATTAACTTTTATACCTGATTTAGAATGTAATGCAACACTGACACAGAGTAGAGTAGTGTTGTGTTTTTAACGATTTTGCATATATTTTGCATGTATTTAATTTTTTTCATAGTTGCTTTGGCTTGCGAAGCCCCTTCAAAAATCTAATATGGCCCTCATTTCATAAAGTTTGGAGACCCCTGAACTAGAAGATCTCACCACACATTTCCCCTTTGGATTTGGTCACTGTTCAATTTCTTAGATATGAATGTAGACTGTTTATTTTAAATGCACATCACTGAAAATACCGTAAAATAGCAAATTTTTAAAGTGTATCTTCTCATTTTTATGCCCAAGTATCATCATCAAAACAAAATTCACAGAGTAAAAATTCCTCAAGATCCTCAAACAAATGTATGCATTTTATTTTAAGCAAGGACTTCTGTCATAAATATAAAAGGAAGGGTAAACACCTTTAAAATCCCTCCTGGCCAGAGGAAAAACCCTTTCACCTGTAAAGGGTTAAGAAGCTAGGATAACCTCGCTGGCACCCGACCAAAATGACCAATGAGGAGACAAGATACTTTCAAAGCCGGAGGGGGTTGGGGAGGACAAAGGGTCCTCTCTCTGTGTGTGTTGTTTTTTGCCTGGACCAGAGCAGGAATGCAGGTTAGAACTCCTGTAAAGGGCTAATAGGCAATCTAGTTAGATATGCGTTAGATTCTATTTTGTTTAAATGGCTGATAAAATAAGTTGTGCTGAATAGAATGTATATTCCTGTTTTTGTGTCTTTTTGTACCTTAAGGTTTTGCCTAGAGGGATTCTCTATGTTTTGAATCTGATTACCCTGTAAGGTATTTACCATCCTGATTTTACAGAAGTGATTCTTTTACTTTTTCTTCAATTAAAATTCTTCTTTTAAGAACCTGATTGCTTTTTCATTGTTCTTAAATTCCAAGGGTTTGGGTCTGTGTTCACCTATGCAAATTGGTGAGGATTTTTATCTAGCCTTCCCCAGGAAAGGGGGTGTAGGGTTTGGGAGGATTTTGAGGTGGAGAAGACATTTCCAAGCAGGCTCTCTCTCTGCTATATATTTATTAGACTCTTGGTGGTGGCAGCAATAAAGTCCGAAGGCAAAAGGTAAAATAGTTTGTACCTTGGGGAAGTTTTATCCTAAGCTGGTAAAAATAAGCTTAGGGGGTTTTCATGCAAGTCCCCACATCTGTACCCTAGAGTTCAGAGTGGGGAAGGAACCTTGACAACTTTTAAGACTGGAGGAGTAAATCTCCGTAACTGAAAACTCCAACATTACAGTCATCAGTAGAGGAGTTGTACACCCTGCCTTCATGCAGTGGAGCCATTGCAAACTCTAGTGCCCCTAGCTATGAGTGGTTTTCTAAGTGAAGGTCAGAAATCTGACTATCTGGCTTTAAGATTCTACTCGATAAGTTTATAGAGGAGATGGTATGATGGGATAATGTGATTTTGGTAATTTATTTATCTTTAAATATTCAGGGTAAATAGGCCGAATCCCCTGAGATGGGATATTAGATGGATGAGATCTGAGTTACCCAGGAAAGAATTTTCTGTAGTATCTGGCTGGTGAATCTTGCCCAGGGTGCTCAGGGTTTAGCTGATTGCCATATTTGGGGTCAGGAAGGAATTTTCCTCCAGGGCAGATTGGAAGAGGCCCTGGAGGTTTTTCACCTTCCTCTGTAGCATGGGGGCATGGGTCACTTGAGGGAGGATTCTCTGCTCCTTGAAGTCTTTAAACCATGATTTGAGGACTTCAATAGCTCAGACATAGGTGAGGTTTTTCGTAAGAGTGGGTGGGTGAGACTCTGTGGCCTGCGTTGTGCAGGAGGTCGGACTAGATGATCAGAATGGTCCCTTCTGACCTTAGTATCTATGAATCATTAAATTTGGCAAAAAATTAAAAGGGAGAAAAGATAGAATGGAAGATAAAATACACCTTTATTCAAAAGCAATAACAGTTTTAAAAATAAATTATAGCTCAAAACAAGTGCTGGATTCCACTGGCAATTTTCTCTTCCCAGCAGTATAAAAAGTTCCTATAAGTAGCCCTAAAGAATTGCAAGCTGGCAGACCTAAACCTGTCACTGCTCTACAGCTGAATACCCCCTGTCCTGTGGTTCAGGTAAGGGTAATTTTGGGAAAGATACATGCCATATTTAGGTGGGAAAGAAGAAACATTTTTCGCCAGTTGTTTCAGAAAAAAACAAAGAAAGAAAGAAAAAATCCAGCAACAATGGCTATTTGAATCTGCTCAGAGGTCTGTACTAGAGAAAGTAGACCTGGCAGATCTGAATTGGAAGAAAGTTTACAGGTTAAGTAGCCAAAGGTGAATTATAAATTTATTACATTATTCTGCAGTTTATAATATAAATAAAATAAAATGATTCACATGGCTCATGTAGTTTTACAGCACACACAGTTTATAAACACATACACACTTTTACTTCTTGGAGAAGAAAATCTAACTAGAATACTGAAGAACAAAAAACTATTTTTTAAATCAAGAAATTATGAATTAAGGTTACCAAACAACCAGAGGCAACACATGGGGGAAACATGCAGGGTCACATGTCCCCCAAAATTTGCAGCTTAGCTTGTACTAGCATACTCAGTAACACTGCTGAAGCTGGCTGCCCTTACTCTGCTCCCCACCCCCACTATCAGCAGGCAAGCCTCATCTGTGCAAACAACCTTGCCACATGTCACCATTAATCTATATAACATACACGTGTAACTATGGTAGGTATTTCAACTACTTTTAAAAATTTTGAAATTCTAAACAATGAAACATAACATGGTTTTCATGTCAACTCTCTGTCCTTTCAGAGGAATAGAGAAGGTCATTAGTTGCCTAATTCAGATCAAGCTGGTTACTTGGTTTTATTTAACGTTCTGCACATCAAGGAGGTTAGTAATTACAGTGCTGTATCTCGTCTCTGTAGCGAGGATGGTCAGGGTATACTGGACTTAGTATTTTACAGTGGAATAGAGGAAGCTTGTGTCTCTAGAGTTTCCAAGTTCCTTAAACTTGAACTATTTACTTAAAGAGACAAGGTGAGTGAGGTAACATCTTTCATTGAACCGACTTCTGTTGGTGAGAGAGAGAGAGAGAGAGAGGCTTTTGAGCCACACAGAACTCTTCTTCAGATCTGAGAAAGGTACTAAGAGTGTCACAGCTAAATACAAGAACGCACAGATAGTTTAGCATAAGTAGTTAGTACAAATTCTAAGGGACCAGTCAAGCTGTGTATAGCTCGAAAGCTTGTCTTTCTCACCAACAGAAGTTGGTCCAATAAAAGATATCACCTCACCTGCCTTGTCTCTAATATCCTAAAACTGACATGACCACAACACCACTGCATACAACTATTTGTCTTAAGGAATTTACAATCTCTGTTGATTTCCAAACTCTTCATATTGGAATTATTTTGATTATATGGTTTACAAATTCTGTTGCATGTCTGCAGAGCTTGTAAATTCCATAAAACTGATCAATGAGTATAAACTCTGCCAAGAGCTCTCGGATGTTCATATTTCTACAGTTAATAGCAATGCCCAAGATTTGAACTCGTCTAATAAAAATGTCTCTATTCACTAGATTTCTCCTAGGATTACTGAATAAATAAAAAATGAAGTTTCTAAACCAACTCATTTTTGCAATACTGCATTACAAAAAAAGTCAGACTTTACAAAAGTGAAAATCCCTTTATAGCCTCTAATAAATTAAACACTTTCTCTAATTTCAGGCTTCCCAAAATACTTTTTTGGCTAAAAACCACAATGAAGAAATTTCAAGCAGAAATGAGAGGATTCATTATTGATATTATAATAGAATACAAATACATAATATTTTAGACTTATATAATAATTGCAAAGAAAAGACCCCTTTAAGGCAAAATTTTCTGAGATACCCTCAAAATGATCTGTACTGGTGGTAATTTACAGGCAGATGGTGCTTTCCTGATACCTTGTATAGACGTTTCTTACTCTAGACTTTTCTTTTTAGTGTTCTGTAGTCCTTCTCCATATGTTCTCTTACACTGGCAATGATGGTTCCTAAACTGTAGGTACAGAATTACTTATTTATTCCAGGACTGAATTACAGTTGTTTCTTTAAAGCTCTCAAAGATGCACTTTACAGAAGATGAAACTGCTAATTATTGATATGCAGCAGTATGAGTTTAAACCATTGAAAGACACTTGATATTGTTCATGGATGCATTAACAAAAATATTAAATACTATTTGTCACAGTGTAACCAGTGTATTTGTTAAATATCAAGTTTTACAGATTTGTGGTGGATACTTATTTGCTTTCACAGATGTTAACTGAAACTGGAATTTGGCAGCACATGAGGAAATGGATAAACTACTATGTAATTACTTTACAGCTCCACAGATTATGAGAGACAGCTATTACAAGTCCTTGACTGGCAGAAATGCCTGACTATGGTTTGGGAATAAGAACTACCCCATTCCTGGTAGGAAGTAGATAGTGTCAGGCAAAAGATTTATGAGACGGTGCACTCTGTGTAATGCTTCATATAGGTAATCTTAAATTGTAACTCTGAATTTTTTTAAAAATAAAACACTTTCTTTTGCTTCTAATCTGCATATATTTAATAGGTTTTGCAAAATACATCATTGCAATCTATTCCAAAGATCATGCTCTTAACAGGTTTGTCATTTCTAAAATGTTTTATGAACAATAATTACTATATAGTTCAGGGGTGGACAAACTTTTTGGCCTGAGTGCCACATCGGGGTTCCAAAGCTGTATGGAAAGCCAGGTAGGGAAGGCTGTGCCTCCCCAAACAGCCTGGCCCCTGCCCCCTATCCGCCCCCTTCTCATTTCACTGCCCCCCTCAGAACCGGTGACCCATCCAACCCCCTGCTTTTTGTCCCCTGACCGCCCCCTCCCGGGAGCCCCTGCCCCTAACTGCCCCCCGGGACCCCACCCCCGATCCAACTCCCCCTGCTCCCTGTCCCCTGACTGCCCCGACCCCTGACAGGCCCCCCGGGACACCCACGTCTATCCAACCCCCACTATTCCCCATCACCTGACTGCCCCCCCGAACCTCCGCCCCATCCAACCACCCCCTGCTCCCTGACTACCCCCTTATCTAACCCCCCAGCTCCATTACCATGACGCTCAGAGCAGCAGGACTGGCAGCCGTGCGGCCTGGTCAGAGCCAGCCACGCCACCATGCTGCACGGCAGGAGCTCACAGCCCCGCCGCCCAGAGCACTGGCGGCACAGCGAGCTGAGGCTGCAGAGGATGGGGAACTGCAGAGGAGGGGCCAGGGGCTAGCCTCAAGGCCAGGAGCTCAAGGGCCGGACAGGACGGTCCCACAGGCCATAGTTTGCCCACCTCTGATCTAGTTACTATCTAGTTTCTACCCTAACTGCTATTAGTGACTCCAGTATCTTAATGAAACATCAGGTCTGTGAATATCCTCAGTTTTCTTAAAAAGTAGGGAGAAAAGGTCTCTGCGCACGTATACCCCAAACTGGATTTTGCTTATGAATTCAGTGAAAATTAATGTTCAGGTGAATTACAAGTGCTATTGGAAATACTAGCTCAACTTCCAAGCAGCTTCAAATATGGTTTCCACGGGCAAGTCACAAGCTTGCATCCAGCATGAGCATAACCAGAGAAAAGAATAGCTGCATCCTGTAGGTCAACTATAGATGAAAAAGGCTGCTACCTGAAAATCCTAGAACAACGCTGGATTCTACATAATTCCCATATTCCAAACTATATTGGCAAAGGTGAGTGCACACAAAAATAGAATGTGCACTCGGCACGCAGTTCATTCTTCAAGGTATTTCCCTCCACCTGTTAGCATTGACTAAAGCTCCTGTATGAAGACTGAGGTCAACATCTCCATCCCTCAGACCCAAGGGAACTTGCCACCATATAAAGCCTGTTTGTTCAGGAGACAGAGTATTCTCAGGGGCTGGTGCAAGACTGTGGAACAAACTCCCACAGTTGCTAAGCTCAAACCTCACCACCTTCCACTCCAAAGTGCAATGTATTTCTTCAACCTGCCTTTTCTAATATAAACATGTACCCAGGGTGTACCTTCAAACAAAACTAAGCCAACCCCCCTCAAAATCTCCTACACAGACACATACACACACACAGCCCAACCCTCCTCCCTCTGGGAAGAGGATGAGAGAAAGGGTAAACCACACATGACAGATGTCAGTCATGCCACTTAATGCACCATGGAAGGCACACAGATATTACAATTATGAGAGTAGCATAAGAATATATATAAAATTAGCAATCCAAGAGGGAAAGCTTTCTATTCAACGTTAAAACGGATATGAATTGAACTTGAAATCACCTAGAATACTTAACTTGACTATAAAGTAAGACAAATCTAAATTAACCAAGAGCAGAAATTTCCAGTAAACAGGTGTTATTTTTATATATTTTTCTTATATCCACACTTGTATTGATTTTGAACAGGACATATAGTAATGAATCCTTAAGCGTTTTATATTTATACATACACACATCCTGACAACACTGATTTTTACTATCTATTAATATATTTCTAAAAGCACCTATTACTGTAATATTCAGACACTGTATCCAGAATGCAATTTTGATGCTAGAAGAGAGGAAAGCCTGCCTCATATGACTAAACAGCTCTATGAAGACAACCACTGATTTACAGGTTTCAGAATAGCAGCCATGTTAGTCTGTATTCGCAAAAAAGAAAAGGAGTACTTGTGGCACCTTAGAGACTAACAAACTTATTTGAGCATAAGCTTTTGTGAGCTACAGCATCCGATGAAGTGAGCTGTAGCTCACGAAAGCTTATGCTCAAATAAGTTTGTTAGTCTCTAAGGTGCCACAAGTACTCCTTTTCTTTTTTGTGAACCACTGATTTAGTCAATGATTTCTACTTTTGAAATTATTGCTACTTTTTTTAAGCTCAGTTTCTTCAGGGAATGCCTTGACAAAGATTCAAGTTTTGCACCATGACGTGAAGATAGCAAGAACAGGGTTCCTGCTAATCTTCTATGGGAGGGTCTTCGGGAGCTTTGGGACCACTAGAGACCATTCTCTCTTGTGGTTTTGATCTTTACATATCAGTATTATGCTTTATTGTCTAACTTGTCTCAAATAGGACTAAATATATAGATATATGTATATGTACCTCTCCCATTTGTTGTTCAATAATTTGATGGGCCAGTTCCTCTATGGTTGCCATGATCTTTAATCACCAGAATTTCCTGTCAAAGAAAGAAGAAGATTCTTAACATCTAGAACCTTAAAGATGAAAATATCTGGGGGAAAATATTATTTACATAAATAAATTATAGCCACAGTTACTGAAGTGAGCCCAGCAACTAATTTGAAGTGTGGTTATGCTCTAAACATGACTCTGTAGAAATGGCATCATATAGTTCCATGTTTGTGTTTCAAGGGCTTTCATATAATTTTGCAGTTTCTTAGATTACTTTTGGTTTTTTGTTCCAGCAGAACTACAACTCACAGCAAGATTTCAAAATATTAATGAGTTCTCTTTGGCTTTTACATCATTACCATCAATTCTGATCCACTGAAGGTCTAATTAAAAACTTACTCAGTTAGAACTAAGCCAGTGTTTCCATTGCTGTACCAGTCAACTTGTACAGCTTGCTCTGCGGAAGTTGTACTGGTTTAGCAACACTAACAGGAGTAATTAAAAATGTATATTTGTCATTAAAAGAAATATTTCTTAGGTGAAAACAGATCTGTGGAACAAGATGATGCCAATATCATATTCACTTTAGTGGCCACAGTATGCTTTAAAAGCAGAAATTTGGTTGAGATTCAAGTCTGCTCCCCTCATCTGTGTGAAGTGGGCAAAGTAGTCCCAGTGACAAAACTGAGATCATTACACGGTGTAAACCACTGTTATGTAATATTAAATGTTCATATGTAAGGATGGTTTGGTCACATATCTACATCTTTACATTAGTCAATATGTAAGAAGGGTGCGATGCATAAGCGTTACGAAGCACTGCAACCACTTGTTTAAATTAATGTCAATAGAGCACTTGAAATTGAATCTGCTTTATGTACCAAGCCAATACACTTATACTGAGGCCTCGTCTACACTCAAAAGTTGTATTGCTTTAACTATACTAGTATAGTTAAACATTATAACCTCCCTAGTGTGGATACAGTTGCCCTGATATAAAGGTGGTTTACACCATTATAGCTATTCCTGTACAGGAAGAGTAAATAAGTTGCACATACAGAGTATAAGGCAGTGGCTCTCAACTTTTCCAGGCAACGGTATCCCTTTCAGGAGCCTGATTTGTTTTAAGAACCCCCAAGTTTCACCTCATTTAAAAACTACTTGCTTACAAAATCAGATATAAATGTACAAATGTGTCACAGCACCCTATTACTGAAAAATTGCTTACTTTCTCATTTTTACCATAAAATTATAAAATAAATCAATTGGAATAAAAATATTGTACTTACATTTCAGTGTATAACTTATAGAGCAGAATAAAGAAGTCGTTGTGTGAAATTTTAGTTTGTACTGACTTTGCTAATGCATTATAGGTAGCCTGTTGTAAAACTAGGCAAATATCTAGATGACTTGATGTACCCAACTGGAAGACCTCTGTGCACCCCCAAGGGTAAGCATACCCCTTGTTAAGAACCACTGGTATTAGGTACTTTTATATTGGTATAATTGCAACCATATAAGGAATTTGTATCGGTTTAGCTATTTTGGTTTAAATAGACAAATAAATCACACCACATACCAAATAATCATACCAGTACTAAAACTGTGTGTAGACTAAGCTTAAGATATGTAGGCTATTTCTTCTTACTTCCCCTATATCCTTGCTGCAATCTCACCACATCATATCCCCTGTCCCAGAGGCACTGTATCATGACCAAACTACTAGCCAAAGATTCATTTTGGAGCCAACTTTACGCCTGAAGTTAAACAGACTGTTCCTTTTTGAATAGTGAGAGGACCTCAACCCCCACCAGCAGGCACTGTAGCATATCTAGCTCTGCTGACAGAGAGGAAGAAAGAAAATGGAAACATGTTTTCACTTTGCAGAGCACTTCTAAACCACCAGCAAACTTACTAGGTACAAATGAGGGAAGAGTGAAGACTAATCCAAACTTCTTCAGGTGTGTATTTAAAAAAAATAATCTCACTTTACAAACCTTAATAGCTTGTCTCAACTCCTCTGTAGGACAATTAGGTTATCCACATTACACACACAGTGAAACTGGATCACAAAATCCAGTGTTTTTCAAGTTAGGTCTTATACAAACATTGCCGTTTTCTGTTTTAAATAAAATATTCTCCATAATGGAATAGTACATGGGCTGCCAGAAGTTTTGTAACTGATTCCATAAATAAAAACCAATGCACTGGATTGACATTAGAGAACTATTATCAGCAGGAGATGCAATTTTTCAGGTAAGACTTGACATTCTCATCATTTTAAATATAATTTAATAGTGTTGTGTCCTGAGACACCACCAATTTAAAAATCACATTTGTCTGAATTTTGTATCTAGACTTACAACACCTAAAATTACTATAACAGAAATTAGCAAAAATTCTGTTTGTTTACTGTGCATTTGACTGCACTTTTTCAGTCAGCTTCTTCCCTGCTTGAAAACCCTTATGATTCTAAATTTAAAAAAATTAGAACATACTATTAAAAAGGCAATCAGAAACTGGATTCTTTTTTAAATTAGTCAAATTTGCCATCCCATCTTTGGCTAGACTTCAGTATAAAAAGTGAGTCCTTTATATAGAAGGACCTAATCGAATATGGTTTTTTGCATGAATTCCCACTGAAGTTAATGGAATTGCTATAAAGGGCTCTGGTGCCTGAACCACATCCATAATCTGTAAATCTTTTTGGATCTTTCCTGATAGAATATTACATACATACATTATCTAAGGAATGATAATTATTAAGAATCTGAAAAATACTCCCGTAAGACTGCAATTGTAAAGTCAAGTTTTTGCCCTCAAATAAATGGCATTACATTGGAACTGTAACACAAGAGGAAAATCTTTCAAAAAATGTAGATAAAATTCTATCTGAATTTTTTAAAATAATTGAATAATATCAAAAAATTCAAGCTTGCATAATGCACTTTTATACAGTTTGCCTTGATTTTTAAAAATCCTTCCCAAAAAAATAGCAGTTATTTCCTTCTCTTTTCTTGATGGCTGAGGATTTCTTCAAGGGAAAAACTGACTATACAGGGGAAAATCTGAAACTTACTTAACACAAATTGCTGTCAGATGCAGAGTAAACACGCTAAAATCCACTGTCTCAGGTGTTACTTGTACAAAAGCACAAAATTTTAAAAGAAATATGATTTTCAAATTAACTGTTCCACTTTAAATATCTGAAAAAGCTTTAGCATGCTATACCTATTACATAAATATTATCAAGTGGGCAGAGTTTATGTAAACAAGAGATTGCACATAATTTTAAATGAGAGTTTTATTCTATTGTGTTTCTAGTTTAAAAAACAGCATACTAGAAAAGTTCATACTGAATAGTTCAGGCAATTTTTACCTCTCAATAATAACTATTCTAGTAAAATTAAGTGGAGAATACATTTTTCCTGAAAGCTAAACTTTTTATTTAGCGATCAACATTTTCCATGTCATGGTTACCAGCTATCACATTTTCTGCATTCTTATTCCTAAAGAAAGCTAGAGTAAGCCAAGGTCATTATTCCTCCATCAGAAAGACTCTGACTACATTCTTTCCACAGTGAAGTGTTCAATTAGGATAACAATCATATCCGTCTTATTTACGAACAGACACTATAGTTGCTCTAACTTTCTTCCAAACCTTTTGATGTTTTGGCCTGCACTACTGGCACATTCTGATGCAAATACTAAATACTAATTGCTAATTACCCTCCATCAACTCAGCAGCACTTGCTCTCAAGCAATGTAATGCAATGAAAAGGAAGTGGACAGTTCTTCTTTTGTCTTTGCAAAGGCTTACGGTCAAATACTGAACTTGCACATGACATAAAATTCAAGTGCTCTGGATAAGTCCTATATTTCTGGAGTATAAGTATGTAAAATAATTTTGTGTGAAGTTTGAAATAAACTATATTACTAAATGAAACCCTGCTATTTAAACATTATTTGACTTGCAGACTTCAGATGAGAATGATGAATATATTGGTGGTGTTGTGAAATATAGTTATAAATATACAATGAAAATTTCTTACTAATATGCACGGCCAGAACATACACACTCTAAATTGTGTGTGATGAGTGATGTAAAAACTATAAAATGACATCATTTTGAACCTAACATATTCTTAATTTAAGACTTCACAGACAAAAGACTGTAACACTTAATGTCTCAGGTTTGTTTCTTCAAAAACAGTGCATCTAAATGGAAAATATAAAGTATTCATGGCAACTGTATCAACCATTTGTACTCAAGGAGCTCACCACACGCTCATCTCTATGTAAAATTGATTCATGTATATGAACAAAATTTAGTATTAATACAAAATAGTTTAACAGTTTACAGATTGCAAAAAGACTAATTATGTTCTGAAAAATACCACAGTTCAGTAATAACATGTTAGTCTCATTATCAAAAAGGTCATAATAATTTGGCATCCAAGATTTACCACAACCAACTTTCACAACGCACTACATAAAAGGAGTTAGATTTTCACTTCCTTAGCATAGTGAATTGTCAATTTCCATAAAATCAATTTCAATGTTAGATTTCATAGTTTGGCTGTATACAGACTGGAGTTCTTTAATATCAAACCATTTCCCAGCCATATTTGGTAGCTATTATTTGTTTTACTCTTTTTGCAAGTTATCCTCTCCCGCTGCTACAGCTATAGTGCCCCCATCCTTAATTTCCCACAAATAGCTTATCACATCATATTTGATCTCCTTGTCCCCATCTTAAAAGTCGTACTTTCATTTTATTCAACTTTTGCTCTTCCTTCCTCTGCTTTTAATTCACTGCTCTGTTAATCTACACCTGTCTTCAACTTTGCTCCTCCTCTCATACTGACTAAGCACTTTAGACATCTTCAAAAAAAGAAAAGGAGTACTTGTGGCACCTTAAAGACTAACAAATATGTTACTCCTTTTCTTTTTTTAATAAATTTGTTAGTCTCTAAGGTGCCACAAGTACTCCTTTTCTTTTTGCGAATACAGACTAACACGGCTGCTACTCTGAAACCCTTCAAAAAAAGGGTTTCCTCACATCTACTCACTCCACATCCTTCCCAATCTAAAATGTTGTTCCCCTATTTAGTAATTATTTTTAAATTTATCTTATGCAGATAAGAAGACACTAAGGGCAGGCCTTACTCTCTTTTGCAAAGTTCTAGATAAGTTCATGGTGCTACATAAGATGATTAGTAGTAGCCTGACACTACAACACAATTTTTGCCCCTACTATTTTGCAGATGCAGTTCTATAAGAAACATCTCATACACTTCACCTACATTTATTTCCATATCCTTGGGTACTGTTTCAGTTTGTTGAGGGGAAAAACAGTTTATGTTTGCATACTTCATGTCCCAGATACATGAAGTCAGTCAGTAAGTCCATATTCTAACAACTTAGAAGGATAATGTTAATTCAAAATTGGCCCAAAAGTTAAATTTTATAAAAAAAACAAGTTTCTATAAAACCTAACACCATCAAAAAAGTTTATGATTTCTTAAAAAAGAAAAGAAAATAATAAGAACAGTTTTTAAACAAATACAAATTCACCTGCACTGATCACAACTCAGGCCATGTCTACACTAGAAGTTGGCAAACTTAAGTCACTCGGGAGTGTGAAAAAATACACCCCAACATATGTGTATATGTATACCAATGACATAAATTATGTGGGTATAAGTGGTAGTATGCACAGCACTTTGTCGGCGGAAGAGCTTCTCCCACTGACATAGCAACTGCCAATCGTTGGGGGCAGTTTAATTATGTTGATGGGAGAGCTCTCTCCAGTTGGCATAGAGTGACTACACCAGAGATATTACAGTGGTGCAGCTGCATCTGTACAGCTGTGCCGCTGTAAGCTCTCTAGTGTAGACATAACCTCAATGTTTCAACACTTACAAGTGAAACTGGATGAGGTTTTAGTGTCTCAACAAAATCCAACCTAAAATGTTGTTAGAAACACACAGGTAAATAAATGTATACAATACAAGTTTAAGCTGACATAGTCCCTTTAAGGCTTCAGCTGATTTTTCATGCACCTCTCAATTTTTTACAGAATCACGTTACAAGTATCAATTCTTGATGTACTGAACAAAACATGTATTTGTGCACTAGAAGAAATGGTTGTCTCATACAGCAAGTGTGCTTCTTTGAGATGTGTTGTCCATTTATATTCCACTCTTGGTGCACATGCTCATGCGCTCATGTTCAGAATCTTTTGGCCAGCAGTGTCCATTGGGGATGCACCTGTACCCTGAGTGTCTTTGTGCCTTCCATCCATAGGCATAAAGGGAAGGGCGACCCCCAGACCATCAATTCCTTCACCAATGCAGAAACGAGGTGTTATATGACTTCATATTAGCAAGAAGGGTTATGGAATATATATGGAAAACATACTTCACAGGAGCTGATTCTTCAATGTAAGTAACTTGTTTCTTCTTTCAGTTCTTGTTTACATATATTCCATTCTTGGCGACTCACAAGGAATGACTTAAGTGACTGGAGGTGGATGCTTGGAATCTACCTAAACAATGATTGTAAGACAACTCTGCCAAAATTAGCATCAAATCTTGATGTTTCCACTATAGAGTAATGTTGGATAGAGTATGTACTGAGATTCTCTCAAAGTAGCTTTGTAAGTGACCAAAAGGAGGTGCTTGACTAAAGCTCATTGCTTGTAGAAAGTCATTAATTCTTTAAGGACAAGAGGTATTCTAGTATATCAGGTATGGAGATATGTGATATCCTTGGTACCAGAAAGAAGATCTCTTGCACTTGGAAGATGATGTAAGCCTAGTGGAGTCCTTTTGTACTGTGTATAAGTATATTCTGGACCTCTGAAGAGCAGCTGCTCTCCAGAGCTGTTAACCAGCCAACATTAATGCTTACAAGGACAGGGTAGCTGGATCCTCTCTTTCGGAAATTACATCTGTGTTGGGAGATAATTGGACTGGATATCTAACAGAGAGATTGATTAGATCTGAGAAAAATGAACTGCATTGGCCCGGGAAGAGCTAATATGATCATCTTGGCTGAGTCTTATCGGAGTTTCCTGATGACTCTGGGAATCAGTGGACTAGACAGGTAAGCATAAAAGAGTTCTAGAACCGAAGGGATCAGGAATGCATCTGACAGAGAACCCTAGTATTGGCAGCAAAAGCGAAGACACTCTTTCATTGCAAACAGGTCTATGGAGGCCAGAGTGGATAAAAACTGACATGTTTTTAAAAAGTTAAAATAAAAAAAAAAACTATTTAAAATTAAAACTGAAATAATGACAATCTGTGTACAGGCCTAAACTTACTATAATATAGTAAAATCGTTTAAATAAAACAAAAATAATATTAAGCAGCCAATGCTTGCTGCCGAGGTTTTAAAAAAGTCAACCCACTGAATTGGTGGATGTCGCTGACAAAGTATATTGAATCAGAGTTTGCTAAAGTGCTAAACCGGCTTTTGAAAGCATTAGCCTCTTCTGCAGAGAGACTATTTTCTTCACTTCCATTTATTGAACTAATTCAGTTCAATGATTAGTTAATTCAAAATTAAGAAATTGATGGCGAGTTGAAAAAGCAGAAAAGCTTGTTTTCCTTTTCCAACCTATGAATAAAAAAATTAGGAGTGAGAAGATGAGATCTCCTAGTTCTAAAATCCTGAAGCAGATTACGGAACAATCAGTTCAATTCACTAACAATAGATAAGACTATTTTTTGTTCAATAAATCAGTTAAATACAAAACATGTTTTGCTAATTTCTTTCTGATGTATCCAGCACATTTAAAGTAGTTTTATTTAACTAGTAAAAATCAATCTTAAAATGCTGTTTGTGCTTTTGTAACTGAATTTGAATTTCCATCCATATTAAATAAGAAACACATCATTCCCCATTTCTTGTATAAATAAAGTAGGAAAAATTAGGAATCTGAATACCTGGAAATTAAACTATGTAATTCCTTAAATAAATGCGTACAAGTATAGTGTAAAGGCTATATTTAGTTGCAAATACACGTTTTACTTGTTAACAATCAATGAGAACCAACTTCTCGTTAGAAAAATAACTATGTACCAATGAAAAACATGATTAAACTCAATTATTTAAATCAATGTTTCCCGCTCGTTAATTTAAATCATTATTAAAATCAGTTATTTAAATTGCATTAATTTAAATCAATCCACCTTGATGGAATACTGACCCCACCCTGGTGAATATTTTCTGTATGATGGAACCTGTCATTATGATTGCTTATGAACTTCCTGCTAAGGTCTGCCAGAACATTTTGCAAGCCTGATATGTGATGAAGAGCTACTGGAGTAATTGTGTCATATGCCATAATTCTATACAGATGCACAGCTTCTCGACAAAGGTGTGCATGTATGTATTGGGGTGGGTTGAATCTTGCTCTTCCTTCCCTGTTTATATGAAACATCGCTGTGGTTTTGTCTGCCATAATCTGAACAGTTAACCCTTTCAGTACTGGAAGCAATACTGTGCAAGCCTGATGAATAGCCTTATTTAGGACATTTGCATAAATGAGCTTCCTGAGCCATCCAGAGACCTTGGTGTACAAGATGGTGTGGGTGAACTCCCCACCCTAAAGTGAAGACACCTGTCATCAGTGTCTCTGATGCTCATGGTGGAGAGAAGGGTACTCCCTTACATACTTTTAGAGGATCCTTCAACCAGTTTAATGGTGACAGGACTCCTGTGGGACCTGCATCTTCATCTTCAAATGATGACCAATGGGCCAATTTACAGACTTCAATCACTCTTGCATGCATCAAAAGTGAAGTCTGTCACCCTCAGTTATGTATAAACAGGAGGTCATGTGTCCTAGAAGTCAGACACAAACTTCTTACTGAAGCCAGATGTTGGACCGGTAGCTGAACGACCAAGTCTACTACAATGCCGAGTCTGTCCTTGGGTAGATCAGCCTTTGCTGAGGTGGTGCCACTACTACCTGGCATTTGGTAAATACTCTCAGTGCTACTTATAGACTGAAAGGCAGAACCCTGTATTGGTAATGGGAATTGCCCACCTGAAACTTTAGGTACTTCCTGTGGGCAAGATGACTAGCTATATGAAAGTAGATGTTCTGAAAGCAGAAAACTACATACCAGACCTGTGGATCCAGGAAGGAAATTAGAGACCAGGATTACCATTCTGAACTTGAACATGCAAATGAAGGTATTCAGTTGTTTCCAGTGAAGAACTGGACACCAGCCCCCCTTTTTAATTGGGTATTAGAAAGTGATGGGAATAAAACCCCCTTGTGACACTTCTTCCACAGCTCCAAGACTTAAAAATTACTTCCCCTCTTGATGGAGCATGTTGTCATGAGAATGGTCCTTAAACAGGGATAGAGAAGGAGTAGGGAACATCTGGAATTGGATGGAGTACCCCACCTATAAACTCCAGCACCCACTGGTCTGCAGTGATAAGGCTCTAGATCCCATGAAAATTATGGGAATGGAGGGGGAAAAAAAGGATACTTCAAGAAATGCATGCGGTTCCCAAACAAGGAGACAAATCTGCTGACTTGAAGATGACAATGCCAGCAGAGCACCTAACAGAAAAGAAGAGAAGATAACTCACAGTAACTTGTGCAGTAACTTGGGTTCTTTGAGATGCGTGTCCTTGTGGGTGCTCCACTTCAGATGTCGGTATGTCCCAGTGCCGTCAATCGGAGATTTTTGGTAGCAGCATCTGGTTGTATGCGCGCATGCACAGTAGCAGTCTTATGGTGCCACTGGTGCCCCATCTAGCAAATGCACACCCTGATCTCTTCAGTTTCTTCTCTAACGTGGAGTCTTTAGCTCGCACTCCGAAGTAGAGGGGAGGAGGGTGGGTAGTGGAATACCCACAGGGACACACATCTCGAAGAACTTCAATTACCGCACAAGGTGAATAACCTTCTCTTCTTCAAGTGCTGTCCCTGTCGGTGCTCCATTTCAGGTGAACGTAGAGTGGGCGTAACAAATAGGTCTATATGTGCGGATCCCCACGTGTAAAATATGATGTGTTATTTTGTCGTTCAGTTCCCATTCATGCTCTAGGGAAAACTGTCTCCTTAATGTGTCTGCCATTATGTTCAGTCAACCCAGGAGGTATGTTGCTGTCATAGTGATATTGTGTTTAATGCACCAGATCCATACTTTTAAGGCCTCTGTGCATAAGGAATGGGAATATGCTCCAGCCCGGCGGTTTATATAGAACATAACGGACAATATTGTCCCCCAGGACCCTTATCATTTTGTCTCATATAAGAGGGAGGAAATGTAGGCAAACATTAAGGACCATCTGATTACAGTCAGCTCTTCAGCATTTTCATGAATGTTTTAGAATACAGCAGCTAGCTGCCTCTCTTTAGATGTGGCATTTACTGACAAAGTTCAATGGGGTTAAAAAAAAATTGACCTTAAGAAAAAAAGACTATATTAGCTTCTCGTCAATGCTGGATAATAAAAGGTGTGAAAATAAAATTAAAAGTCTCATGACTAAACAGAAATACTTTTCAGATTCATAACAAACATCTGAAAAGTTGTCCCTTTCTTCAAAAAGTTTTTTTTTTTAATACTTGTTTAGAAAAAAAATCCTTAACAATATGAGGAATATCAAGTCATGTTGTTCCTTGCTTTTTGTTCTCCTTGGTGAACCACAGAATAAGATTAAAGCTTTCTTTTCCCTTATCTGAAGGAGTGAGGATATGAAATGTTGAACAAAAATCTGTTCTCCCAGCTGTCTAAATTAAACAGGCGTTGGAAGTTTTAAATACTAGAACCCTGTACAGCCATTAGTTGAAAACTGATTTAAATTGGTTTAGTTTGCATTTACAAGTAAATGTAGACCTTTTCTATACACAAAATTACACTCATTTAACTAAACTGGCACAACATCACGCATTCAGTTAAATTTCTGAGTGTTGACACAAAACTAAACTGCTCTTAGCCAATTTTAAACAGGGGTTTGCACTGTTATAACCTTATAACTAAAGGTGTGATGTTATGCTAATTTAACTTAAACCAGGAACTTGTGTAGACAAGGCTTCAGCTGTGCAAGTGTAACCTTTCTTGGTAAATGATCTCTTAACCCTACTAATTCTTCTGCCATCCAGAAAAAACAAAGCAGAGAAGACCTTTTTAATGTAAAAAACAAGTTGAACTTTTTAAAAATAAAACAAAACAAACCCCACACCCATAGGCCATCTTTATACATCAAAGAAAACATTTTAAAAATCACACCAGCCTAGCTTTATTCTTGTTCACAAGTCAATTTTAGCAGCTTCTTCTGTACAAACCAACAGAAGTGCATCAAAGGGTACTGTGCATATATTGCACAAGTGACTGTTACTGTTTTGTGACTAAATAGTAAATTTTAAATTTAAAAAATTCCCAGATAGATGAAAACAATTTTAAGGCTGAGTACATTTTATGTGTAAATTATATGACAATGTGGCTCAAAATCAGTAAAGTCAGAGTTAAACCTGAAACACTATTCTTAAAAAGGTGAAGATTTGAGATTTTATTAATTTAAATAAAACTACAGTTTAAAAATTAGTGGCCTGATTTTCAAAAGATGCTGAATAACTCTAGTTCCATTGACTCCAATGGGACTCCAGTGCCTCTAAAATATATAGAAGTGAAACAAATTCAACTATATTCTAAAATAAAAATTATTAAAACTCATTCCTTGTTTACTCACCTGCTATGGCTCAAATAAAACAAAGACTTACGTGTGTTTAACTTTACTCATTGTGAATAGTACCATTGTAATCAACAGGACTATTTGCTGTATATAAAGTTATACATGTGTGTCAGCATTTACAGGGTCGGTGCTTTAGGCATTAACTACATAGGAAAAATTTCAGTATAGCCGAAGATACAAATTTAAACCAGTGTAATTACACCAGTATAATCTCCCACATAGAGACTCTTATTTCAGTACAAGACTATGTCTACACTGCAGACCTTACAGTGGCAGCATTGCAGCTGCGCTGTTTTAAGGTCTCCAGTGTAGCTGCTCTATGCCGGTGGGAGAGGTCTCCCTTTGGCATAATTAAACCACCCCCAACAAGCGGAGGTAGCTATGTTGGCAAGAGAGCATCTCCCACCAACATAGCACTGTCCCCACCAGCGCTTCTGTCTCTGAAACTTATATTGCTCAGGAGGGTGTTTTTTTCATACCCTTGACCGACAAAAGTGGTTGTGTAGACATAGTCTAAGAGTGAGTTTCTTCAGTTTAACTTATGTCACTTGGAAAGGAGCTTAAGTGAAACAAAAAAAAAAACCCCATCCTTATGCCAAAGTAAAAGTGTTTACACAAGGGTTATAACAGTATAACTATGGTATAACTGGTAAAACTTTCTTGTAGCCTTAGTCTTGAGTTCAGTATTCCAGATTTACCCTATAACAACTGGTGACATCAACATCACCTGAAGCAACACTGAGCAATATTTCAGACAATTTTGAAGCTACCAGACCTTACAGGGCAAACATGGAAACCTGAATGAAGTATTGAGAAAGTAAATAAAGAAAAAAATTTGGGATACATATGTACAAAGCGTTGTAGTTCACCTTTAACTTACCTATGGTACCTAGATTACACTTCACACCTCGTATGCATAATCACTCTGTGGAGACTCCTGTGCTGAATTAAACAAAAGATACACCATTTCAGTTTTGTAGATGTTATTATACAGGTTTACAGATTTAGCATAATAATTTTGCATTTTTAAACTCTTATCCATGAAGTAGACTTGTAAAAATGCTGATTTTTAATGAATAATTTTTTCAATGTGAATGAATTCTGAACTAGAATTAAGAGCTTCTATCTGAGAATGGGAAATACTGTTCTCAAAACACTGAGGCTTTGTCTACACTGGCAACTGAATGACAAAACTTTTGTCATTCAGATGTGTTAAGTTTTGTCATTCAGTTGCCAGTGTAGACAAAGCCTCAACGTTTTGAGAACAGTATTTCGACAAAAAGCACCAGTGTGAACAGCGCTTTGTCAGCAAGAGTACTCTCCTGCTGAAAAAGCTACCGCCGCTCGTTGGGAGTGGAAGTTTTTTGTCGGCGGGAGAGCTCTCTCCTGCCTACAAACAGCGGCTACACTGCATGCCTTTTAGTAGCATGGCCGTGTCACTAAAAGCTGCATAGTGTAGACAAAGCCCGAGTGTTACATTTCACATGAGATAGGAAAGGCCACTCCAAAGCATTTTACTTTCTACACATGTACTGTTGGGCCAACTGCTCTACTGATGCAGAAAATAATAGACTAATCTGGGCATTAGGCCAATAGTGGATCAATACTTAATGGAAGATCCCTACTTCAGCTTGGAAGCCATCCAGCTATTGAACTCATGTCAAGTTTTCCCACAAGCACACAAACTATAACACCAATGGGAGCAACAGCCAGCCAGCAAAGCCCAAGACTCCTGAGAAACTAACAAACACAGAAATGCTTTTCAACAGCGAAGCTCTGGTGCCCTACCAAGGGTATGGTGATCCATTTTTTCCCCTTATTCAGGCAACTTTACATAATCTCATACATTTTCTATAGATTCAGGCCTCTTACATAAACCCTGATAATTGGAAAATATATTCTGCTTTGTTGCTAACCTTATGACTCCCGCAGGTACAGTAAGCACCCACCACTTTCTTTCACATGAATTAATCTTTCTACCTCTCCTGAAGAGTTCTCACTACACTGAGAAGTAAAACCCTGTTGCTCAGAGAGATTTCTAGATCATTCAAATATTTTTGTCCCTCATCCATCTTCCTTCCCACCCTCAAAGAATCTGTGCTTTTTGCTACTGCACCTGTAAACAGTTGACATTGTAAGAAAGCAGTATTTTAAATACTCAAGAAATGAGAATAAGCAATAGTTATTTTAATTTCATGATAGAGAAATATTTTAAATAATTAATTTAGTGGATTTTGAAGGGAAATCATTACAAAATATGAATTTTTCAGAGTCTGAATTTTGGGCTTAAATACTTGAATGTACTCCTTAAGAAGTCTCAGCCTAAACTCTGAATTTCCTTGTTTTCAGTAATATTCTTATTCCTATTCCTATTATTTAATTCCAGGAATGGCACAACATGCTAAGTGCTTTCTAAGGCATACTTCCTGCTCTGAAAAGCACACCTTATACATATTTTGTTTTCTATATTAATAATAAAAACATTAGTGATAGCTGATTGTTTCTTGTTCCAGAATGTGCATATTGCCCCCTACTAGCCTTTTAAAGCAATGCCACAGATAAAGGGAGCAGTGATGACAGCTTCCGTTGTCCATTTATTGCATTTTCAAACAAGCTCCTTCATACTTTCTCCCATGCCGACCTTTGCATTTGCAAAGAATTCCCCATAAATATCCCCATATCTCCTTCTTATCCTCCTTCCAATCCCTCCATAAAACTCTCCTCTGCAGGGATGTCTACAAAAAACTTGACAAGTTAGGCCACTGGTGCACTTACTCCTGGGTGAATTAAGCACCACTGCAAACATGCAGAATTCATGTCTAGCACAGAATTCTACATTAGTTCAGGAATCATTCTTTTTTGTAAACCGATATAGTTATACTGGTACAACCCCTAGCATTGATGCAGTTATACCATTATAGATTGTTTCCCTTCCTGTACACAAACAAGCTGTATCAGTACAAACACATTTATACCAGTGCCACTGTATTCACAACTGGGGGGTTGTATCCCTTCAGCTATCTCAATGTAGTTAAAATTGTGCAATTTGTCAAAGCAGACAAGGCCTTTATTCTGCTATTGAAGAGCAAAATTCAAATCAATGGCTCTCTATCTTTACAGATCAGTCGATGCCATACAGCAAAGACCTAAAAAGAACTAATACCTTAAAATTTTTGAAACATAAACTATCTTTCTAAGAAGCATCCTTATTCTCTCATGCCCTTCTTTATGCTGATACTCGTATGTCAGGAGTTTGTTTCTTAAACTATTTATTCAACTGACACCAACTTCTAAAATTATGACAGAAAAGATAAGATTCCCCAGTAAACTCAAAAACAATTCACACACTCATGCATGCTTTATGTTTAATGATAATTTCCATTACAATGCTCCATTATAGGCAATGTAAATGAAAATTTACCACCACATGGGGGAAACACACCGTAGAAAACTAAACACCAAGCCCTCAATTCCTATTGATACTAATGTAAGCCGTGCATATAGAGATGGGTCTTTATACCTAATTTTTTATATTAATATATTTTCTTAATTCTAATTTATTATATGGAATCAAAGTCTGCACAAAACTTCATCAGATTATGCCAGATTGTCACCTAAAATCTGTAGCATTCTGTAGCTAATTCATTCTACATTAAAAGTTTTAAACAACAACCCAAGTTTTACTATATTTGGGAACATACTTACGAGGATGTGTAAATATTACATAATAATCATAGTGCTGTATGTACACCTGTACTTCAACTAGGACTTGTGGCATAGGAAGTTATACTGGTATAAGGCAGGGTGTGAATTTAAACTGTTATAGTTATACAAGTGTAACTCCCAATCTAGGCACTCATATTCCACTATAAGTGTACTTTTTTCTGGTTTAGCTTATGTTGTATTAGAAGTGATTTAAGCTAAGATACAAGACCCTAATTGTGGAATAAGTTTGAGTTATACCAGTATAACTATACCAGGTATTATGGGAAAAATCTCCTGTGTATCCCTCAGTCATCTGTAAACCATTGTAGGAAAGCTTATCACCCACTCTCAAAAAGTTAATATTATGGAAAGTTTGGTGAAAAGACTCATTTCCCTGGACAGTCATAACACCTCACGATGAGACTTCATTAGGTCGCAGAAACCAACTGTATATGGAGCTAATTCTTTAAATGAGAGGCCTCCAAGGAAAACTCATGGGGACTACAGCAATTGATGACAATTCAGTAGATGGTTGCTTTCCTCTGAATCAGTATTGAAACAATTGCCCAATATGGGATGTTGCCCTCTTTCATGAGAGATGTTAAACAAAGCTTCAGACTTCTAGCTGGTACAAATTCCAACATTTTTTGCTATTCTAACATGGATCATTCTGCCTAAATCTCCTATTCAGTTGAAAACGGAAACACTGCTCTACATTTTCATTCCTAAATTAGTGCCCAGGGTTACTATGTGCTCATTAGAAGGGTGGCATAATTTACTCCGAATTTGCTGATTATATATAAATAGGCATCATAGTTTGTCAAGAACTTTAAGATCCTCTATGATTAAATGAGCTAAGTAGAGATTTAAGTACTTATTTTTCTAAGCTGTTTTTAAGCAGCATTTTTCTTCTCCTCCTCCTCTCCCCTTCCCCAGAAGCATCTTTGCAGACACAGGGAACAAGCAGTACAGCATCACAATTCACTTTTGTCCATGGTTTGTTCCTCCATTAAGCCCAGCCTGGTCAAATCCCTGACTGCAATGTCCTGCCATCTAACCGGTGGTTGGCCTCTAGGTCTGACTGATACTGGTTGTGTTTGCAGTATTTTCTTTGAGATACTATCATCTGTTTGTCTTATACAGCATCCCCACCGCTGTCATCTTTTGACTGCATCCAATCCCGTACTTAGTTTCACATCCTACTCTCCTCCTAACTTCCAGTGTCTTAAAATCATTCCACTTTATACCTGCCATCTTCCAAAAAACTCTTATCTCTATTATCTCCAGCCTTCTGATGTTTGTTTCATTTAATGGTGCTGCTTCCAGACTATAAAACAATTCCATTGTTATATTGGTTTGATAATTTTTCACTTTCGTACCAAACACGTTTTTATCTGTCCATAAGTTCGTGAACTTCTGTGCAGCACTTGTAGCTAATGTACATCTCCTTTTAACCTCATCTTTGATGGAACCATCAGTACAGATGAAGCTTCCTAAGTGCACATAAGGTATTATTTGTTCTATGACTTTACCATTGCTGCATTTCTACCTATTGTCCCTTTTTCAAGGTACAATAAGTGCCAAGACAAGAAAGTAATCGTAAGTCCAAGTCAACTACACCCATTTCCAATGTAGGAAAGAGTACCATCATCAATTCAAATGTATCTGACAGTTGTAGGATGTCATCTGCATCAGCTGAAGAGCTTAACTCTAGATCACCCAATGTCATGCCCTCCAACGCATCGACCATTCTTAATATCCAATTTAAGAACATGATGAAAGGCCATGGTGATTTCAGGCCCCCTTGTTTTATACCAAACTTTGACTAGAAACAGCTGCTTAATTTACCACCAATTCTTGTGGCACTCTGGGAGTTTCCATATATAACTTTTATAACTGCAGTTATCCTATGTGGAACTCCATAGGATTTTACTCCTTTCCATTATGCATCCTTCCAAACCAAATCAAATGCCTTAGTGAAGTCAATGAAAACAGCAAACATCTTCAATTCCCATTCTTACCCTCCCCCAAATAACTGTCAGAGTGGGTATATCTGAACAATGCAACTTTGACCTGGTCTAAAGCTGCACTGTTCTTCGCCTGCTACATCCTCTAAAACTGACCTTAATTTGTTAATAATTACTTTCATCATTCTTCCTGGTACTAATAATAAGCCTGTACCTCTATAATTACTTGGATTGGGAGGATTGCTTTTCTTCAGCAGTGATACAACTATTGCCCTCAGCCAGTCATCCAGTACCTCCCTCATGCTCCCATACCTTTTAAAGTATTTTTCCTAATGCTTTGATAGCACTTGTCCCATCAGGTTTTAGCTGCTCAACTATTATATTATCTATTCCTGGAGCTTTCCCATTGTTTTAACTGCTTCACTGCTCTATTTCTTTTTCTGATGGTGATTCAGTGCTAATATCTATTCTGCCTTGCAAGCTGCCCTGTTCATCTAGCGTACATAGAATGCTTGCATCTGGATGAACTACAGGGTTCAGCACTTTGTCAGAATGCTCCTTCCAGCACTTCTTCAGCATTTGTCAATCACTGGCGGCCTTTCTTACCACTTGTATCATCATCCTGATTGTGTTTCCATGCAACTTAACCTTACTGTATACAGTTTTACATTTTTTGCTTCATTGTATTATTTATAAAGCACTGCAGAATTGGTCTCCTTTACCAATGGCCTCAGAAGCAATCCTTGAAAAAGTTACAAAACTTAGTTCAGTAGTTTAATATCAGAAAGTTCAAGCAGCACAAAAATCTAAACCAGCAGTTCTCAAATTGTAGTCCAAAGAGCCACATTTCTCACAATGGCAAAGGAGTCTTTGAACAGTAATATTTCCTATGAGCAGCAGCCCAACCCAGGACTCTGAAGAGTACCAGAAGATTGGGGTTTTTTGTCTAACAAAAATTACTTAAGCAACTATGCACACCCCTCTTCGGTGCTTCATGTTTTTGTATATCGTTTCTATATAATCATATTTGCACACATCAACATTTACGAGAGTCAGACAAACTGAAAAACAGACAACAATAACCAAGGAAATTTAAAATGGATGATCTGCAAGCAAATAAGGGGAGATTTGATACTCATAAGCATAAAATGTGGAGGAAGAAGCAACCAGGCTTATATCTGCACCAGTCACATTAAAGCTTCTTTTCCTCATAACTTTAATGCTATCCTGATATTAATTTTTCATATTAAACACTGCAGTTGGAGGAAAGATAAGGGAATAGGACTGCTAGGAAAGGTGATCAATGAAAGAATCCACCTCTGGAAAAAAAGAAATTTAGAAGCACTGAATTAAAATATGGTATTTTGCCAGTCTAGTGGAAGTATTCAAGTATCTTGCTGCATTCAAAGTCCTATATTCCATAGGGACATCCTTCCCCTTTCTAAACAATGTAAAAAGTAAATCTTCCATACAGATTTTCACTAATTCCATTTGTATAGGAATTTCTTTTTAGTTTGAAAATATACTGCTAATGAAGTGCATACTTTTTTTTGCTTCTTATGCATTAAAAAAAACTTGAAAGGTTTTTCTAAAAAAAAAAAAAAAAAAAAATCTGCTTGTCTTTCCCTTACAAATAGTAGGTATTTATAGTGGCGCCCACAATGTAGTATACAAAAATTAAGGAAGACACATAACTTGTCCCAAAGAGCTTATAATGTGATCTTTTCAGTTATCCTCTGAATTTTGAGGTCTTGCAACCTTTGATTGAAGGAGCAAGCATTTTTAATATTTAAAAGATATTTTTGCCTGTAATTCCCAGGTTAAATAGGAAATGAAAAAGATTTAAACAGACTGAATAAAAATAATTCCTCCCTCAATCAGATTTCACTTGTGTCTAATGTCAAGTTTACTAAATCTTTAGCTGTCCATAGAGCTTAAAAAAAAACCAAACCCACAGACTAGATCTGAATTTCTAATGCAAAGCAAAAGATACAAAATAGAGGTCCTTGTATACTTTACAGTGGGGTAGTCAACAGGCGGACTGCAGGCCAAATCCGGACCGCCAGACATTTTTGAAGGGACTGCAAAATCTTTTTATTTATTTATCCTGACATCCAGTTGCTGCCTTTGAAAGCCCAAGCTGTCACCAGGGGGCAATGCAAGTGCTACACGTGATGTAAGTGCGGGTCTGACAGCCTGCAGCCCAGCCACCCCAGGCAGGGCTGACAGCCGAGAGCCCCTAGCATGGGTATAAACATCAGTATAACCACTGAGGCATTGTTTAGGCAAGTATAGTATAGACATACCTGAAGGGTGGAGGTATGTGCGCGAGTACATACCCTACATGGCTCTCTACTTGCCCAAGCCATGCCCTCCCATCTATCACTGCAATTTTTAGCAAACAGTGGAATGCCCCCAAAATATTTGTAAACATGTTGGAACAGGATTCTAGGATTCAATGAAGACATCTAAAACTACACCTCTACCCCGATATAATGCGACCCGAAATAACATGAATTTGGATATTACGCGGTAAAGCAGCACTCGGGGGGGGAGGGGTGCTGCATGCTCCGGTGGATCAAAGCAAGTTCGACATAACGTGGTTTTACCTATAACACAGTAAGATTTTTTGGCTCCCAAGGACAGCGTTATATCGGGGTAGAGGTGTATATACGGAGTATTATGGCTAAGAACAGTGACAATTTATAGTTTTCCTTAGGCAAATATTCTCTACACTAAGTGTACAAAGCGTTCTTTTTCTCACATTTACTAGCTGTAGTTTTCATTTTCTCTCATGAGAGAGCCAACACCATTCTTTCACCAAATATATACAAGATGCTGTGAAATCCTACAGTATTTGTTTTCAGCTTTGCAGAATCAAGATGACAAAACCTCAACTACTTGTGGCTCAGAAGCCAGAAGAAAAAGCACATACTTGATAGTCTATTTTAGAATCTTGACACATAGATGAGTCCCCATATTTGGAAATTGGTCTTACTTTTTCAGAATCAAATAATCAATATAGAGACCATAGCTTATCTTTTCTCCCATGTGACAACTTTGCTTCACAAACTGTGGTAAAACTACAGCAACTTTATTAGATGGAGAAAATGTATGTTTATTACACATTAACCAATACAATTCGTGCACAGTAAACTAGTAAGTAAAACAACTAAAAATACATATATCAACATACAAAATTTAAGTAATGTAATATTCAACATTTGGTCACTATAAATACAATAGATCTTATGTTACATAGGGAAATCGATATTAACAAAACAGATAACTTTGAATCTAAATACTCTGTAAATACATTTCACATCCGAGCAATACTGACAGAAACTTTGTCAATAGCAACTACAGTCCCATTATTATTGAGCCATCAGTAATCTACAGAAAAATTTAGAGTTAATTAAAGATAGATGAGTTGGAATCATCCATCAAAGCTCTATTCTGTATTCAACCTCAAGGGTGAAGCTTATAAGAGCAGGCAACAGCTTTTTTGGCACCAGGACCAAAGCTATGGAACTCATTAGAGAAGATAAAAATGCCCACAAAGCTCACTGCCTTCAGAATGAAAAATAAAACATATGTATTTGATTTAGCTTTCTCACAGCTACAAGTAAAAACAGTAAAGAATGAGAAAAGGAGGAAAAGAAATAAATCTGTTAAGAGATAGCCCCAGGAGTCCTGGGAAAAAACAGAGGATAGTTAGATCACTGGCCTACAGTGATTTTTGCTCTCCCTGAGACATTCAGATACTAAGGTGACAGATGCCTATTTAAGATGAAAAGGAATACTTGTGGCACCTTAGAGACTAACAAATTTATTAGAGCATAAGCTTTCGTGAGCTACAGCTCACTCCCGAAAGCTTATGCTCTAATAAATTTGTTAGTCTCTAAGGTGCCACAAGTACTCCTTTTCTTTTTGCGAATACAGACTAACACGGCTGCTACTCTGAAACCTATTTAAGATGATGTCTCTTTCCAATAGTCTAAGAATCATACACAACAACTCTTTTCAGACAGGAAACACCACCTCCAGAAAGTCATTTCAAATTATAGGATGTGGCAAGAGCAACAGGGAATGGCCAAATTAACTTTCCCCAAAACAGAAAAACTACAAAGAAAAGTGTAAACAGAAAGACAACACAGAACAAGGTCATTTCTTCTAACTCTGCAGTGGTTCCACATTTCATTTTTAACAACATTTTCTGGAAGAACTGCCCAGTTCCAACTGACTAAAATGTTGAGCTATAATTTTTTTAAAATAAATAAACATTAGGGTCCAGATCCAGAACTAGGGCTCCTACATGCTTCAGTAATACAAATAAATAAGAATAGTGCCAGTGCCTACAATATTAGCACACATACCTCCTTTCAAGAGTAGCCACTACCAGTTACAAACTCATGATTTAATATGCAGTCAATGAGTATCTCAGCGTTTGGCAAGAAGTCTGGCTAGCCTTGCCATATACTGAAGTCAATGTCCACTTCAACAAATGTATTTTGGCAAAAATGAAACAGTTATTACAAAATACATATACGGTTTACAGGATACAGACTGTGCCTTTTGCATTTGACCAGTACCTAGCACATTTTGGGCACTAATGGGGACAACTAATAATAAGTAATAATAATAATAAAAAAAAAAACACTGGGGCAAAACGAGTGGCAAACAGTAAGTCTGCCATATCAATTATACAGCAGCCTGTCAAAATTTGTAAGGCAATTTCCATGCAAAAAAAGCAAATATTCTGGGATGCATTAGCAGGAGTAAAGGAGTACTTGTGGCATCTTAGAGACTAATAAATTTATTTGAGCATAAGCTTTTGTCAGCTACAGCTCACTTCATTGGATGCATCTGTTGAAGTGAGCTGTAGCTCACGAAAGCTTATGCTCAAACAAATTTGTTAGTCTCTAAGATGCCACAAGTACTCCTTTTCTTTTTGTGAATACAGACTAACACGGCTGATATTCTGAAACCTGTCATTAGCAGGAGTATTGTAAGCAAGACACGAGAAGTAATTCTTCTGCTCTGCACTGATTAAACCTCAACTGGAGTACTGTGTTCAGTTTCAGGAATGATGTGGACAAATTGGACAGACTCCAGAGAAAAGCAACAAAAATGATTAAAGGTCTAGAAAACATGACCTCTGAGGGAATACTGAAAAAACTGGGTTTGTTTAGTCTGGAAAACAGAAAACAGAGGGGTCATGATAAAAGTTTTCAAGTATGTAAAAGGTTGCTACAAGGATGAGGGGAAAAATCATTTTTCTTAACTTCTGAGGATAGGACAAGAAACAATGGGCTTAAATTGCAGCACAGAAGGTATAGGTTGGACATTAGGAAAAACTTCCTAACCATCAGAGTGGTTAAGCACCGGAATGAATTGCCTCGGGAGGCTGTGGAATCTACATCATTAGAGTCGACAAGAGCTGGTTAGACAAACACCTGACAAGAATGGTCTAGACAATACTTAGTCCTGCCATGAATGCAGGGGACTGGACTAGATGACCTCACGAGGTTCCTTCCAGTCCTATGATTCTACCTTCATACTGTATTAAAAAAGAAAAATATCAGTCTTCACTAAACCTGCATGTAGTGTAGTTGTAGCATATTGCTTTCAGGATTATAGAGAGACAAAGTGAGTGATGCAATATTTTCACTAAACACGGACCGTCAGGGGACTGTCAATGGAATGAAACCTTGCCCCCTCCAGATCTTGGTTACTATTTTGTCTGGAACAGATCTGAACCAACAACTTTAATCAACCAGCTTTAACATCTAGTGTCTTAGCCGGAGTGAAGGGATAGTCTGTCTAGCTCACACTAGCAGCCGCATCAATTTGCAGCCTGACTGCATCAGCCAAAACACTAAGTGGGAGTGTCTACCGAGGAAGCTTGCCACAGCACCCACGAAGAGCTTTCAAATCAGGTTTAATACAGTGATGGGATAATATAGGGAAGAGTATTGCCAGTGAATGGCCTATACTGTACTTGGAGAACTTTTTAGTCTGTAGGGTTGTCAGACAAACACCAGGTTAATAAGTTCGTGGGGGAGGGGGAGAACGTGGGCAGAGAGAAAACAAAAAAACCTTTCCTGTGTACCATGCAAGCCTTGAAACACTGCCTTCATTCTGACAGGTCTCTAAGTTGAAGTTGTCTTGGTTGCACAGTCACACACCTGGGCAGTCGCTGCCGCTTTCTAGTAAAATGGCTGCTACCAAGAGTGAACTTGTTCACTATTTTGATTAGAAAGTTGATATTCAGCCAGCACGTTTCACAGCCCACCCGTGGGGGTAGCTTTTTACTCTGTGATGAAGGAGACAAAAGGCCCCACACACACCCCGGCAGGGAAAGTGGCTGGCGCGGCCTTTACTCCTGTCACTTGAAAGGTGGCGTGAGACAAGCCTCTGCGCCGGGGCGGAGGACGGGGCCCATGCAGCTCGGGTCGGGAGCGCCCTTGGGGCCGGGCTGCAGCTAGACGGCTCCCTACCGAGCGGGGGGACCGAGGCAGGGCCCAGCCTCCTCCTCCGCCCGAGCGGCCGCGGTCAAACCCGCACGGGACGCTCGGCCCCACACAAAATGGCTGCTGCGGGCGCCCGTGCGCTCACGGGGAAGGGGAGACCCGGGCGCGAACGCCCCCCAACCTAACGGGCCAGCCCCGCTCCCTGCCTCCGCGCCCCCCCCCCCAGCGGCCGCTGGAGGCTCCCGCCCGGCGGGGAAGGGGGAAGCTCAGACACCCCCGCGGGCGGGCAGAGGAGCCAAAGCCGCAGCGCGGGGAGCCGGGCACAGGAGCCGCCCCCCATCCCCGCTGCCGGGCGGGCGGACCGGGCCCCGGGGCGCGGCCGGGATCCGGGGAGGGGAGACACAAGCTTTTCCTGTTAGGTGAAAGGTCAGGAGAGCGCGGAGCCGCCGCCCGGGGAAGCCGGGACGGAGCCGCCCGGCCGGGGACAAACAGGGGGGGCCGCTTCCCCGGCTCCTGCGGATCGCGGCGCCGGCTGGGGAGGGGTGAGAGCTACCCCCAGGCAGCGCCTCCAGGCCAGGCCCCGCATGAGCCGCCGCCGAGCCGGAGACGGAAAACGGCTGTGGCCAGCCCGGCCGCTCTCACCTGGCGGGCCCAGCTCCCGGCGGCCTCTCCTGGGGGGTTATTTGTCGGCGGCGGCTCCGGCTCCGGGAGGTCAGAGTTCGTGACCCCGCCCCTCCGCTCCGCGCGGCGCTCCGCCCTCCTTGCGCCTGTCCCCCACCCGCGCCTGCGCACACAGCGAGCCTGCTGGGCGGGGCGCGTGAGGACGGCGGTGGGAGGGAGCGGGAAGAGGCCGGAGGGGGCGGGGCGAGGACGCCAGTGGCGGGGGGCGGGGCCTGGCCCGCCGCACGCGTGGCTCTGCAGCCGGGAGGGTGGGGAGAGCCGGGCCCGGCGCGGTCGCAGGCGGCCGGGAAACCCCATGAACAGGGGGCGCGGCTCTGGGGCCCCGCTTGCTTTGAGGAACCCAGGGCAGAGAGCAGTGACCAGCCGCCCCGGCACAGCCCCTTACTGAGGCGGGGAGGGGGGCTGCTCTGGGTAGCCCTTAGTCAGTCCCGCCCGCCGCTGACTTGTAGGGTTGTCAGGTGCCCACTTGTTGACCAGAACGACCGCTCAAAAAGGGACCCCGGTGTCTCTGGTCAGCGTCCTTCTGCACCCTGAACCCCCGCCCCGCCCCCCAATCCGTACTGTACGACTCACACCCAACAGCCCGCCGGGCTCACTCCCGGGCGCCTTCCCGGCAATTTCCTTCCCGCTCCCTCGGCGCCTCTGTTACCCGGCTCCCCCAAGCCTGTGCACGGTTTTGAGGGGTGTGGGAAATCCACTCCTCTGTTGCCCGTGAGATGAATTATTACTCAAGAGTTGTGTATTAATACGCCTAGGATGAACTCTATTTGTTAAAAAACATTTCCTGAATCTTTTTTGTTGTCTGTATTGTTACATCCATACTGGCTGCCAGGTATTTTGAAATAAATTACCCAAATCATTGAAATCGGCATGGCTACATTGCGTTATTTTGACAAACAAAATGTGCAGAATTTTAAAATACTGTGTGCGGAATTCCCTCGGGAATATGTACGCAGCCCACAGCCCTCAATCCAAGGTAAAAAAACACGTTTTGCCACATGAGCGCTGTTCCAGCTGCATCTGTTTCTACCATCATGTGGGCAACCAGCGTAGGCCAACCTACTGGATGGTCTAACCAGGTCTTTTCTGATCATTACCTGTGGAGCTTCATCACTGGCACACACCACTCCTGCTGGCATCCATGTTTTGACCTGTTTTTTCCAAATTGCTCTGAGGGAGGATGCTGCTCTATCAATGCTTTGGTAGGATGTGTGTCCTCAAATGTACCTATTAAGAGTGAAGGTCCAGAAATTGGCAAATGTAAGCAAATGTCTTCATGTCCTAATCTGGATTTTGCTTAATTTGATTAAGAACATAAAAATGGCCATACTGGATCAGGCCCATACAGGCTTTCTCTAGCCCAGTATCCTGTTTTCTGACAGTGGCCAATGTCCTATCCTCTAAAAGAAGTGAACACAACAGGGCAATTTATCCTAACCCAGTCATGCAGTCCCAGCTTTTGGCAGTCGGGTGTAGAGACATGCATCCTTGACCATTGATAGACCTGTCCTCCATGAATTTATCCAATTCTTTTTTGAACCCAGTTGCCATCTCCTGGCAACGAGTTTCAGAGGTTGACTGTGCATGGTGTCAGGAGGGATTTATGTTTGTTTTAAACCTGCTGCCTATCAATTTAACTGATTGTGAATTAGCTCCTTTAAATAACAGCCCTTTGCTTGGGGGCTGGGCTGGTCTCCGGCTGCTGCTTCCAAGCTTATGTTATCAAATCACTGTTCCCATGTCCTTATGGCCAAGAAGAGATGGCTAGAATACTGCCAAGACTCCCTTTAGCCATAGCTCTGAATCCTTGGCCATGAACTATGCTCTCAAGGCTGGATCTCTGGTGAAAGCAGGGCCGGCTCTAGGCACCGGCAAAACAAGCAGATGCTTGGGGCAGCACATTTATAGGGGTGGCATTCTGGCTCCGGTCATGCCACCCCTAGAAATGTGCCCCCGCCACCCTAGCTCGCCTCCGCTCCTCCTCCTCCCCTGAGCGCACCACTGCTGCTCTGCTTCTCCCCCTCCCTTCCTCACAGGCTTGCCATGCCCGAAACAGCTGTTTCGCACTGCACGCTTAGGAGGAAGAAGAAGCCAAGCGGCGGCGCACTCGGGGAAGGCGGTGGTGGTGAGCTGGGGCAGGGAGTGGTTCCTCTACCCCTCCCGTTACTTCCTGTGCTTTCCCTCACCCTCACTCACCTCGCTTGAGAGGGAGGGGGGAGAAGCGGAGCAGCGGCGTGTTCAGGGGAGCAGATGGAGCGGAGGTGAGCTAGGGCGGAGGGTTGCGGGGGGGAGCCACAGGAAGCAATGGGGGGGGGTGGAAAATGTGGCACGCCGGGGGAGGAGGTGGGGCCGGAGATTTGGGGAAAGGGCGGAGTTGGGGCGGAGCCAGGGGTGAGGGGCGGGGATGAAAAGAAAGTGGGGGCGGCCAAACATTTTTTTGCTTGGGGCGGCAAAAATCCTAGAGCTGGCCCTGGGCGAAAAACACCACAACCAGACCTGCAGCATTGAAGTTCTGGAAGATTCGAATTATATAGATTCTACTACAGCAGCCCTAAATATATAGATGCAGCCTAGAACAGCTTTGGAGCTCTCCAAAGCAGGAGACACCAGCTCCTCGTCAGAAGCCGTGCAAGGAGCAGCCAGACACGTGAACATTCCAATCAGTCAGCTGTAATAGGTTCGTCCTCAGGCATCAGAGCAGTGGCTTAAGTTGTCCTCTTCCTCAGCTTCATTCTCACAAGTCATGTTGATTTACAACTGACCTGGCTGAACTGAAGCAAGAGGGAAGATGGCTACAGGGTCCTGGCAGTCATCTCATTGGGAACCTGCATGATTGCCTCAAATATATTTTGAATTCTCCTGCCAAAGCTGTGCAATAGACCAGTGGTTCTCAAACTTTATTTTCGTGGACCACTTGAAAATTGCTGAGGCTCTCAGCGGACCACTTAATGATCTTTCCAAATGTTGTTTGTACCTTTAGCTAACTATTGTAAAGCACTTTGGATAAAAGCGCTATATAGAAAAACCCTTAATAATAATAAATGTTTTTTTTCTACAAATAAAAGCACACTACTCATATTTTAATATCAGTAGTATTACCTTTCTAATTCGATGGATGTGCCCTCTCTCCCCTGCCACAGCAGCCACAGAGCTGAGGCTGGGAAGGATGGCTGTCTCTCCCCAGCAGCCAAAATCCTGGAGCTAGGGAAAGTCACCACTTTCTCTGGCAGCCGCAGCCCTGCACATCTCAAATTGCCCCCACTCCCTCTTCTCACCCCACTGCCCCCTCCCACCTATCCCCTATTCCCCTACGGCCATCACCATGCCTGCGTGGCTCCACTAATTAGGTGGGTGGTCCTTCATTTTCTCGTGTGCAGCCACCCAGGTGCGCACCTTAGAGGGAACTATCCGCGGACCACCTGAATGGAGTCCATAGACCATAGTTTGAGAACCTCTTGAATAGACGAAATAACAAATAGTTCTTATGTAGTGCTTTCATCAGTACATCTCAAAGTGCTTTCCTAGGGGACAGATCATTATCCCCATTTTACAGATGGTGAAACTGAGGCACAGAGCAGTGAAATGACTGCCCAAGATCTCTTAGCAGGCCAGTGGCAGAGGGGGAAATAGAATCCAGTTCTGCTCAGTCCAGTGTTATATCAAAAAGTACAAAAGTATCTTTGCTGCGATTTTAGCATGGGCAAAGCATCAAAGGATGTATTTCGAGATGTGGATAGTTTGGTTAATCCAGACAGTCAATGCTCAATGGCTCACTTATGTACCTACGATTGTGAATAACATGTTCTACCTTGCAGATTTAAAACAATCTACAATATCATGAAGAGATAAATGGTAGGTGGTCTGAATGTCATCCAGTTTTGCTAAAAGGTGCTAGGAGCAATTCATTCAACCACCAGAGCTTTGGAACTACGTCCTTCCTGGCTAGTGATGACCAGTGGGGAATAACTTTGCTGGTTAAACTTGTCAGTGCTTCCACTAAGGGCTGGTCTACACTATGAGGTTAGGTCAAATTTAGCTGCATTAGGTAGACTTTATAAGCAATGCGGCTACACAACCAACCCTGTTCTGTCAACCTAAAGGTCTCTTAAAATTGACTGCAGTACTCCTCGACGAGGGGAGTAGCGCTAAAATCGACCTTCTTGGGTCAAATTTGGGGTAGTGTACATGCAGTGTTGTGCAATTCGATGGTATTGGCCTCTGGGAGCTATCCCAGAGTACTCCAATTTGACCACTCTGGACAGCACTTTCAACTCCTATGCACTAGCCAGATACACAGGAAAAGCCCTTGGAACTTTTGAATTTCATTTCCTGTTGGTCAGTGTGGTGAGCTCAGCAGCACAGGTGACCATGCAGTCCCAGAATCACAAACGAGCTCCAGCATGGAGCGAACGGGAGACACTGGATCTGATTGCTGTATGGGAAGAAGAATCTGTACAGGCAGAACTCCAATCAAAAAGAAGAAATTTTAATAGATAGGCCAAAATCGCACAGAGCATGGTGGAGAGAGGCTACACCAGGGACACACAACAGTGCCGGGTGAAAGTTAAGGAGCTGAAGCAAGCCTACTACAAGACAAAGGAGGCAAACGGTTGTTCCGGGTCAGAGCCCCATACATGCCGCTTCTATGATCAGCTGCATGCCATTCTAGGGGAGGACCCTACCAGTATCCCAACACTGTCCATGGACACCTGCAAGGGGGGAGTTTCACACAACATGGAGGAGGATTTTGTGGATGAGGAGGAGGAGAATGCGCATCAGGCAAGCGGTGAATCCGTTCTCCCCAGCAGCCAGGACCTTTTAATCACCCTGGAGCCAATACCCTCCCAAGGCAGGTTCCCGGACCCAGAGAACTCACCTCTGGTGAGTGCACATTTGTAACTACACTACAGGGATTAAAAGCAATTGTATTTAATGTTTGATTTGCCCTGAAGAATTGGGATGCATTCACAGCCAGTACAGCTACTGGAAAAGTCTGTTAACGTGTCTGGAGATGGAGCGGGAATCCTCCAGGGACATCTCCATGAAGCTCTCCTGGAGGTACTCTGAAAGCCTTTGCAGAAGGTTTCTGGGGAGGGCTGCCTTATTTCATCCTCCATGGTAGGACACTTTACCACACCAAGCCAGTAGCAAGTAGTCTGGAATCATTGCAGCACAAAGCATGGCAGTGAATGGTCCTGGGTTTTAGTTGCATTCATGAAACATTCGGTCTTTATCTTTCTGTGTCAGCCTCAGGAAAGTGAGATCATTCATGGTCACCTGGTTGAAATAGGGGGATTTTTGTAAGAGAACAGTAAAAGGACCCCATTCAAGCTGGGTTGTTTGCGCTTGGCTAAAAGAGATCATCCCGGAGAATAGCCACGCAGCGGGGAGAGGAGTGTGCTGCACATCCACCCCATAACCGCAGCCCCTCCTTTTTAACGGCAAACCCAACCAGCATTGCTTGCTATGGAAAAGGAGGGTGCTGCAGTTTGAAACCATTCCCACATGTTATGAAGGCGAAAGAAGCAAACCCCGCATACTCTTTGGCTTACCATGGTTGCCTGGAAACCGAATTCTGTTGCCCAGTGGTGTGTGATGTGTCACCATACTAGCAAGTGCTCAATATAAAAGGCAAAATGTGACCTTGTAACTAAAGCATATGTGCTGACTTTGCTGTGAATTGTTTGATTCACTGTGAAAGAGTCTCCCTTTTGTTCTCAGAAATGTATCTTCTTAAATTTTACTCTCCCTTTTTATCTCTTTATCCCTTTCTATGCTCCCCATATCAACTCTGTCCCTGAGGTTATTGCAGATTAGAAGGCAAAAAAACCACACTTGGGATGACATGTTTCCCGAGCTCAGGCAGTCCTCCCGCACTGATAGGGCACAGCTGAATGCATGGAGGCATTCGGTGGCAAAGGCCAGGAAAACATTCAGTGAGTGTGATCAGAACACGCAGGAGGAGATGCTGAGGCTAATTGGGGAACAAACGGACATTATCACGCAACTGGTAAAGCTGCAGGAAAGGCAACAAGAGCACAGACCACCACTGCATCCATTGTATAAACGCCTGCCCTCCTTACCAAGTTCCATATCTTCCTCACCCAGATGCCCAAGAACCTCTGGGCACCCAGCCACTCCACTCCACTCCACTCCAGAGGATGTCCCAAGCAACAGAAGGCTGTCATTCAAACAGCTTTGATTTGTAGGGTGGCTATAATAAGCAATGTGGCTTTGTCCTTCCCTCCTTCCTGACCTCATCCAGGCTACATTGTCAGTGATCTCTCTCTTTTTTTTTTAATAAATAAAGAATGAATGGATTCAAAACAATAGGGACTTTATTTCCTTTGCCAGCTGTGGTTGAAGGGGGAAGCGGGATTGCCTACAGGAAAGTAAATTCAACAAAGGGGGTGGTTTTGCATCAAGAAGAAAAACAACTGTCACACCATAGCCTGTCCCGTCATGAATCTGTTTTTCAAAGCCTCTCTGATGTACAGCGTGCCTAGCTGTGCTCTTCTAATCACCCTGGTGTCTGGCTGTTCAAAATTGGCCACCAGGTGATTTGCCTCAACCTCCCACCCAGTCATAAATGTCTTCCCCTTACTCTCACAGATATTATGGAGCACAGAGCAAGCAGCAATAACAATGGGAATATTAGTTGTGCTGAGGGTCTAACCTAGTCAGCAAACAGCACCAGTGGGCTTTTAAACGTCCAAAGGCACATTCTACCACCATGCTGCACTTGCTCAGCCTATAGTTGAACTGCTACTTACTACTGTCCAGGCTGCTTGTGTATGGCTTCATGAGCCATGGGAGCAAGGGGTAGGCTGGGTACCCAAGGATAACTATTGGCATTTCAACATCCCCAACTGTAATTTTCTGGTCTGGGAAGAAAGTCCCTTCTTGCAGCTTTTCGAACAGCCTGGAGTTCCTAAAGATGCGAGCATCATGTACCTTTCCTGACCATCCCACGTTGATGTCGGTGAAACGTCCCTCGTGATCCACCAGTGCTTGCAGCACCATTGAGAAGTACCGCATGCGGTTTATGTACTGGTTGGCAAGGTGGTCTGGTGCCAAGATAGGGATGTGTGTTCCGTCTATCACCCCATGACAGTGAGAGAATCCCATTGCAGCAAAGCCATCCACTATGACCTGCTCATTTCCCAGAGTCACTACCCTTGTTAGCAGAAGGTCACTGATTGCCATGGCTACTTGGATCACAGCAGCCCCCACGGTAGAGTTGCCCACTCCAAACTGATTCCCAACTGACTGGTAGCAGTCAGTTGCAAGGCGTTGCAAGCTTCCACAGGGCTATCACCACTCGCTTCTCAACTGTCAGGGCAGGTCTCATCTTGGTATTCCTACGCTTTAGGGCGGGGGAAAATAACTCACAAAAGTTCCATGAAAGTAGCGTTATGCAGCAAAAGTTTCGCAGCCACTGGGAACCATCCCATACCTGCAACACTGCCACCATGATGTCCCAATTGCCACATTCTGTGCTTTCAGGAACGTCTGTGTCCATGTCCTCCTCACAATTGTCCTCCTGATGGCAGCTCCTAGCCAGGTTCTGCACATACTGCTGGATAATGCGCGAGGTGTTTACAATGTTCACAACAGCAGTGCTGAGCTGAGCAGGCTCTATGCTTGCCGTGCTATGGAATCTGTACGGGTAACCCAGGAAAAAAGGCATGAAACGATTGTTTGCCTTTGCTTTCAAAGTGGGAGGGAGGGAGAGAGTTACAGAGCCTGGGTCTACAGTCTCTAGCTTGCGCTATAGTACTAAAAATAGTTGTGCAGATGTTTGGATTGAGGCTTGGCTCTGAAGCCCAGGGAGGGAGGTTGGTTTCAGAACTCAAGTTGCAGGCCGAATGTCGAGGTGGATATTTTTAGTGCATTAGAGTGAGCCAGACTCAGACTCCCTGATGCAGGTTATTTTATTTTATTTTTTTTTTTGCCATGTAGCTATACCCTAAGAGAACAGTTTTATTTGAAAAAATTAGGGCTGTCAAGCAATTAAAAAAAATAATCACAATTAATCACGTGATTAAAAAAATTAATCACACTGTTAATAATAGAATACCATTTATTTAAAGTTTTGGATATTTTCTACATTTTCAAATATATTGATTTCCATTACAACACAGAATACAAACTGTACAGTGCTCACTTTATATTTATTTTTGATTACTATTTCTTTTTTTTACAGTGCAAATATTTTTATTTTTCAGTTCACCTTATACAAGTACTGTAGTGCAATCTCTTTATCATGAAAGTTGCACTTACAAATGTAGAATTATGTACAAAAAACCCACTACATTCAAAAATAAAAATGTAAAATGTTAAGGCCTAAAAGTCCACTCAGCCCTACTTCTTGTTCAGCCAATCACTCAGACAAACAAGTTTGTTTACATTTGCAGGAGATAATGCTGCCTGTTTCTTATTTACAATATCACCTGAAAGTGAGACCAGAGGTTCGCATGGCACTGTTTTAGCTGGCGTCGCAAGATATTTATGTGCCAGACGTGCTAAAGATTCATATTTCCCTTCCTGCTTCAACCACCATTCCAGAGGACATGCATCCATGCTGATGACGGGTTTTACTTGATAACCATCCAAAGCAGTGCGGACTGATGCATGTTCATTTTCATCATCTGAGTCAGATGCCACGAGCAGAAGGTTGATTTCCTTTTTTGGAGGTTCAGGTTCTGTAGTTTCTGCATCGGAGTGTTGCTCTTTTAAGACTTCTGAAAGCATGCTTTACACCTCATCCATCTCAGATTTTGGAAGGCACTTCAGATTCTTAAACCTTGGGTTGAGTTATGTAGCTATCTTTAGAAATCTCACATTGGTACCTTCTTTGCGTTTTGTTAAATCTGCAGTGAAAGTGTTTTTAAAACAAACAACATGTGCTGGGTCATCCTTTGAGACTGCTAGAACATGAACTATATGGCAGAATGCGGGTAAAACAGAGTAGGAGACGTACAAATCTCCCTCAAGGAGTTCAGCCAAAATTTAATTAATGCATTATTTTTTTAATGAGCATCATCAGCCTGGAAACATGTCCTCTGGAATGGTGGCCAAAGCATGAATGGGCATACAAATGTTTAGCATATCTGGCACATAAATACCTTGCAATGCCAACTATAAAAGTCCCATGCGAATGCCTATTTTCAGTTTCAAGTGACATTGTAAATAAGAAGCGGGCAGCATTATCTCCCGTAAATGTAAACAAGCTTGTTTGTTTTAGGGACTGGTTGAATGAGAAGTAGGACAGAGTGGACTTGTAGGCTCTAAAGTTCTACACTGTTTTGTTTTTGAGTGCAGTTATTGTAACAAAAAAAAATCTACATTTGCAAGTTGAACTTTCACCATAAAGAGATTGATCTACAGTACTTGTATGAGATGAACTGAAAAATATTTTAGTTTGCCATTTTTACAGTGCAAATATTTGTAATAAAAAATAGCAATGTTAAGTGAGTACTGTCTACCTTGTATACTGTGTTGCAATTGAAATCAATATATTTGAAAATGTAGAAAAATATCCAAAAATATTTAGTATATTTCAATTGGTATTCTATTAACAGTGCAATTAAAACTGCAATTAATCTCGATTAATTTTTTTAATCGTGATTTTTTTTATTTAATCATGTAAATTAATTGCAATTAATCAACAGCTCTAGAAAAAATATTAATTCAATAGCGTACTTTATTGCTTTTCTTTATTAGCCCCCTCCTGCTAATTCAACAAGATTGGGCAGCCATGTTTATAGAGAAATGGGATCTTTGGGACTAGGTCACTTTTGTGATAAATAAAATTAAGTTATATAAACTCAAATCTGTTAATGTAATTTCCTTGGATAAAGTCAGCATCAATATCCAGGAAAGAAAGGCATGAAGTCATTGAAAAATGAGCAATTGTTACTTGTATTCTTTGAATTAAAACCCCTCAGCTTTCTTCATTTACCCTTGAAAATATCGCCTCCCAATTCCCCCACTGCTACAATCTTAGCTTTGTATCTTTGCAACCATCATTTCTTGTTTTCTGATCAGACACATTGTCTCAAGCTAAATGCACATTTATATTTAACATTTTTCCCCCCAAGACGATTCACCTGTTAAATATTTCCTGAAAGTTTACAAGCTAGTTGAAAGTCTCAGTTTACTATACCTGACGCTTCCAGAAATCAGACGTGGGTGCACGTCCTTTTTCGAAAGGACAGAGTTAATTCCAGTAGAACTCAGCAGATAATGGCAACCAGATACTTATAATAAAGATAGTTTTGGGTAGGACTGATCAATGGTAAGAGCTGAAGGGTCACTGAAGACTCACAGCATTTTAATAGCTGCTCTTTGGTAATAGCTAGGACACCATGTACTCTGCAGCACAACGGGACTAAATTCTGTGACAGTGTTAACTTACTAAATCCTTCATTCCCACCTCCCACTCACTCCCATGCAAACACAACTGTGAGTCACAGCAGAAGCAATTTCTAGATGTACAATGCTTCAATTATGGATTTTCTAATATGATTTCTGAAGATGTTTTCTTCTTCACTGTGTTCACCAGGCAGCCTGACAAATAATAAACCTTTGTGGGAAAACTAGGAGCCAGGAGGCAGCTGCAGGCAGTTCCAATGTGGGAGCAGAGGATCAGGGGGAAGAGACAAAAAATAATATGTTGAGCATCTGGCTGCAACAAAATACATTCTGTGACAAAAATACCAACTCTCTCTCTCTCTCACAAACACACATGCACGCTAGAATTCCACAGTGCCCTAAATTACAGGAATGACAGTTCATGTTAGAAATATGTTTTCAAGCAGTCAGAAAACTCAGCCAAACATCACTGGACGAGTTTGTGCTCAGTTCACCTTTGCAAGATGATGCCTTCAACCATAAGGGCTAGAAACATAATTTAAATAAATAAAAAATTCTGACAACTCTGCAGTCCAGGAATCACGGACTACCTAAGCTACTGGTGATAAAAGAGCGTTGCAAAAAAACCTACTAAAATTAACTATTACAGATTTATTTTGTACAAACATGATACATATCAACATCTATTTACAATGAATTTCAGCTGTTTCAATTTATAAAATAAAGGTTCTACTATTCTGTTTAGACAGCACAGACAAACTAGGCTTCAAATAAAGTGTATCTGGAAAATAATTATAACGAACAGCAGTTATGGCAAAAATTAATTAAATGCCTCTAATCCTGCTACACTTCCCTATTTCAAGAGATAGAACGTAAGCTTATTCAGGAACCGCCCCCCCAGTATTCTTTAAGGGGTCATTAAAAAGTTACTCAAATGCTAACAGTTCTGTAATCCTTGCCTAATAAGTGTATTGTAATGATTTTTAAAGTAAGTTTTTAACTCAAAAGTTTTCTTAGACTGCCTAAAAACCTCTACTTGCCCAGAAATAATGTTAGAAAATCTTCAATGTCAGTGTTCATCATGCATTGTACTAACCAGTCTTATCTATTATCCTAGGTCTCTTATGTAGAGATAGCCAGTTTTTAAAACCATGCTGGTTTTGCAACCCTTGCTTAATGAATTGATTGGTGTACAATAGTCAAATGAAAAGTGAATGTGGCATCTTTGATGGAACTGAATTAAAGATATACTAGATTAACACTTTACTATGGATCTTAGAACATGTAATACTTCAGAAACAGGTTAAATATATATTTTTAAAGGAATATCCTAACCTGTGTTATTAGTATTGAAAATATTATCTTAATCTGTTACTAATTGTTCCAATTATTAAAGTGAAATAAAAATACATTAACCATTTATGCCACTTTTATTGTTCTGTTTCATTGACATTTGGTCAATGAAAAGAAGATAGTCTATTTAACTTTCTGATTGTCTACAAGACTAGCACAAAAATGGACAGTTTGGTAGCTAACATTGCATAGAAATGTAAACAAAAAACGTTTCACTGACATTGTTAAAAATTAATGAGAGACTACCTAATAATGACAGGTTTCAGAGTGGTAGCCGTGTTGGACTGTATCAGCAAAAAAACCGAGGAGTACTTGTGGCCTTGGAGACTATTGAGTGAGGTTCCTTCAAGCTCCCTGGTCACTCAATTTCAGACCTAAAAGTTGCAATTCTCCAACAAAAAAAATTCAAAAACAGACTCCAATGAGAAACTGCAGAACTGGAATTAATTTGCAAACTGGACACCATTAAATTAGGCTTGAATAAAGACTGGGAGTGGATGGGTCATTACACAAAGTATAAACTATTTCCCCATACTAATTTTCTACCCTCTACTGTAACTCACACCTTCTTGTCAACTGTTTGAAATAGGCCATCTTGATTATCACTACAAAAGGTTTTTTTTCTCCTGCTGATAATAGCACCCCTTAATTAATTGGTCTCGTTACAGTATGGTATGTATGTACCCATTTTTTCATGTTCTCTGTGTATATATATCTTCATACTGTATTTTCCACTGCATGCATCCGATGAAGTGGGTTTTAGCCCACGAAAACTTATGCCACAACTACTCCTTATTTTTTTTACCTAATAATGGAAGTTTTCCTAAAAGCATCTTTTAAAAATAATAATGTTGAGCATGAACTACCCTGAACCTAGGGATAGTTTAAGTTGGAAGAAACAGGGTAGTGTAACTTGGAAAAATAATATGATTGGCAGAGAACTCTTATCGAATTGCTCCTGTTGAACATCTCAGAAGTCGTCTTTGCACATGACACAAAGCACAAGTATATTGGGAAATTACTATTCAAGTTAGCGTTTACAATGTCAAAATCCCATCTATTTCATTTCATAACCAGATAGCTTCATTTGTACAATTGTTTTTAGGGGTCTATTTAAATAAATAATGTGCATCTCAGAAATGCTCTGGATTCAATCAGCTGCTTCAGCAAGAAGTCAACTGGCTCATGGAAGACATTTTAACATTTTAAAACAATTCTCACTCTGCACCATCATTCAGGGATGTGTAGTGCATCAGGAGATGGAGCTCATTTTCTGCAGCCAGCCATAAAACCTCATCAGGCCAAACGTACATCCCCCTTCCCCATCTGAGCGCTGTGCATTAACTTTTTATCAAGCTACTTTCACAGGGGCTGGAACTAGAGTGTAGCAGCACCCCCTGGTTTGAAGTGGTTTCCATCATACACAGGATTTAGTTTTGCTCAATGCCAGTCAGTATCCCTACTATAAAAATTGTTCCAGCACCACTGGCTACCTCTATTTTGCAGAGGGGGAGTGATACCAAAATGAAACTAAACTAACAATTGCCTCCTGACATGGATTTATTTTTGTGTGCAGCAGATCCCTTCTTTTTAGTGGTTGTCCTTATACAAAGCTTTAACTATCTCCCTAGCTGTGACATCAACCAGAAGAGCCACACCACCTATGTATGTCAACATGAGTATGGTTAGCCATGCTAGTCTGTATCAGCAAAAACGAGGAGTCCTTGTGGCACCTTAGAGACTAACATTGATTTGGGCATAAGCTTTCGTGGGTTAGAACCTACTTCATCTGATGCATGGAATGAAAATACAGGAGCAGGTATAAATACATGAAAGGATGTGGGTTGCTTTACCAAGTGTGAGATCAGTCTAATGAGATAAATCAATTAACGGCAGGATACCAAGGGAGGAAAAATAACTTTTGAAGTGGTAAGAGAGTGGCTCATTACAGACAGTTCACAATAAGGTGTGAGTAACAGTAGGGGGAAATTAGCATTGGGGAAGTTAAGTTCAGGTTTTGTAATGACCAATCCACTCCAGTCTCTACTCAGGTCTAATCTGATGGTATCCAGTTTGCAAATTAATTCCAGTTCTGCAGCTTCACACTGGAGTCTAAAAGAAAAGGAGTACTTGTGGTACCTTAGAGACTAACAAATTTATTAGAGGATAAGCTTTCGTGAGCTACAGCACACTGGAGTCTGTTTTTGAAGTTTTTTTGGTGGAAGAATTGTCACTTTTAGGACTGTTATTGAGTGACCAGAGAGATTGAAGTGTTCTCCTACTGGTTTTTGAATGTTATGATTCCTGATGTCAGAGTTGTATCCATTTATTCTTTTGCGCAGAGACTGTCTAGTTTGGCCAATGTATATGGCAGAGGGGCATTGCTGGCACATGATGGCAATGGGCCACTCTCTTACCACTTCAAAAGTTATTTTTCCTCCCTTGGTATCCTGCTGTTAATTGATTTGTCTCATTAGACTGACCTCACAGTTGGTAAAGCAACCCCCATCCTTTCATGTATTTATACCTGCTCCTGTATTTTCACTCCATGCATCCGATGAAGTCGGTTCTAGCCCACAAAAGCTTATGCCCAAATCAATTTGTTAGTCTCCAAGGTGCCACAAGGACTCCTCGTTATATTTGCTGAGTAAGACTGTGATGCTAAAGTTATAGCATTTAGGAAACTACTTGCAAGAGACATAACTTACTTAGCCTTCAGCTAGCAGCTGCATTGCTGAACTACCAAGTATAAAGCCCCTTTGTATGACGAGATGAAAATTTAATACATAAACCATTTTTTAGTTCTCATTTTTAAAAAAAACTTTTAAAAATTGTTCAAATAAAGGCCTTAATCCCATTGAACTTCAAAGTTAATTGAAGCAGGTCCTCGATCGCACATGAAAGGGGTCAGACTGAGAGTTTAATAATTTAAGGCTCTAATTCAGCAAGGTACACAAGAATATGCTTAACATTAAGAACTTGAGTCTATTGAAGTCACTGTGATTACTCGTGCTTAAAGTTAGACAAGTGCTTACGTACCTTGTTGAATTGGTACCTGAAACCCTCTACCAACAGAACAAGGGCTGTGACAAGGCAAGCTTCCTCACACTGCCCAATTAATATGTCTTGAGAGACCGCTTCTAAGGAGCGAGAGAGTATTTTGGCTTCCATGTTCATCTTTGACCCTTCTGTCAAAGTAACTGGGTGTTCATTCTAATTGTATTTTTCGTAAGGCTAGCCCATGCACAGAACTAGTGCAAGATTACCAAAAAATCATAGGCTGTATTTACACTAGGGAATATTTGAGGGTGTGTGTGCGTGTGTAAAAATCCCACAAATGCTACCATCAGTTCATCTGCACCCAGCAGGAGCTGTAGTGTAGGCAAGGCTTTCGAGGCTTCCAGTATTTTTACCATGATGTCAGTCAAACCTGGTTAAGACCCTGATTCAGCAAGATACATAGGCATGTGCTTAACTTCAAACATCTGATTAGTCCCATTGATAGCAATGGGGTTGCTTACATTCTTGAAATGATGCATACCTTGAAGCCCTTTGTTGAACTAGAGCAGGGGTGGGCAAACTTTATGGCCTGAGGGCAACATCTGGGTTTGGAAATTGTATGGTGGGCCGTGAATGCTCATGAAATTGGGGTTGGGGTGCAGGAGGGGGTGAGGGCTCTGGCTGGGGCTGTGGGCTCAGGGGCTGGGCCAGAAATGAAGAGTTCAGGGTGTGGAAAGGGGCTCTGGGGTGATGATGAGGGGCTTGGGGTGCAGGAGGGTGCTCCAGGCTGAGATCGAGGGGTTCGGAGGACGGGAGGGGGATCAGGGCTAGGGCAGGAGGTTGGGGTGTGGGAGGGGCTTGGGGTACAGGCTCTCGGTGGCGCTTACCTCTAGCAGCTCTCAGAAGCAGTGTAATGTCTCCCCCTCTGGCTCCTATGGAGCTACGGGGGCAGTGCTTGGGGTGGGGGCATCACGTGGAGCCCCTTGTCTACCCCTAAATATAGGAGCCAGAGGAGGGATATACCATAGTTTGCCCACCCCTGAACTAGAGTCTTAACACCATGATAAAAACACTAGAAGCATCCAGAGCAGGGGAACCAGTGATGAGTCTGGGGAAAGAGTCTCTTTCCTAAAATTCCCTTGTGTAGGTGAGGCCATAGTTAGTATCAACTAGCAAATCACTATTAACATAGTCTTGAACCATTTTGACCTGTAGGTGAACAGCTGTTAATCCTATTACCAAGTTGACCTACTGTAACAATTAACTGGCTGACTACATGTACATCCTATTTTATATTTAAACACTGTTACCCTGGCCTATTCATGTTTTGTCAGTGCTTGTTCCATTTATTCTATGGCGATACAACATGATTTTTCAAAAGTTCAATAATAGAATAAACACACCAAAATCATCAATGTGTTTCCTAATGAGGTCTACTGACAAAGTTCTAAAAACAGCAGAAAGATTTTGTTTTAAAGCGTCAAGTAAACCATCAAATAATGTAAGCAAAATGTACTGGAATGAATGGCACACATTTTCTATGCCATTGTCACTAGAACAGTGTGCTTTCTTGGTAGGGCAATTCCCATTCAAACACTTATTTTAAAATGTACAATACTGTAAGATTTTTCAACATATTTATTTAGCCTTAAACTATTAGAACTGTAATTTATGCATGTTTCATACTGTATGGGGAACTCTCATTGGTATCAAAGGGATTTTTAAACAAAGACAATGATAGGATATTTGATTTTTTTCCTGCATGCCAAACAATTTTGGCCTGTGCTTTACATTACTACTAGCAATTTAAAAAAATAATCTGCCTCTTCATTTTTTTTTTGGTAAGATAGTATATTTAAATACATCTTTGGCATTGATAATTTGAGGACAGCTGGAGAGCATAATCTCAGCAACTGTAGAATATGAAGAAAAAAATATTTTTCCTGTTTTTCCTTTCAGCTTGCTTTAATAACGGATCCATATTGCATAAGAAATGTTTGCCTTTGAGTTGTGGAAGCTTAAACAACAAGTAGCAGCGCTAATTCTAGGGCTTCTGTGATACAGAAGCTGGCTGTGTTTTTTTAATAAAATTAGTCCACAAAACTTGACCTATTGTATGAAGAGGAGCAGCAGCCTGTCAGTCATCTGCTCATCAAAGGAGTTTTTACATAGCTGACCACGTGTCCTCAAGTTTTGTTGAAATATCTTCTTCTTTGAACTGTTCTTTTTAAATTGCAAAATGATTATCAGCAACTCAAGAACTGTACAAATTGTAATGCTGCAATAAAGCGTTTTTTTTTTTTTTTTAAACAGTTTTCTGACAAAGCCGTCTGCTATTCTAAAGACAAGGGCACTTTAGAATTCAACGCGAACCTTAGAAATGATTCTGACCATTAAGTAAACATTGGAATTTAATAAATAACACATTTTGTATGAAAAAACCAACAAATACACAAATGTCTTTAAAAAATATTACCTTACACCTAAAAAAAAGGCAACAACTCCTAATTCTCATAAATATACAAATTGTGTTTAGGTTGATGCTGGTAAAGTCCATTTTTAAACAAAATTGCTGTACTCCATTTCTTGTCATCCTTTGATGACTTTTGCTCCTTTAGGCTCAGAGATGGTGCTGAGGCAGCTATAATATGGTGGCTTCTTGAAAAGCTTCTATCCACCTGTTGGAAAGAGAAATAATGTTAGATTTCGCTTGATCTTGGGTATTTTCAAAACCTACCTTATTTAAATTTTTATCAATACATTTTCAAATATGCAACAGTTCAAAATTTCACTCGTCCATTAAAAAGCATGTGGTTCACCACTATTAAATGGCCTTAAATCCTGCATTAGGTTTAGATAAACAACAGCTATGGCAATGTAGCTAATGCTACTGCGCATTATGGAAATTCTTTCCAACTGTACTCTCATAGGGGTAAAGACTCTTCATCTGTATTTGGGAAGCATCTATCAGGAAATTAAGCTGTGAAGCTCTAGCAAGGCCCTATTGATCATTTGTGAGCTGTGATTTTTCAGGGGCTTATAATTTGGTCAATTTTTGGTCTCTCTTCACAGAGATGGTAAAAGGCAAATCCCTGACACAAAGGCCACCTCCCCCTGCAAACCGCAAGGTAGAGATGCTAGAATTTATCAGATGTCACCAGAATTAACATAGGCAAAACAATGTATTTTACTCTAGCTTTATTCTCAGAAACAGCTGAGCCTGTTTTGGCTGAAATGTTTGACTGAACTTTTCTCAGGAAAATTCAGCCTGAGGCAGACACCCAGCATGGAAAAGTTCAGACTAAACGGATAAAGTTTGGTCATGTTATAAGCAACTGAAAACAGGATCTTGTATTAGCAAATGTTGGACAACCTTAATAATATCGGTGATCCCACTGACAAAGTGTCTCATCTCCTGCACATAGCGCTAGTAGGTTGTCATCTATCAGTTACTCTGATAGTTGGTTCCAACCCTGCTGATGATCCACGTGGGTGTCAGTATGCTGCCATATGACACAGTTTGATTCTTTAGTTTGCTTTTTTAGAAACCTAGGAAAAATCACACACACAGCTACATTAAAAGAACATTATTAAGATTGCAGTCAAGCCCTCAAAAATTAAGAAAAGTCAGAATGATGGTTGCCTCTGCAACCTTAATTTGGCCTCCTTATGTTTATGCATTACAATAGTCTTTAGTTACGTGTTCACATATTATTTTTCCCACAGCACCCTTGACTCACTCAGTTCATAGGATGGACCTGCTCTGCAGATGAATCAAAGTTATGCAGTGAAGGAGACTGTTGCTTCATTTGTTGCAGAAGTGGGAAAGAGTGTAGTTAATGAAGCAGGAAAAGGATGTTTTCATAGTCAAGACAGCTGAATACTTCTCTGGGGAACTGGATTCTACCCCTGTCTCTTCCACAGAGATCCTTTGTGATGCTAGGCAAGTCACTTAAACCAAACTTTTCATAGGTTGTCACTACTTATGTGTTCCTCATTTCCTGGATACCTGACTTTAGTCCTTGGGGTCCAATTTGCAGAAGTGCTAAGCAGTTATAGCTACAATTGAAGTCAATGGGAGCTGTGCTCATAACATATAAAGTGCTACATAATGCGAAGTCCTCCAAAAAATCAGGTCCTAGGCATCTCAAACTGGGCATCCAAAATTAGTGAAAACTTTTGACCTTAATCTCTCTATGCGTCAGCTCCTTATCTGTAAAATAATCCACCCACCCCCGTACATCCCCCCCCCAGGGAAGCAGTGAGAATAAAGTAATGTTTGTGAAGTGATCGCATACTGTAGTGATGAGTGCCATAGAAAAGCTCATAAGGAAATTAATAAGGGTCTTGAAAAAAGGGTTTGAATATTGTGCATTGAACAAGGCCTAGGACCATTCTGAACAAGGAGGAGAAAACAAAATACTGAACAGCTGCTCATTAACGAGACATCCATTCTATGAATGGATCGTGTGGGGGAAAAATAAATGTGATTATGTAACTAAAAACTATCATAATGCATAAACACATGGAGCCCAAAATTAATATTCCACAGGCAACCATAATTCTGGCTTTTCTTAACTTTTGAGGGCTTGACTTTGTAACCTTAACAATGTTCTTTTAATGTAGGTTTTTAGTACATTTATACTAGGGCTGTCGATTAATCACAGTTAACTCATGCCATTAACAAAAAAATTAATCCGTTTTAATCGCACTGTTAAATAGAATACCAATTGAAATTTTATTTTTAATTATTATTTTATTTTTCTACATTTTCAAATATATTGATTTCAATTACAGCACAGAATACAATGCTTACTTTATATTTTTATTGCAAATATTTGCAGTGTAAAAATGACAAACAAAAGAATATTTTTCAATTCACCTCATACAAGTACTGTAGTGCAATCTCTTTATTGTAAAAGTGTAACTTACAAATGCAGATTTTTTTTTGTTTCATAATTGCACTCCATAAAAAAAATGTAAAACTTTAGTGCCTACAAGTCCACTCAGTCCTACTTCTTGTTCAGCCAATGGCTAAGAGAAACAAGTTTGTTTTCATTTACAGGATATAATGCTGCCTGCTTCTTATTTACCATGTCACCTAAAAGTGAGATCAGGCGTTCACATGGTACTTTTGTAGCATTGCAAGGTATTTACGTGCCAGATATGCTAAACATTCATATGTCTCTTCATGCTTCAACCACCATTCCAGAGGACATGCTTCCATCCTGATGATGCTTGTTAAAAAACAAAAACAAAAAAACATTAATTAAATTTGTGACTGAACTCCTTGGAGGAGAATTGTATGTCTCTTACTCCATGGTTTTACCCGCATTCTGCTATATATTTTGTGTTACGGTAGTCTCGGATGATGACCCAGCATATGTTGTTTGATTTAAGAATTACTTTCACTGCAGATTTGATAAAACAGAAAGAAGATACCAATGTGAGATTTCTAAAGATACCTACAGCACTCAACCCAAGATTTAAGAATCTTAAGTGTCTTCCAAAATCTGAGAGCGACAAGGTGTGGAGCATGCTTTCAGAAGTCTTAGAAGAGCAATACTCTGATGCAGAAACTACAGAACCTGAACCACCAAAAAAGAAAATCAACCTTCTGTTGGTGGCATCTGATTCGGATGATGAAAATGAACATGCATCAGTCCACCCTGCTTTGGATTGTTATCAATCAGAATCCATCATCAGCATGGACGCATGTCCTCTGGAATGGTGGCTGAAGCATGAAGGGACATATGAATCTTTAGTGCATGTGGCACATAAATATCTTGCGACGAAGGCTACAAAAATGCCACGAAAACACCTGTTCTCACTTTCAGGTGACATTGTAAACAAGAAGCAGGCAGCATTATCTCCTGCAAATGTAAACAAACTTGTTTGTCTGAGCGACTGGTTGAACAAGAAGTAGGTCTGAGTGGACTTGGAGGCCTTAAAGTTTTACATTGTTTTATTTTTGAATGCAGTTATTTTTTTGTACATAATTCTACATTTGTAAGTTCAACTTTCATGATAAAAGATTGCACTACAATACTTGTATTAGGTGAATTGAAAAATAGTATTTCTTTTTTTTTTTTTTTTACAGTGCCAATATTTGTAATAAAAAATAAAGTTATTTTTTTAAATTGCTTGACAGCCCTAGTTTATACACCCACTCCTTGAGTTCAGACCTCTGCTCCTAGACTGTCCTCTGACATCAAACCATCAAGCTTAGTTTTTAGATAGTCCTAAGCTATACAAGATGTTGTTTGTCAGTCTTGGCAAGTCTTAATCTTTTCTCAAGACAAACAAAACTGTAGTTTTGTCAGTTGCCACATAGGTATATAAGCTTTTTTGGTTTCTTTCCATTTATCGTCTGAATTGCTTTTTACTCTATTCTCTCCAATTTAACAATATATTAAAATAAAGATGACCAATGCAATTCAGAATAAATCATACCAAATAAATACCTTGACAGTTAGAATAAGCACATTATAGGAATATCAGAGCTATTAATTTTCCATTTAAATAACTTTACACTGAGCCTTATATTAAAACTTTATAAAAAAGTTACTAAAATTTAATGAACTTCATGTTATTTGTGAAGTGAATGAAAAAACTGTGTAATACAAATACCAGTGTTAGATGTTTCTTCATTAGGGGTAAAGAAGAATAAAATAAGAGAGTAGGCATTAAATGGGGAACACAAGCAAAAAGATAAATTTTTAATAATGTCAGAGGAGCATGTATTCCCCAGGTTTGGTTTTGACAGACAAATCTCTATGGGATATTAAATATTTGGGGGAAACTTGCTTTGTAAGGTAATTAATACTAGGATCTCAGCATCAGTAAAAACAGATTTTGGCTGGTTACTAGTTTTCCATCCAGTTACAAAAAGCTATTATCTGAATAGGGAAGAAAGTAATTATAAATTGTTTATAAGTACGAATAAGGGCATAGTGCAAATACAAGATGACACATCTGTCTTAACTAACAAGGAGGGATTGATCAAACTGCATTTGCAAGGAAGAAAACATTCCCAGATTTTTGAAAAACGGTATTATGCACGTGCTCAGTTAGTTAATTGCTCTGGACATTTAAATTACGGTTTTGAAATATTCCTGTTTGTAGCATTTACAAACAACTTCAGGCTTAACTGAATGCTTAAAACATTCTATTGGAATATTTAGCTCTTAATGGCTACTCTGTTACAAGTAAAAATAATTCTGGGAAATTGTTGTGAAACCAGACAAAGCAACCAGCCAGATCTATTAGAAAGATACACTAGATGTATTTGCATAGTCACCTCCCATTTTGCTGTGTGCAGTAAATCCTAAAACTTAATCAGATAAGGACCACAAACAAAGTCTCTATATAATTCCAGTGAAAACAGGTAAATCATTCTGATTCTACAATGAAAGAGCATACTAAAAAACTTAGTTGCCATGCAAAAAATCGATAGGACTTGTAAATCTAGCTGGGAAAAAAAGAAATAATTAAGATATAGACCCAGCTTAGCGTTAAAAATTTCCTGAATTAATGCATATCATCATTGAACTTTATTTTAAGCAGATTTAGAGATGAAGGAATTCAATTAAAACAGCACAAAATACCTCCTATTTTAATCCTTTGGAACTATGATGGTACATAACTAAAGAGGAGTTCTTCCATAAAGGCTATATTTTCCCTTCCTCTTACCCTCACTCTTCAGGCCAGCATGTAGTCTGCTTATCTTTTTGAAGCCTTTTGATTGAAAGGTGACTGACTCCACTCACTTTTGATTGCCTTTTGACAAAGATCTGACCGTAAACCTCCATGAAAGCGATTTTATATGTAAATGTAACAACTGAAATTACATTATTGCAAGCCTTACAGACTTTTGATGTTTAACCAAGCCTTTTTTAAAAACAAGTTGCACATCACATGTGCACTGACAGAGTGAACATTAATGAAACGACATCTGAAACATTCCGTGGGAAAAAAGTGACAGGCAGGACTGAATTCAAATGGTTACTTACTTTTGAGCTGAATGAGAATCATCTGCTTTGAATATGTAAAATAAAGTGTTTTTGTGCAGTAAATGGAATATTTTAGACTCTGAGTTTTCATCCTTTACTTCAGAGACTGTGAATCCCAGTAGAGGCTGACTCTCCAGTGCTGCAACATCCTATTTTAAACACACAAGCACAGAATTAGATCTTATAATATTACAGTCCTGATGTGATATTTTATAAATCTTTAAGCAACACACTATTACATCCAGTTATTTTAAGTTTATAATAATTTACAGTTCATATTACACAAAACCATGTTACTTGTCATTTCCTCATACATGATTTAATGAAATAACAGCAAACCTCACAGATTTGGTTTCTCTTTAACTCCTTGTCACTTTCTAGTCATCTAGCACTGATCTCTTTGTCCTGCTACACAGTCTCACCACCATATTCTCACACAATCTGGAATGCAGCCTTCTTGTATCTCTTCATTCCATTTTCAATCTTGGTTTAAATGTATCCTTTTTCCCTTCCCCATACTGCTCAACTCCATCCTCCCCTTAGGTACTCTCTCTAATTTAATAATTCTATATAGCAGTTTAGAATAGATTTTGCATGACAAATGACAAAAAATAAAGTTGCATTGAACTACACTGCCAACGAGTAAGCTCCTACACTACATGCAAGTGAGATCACGGAGGAAGATGTGTACCTAGACACTGATAAACATCCAGTGAACTCCCCAATTGATGGTTGCTAAGACAAAAAGGTGTGACATTTTAACCTATAAAAGTAAATCTAGAAAAAAGACTTTTCAGAAGGGACATGATGAAAGTATATAAAATAATGAAGGCCCTAAACAACGTAGATGGGAGTTCCCCAACTCATAATGCAAGAACAGGGGGACATTCAATGAAATTAGAAGGGAGCGAATTCAAAATTGATAAAACTAAATACTTTTTCACAGAAGACAGAATTCATTGTCACAGGATTTTTTTTGAGGCCAAGAACTTAATAAAATTCACAAAGGGATTAGACATTCATATGGACAACAAGAATATCTAGTTATTATAGTTAATGACAACAAAATTTTGGAAGGGATATTACTAGGGCTGTTTTAACTCATGCAATTAACAAAAAAATGAATAGTGATTAATCATACTGTTAAACAATAAAATAGCAATTGAAATGTATTAAATATTTTTGGATGTTTTTCTACATTTTCAAATATATTGATTTCAATTAAAACAAAATACAAAGTGTACAGTGCTCACTATACTATTTTTATTACAAATATTTGCACTGTAAAAATGATAAACAAAAGAAATAGTATTTTTAAAATCATCGCATACAAATACTGTAGTGCAATCTCTTCATCATGAAAATGCAATTTACAAATGCAGGTTTTTTTGTTATGTAACTGCACTCAAAACCAAAACAAGGTAAAACTTCAGAGCCTACAAGTCCACTCAGTCCTACTTCTTGTTCAGCCAATCGCTAAGAGAAACAAGTTGGTTTATATTTACAGGAGGTAAAGCTGCCCATTTCTTAATTACAATGTCACCCGAAAGTGAGTACAGACATTCAGATGGCACTGTTGTAGTTGGCGTTGCAAGATATTTACATGCTAGATGCGCAAAAGACACGTGTCCCTTCATGCTTCAGCCACCATTCCAGAAGACATGCTTCCACGTTGATGACACTTGTTAAAAAAAAGTGTTAATTAAATTTGTGACTGAACTCCTTGGAGGAGAACTGTACGTCTCCTGCTCTGTTTTACCTGCATTCTGCCATATAGTTCATGTTCTAGCAGTCTCAGATGATGACCCAGCCCATGTTGTTCATTTTATGTTCATGTTGTTCATTTTAAGAACACTTTTAGTGCAAATTTGACACCAATGTGAAATTTCTAAAGATAGCAACAGCACTTGACCCAAGATTTAAGAATCTGAAGTGCCTTCCAAAATCTGAGAGGGATGAGGTGTGGAACATACTTTCAGAAGTCTTAAAAGAGCAACACTCTGATGGAGACTCAACAGAACGCAAACCACCAAAAAAGAAAATCAACCTTCTGCTGGTGGCATCTGACTCAGATGATGAAAATGAACATGCATTGGTCCACACTGCTTTGGATCATTATCAATCAGAACCCGTCATCAGCATGGACACGTTCTCTGGAATGGTGGATGAAGCAAGAAGGGACATATGACTATTTAGCGCATCTGGCATGTAAATATCTTGCGAAGCCAGCTACAACTGTTCCATGCAAATGTCTGTTCTCACTGTCAGGTGAAACTATAAATAAGAAGTGGGCAGCATTATTTCTTGCAAATGTAAACAAACTTGTTTGTCTGAGAAATTGGTTGAACAAGAAGTAGGACTCCAAAGTTTTAGATGGTTTTATTCTGGAATGCAGGGTTTTTTTGTACATAATTCTACATTTGTAAGTTCAACTTTCATGATAAAGAGATTGCACTACAGTACTTGAATGAGGAACTGAAATACTATTGCTTTTTTTTTTTTTAACAGTGCAAATAGTAATCAAAAATACATATAAAGTGAGCACTGTACACTTTGAATTCTGTGTTGTAATTTAAATCAATATATTTGAAAATGTAGAAAACATCCAAAAATATTTAAATAAATGATATTCTATTATTGATTAATCTTGCAATTAATTTTTTTTAACCGCGTGATTAATTTTTTTAATCACGGGACAGCCCTACATATTACACCTCCACACCAATCTCTAACTATTGGGAGATTTGGGTGAGACCTAGCATGAGAATTTGGAGTGGGTCTTATCCCCCATCTGTCTAATATGGGGTTCTTACACCTTCGTCTGAAGCATCTGGTGCTAGCCACTGCCAGGAGACAGGATACTGGACTAAATGGATTTAGTCTGACACTGTATGGCAATTCCTAAATTCCTAGATTTGGATACAAGAATATCTACATTTGAGAACACTTAACCACTTTTGAGGAAGGAAGGACTAGATTATAAAATTCAAAGTTCCCATTTGGATATGACTCTTCTGAAGATTATTATTTCCTTAGGTCTGAAATCAGTCTGGGGCTCTGCAGAGAACGTCAGCAAGTTCCAACAGGGAGAAAAGCTGACAGAGAGAGGCTCTGTGCAAGAGTCTACGGGGAATTAGTCCTACCAGGGTCTCCTCATGGAAGATGGTTAAAGGTGGTAAGCAAGACAGTCTTTTCTATTGTTTTTAAGATGTGATTTCTCTGAAATGCTTTGTTCCAAAATATGATACTTTGCTTTCAGGAGGCTGTTTGGTCACCGATTACCATTTTCATTGCCACACAGAGTACAGGATTGCAGGGTCTCGGCGTAAATCAGACCTGCTGAGGCAAATTACAATTGGTACCAGGGGACTGCAACCCAGGGCCTGGCCTGAGAGTAGGAGAATTGTGTGATTCTATCCAGAACCAGGTGACAGCTAGGAGCCTGACACCTGGGAAGAGGAGCTCTTAGTGAGACCAGGAAGGGTCAGAGGTGCAATTTGCCTGGTAACTATGATGGATGGCAACTGTGCTTTCTATATTTTGCTCCATAACTGACTTATAAATAATTACAAAAGGTTTAAAAAACCAAGGTTTTTAAAAAACTTTCAGCAAGGTATTTGGACAAATATTGTAAAGAGGTAGTGTATATGACAGATACTTGATAAACCCCCATCTTCCTTAGTCTGGGCTGAAATTTATGGAGCTCACATCCATGCTTCAATAAGATTAACACATTGCTGAGCAAAATGGAAATGGCATAAGTGTTATCACATTTCCTCTTTTCTAGCTGGAGCACCAGGCATTAGGAGACTGTTGCAGAGTGGAGGAGGCAGGCTGAGAAGCCAGGTGGATTCAAGTCTGCTCTCTCCAAACATCCACAAGTACATCAGGTGGAAGCAACAAGCTGAGATGCTCCAATGTACTTGCATGCTGTTGGCATCTGCCATTATTCCAAACTGATGCATCAAAACAGATAATATCTACTTGTAAAGGTCACTATTGTGACTCACTTAGCTCCCCTTTCAGAAAGGCGCATCATCTAGTTAACAGCTGAACACCTCACAGATTTTTCCACCTCTTTCAGGGAAGACTCAAAGTGCTATACTGCAGTGAGATAGACTAATTTATGGGTCTCATTACTGAGCATTCCTTGAAAATATGTAAAAAAAATTCCATGCTTCCTTACCTCACTAGCAGCATATGTGTATAGCACCTTATTTTTTATGACAAACCACAGGTGTTTCCATGGTTTTTTGCAGCCCTTTGATCTATATAAATAGCCACTCATTGAGGAGTCTTCTGTGTTTGCTGAAACCTGAAATAAAAACAAATGGAGGATGTGTGGGGGTACTTGGCTTTTTCAGCGCACAGTTCTTTGTTGATATTTCTAAGATATTCCTATAAACCTAAATACTACGAGGGGCACCTAAACCTCTCTCTAAGCACCTAGCCCTCAATGTCTCCCGAAAAGAAACTGATACAGGTTTTTATTCAGCAGAGACCATGACAATAAGTATAGCATAAACAAGGCAAAGGAAACCAATAATGCTCAGCACTCCATCCCATGGTTTTTTTTTTTTTTTTTTTTTTAAGGTACTATATCAAAAGGACCAGCTGTTGCAATTGCTGAGATATGGATTGTGTCTTTTGGCGGTAGAGGAGTATAGTTCAAATATGCCATAAATAAGATTCAGCCCTTAACAGATTAACACTTCAGGCTAGGCTGTACAGCCTTCAAGGAGAACAGCTGCACATTTTCCTCTGAGGCCTGGGGAATCTCTGGAACCAAGTTTACCAGATATGAAGCCAGCTATAATTGAAGAGCTTGATTTGCTGCATACAAACTTCAACAGCTGGGTCTTTGAAAAAATAATTGGTAAGCAGGTAGAGCCTATGTCGATAAAATATCATGAAAACAAAAAAAAGTATATGATGTCAACTTACTTTAATTTATATTTAAAGAGGAAGATATTAAAAAAAAATCAGTGAAAATGACCCCAAATTTACAATTTGTACTTGGAGAAAGTAGAATTAAAAAAAATAGAGCTGACTTGTGAAAGAGTTAGCAGATCTGTAAGAACCAATTAAACCATTGCTCGATCACCAGCACCTAGGAAATCATATCCCCAGGAAAACATCTATATTGGTAAATCCCCGAGCTCATAGGGGTGAGGCAGGTACAGGCCTGCCTGAAAAGCCACCCCCCTCCCCAAAACCATGATTCTGAGGCAGATACTTTCAACTCTGTCACAGTTAAGCCTTTCACCCAAACTTGCCAGCATTTAACTGCTGAGTGCCAAATTATAAAAGAGAAATTAGAACAACTGTCTTTAAAACAGGAACAGCTGAAGAAAGAGGAACTTTCCTCTGTGTGCACAGATGAGTAATTGCTCTTTTCCTATCATTTCAGCTGCAATTTTTTGCTAGCTTTGCAATTTAAAAAAAATTATTTTAGAGAGTTTGGACTTTTGTAAGATAGTTGAGGTAATGTTCGTGGACTGACCCAAGACCTCAATTGTCTTAAAATATTTGGACCTGCAGACTCTTTGGTTATATATTTTGCGATGTATGGATTTTGAGTCTGAAATTATTGGAATGGGAGTCTCTTTGCATTGAAGTGGTCTAATCCATCCACAGTGAGTGAAGCCAGAAGGGAAGTGCCCCATTCTGATTTGCCAAGGGACTACTGATGAGGAGATCCGAGAGGGACCACCTTATGAAACTAAAAGAAAAGGAGAATCCATTGCTGCTGGTCATGGTTGCTGGCTATGCAATGCCATCCTGCTTGACAAAGAGGGTTATGCTTCCCTCTACCACTCAGGCTGGCTGCCACAGGGTAACAGCCTAGCAACATCAAATATTTGACATTTACAAGCAAATACCTTCTAACCTGCTAGCCAGTTCATCGATATTAAATGACAGAACCAAGAAAACCACTGACTACTAATCTTTTCAACCATGTACTACTTTCCTGAGGCTGAATGAAATAATCAGTCACAACGCCATCTTACATAAGTATTGACCTTTTTGGTTTGGTCCCCGCCCATTCTTGTTAGTAGAGGGATACTTCTACCTTAGTGTTCTTGCACTTGTTTTATAACTCCAGCAAATGAATGGTTGTGAACGTGTGCGCACATGCAAGAGCGTATATGGCTAAAACCCATGGAATTTCCGTAAGAATGGTGCCTATAGAATAGTTTCTCAAACACCTAGAATAACCAAAGGTTAAATAACCTCACTTTCTAAAATATCACACACACATCTCTTATGCATTATGAGTTGCATGCTTAAGTCCTAAAATTGTTTTCACCTATAGTCTTGTTAGCTAGTTAAATGTAACAATCTGGCACATCTTGATTTGTACTGCAATGTTCCATATAAAACTCGGTTGGAGAGAGGGAAAAGAGAGATTGTTGCCTAACCATCTATAATTTGGGCAGACTACATTAGTTGGCATTAGAGCTATAGTCTCAACATTGACTTCAACCTGGCAGCAATTTGAACCTCCCTGTATCAGCCATTCAGGTTGAATATAAATATATCATTCAGAGCCAAGACTGATAATGCCGTATTATTTTGGGGGCTGATAGCTAAATAAGTCTGCTGTCTTAAGAACTCCAAATCATGACATAAATCTTATTAACAACTGCTATTTAATGTGATTTAATCAACCAGTTAATTAGCCTGATTCTATGATCTAACATTAACCCACTCTCTGATGAATGGATTCTCCTTTGCTTTTAGTTTCACAGATTAATCTGATTTGTTGACATACATTTTATTTTATGCTTTTTGCTTACTTTAGATAATGAAATATACAAAATTAGAAGATTGTGTGAATCAGACATTTTTCCCTCCAGACATTACGATTGAGCAACTGAGGAGTCTGTGGGTAGGTAAAAGATATAATTGTGTCCCACCTAGTGGTGGTTCATAAAACCGCCTTGACAGTTCTCATATCATCACCTGCAAAATTCCACTTTTTAGTTTCTGTTGCTTTTTACACACATACACACAGTCTCCAGAGATTTTTATTTTATTTCTGAGTTACATAAGATCTAAGAAATCCCAGATGTGCAATAGATGTTTTTTTCATATGTTGCAACAAAGAATTGTTGTTCACTGCAAAATAACAATGACCATTATCCCATTGAAGAACACTTTGGTCCTCTTCACCCCATTGAACAGTGGCTTATTTCACAAGTGGCCCCTTCATTTTTTAATAGGGCTACTTGAGGAACAGGACACGTACGCAGCACAAATTAGGATTTTAAGCAAATAGGAAACGCACACCATCACATTATGTCACTGAAACTGTGGTGACTATAAGTAGACTGCACAAGGCATCACCGTACTTCCATCAGTGTGCAGTCAGCCTGCCCATGATACTAATCCTAAACCTTATTGGGTGCTTAACAAGGCATATGAAATAATAGAATACAGCCATGATACCACTATGGCACACATGCAAAGGTGGAATCCACTGGTCAGTCACTGAAGTACTAAGACACATCCTGGCCCAAATGGAACTGCACCAGTTTACACCAGCAAAAAATTTGCTACACAGTATTTCAACATGCTTCTCAAGCTGTTGTCTTTCCCAAACTCTAAGATTTCTTGGTACAGAAGAATCTCAATGAACAATTAACTCAGACAATACCAAATATATTCAGACACCCAGGAGTGTGGATAATTGGAACTCAACAGGTAGAAAGCCAATAAAACACAGGGACATGCTACCTAGTGGTTCTGAACATGGGGATAACAACAGAAATTCCTCTTCCTATCAACTGATAAAACTGAGAAATGAAAACCCTGAGGAAGTTACATTCTTAACAATATTTCTTATTAAGGAGCATGTTCATATTTCCACCATAAAACAGCCTGACATTAGATTGTGGATCTAATATTCAACATACCTGTCCAGAAAACAGGTTTTGAAGTGGTGCAATTTTAAACTATGTTCTCAATTTGAACAATTATCTTTGCAATTAACAGATCTTTTTCTGGATGAACATTACATTACCTGTTCAAATATTTACAGCATTCACACATCATTCAAGCTCTGAGTAGTACTTTCGGTGACATTTTCTGGAAAGGAACATGTCTAAAGAAAAATGAACAAGCGCTTAGGAGGGCCCTAGCTGTCTGGGCCAAACCTCACGTGGAATATTGACGCAGCAGAATGACAGGCAATATACTGAAAGTCTTGTATAAAATTTCTTACAAGATGCTTACGAAGGGATACATCAAAATGTGAGCAACTCAAAGCTACAGGGAGTGCTAAAAAGGCTTCCCACAGCAGGAAGAGGAATACATATATATTTCAAATTGCAATAAATTAAATTAACTACATTTTATGTTTTAGCAGGGAAATTTCTTCCAGCCCTTGCAGTGGTAGCTTGGTTTTTACAGCATGAAATCCATTACACTCTTTTGGTCTCTCCTAAAGGACAGGAAAAGATTCTCCCTCATAAGAGTGATTTAAAATATCTTAACCTCAGTTTCTCCGAGAGATGCAGTGGTATTAAAATTCAGAGCCCAATTCTGAATTTCTTGTGCACCAAAAACTTCCTTTGCATCCGAATGGAATTTTGGGTGCATAAGACATACAGGAACTGTTCCTAGGTCAGTCATTGCTACCCAGGAATCTATAATATTTTCCTCAGTTTTAAAATGATACTGCTGACAGTGCCAGTGTGAATTTGAATGCGTGCATCATATGGTGCTGCTTTCCAGGTCACATGCACTTCTTCTTTAGGAGGGGAAATCCAAGACTGTGAGAGGGATTCTCACCCTTGGAAGATTGGGAGATGAATTTTGGGTATCCTTCAAACACACGATATTGCACAGAACACTAAGAGTTTTAGTGGAATATAGGCAGCCTTTTTAGATGCCAATTAATATATTCTGTGTGGTTTGTATTTCACTGATCTCTGTTGGAATGCATGACTGCCACCTTGAGACACTCACAGTAAACAAGTTGAGTATCTCGTGAAGATAACGTCAATGAGCAAAGCTTTTAACAATGTGAATGCAGTGACTCCCTAATGTCCATTTGAGCCCCTAAGAAAAACTGAAAATAAAATCACATTATTAGATGTAATCCAACAAATCTTCTTGTGCTTGCATGTCCCAGGAGGCCTACGTGAGAACCAATATATAAAACAACATGCAAACACATCTTTGGATTCTAAATGATCCCTGCCATTGGCAGTTGGAGTTAATCTACACATGTAAAACTCACGTTGCCGCTTGCCAGTGGTGCAGGACTGCTTTTAGCTTTAGAAAACAATTTTTCCTTTTGGTTGACCTCATAGAGCAAAGAATTTGCATATTGCCATCAGCCATGACTGAAATGAAGTTTTGTTCTTGTAGTTTACACCATTATGGTAGAAATGGTTAAAATGTCAAAAAGCCAATAGTAGTAGCTAAGCGAAGAGAGTCAAGGTGAACCATATATATTTCTATCACAGTTCGACTGATAAAGAACAAGGCTGTCTTACCCACCGTTAGCATACCCATAATAATAAACAATGCCACCACCTAGCTCTTATGTAGTAGCACTTTTCCACAGTACATCATTTTAATAAATATACTAGAGCTTTTCACATTGCCTCCCCATTTTGTCTTCTGTATACTGCCCTGCACTTGCAGAGACCCAGCCTCCATTCTGATCCTAAAATACAGCTGCTAACTCACTCAACTCCACATAATACTCATTACGGCTACAAAAATTACATGGACGATGCGCCTCCATGGGGGCTGGAAGGAAGACTTCTGTAATCACTGGAGATTAGACACAGGCCTGTGCATCAGAATAAGAGGAAGTCAGAACATCCTAGGGCCTGGTCTACACTGGCGGGGTATGCAGGGTGCAGTATCAATCTAAGTTACGCAACTTCAGCCACGTGGTGTCTCACCCTGGTGGAGTACTGAAGTCGATGGGAGAGCGCTCAGCAGTCAATTTATCGTGTCTAGACTAAATCGACCCCTGCTTGATTGATCGCTGCCTGTCGATCCAGCGGGTAATGTAGACAAGCCCTATGTGAGCTACCTGGACTTTGAGTCCATACACATACAATTAATAGGGTGTTTGCTTACTCCCATACCATCCCAGCCTCCAGTGCAAGTGGGTGGGGAATGGGTGGAATCTTGGCTCCATCCTCTCCCACCTTCCCTCTACGTACTGGCCAGTGCAGCTGAGTTGGTGTGTAGGGGGTGTTGAATTTGCTGTTGGTATAATCCAACAGTAAATTAGTACCTCCCTAGATGGGGTTGGAAGAGAGGAAAATCAAGGGAGAATTTCTGATTCAAAAGTGTCTGACCATAATGCCTCCTGGGGTGCTGTGGCTCCACCTAAAGTCAGAATCAAGCCCCAAGTCTACTCTATAACTAAATTTCAGCTGTTTTATTGAGCTACATCTACACCTTCATTCCCTCCCTGCTGGCCCCAGTGCACACCAGAGCTGCTGCGGCTGGGGAGAGGTGCCTCTCTCCTGGCACTGAGCTGCTGCGGTGAGAGAGGGCAGGGGAGGGGGGAAGGGGGCGCATCTTTCTCTTCTGCAGCCCCAGGGCAGCCTGCACCTCAAACCCCTCATCCCCAGTCCCACCCCAGAGCCTGCACCCCCTAAAACCCCAACCCTCTTCCCCAGCCCTGAGCCCCCTCCCGCACTCCTCATCCCCAGCCAGAGCCCTCAACCCCCCCACACCCCTACCTTCTGCCCCAGCCCTGATCCCCCTCTCACACTCCAAACCCCTCAGCCCCATCCCCACATCAATTTTGTTATGGGCACCAATATGAAGGTGATGTGTCACACATAACAAAATTCATTCCGCACTTTACTTGGTAAAAAATTAGTGGGAACCTTTGTCCACACTACAGCCTATGTTGACATAACCTACGTCGCTCAGTGGGGAGACTCTTTCCCGCCCCGAGTGACATAAATGCTCGTGTGTGCAGCCCTATGGTGGCAGGAGAGCTTCTCCTGCCAACATAGCTTCTGCTGGTCATGTCTTCACCAGATGCGGTGCAGCTGGATCAGTACAGCTGCAGCACTGTATGCATACACACGGCCATTGTGTCACCAGAAAAATTCCCCTTTCCTTTAAATGCAGTGTCTAAAAAAGATCACACAGTTTTTTTTATTTTATTGTTATTAAACATGGATCGTTTAACACTGATGAGAGGTAAAGTTTAAGGGAAACACTTACTTCTTTGAGAGCAGCAGGAATTTTTTTCTGTTTTCTCCCAGACGGAATACTATGTAACACTGTAGACAAGGCACTGGATGGAGATTTATGGTTCACTGGGGATCCACTCTTAGGAGTGAAGTGGTTATCTAAAATGTATATAACATGCACAGTGCTTTTATGTTGCAGACGACTAACATACGCATAGTGTTCCTTACAAAAAGTTTTAAGCACAGCTATAATTTCTGTTCGGTGTAAGGTCATTTTTTTTAAAAACACAGTTAATCTTTGAAACACTGCATATGATATTGTATTTCCTAACCATATTAAACTCAACAGGAATTTTGCCTCTCAGTATTGCCAAAAGTTACAGTATCATGAGTCAGAGCCCCCAGAATCATGAGATTGGACCAAAAAAATCAGGAAGTTTATTTAAAAAAAGTATAAATCCTGTTTTTGAACTCCCCCTGCCCACCCCCCCGAGTGTACAAGACAATTACAGGGTGAAAACTCAACCTTAAATACACACAACATATTCCCACACACAAAATGCAGGCCCCAATTCCCCTCTGCATCTGCTTCCTGACTCCTCCCCACTACCCAAAAAACCAATGGCAGGGGCTCCTGCTGCTCCCCACTCCCACCCAGCAAGGTCCTGCAGACCTCAACTCCCTGAGCATGCTTTCTCTCCCCAACTCAGGCCCCCTCCCCCAATCTCCTCAGCAAGGTCCTACAGGCTCCCACACCCTCACCCCTCCATTCCCCAGGCATCAATAGTGTCTCCCTGTGGCCAGCCTGCAGGTAAGAGGGCTGTCCTGGGGGGCCTACCTCCATTAACTCCCCCTTCCTGCTCGTGGTTGAAGGGTAGTGATTATTATTAGTATGAATTATGTATGTTACTCTAGTGCTTAGCAGTCCTAGTCATAGACCTGGACCCCATTGTGCTAGGTGCTGTACAAACGTAGAACAAAAAGGCCATCTCTGCTCCAAAGAGATTACAATCTAAGTATAAAGCAAAACAATACAGATGGATGTAGGCAAACAGATGGGGGAATACAAGGAAACAATGACAATACTGGTCAGCATGACAGGCTGCTACTCAAGCAGGGTGGGAAGTGATAGGGTGCTCTGTTCTGCTGCACCTGCTCTGTGACTGACACAGCTCAGGACGCAAAGTGTGCCCCAGTACACTAGACAATTGCTACAGTTACCTGCAGCACAGCATCCACTAGCAGCTGAAGGTGGAAATGGCAGGTGGCCCAGGCAAAGCTCCTGAGCAGCCTCTGCTTTACAACAAGAGCCCTGGAAAAGTCACCTTGAGATCACAAAACTCATAATACTGCTACTATCAACAACACTGGTCTCTGGGTCCAAGAGGAAGGATAGGCCAGTGGTTAGGTGTTAGCCTGGCATTCAGGAAACCTGCATTCAGTTCCCTGCTCTGCCACAGACTTCTTGTGTGACCTTGGGCAAGTCACTTGGTGCCTCTGTGCCTCAGTTCTCCCATCTTTAAAACGGGTTACTAGTACTTCTCAACCTCACAAGGAGGCTGGGAGGAAAAATGCAGTAAAGATTGTGAGGTGCTCAGATACTGTGGAAATGGGGGCTATAAAATTACAAGACAGAGAGAGATGGATTTAAAAAAAAAGTTTTCCTCTACCTTGTTTCTGTAGTTCTTTGAAGCAATGATCACATACTCTTGCTGGTTGGTTTTTCATATAGTCTAAGCCATGTTTATTTGTGGAACATGCTTGGCAGACAATCTGAAAACATGTAAAATGTTATTATATAGCATCTACAACCACATGCACACCAATCCCTTAAAGACTTATATTTGAGTTTCTCTAAGCCCATGCTATTAAGCTCCAAACAAGTAACAATTTTACAACATGAGGGTTTGGAGGTACACGTATGCTAATTCACAGGGATGTTCCACACAAAATACTCTTTCCAGAACTGATTTTACATGACTGACAATATTCTATAATTATATCATTTTCTGATTTTGTATAGAATATTTTGAACAATAAATAAATAAAAATCTGAGAATGGGGGTAAGACTACTGGATTAGTAGAACTATCAAATTTATGGACGGCAAAGTGTAAATTAGCAAATTGTTATTGTATTGTCAAATCTCATCTAAAAGTTTATTAAGAAACATGCTCAGTTTTTAAAAACTTGTATTTTTAGATTATCACAATATCTACCTAGTTATATTATCCTCTTATCTGTGTTATGGAGAAATTGATGTGTTTCAACTATACTGAAGACTGAATTCCCATTTGACTAAAAAGTGAGATGTGAAATATGACTATTCCAAAACAGCAATGAAACATACAATAGTTTTTTTTTCTAGTTTCATGGGTATGCGTTGTTTCAAAGTCTCTCAAAATGGTTTCAACTTTAACTCTCAATCAGTAAAAGATACTTTGAATAGTTAAGTTAATTTTCTTGGTTTGCATTGTGCTACTGAAGGAGTAAGGGACATATACTATTTTTTTCTCCTGAAATGTAAAATATGACAAGGAGGACTGGGTAGGTTTAACTAGAGCAGTGGACTAATAACATTATTTCCTACTCTAAATATCCTTGTTATTTTCATTTAAGACAATGTTCTCTCAATATAGCAATATTGCTAATGTGTTTTAAGCAATCAAATTCTCCCTATATGGAAACAAAAATCTTGAATGACTCTTGCAAAAGAAGGAAGTTACAAGATCACCCAACCTTTCCACATGCCCTGCAGTGATGTCTTCTCCAGGTCAACGTGAATTCACTAGTACAGATCATACACATAGTGGCTCTAGTATCAGGAACCCAGATGGGAGCCTTTGATCCGAGAGGACTATCTTCATCCTCTTTCTCTGGATCAGCCTGAGAAAATGGAGGTGGAACTCCATTAAATTACAAACAGTAATGTATTTTTCACCACTGAATTACCAAAGTTAAATACAAGTATTCTGTTTCCTAATGTTTCTCCACTCACGTAACTGGTCAGTATCTTAAATACAGATTCTCTGCTGGTTCACCAGCGACATTATCACAATTGAGCTTTAAAAGAAGATGCCGAAATTATTTCATTGAGTCATACAGATACTAATAAAGCTCTATTTCAGCACTGCCAATTCAGATATTTCAGGGAAGGGAGGGCCGACAAATCCCGGCATTTCTCTCTCCTCCTTTCTCTCACTCCTGCCACATAGGGCATGAGCTGGTGCCACCAGGAATCGAGTTCTTGATGGACTCCACTGCACTCCACCATACTGGAACAGACTCCCTCCCTCCCTGTGTCCCAGATTGCAACATCATTTGGTTCAGCCACCTCTCCAACTGTACCGAGGGGATGCCAGGTCAGATTTCAGTGGCGTTTAAATCACACAGCTGCAGCAATGCTCCGGACTATTCAAGCAGCAGCGGTATTGATTTAGTACAGGATTATTGCTTAAGTGATCAGATCATGTCCCACCGACGAGCTCCATTGCTTAGGTCACTTTGAGCAAGTGCAAAAACCTTGGGGAGGAATGGGAGTATTTGCCCCCCTCATTGGCATCACTGCTCTACTTGTTTAGTTCCAAGATATTCCAGTTTGTTTACATCCATTGTCTTAGCTAGAGTTACTCTATTTTAAGTACTAGAATGGATATCTAACTCTTTTTCTCATGTTCTTAGGATTACTGAGAACCTACATCTGAATTTTTTTAATGAACAAATGAAACTATGGAACATATACATCTCAAATTCTGTTTTATTATTACTTGCCACTTTTCTAAAGTGCTGTGATAAGTTTTAACACTTAGTAGAAATTATATTCATGCCCAAAGAAATCAAAGAGAATGGTGTGGTATACCTCTTCAAGACTTTTACTTGGGTTAAATGTGATTCTCTTCTTTGTATAGTCTTCAATTGATCTGGAGATGGCTTCTAACCATTCATCTCTTTCTGTAGCAGAACTGTTGGTGTCAAAGACATTGAAATATGGTTAACATTAAACATTTCTAAAAACTGACACTGGCTATGGCATGGTTTTTGCCAGGCACAAATCACATCATTTCTTTTTTGTTTTTAATCATGTTCAGATTATATTAGATTGATGTGGGAGTGTTGATTATAGTTCGAGTATTAGAGAGAGAAAGTTTTAGAGCATGGATTTGGAGGCAAATGTGCGATATATAGGATCAGGCAAGACAATCCCAGATGTAAGGGGCAACATAGAAGATAACCTGGAGGCCCTCATGCACAGGGGATACAAAGAGGACAGCATCAGAATTAGTAGAATGCTGGTCTAATATGTGAAAAAGATGGGACAAGATATAGGCAGGAGCAGAAATTTGTACTATTGGCCCTTTGACTACCCTTCCCTTTGGGAAAAGAATATTTTGCCAAATCCAAATATTTACTTATATTGTTTTTTTATTAAGTGAGAAAAAAACATTATGCATTAGTTTTGGAATATTCATGTCTCCAGTCAACTTCTATGGCTCAGAGATTCTGACTAAAGTTTTCAAAATTAGGTTTCCTTAAATTACCCTGCTAAATCTATATTTAAGCAACTGAATTATAAGTGGCCCAATTTTCAGAGCTGCTGGCTGAGCATCCATTGTGCTCATTGACTTCAGTAGGACTACTAAAATGAGTGCACAATCCAGTCCCTAATCCTGCAAACATTCAGCATTTACTCATTTTAGTAGTCCAACTGAAATCAATTATGTGTTACATATTTGCAGAATCAGGGCCATAGTGTTATTAACCTACAAAAACTAAATTCTGGAGTTCTGTACAGACCAACCAAAGTACTGTCTAGACTTTCACAGAGCCATGAAATCAAACTGGCAATAAGACTTGCAAGATATCTATTTACATCTATATCTCCCCTAGGAAATGGGCAAAGTTTTGCTATGTTAAGTTTGTAAAAATTTAACTTTTCCATAAGAGTCTTTTCAAACTTCTGTTCTGTTGTGTGTACTGAACATATTGAATATGGCTCTCAGTGAAAACAGCAGAAGGGAAGCCTGTCTCTCTAAAGTCTGGTAAGAATTTTATTTGACCTGTTTTGTAACACACAGACTGAGCACACTGGAAACATTAAATTACCAAATGAGAGGCAAAAGCCATTAGAATGAGATATAATAAGATGAATGATACTGAAAGATGAGACATACAGTCTGTACATAGGTGATTGATTCACCACACATCCATTGTACATACTGATGGAAATTGCATCAGTCATTGAAAAAAATCCATACCTTTTTCCCTTGGTGCACACACCCCTGTTCATCTTATAACAGATATAACGACTTTTGGATTGAGCATTTCCTGAGGATTAATTACAGCTGGAAATCTTCAATTGCACCTTGGGACATCTTCTCCCAACTGGTCATTAATCCCTAGTAAATGCCTTCTATCATTGTTTAAATCATGATTCTTGCCTAGATAGCTTCAACGAGCCAGACAAGCACCAATTTATTTTTATTTTAAAAAAAGAAGAGAACTGAATGCTCCCAAAGAAGAATGACGGCAATAGAAAATGAAGTTTTATAGAAACACAGAAACAGCATTTCTAATATCAATATGTCTTAATTCAGAGATGGTGGGGCCACTTCTAAGGGTTAAATTTTAAAAGGACCTAACAAGCATTGACCTCAATTGCGGCTGTCGAAAAAGTGTACCACAATTAGCACCTTTTACAGCAGTAGCATGTTTGTTTAGGGGTGTGTGTGTGTGTGTGTGTGTGTGAGAGTGAGTGAGAGAGAGAGAGAGAGAGCGCGCGCGCGCGCAGTTAAACAAAAAACACCTTTCTGCTAGGGAACAGTTCCACCAAATTTTTTCCATATAAAGTACTTCACCAAGTTTGATAGAAACAATTTTTGGGCTCAAAAGTTAGAAGAAATAAATGCTATGCATTCAGCCTTTGGACATTATAGTGTCATTCACATGAAAAACAAACAAACAAAAACAAAAAAACCTCACAACCCCTTAGCCAAAGCTAGTTGATATATGAGAGGAGTCTCAGTGTATTTCCTCTCACTTACAATGAAAATATCATTCCCATGCATCATTCTGAAATGTTAATTTCCTCTGAACAGTGAAACCAAACAAACCCATAATCTCAAACATTAAGATTCAATTACATGTATATTCATTTGGCACCCCAATAATTTTGAGAATAATTCAATGTTATTTCCATAGAGCATCATATTAGCCAGAGCAGAGATGGTATAGTCTTATCCTGCATTTGTATCAAGGCTTTTCCTACATATTTTTGAAGTGCTCAGTCATTTTGGCACCTAGGTACCAAACGTCTGAATTTGCACCGACTGCAGCGTTCAATGGCAAAACTGTCATGAACTTCAACAGGTGCAGAATCAAGCCCTATACTGAGATATGCATCTTTCCCCTAATATGAAAAATATCTGCATTAGAGATAAATGTAAATACATACAACACTTCTTTTCAATCCCCAGTTATAAACTACTCAGGCACAACTGTGCTACTTCATTTGGCTGCTTGGACAATGTTAACTTGGGTCCCTCTCTATTTGAAACACTATTTTCATGCAGACATCCTGAAATCAATAGATGCAAGGTCACAGAGGATGACAAAGCCCACACTAATGCTGTTTTGCAAAAAGAAGAGGGAATGTACCTTTGCTCATTGACATCGGTATTGTCACAGCGGACAGAATGTACAACACTCATGGCTCAAATTCTCTAAACAGCTAGAATAGGAGAATCAAGCCTTTGGAAAAGACAGCTTCACAAAGGCAAATAAGAGCTTTTCTACAATAATTTAGTGGCAGTGAATACTCTGAATGCTACAGCAACATATTTTCCTAGAGCCATTGATTTGATTAATATATGTGGGAGCCAAAATGTGAAAGAAGATTTGGCCAAAGTCCACACTGTCTCTTTTTTATATGTTTCAATAATTTAATGCCACCTCTACTTTGCAGCCTCAAAATACAATCTGTTTCCTGTTCTAATGACATCTGTGCTACAGCTAGAAGACCCTCTCCCTCAAACTTATATCTTAAGCCTTGTCTTCACATCAGTATTTTATTGCTGGATTTCATGTTTCCCCTTGTTAATGCTAAAAAGCACTGACAGAGAAATGTCGTCACTTAGCAGTAACTTTCAAAGAGAGGCAGAAACAGAAAAAAAGGTCAGAATTAAATCTCTTTTCAAAGCCTAAAATAAAACCACTTAAGTGAACTTTTTTAGATTTGTGTTTTTTTTTTTTTTAAAAGGGGCAGCTTCTCCATGCTTCTAGAGTTACTATTGTAAATGAGAGCAATTTTCATTGCACAAATACAAAACAATGAGCGTAAGCTTAGACAATATGCAGCTCCATAGTTTATGTATTGTATCTGAAAAATGTATGCTATTTAATATACATTATTTGCTCAGGATATTTACCTTGCTGAGAGTATGAAGGATCGCTCTACGCTTTCTATGTTCAACTCATTTTGATAAGCTTCCTGGGTTGGTTTTCTAACCTATAGTGGACATAGAAAACAACTCTTAATGAAAATGAATCAATGAGACTTCAAGGAGATACCTGTAACAACAGGGGAACTAAAGCAATAGTTTTTCTCTTGCAGAAAAAGTGGACAGGAAATAGCACAACAGTAGGAGTTCATGCACCAGCCCATCACTTCTGAAATCCCGAGTTTCAAGTGTAACTGAGTTTATAGGTTGAGTTTCAGAGTAGCAGCCGTGTTAGTCTGTATTCGCAAAAAGAAAAGGAGGCCTTGTGGCACCTTAGAGACTAACAAATTTATTTGAGCATAAGCTTTCGTGAGCTACAGCTCACTTCATTGGATACATCACGAAAGCTTATGCTCAAATAAATTTGTTAGTCTCTAAGGTGCCACAAGTACTCCTTTTCTTTTTATAGGTTGAGTGTTTATGTAGCCATCCCAGGACATTTGCTGACATCACAAAACACAGCATGCAGTCTTGTAAATAGCCCCTCATGCTGTCTCCTGTAAATCTGAACCTTCAGCTGAAGTTGGCCCTTTTCTCTGGCAGCATCATGGATAAGACACTTGACTGCTGAGCAGGAGCAGAAGGCATTTGTCTTACTACACCAGTGCCCCTTAACAGCTGCGTCTGCTTATGTCTGTGTATGTAACAGACGTTTTTTGATACAGCTCAGGATATTCCAGCTGGGCGACGGCTGGACACAACACTTTTTTAGAGGGGTTATAGGAAAGGTACAATTAAAAAAAAGGGGGGGGGAGGTCAACTTTGGGGACTTTTCATGAAGGCCTCAGATTGTAGCCCTCTTAACTCCTGTATTTCCCCCTAGGATTGGCAGTCTTTGGAGAAACCCAGCTGTGGAGGATTTTGCCCACCAGAAAGTTCTCAGGCAATCAGAGGTGTGTGTTTTTTGGGAGTGGGCAAAAAGGTCAGAATGGCCATGAGGCAGGGGAGGAGCAGCCATACATACATAAGTCGGCGGCCTTTGTTTCAGGGGAGACTAATTCTGGACCCAAGGCGGTTAACATTAAGGTGCAATAGAAGAACTGCCTGAGGAAGTCTTCCTAGGCCAGCCAACACTAATCAGATATTTAGGCAGTTCTCTCTCTCTCTATTTCTCCTCTTTGATAGAATTACAATTCTCCTCTTCTTCTAACTGGCCCCCAACAATAAATGCATTTTTAAAAGGACAGTTATTAATGGCCCAAAAGTCCACACCATGCAACAAAGGCTATGCGTCTATCATGGCTCTTTATATAAGTAATTTATAATATTTCTTTCCAACAATAAACTTACTTGTCTATGGAAAAATTACATGCAGGAGTTCAAATAAGTTTTGACAAAATGTTGCCATAGCAGAGATCTCAGAGACTCACCTTCATTCCAGCCAATGAAAGCATGTTGTTGAGTTTATACATGCCAGACTGTACTGGAGTTGTATATAACAGAGCATCATTAAACTGCAATATAAAACACACACACTTTCAAATGGCTAAAGGATTAAATAATAATAAGATAGTGTCAACTACAGCAGGGGCAGACAAACTTTTTGGCCTGAGGACTGCATCGGGTTTCTGAAATTGTATGGAGGGCTGGTTAGGGGACAACTGTGCCTCTCCAAACAGCCGGGCATGGCCTGCCCCCCAGCCCCCTATCAGACATCCCCACTTCTTGCCCCCGATGGCCCCTCCACTTCTTGCCCCCTGCCCCATCCAACCCCTCCTGTTCCTGGATGGTCCCACGGGGACCCCTGCCCCATCCACCCTCCCTGCTCTCGGTCCCCTGACCGACCCCGGACTCCCCGCTCCATCCAATTCCCCCTCCTTTCTGACTGCCCCCCCCAGGACCCCTGCCCCATCCAACCCCCCCTCCTTTCTGACTGCCCCCCAGGACCCCTGCCCCATCCAACCACCCATTCTCCTTGTCTCCTGACTGCCCCCAGACCCTTCACCCATAACTGCCCCCAACCACCCCATTCAACCTCCCCTGTCCTTCCTGACTACCCCCCCCAGGACCCCTGCCCCATCCACCCCCCTGCTCCCTCTCCCCCAACTGCCCCCCGCCATCCCATCCAACCCCTCATCTCCTTTCTGACTGCCCCCCGGACCCCTGCCCCCATTCAAGCCCCATTCCTGGCCCTGTGACAGCCCCGACCCCTTATCCACACCCTTGACCACCCCCCGAATTCCCCTGCCCTCTATCCAACCCCCTCCCTGCTCTCTGCCCCCTTACTGCACTGCCTGGAGCACCGGGGGCTGGCAGGGTGGCTGCACCAGGACTGCCAGCCGCACAGCACAGAGCACTGGGTCAGGCTGGGCTCTGGAGCCCCACTGTCCAGAGTATTGCGCTGCGCAGCAGCGTGACTGCAGGGGAGTGGGGACAGCCTCCCGGGCCAGTAGCTCTGGGGCCGGACAGGACAGGCCCGCAGGCTGGATGTGGCCTGCGGGCCACAGTTTTCCCACCTCTGAACTATAGTGTACTGAAAATGTATGCAATTTGTATAGAATTGATACACATGCATTGAAGGTAGAAATTTATAGTCTAGAAATGTGTCCTCTACATGTTATTACTTTAGTTTGGATTCTGAGAAGAGAGTTCTATTCATTTATAACAAATTTTCATGTATACAAAGTAGGTAAGAATATAGGTCTATTAACATTTTAGTTATGTAAACATTTTTGTCACATTTTCTGCACAAAGACTTTTTAAAAGCCAAAAGGAAATTCCCAAAATACAAGAAGCTATTTATCAATGAAAAGCACATTATTTATGAGCAAACTGGGAGTACTGATGTCAGGGAATAGGCCATTGAAACCCATAAGGAACAGTTTCTTGAAAATAAAAGTTATATTACACACACACACACACCTGCATTCAGAGAACATCAGTGAAGTTGCAAAGTCAAGCACTCAAAAGTTAGGAAATGCCAGAATTAAGGTTGCCTATGCCTAGGGTAGTGTATGCATCTCTAGTTATTCTCATCACAAATGAATGCTGAACAAATATAAACAATGAAGAGCACATAGTGGTCCTTCATATGGTATTCTGGACTGAAGCTTGGCTCTGGACTGCATTTTGTCGGAATTAGTGCTCAAGGCTTCACGTAGGGCTTGTCTACACTACCCGCCAGATTGACAGGCAGTGATCGATCCTGCAGGGGTCGATTTATCACGTCTAGTATAGATGTTATAAATCGACTGCTGAGTGCTCTTCCGTCGACTCCGGTATTCCACCAGAACAAGGAGCGCAAGCGGAGTCTGCAGGAAAGTGTCACTGCAGTAAGTCGACAGCTGAAGACACCGTAGTAAGTAGATCTAAGTACATCGACTTCAGCTACACTATTCATGGAGCCGAAGTTGTGTATCTTAGCTCCACCCTGCCCAGTAGTGTAGACAAGCCCTAAATTTGAGGAGCTGCTATATTAATTGTATGACACTAGCACCAGCTAAGATGGTGCCCCATTGTGCCAGACACCGCACAAACATATAATAAGAGTCAGATCCTGCCTCAAGTTGTCTTGTCTATTTAGACATAAACTGACAAAGGATAGGCAGGGAAGCAGACAGAGATTGTGTGACTTATCCAAGGTCACAGAGCAGGTCAGCAGCAGGGCCACGAATAGAAACTAGGACCCTTGACTCCCCAGCCCAGTGCCCAATCCAAAGATATACTATAAGCTTTTTAAAAATGTGACTAGTAAAAAAGAGGACACCAGATTTTCAAATCTATTAGAATTCAAAGGACTAGAGTAGTAGTCTCAGCTTTTCAAAACCTCAGATTCTTCTCTCAAAAAGTTCTTAAAAACAGTGACTGAATTTTGGTCAAACAGAAATAATTTTATAACTGGGATTTTTTGTTTATTTTTTAGTGTACACAAATCACCTTGCTAAACCACACTGAACACGCAAAACAGTGATAAAAACTGCATATAAAATGCTCAATTTTTTAAACAGCTGAAGTTGCCAGTTATTTATATTTGTGGTGTGAATGTTTCTACCACTATTGAATTACTCTGGCATTAGGCACATAGAAATGTACATGGCATCTTACCAGAAAAAACATTCGCGGCTGCATGACCTTCCTGGAAAGCTTCATCAACGTTCCTTCTTTGAGAAAGACCTGGTAAATTAAAGAAGATAAACAAATATTGCAAAATGTAGCTGTTGAGGGCACAAAAACTGCATGAATAAGCTTCTCTCTTTAAAATTCTTATTCATTTAGTACCATAGATGCGTTTAAAATTTCATATAAGACACGAAGTAAAACACATCAAGCACAAATGATCATGAAGAAAGATTTCCTGTTCTGGAATACAAAACTTGGAGACTAGCCTTTTTGATAAACCTGTTATTAAAAATGTATTCCTGCATAATTATCCCTAGGTATCCTTATAAATACAGTAAATATAAATGGATTAATAAAAGAGGAACTTATTGGAATTAGAAGGTCTGCTTAGCACAATATAAAACCAATACTTGGACACTGGAAGAAGGTCCCATCTACAATAAATGAACAGGCCTCACTATCAACTGAACTAGCTTCTTATGAGAAGTTGATCCTTACTCGCAGACAACATGCAACATCCAAAAGATACAGACTCCACGTTTAAATCATATAAAATTGCTAACTTATCACATATGGAGCTGCTCATACCCTTTTCAGAGGCTGAGCAACAGTGCTCCCACAATTGCAGCTTATGGACAAAATTCTGCAAACATCAGAACAAGTAACTTCACTCATGTGAGTAGTTTCACTGAGATCAGTGGGACTGCTCATGGCAGGGTGATTGAGAGAATAAAGATGGGTCCTGACATCTGTATCTCACTTGTTTAGTGTTGTACAAGTCACATTATGAATCAATTTAAATCTCGAATAAGAAAAAACCCTAAGAGGTTCCACTGTAATTACCAAGCTTCTGCTATTAAAATGTAATTGGGACAAAGGTCTCGATCCTGCACTCGAGAGGAACTGATCATCCTCAACTCCCAATGAAATTCACAGGGATTGTGTACTTGCACTGGAGGGTGGAGTTTGCTCTAACTTATTTTTAAGTCTTTCCTCTGACTTCTCATGTTCCAACTGAAGTTGCAACAATGTGGTGACAAAGCCTGCAGTATAACTGCTAACAAAATGCACAGAATGATAGAATCGTAGGACTGGAAGGGACCTCAAGAGGTCTTCTAGTCCAGTCCCCTGCACTCAAGGCAGGACTAAGTATTATCTAGACCATCCCTTACAGGTGTTTGTCCAACCTGCTCTTAAAAATCTCCAATGATGGAGATTCCACAAGCTCCCTAGGCAATTTATTCCAGAACTTAACCACCCTGACAGTTAGGAAGTTTTTCTTAATGTCCAACCTAAACCACTCTTGCTGCAATTTAAGCACATTGCTTCTTGTCCTATCCTCAGAGGTTAAATAGAACAATTTATTATCCTCCTCTTTATAACAACCTTTTATATACTTGAAAACTGTTATGTCCCCCCTCAGTCTTCTCTTCTCCAGACTAAACAAACCCAATTTTTTCCATCTTCCCTCATAGATCATGTTTTCTAGACCTTTAATCATTTTTGTTGCTCTTCTCTGGACTTTCTCCAATTTGTCCACATCTTTCCTGAAACATGGCACCCAGAACTGGACACAATACGCCAGTTGAGGCCTAATTAGCGCAGAGTAGAGTGGAAGAATTACTTCGTGTCTTGCTTACCATACTCCTGCTAATACATCCCAGAAGAACGTTAGCTTTTTTTGCAACAGCGTTACACTGTTGACTCGTATTTAGCTTGTGATCCATTGTGACCCCCAGATCCCTTTCTGCAGTACTCCTTCCTAGATAGTCATTTCCCATTTTGTATTTGTGCAACTGATTGTTCCTTCCTAACTGGAGCACTTTGCATTTGTCCTTATTGAATTTCATCCTATTTACTTCAAACCATTTCTCTAGTTTGTCCAGATCATTTTGAATTTTAATCCTATCCTCCAAAGCACTTGCAACCCCTCCCAGCTCGGTATTGTCTGCAAACTTTATAAGCATACGCTCTATGCCATTATCTAAATCATAGAAGAAGATACTGAACAGAACTGGACCCTACTTGATATGCCCTTCCAGCTTGACTGTGAACCACTAATAGCTACTCTCTGGGAATGATTTTCCAACCAGTTATGGACCCACCTTACAGAAGCTCCATCTAGGTTGTATTTCCCTAGTTTGTTTATGAGAAGGTCATATGAGACAGTATCAAAAGCTTTACTAAGGTCAAGATGTACCACATCTACTGCTTCCCCCCATCCACAAGGCTTGTTACCCTGTCAAAGAAAGCTATTAGGTTGGTTTGATACAATTTGTTCTTGACAAATCCATGCTGTTACTTATCACCTTATCTTCTATGTGTCTTCAAATTGATTGCTTCATTATTTTCTCCATTATTTTTTTGGGTACTGAAGTTAAATTAGCTAGTCTGTAATTCCCGTTCTGATAGATTGGCACTATATTTGCTTGTTTCCTGTCTTCTGGAATCTCACCCATCTTCCATTACTTTTCAAAAATAATCGCTAATGGCTCAGATACCTCCACATGTGTACGTGTGCAGGACTTCATGTTTGAAAACGGTTAGGTTTTCATAACAAATTTTTCCTCAAAAATTAAACTGAAAATGTCTTGGGAGTAAGGACTCTTATTCCACCATCAGCACCAACTAAGCAAGGGATCATTTTTCTCACAGACTTTAAGACTAAAAGGGACCACCATGATCATCTAGTCTGAGCTCCTGCACATTGCAGGCCACAGAACTTCACCCACCCACTCATGTAATAGACCCTTAACTTCTGGATAAATTACTGAAGTCCTCAAATCTTGATTTAAAGACTTCAAGTTACAGAGAATATCCACCATTTACTCTAGTTTAAACCTGAAAGTGACCCATGCTCTATGATGCAGAGGAAGCTGAAAGATCCACAGGGTCTCTGCTAATCTGACCTGGCGGAAAAGTCCTTCCTGATCCCATATATGGCGATCAGTTAGACCCTGAGCATGCAGGCCAGACCCACCAGTCAGATACCTGGGAAAGAATTCTCTGCAGTAACTCGGAGCCCTCTCCATCTAGTGTCCCATTTCTGGCCTTTAGAGATATTTGCTGCCAGAAGTTGCAGATTAAATTTATCAAGCTCAGTCTTGAAGCCATAGAGGGGATAGTATGATGAGACTGGCTACAATGGCACGTACCCAGTCTCGTCATACCATCCCTTCTATAAATTTATCAAGCTCAGTCTTGAAGCCAGTTATGTTTTTGCCCCCTCTCCCTCCTCCGGTCTCCTTGGAAGGCTATTTCAGAACTTCACTCCTCTGATGGTTAGAAACCTTCCTCTAATTTGAAGCCTAAACTTGTTGATGACCAGTTTATATCCATTTGTTCCTGTGTCCATATTAGCGCTTAACTTACAACTCCCCTCCTTTCCTGATATTTATTTCTCTGATGTGTTTAGAGACAGCAATCATATCTCCCTTCAGCCTTCTTTTGGTTACGCTAAACAAGTCAAACTCAGAGTCTCCTCTCATAAGGTAGGTTTTGCATTCCTCTGATCATCCTAGTAGCCCCTCTCTGCACTGTTCCAGTTTGAATTAATCTTTCTTAAACATGGGAGACCAGAAAGGCACACATTCTCCTTGCTTTAACAGTAGTTATATATAATTAGTATCATTTTAGTCTGCAGTTTCCTTGCTGCTATCTGCTGAATGCTCTTTTGCAGAACTTACCCTTCCTGGTTGAACAATCTCATGATGCCCATTTAAACTGTATTGAATCTGCATGAGCTTCTGAAAGTTATCCTATGTGGGAAAAAACACACAAAAATAGAATTGCCTTTCAATTTAATGAAAATGCATTAGACAGCTTTAGCAGACATCAACTTCTACAATTATGATACTTACTCCCTGTTTCATGATATCATTGGCATGGTTGGCTACTTCTATGACAACAGCCAGAGCACCTAAAGTGTGAAGGAACAGAATTTAGTTATACAATCTAGCCAGTGGTTCAGTGTTCAAAAACATGTTGCCCAATTCAGCTGGTGCTAAGGGGCTCAAGAGTGTGACCCAAAGCTCACAGAAGTCAGTGGGAGTCTCTGTTGACTTCAGTGGTCTCTGGATTAGGTCTTAAAAGCTGTGTCCTTGCAAACCACCATCCATTGTGGCAGTGCTTTTGTGCCATGTTTGCCACCAAATTTCTTAAAGTTAACTGAAATGAGGACACTCATTTTGCCAACAAAATTAAGCTCACACCCAGCTTGCCTTACTCACACAACTAGTCCATTCAAGGTGCCCACTTGTATAAGTGATTGTGTAATGTGAGCAGGATTAAGTCCCAATGTAAACTCAGCAAAGGGACTCAGCCAATAACCATCTTTTTCCATTGCACACGTTTCCCTGAAATGTTGGTCACAGAATTCAGAGGACTTCCAGTGGAGCTATTGTATTTTCAATTTTCTGTCTTTGGGTTTATTGCTGACTAAGATTATTTTCAAGTTTAAAATCCCACACATTTCTTTTTAAGTGTCAAATGTTTTGTACCCATGTGGTTTTGAAAATGTAAAATCTCTAAAAGTGAAGAGTTACCCAAGATGGGAGGCAGTTTGGTATCTCTGTATTCAATTAAAAAAACCCCAACACAATGGAAAGAAGCGTTTCAAATTACTGCAGTAAGGGGATGAAAGGAGCATGTGAATTACTGCACAGAGCAGCAGTATTTCATACAGAATTCAAATCTGCAATTAATTTAATTGGAGAAAATAGATAAACTCACTTTACTGAAAGTTAGCACAAATAACTATGTGGTGACAGACTCTCTCTAAGATACAGATCACACTCAAACATTTGAATGCAATGAAGCTTCCCAAATAATGGAACTTTTATAGGTTTAGAGATGTCCAGCAATACTATCACTAGGCCACTAAAACCTAAACACTATTTTTTCTTTCTAACCTGGTATTTACACAGGTCTCATCAGTGTAGCACTTGAGTTCCTGGACATACACATCCAGAACTGTTAGGTTCTTAGTGAGATGGAAAATAGATTAAAACATAATTGCCAAACTTCAAAAGGTATAGAGTGTTTAAGGCCTGAGCTGGGAATTAAGTGGAAGCATGAACTAAGAGCTCCCACTTAGACTGACGTAAGGAGCATTTTGGGGTTTTGTTTTAAGTGTCTTTCACAAAGGAAACAAATACAGCTTCCAAATAATCAAAAGGCATGGAAATACTGAACACGCCCAATAAACATAATAGAAAGAGCAGGATGTCTTTAAACTTAGGGCATCTCAGAGTGTCCGCTGCACGTGCGGAAGTTGAGCCACAGGAATTTTCTGTCCAAGGAAAGCTGGAATGAATTGGCTCCAAATAAGATACAGGTGGCTGAACATTTCTTCAAACCGCCTTCAGAGATCTGTTATTAAAAGAAATCCACGCCAAAGTATTCATTCATTGACTTCAGGAAAAATTAAGACTGATGAATCCTATGGTAAATTGGCTGGAATTCAGAGAGGAAGATTTAAGGTCACATTATCTTTTGTAGCATTGTGATTCCAAAATAAACCTTAAGATTTTGAAAGTCCAATAACTATACTCAAGAGTAAATAATACATGAAGTGAACAGGTGTAGGAAATGGTATGAGAACTGTTTTTGAAAAGAAGGCTCATCTCACTTTCTAATGTTGCACTACCTATAAGGAATAACCCATCTACAAGAAAGCACAGAGGTCCCTGAGGTAACCTGCAGATATAGTTTTGAGACACCTAGCCCACATAGATCTTTATTTACACAGTTAAAGGGACACAGCCAACTTCACTATTCTGTTTTGACTTGTTTTTTTTAACCTACTGTGTCACAAGCAACACCTAGATTACTAAAAATGAAATATTAGAGGATTTTTTCATATCTAGATTTAGTTTGTCGTCTTCATAACATTTGACAGTTCTTTCATTGTTTCCCCTGTACAGCTACAGTTAAGTTTCCCTAGTTGTCTTTGACACAGCAACAAAGGAGAGAAAAACATTTTAGAATATAAGGAAGCGTGATCGCTGAAAGCACACAAGTTTGGCAGAGGAGACTCAAGAGAAGGTACAGACCTGACACTACTTATAACTCATTTTTTGAAATTGACTAGATTTCAAGTGTCCAATGTAGCATTAGTGCAGGAGTCTCAAACATGCGTCTTGGAGTTATTTCCTGCGGTCCACCATAGGCCCCGACTCACTGGCAGCCAAGCTTCAAACATTACTGAGTGTTTATATTTTATTAAAATCCCTCTTTGCTTTAAAAAAAGTTTTAAAAAAGTTAATACATTACTTTGAATAGCATACAATATTACTCTTAATTTTTTTTCATTTTTGACTATACTTTTGTATCATTGTATGAAAAGGTTTCAGTGATGCAGCCCTTGGGCCAATGTACTAGTCCTCATGTGGCCCTCGTGGTGATTTGAGTTTGAGATCCCTACATTAGTGCTAGTTTATTCATATCCATTATCAACACACGGAACTTATTGGCTCAGCTATCACTGAAAAAATGAAGACGTGAAACAATCTTTACCTATTTGCCCCCCAAAAGCTGCTCTCTTTGTATATTCAGAGTCATTATTTGCTTGCTTAAACCACAAAAATAGATCCTTCTTAGTTCTACTAACACTGCAGAGCCAAACATGGTGATGATGAGTGTGCAAAGAGGACAGAACTAGAGCTTGAATTTCAGTCCCTGAATTCATTTTACAGGGACAGCTGTTTTTATTTGTAAACTTTGAACTTTCTTTTTGGGGAAAAAAAAAAAAAAAAAAAAAACACGGAACCCTTCAACGTCTCTTTTCATAGTAACATAAAACTGAATAAAATAGGTTTACTGGTTCACTACATTACATGCATCTAAAGTTAAAGTTTAGAAATATTCTCATTTTTCATCTTTAACAAGACTTCTCTTTATTTAATCTAAAGAAATACATTTACCTTGAGTATCCCTATAGTCTGCTGAGTCTTCTAAAAGATTCTTTAAATAATCTGCATAATAAAGAAAAATTATTACATAAATATGTTGGGAAAGAACCAGTGTTATAAAAAGGAAAAAAAGCATAACAAATTGCTGGAAAAAATGTACTTTTGGATAGACATGTGCAATAAGTTATAGCCCCTAATGGATTAAAAAAAAAAAAACCAAAAACAACCAGCTGAAATATCACTAAAATACTTGTTTTTGGAGTGTAACAGAAAATGTAATATCAACATCAGCACAGCTACACAATATCTGTGCACAAAACAATATTTACATTGAATGTTTCAGATAAAAAAAAGCAATGATGAAAAGTGAAATAAGTAAAAAATGTGTTGCTCTATTTTACTCAGGAAGAGAGTTCACAGAAGCAGTGTCTTCAGGTAAATGATATAATTTGTATAGGTGTTATATTTCAGAACAAATCAATGAGCAGCAGTTATCCATTAATTATTCAGTGTGACAACAGGTATTTATACAAAGCTATACTACATGCACTTATTTGTGTTCAATTTTATATAGGTCATGACAGATTTTGAAGATTACAAATATTACTGTGTTGTGTGTTAGTACCTAACCTGATTGTAATAAATAATCAGTATTTGGCAAAAGAATGTTCTGGTTGTTTTATTATGTAGAAGAATTTTTGTTCCAATAAAGGAAAATAAACTATCAAGTTTTGATGTGTGTGTTAGTTTGGTTGTGATCAATGATAAATCTAGTCTTTGCTCACTAGATGGCACACCAAATCCACAAAATATTTCTTGCTTTGAGGTTTTCAATCTTTACTTACAAGCAAATATGCACCAGCAACCACACACCACACAACAAAAACACTAACCCAGGAACCTATCCTTGTAACAAAGCTCGTTGCCAACTCTGTCCACATATCTATTCAGGGGACACCATCAAAGGACCTAATCACATCAGCCACACTGTCAGAGGCTCATTCATCTGCACATCTACCAATGTGATATATGCCATCATGTGCCAGCAATGCCCCTCTGCCATGTACATTGGTCAAACTGGACAGTCTCTACATAAAAGAATAAAAAGGACACAAAACAGACATCAAGAATTATAACATTCAAAAACCAGTCAGAGAACACTTCAACCTCCCTGGACACTCAATTATAGACCTAAAAGTAGCAATTATTCAACATAAAAACAGACTCCAACGAGAAACATCAAAACTGGAATTAATCTGCAAACTAGACACCATTAAATTAGGCTTGAATAAGGACTGGGAGTGGATGAGTCATTATACTAGCTAAAAACTATTTCCCCATGCTAATTTTCCTGCTAATGTTACTCACACCTTTTTGTCAACTGTTTGAAATGGGCCATCCTGGTCATCACTACAAATTTTTTTTTCTCCTGCTGATAATAGCCCACCTTAATCGATTGGTCTCGTTAAGAGTTGGTTTTGCAATCCCCATTTTATCTATCTGTCTACCTACCTACCGTATTTTCCACTGCATGCATCTGATGAAGTGGGCTTTAGCCCACGAAAGCTTAGGCTCAAATAAATTTGTTAGTCTCCAAGGTGCCACAAGTACTCCTCGTTCTTTCTGCTAAAACCACTAAAACTAACCTTAAATGCCACACAAATTGGGAAAACCAAACATATTCCCCTGGAGATTCCATTTCCTACAATATTTAATCAGAAAATATAATGTACCACCAAAGGCACTGCATGTGTCACATTTGCAGCAGGCATCTGTTTTATACATTCTAAAGTTCTAAAGTGGTTAAAGTGCAGAAGAGATGAAATCAGAAACTTTCAGAAAAATATGCAATATTTTATAAGTAAATGATAATAAATATTGTGTGTGTATATACACACACACATATATATATACACACACACACACACACACACACACTTAAATTAGTGAACGTATCTGCATTCTGGCCTGAAAGTTTTGTGGAGGATCTAGCGAAGAGTAAGGCATAAACGTCAGGTGAGGGTGTGGAGAAGGAGTAGTAGTAAGTAGGTTCTACTGTAGAGGGAGGGAGAAAAAGAGAAAAGATTGATCCAGCTGGATCAGAGGAAGACCACCATTTTTTGCTGCACCTGAAGTTTTGTTTTACCATTAGTGGGCACCAGCCAATGTTTGGGTTTTTTTTAGTACTTGTCTCTTCCATGACACTAAACTCTCTCCCACAACAAAAAACCAAGTTATTTCCTTCCTCCTTTATATATCCTAAGAGATTTTTGCTGTGCTGGCTACACAAAATAGTTAATCAAGTCTTGTATTTTTAAACCAATTTGGTTAAACTGGTGAAAACCCCTATATAAACATTTTAAATTCATATCAGCCATTTTTAAACCAATTTATCTGAAATTGATTCCTTACTTACATAAGTTAAAAAGCCATTTTTAAAATTGATTTAGCTTATATCAATAAGGAATCATCTTAAGATAAAATAATGTCATTTTTAAAACCAATTTAAAATAGCCACATAGTTGTTTAAACCAGCTTAACCAAACTGGTTTAAAAATGCACACACCTGTAGCTCAACTAGAGCAAGCTACTGCACAGACAAGGTCTAAGAATAGGTAGGTAGAAGCCCTATGGGATAGCGGTCATTTATTTTTAAAAGTTGGTTGCATGTTTTATCCCTCTCTCCCAACCTTTGCATAGTGTTCATCTTCATAGACTGTGAGCTCTCCATGGCAGGAACTGGGTTTTCCTATACACGTTGTGCATATTTTGTGCAATACTATAATCCAAAATAATAAATCAGAGTTGAAATACAGTGTGGGTTTCCATCACCAGGGACTGAACTCAGGAACTCCTGAACTAAAAGCATGAGTTTGTACTCAAGAGCCAGGCTTTGCAACTGGCAGCTGTAACAAACTTGCATCCTCTGTGGACCAGGTACAGTAGGGGACACAATGCACACTGACCATTGTGTTATGATAGCACCCTAAGAAAACTATCCATTGTGAATGGCAACATAAATTTAAGACCCAAAAGTGATCTTAAATTCCCAGTGTAATAGGGACCCAAATAGGGAACTGAATATTTCTTGGCATATACATGCTTTATGGCATACACTAAAGTTTTGTCCAAGTTAAACAAATGAACAACATTTTATATGGCGCAATTCTTTTGACAGGTACTTTCACTCACGGACAAAACTAGAATTAAAAGTGTCAGAGAGACTTAGACAAGTTTCAGCATAAATTTATTTATTTGAAACTCTGCAGTCAAAAGTAGAGTGTTGCTCTTATGTTAGGGCTCTATGGAGTATCCAATTAAATTTGCAGCTGCTAAATGCTGCAATAATATTTATGTAATTTTGAACTTAACACTCCTTTGCACATCTGGATAGTAGCCTCTGTTCGTGGCTAAAAATCTATAGCTTCAAAGCAGATTTTGAACAGATGTTTCCAATCTCTCATTTTCCATGAATACACACTGGAAATTCTGTGCTTACAACAACCACCTTTCTGTGGTTAATGCCATCAGACTATTATACAGAGGGTTTTTATTGATATGGATACCATTATATTTTGCTGAAACACTATAATTTAGTACAAACATACTTAACAAGAACAAGTATATGAACAAAATCCAATCAATGAAACTAAATCTTAGTTTAAAAAAAATTACTAGTGATCACTATTTAAACAAAAAAATCTGAATAAGTCAAAATCAAGCATTATTTACAGAAGAAATACAGAATACTTAGAACAAAATATAGCAACCAGAGATGAACTATTTATTGCAAGTAGAATTTCTAAGAGGGGAAGAATGAGAGATATGGTCTAATTTTCTTCTTCCTTCCTATTGCCTGACTTGAGACAGACTAAAGGAAGCATAAATATAAATCGCTGAAACCTACTTTTTTAGCTCTCAACTTGCCAAGGTCCTAATATGCAAACAGAAAAAATATATTTATTCTATGTTCCTCACATGATGTGGGTTTAAGTGAGATAAGCAGCAAGTTTGTGTAGGAGACACATTTGAGTCTACAATGATGGCTATCCTTTGATATGATGGACAATTGAGAGATGGACAGATACAGCAGCAGAGCATAGTACAAAGACAACCCATAAAACACAGAAATGGAGGGTGAGGATGTGCAGTGAACGGAGACAGAATCGGCAAGGAACCAGGAAGAGAGAAGAGAAAGGCTGAGAAAATGAATGAAGCGATAAGAAGAAAGAAGGCTCATCCCAGGACAGCATGGAGCACATGAGTATTGCACAGCCTCCTTGAGTGATACAGGGATTTGGGAAAGGGGCAGTAGGGAAGAATTTCACTCCTTTATTTTCTTACTAGACAGCAGAGGTTTCTAACTATCCATCACAGTAAGTAACCCTTTTAATACTTGTTATGTAAGAATCAAACGATTAGTGTGTAGAAAAGTGAAAGCCCACATGAGCAAATGGAGGAATCATATAATTTGACAGGAATACAGATGAGATGCGCCTCTCTTTTGCAGATTTATGAGCCCATCTGCCTCTGACATTGACAGCTCAGGAGTAACAGTATCAAGAGGCAGCAAAAAGAAAAGGAGTACTTGTGGCACTTTAGAGACTAAAATTTATTTGAGCATAAGCTTTCATGAGCTACAGCTCACTTCATCGGATGCATTTGGTGGAAAATACAGGGGAGATTGATATACACACACAGAGAACATGAAACAATGGGTTTTATCATACACACTGTAAGGAGAGTGATCACTTAAGATGAGCCATCACCAGCAGCAGGGGGGGAGGGAGGAAAACCTTTCATGGTGACAAGCAAGGTAGGCTATTTCCAGCAGTTAACAAGAACATCTGAGGAACCGTGGGGAGTGGGGTGGGGGGGAGAAATAACATGGGGAAATAGTTTTACTTTGTGTAATGACTCATCCATTCCCAGTCTCTATTCAAGCCTATTCAATGCTCAGGCATTGGCACCCTGACAGCAGGATTGTCTGGCTAGGTAGACTCCCTCCTCAGGCCCTACATTAACAGCACTCCCAGCTATTTTCGAGACACCACTGACTTCCTGAGGAAACTACAATCCATTGGTGATCTTCCTAAAAACACCATCTTAGCCACTATGGATGTAGAAGCCCTCTACATCAACATTCCACACAAAGATGGACTACAAGCTGTCAGGAACACTATCCCCGATAATGTCACGGCTAACCTGGTGGCTGAACTTTGTGACTTTGTCCTCACCCATAACTATTTCACATTTGGGGACAATGTATACCTTCAAATCAGCGGCACTGCGATGGGTACCCGCATGGCCCCACAGTATGCCAACATTTTTATGGCTGACTTAGAACAATGCTTCCTCAGCTCTCGTCCCCTAATGCCCCTACTCTACTTGCGCTACATTGATGACATCTTCATCATCTGGACCCATGGAAAAGAAGCCCTTGAGGAATTCCACCATGATTTCAACAATTTCCATCCCACCATCAGCCTCAGCCTGGACCAGTCCACACAAGAGATCCACTTCCTGGATACTACGGTGCTAATAAGCGATGGTCACATAAACACCACCCTATATCGGAAAGCTACTGACCGCTATTCCTACCTACGTGCCTCTAGCTTTCATCCAGATCATACCACACGATCCATTGTCTACAGCCAAGCTCTACGATATAACCACATTTGCTCCAACCCCTCAGACAGAGACAAACACCTACAAGATCTGTCATGCATTCCTACAACTACAATACCCACCTGCTGAAGTGAAGAAACAAATTGACAGAGCCAGAAGAGTACCCAGAAGTCACCTACTACAGGACAGGCCCAACAAAGAAAATAACAGAACACCACTAGCCATCACCTTCAGCCCCCAACTAAAACCTCTCCAACGCATCATCAAGGATCTACAACCTATCCTGAAGGATGACCCATCACTCTCACAGATCTTGGGAGACAGGCCAGTCCTTGCTTACAGACAGCCCCCCCAATCTGAAGCAAATACTCACCAGCAACCACACACCACACAACAGAACCACTAACCCAGGAACCTATCCTTGCAACAAAGCCCGTTGCCAACTCTGTCCACATATCTATTCAGGGGACACCATCATAGGGCCTAATCACATCAGCTACACTGTCAGAGGCTCGTTCACCTGCACATCTACCAATGTGATATATGCCATCATGTGCCAGCAATGCCCCTCTGCCATGTACATTGGTCAAACTGGACAGTCTCTACATAAAAGAATAAAAAGGACACAAAACAGACATCAAGAATTATAACATTAAAAAACCTATTGGAGAACACTTCAATCTCTCTGGTCACTCGATTACAGACCTGAGGGTGGCTATTCTTCAACAAAAAAAACTTCAAAAACACTCCAACGAGAGACTGCGGAATTGGAATTAATTTGCAAACTGGATACAATTAATTTAGGCTTGAATAGAGACTGGGAATGGATGAGTCATTACACAAAGTAAAACTATTTCCCCATGTTATTTCTCTCCCCACCCCACCCCACCCCCCACTGTTCCTCAGCTGTTCTTGTTAACTGCTGGAAATAGCCTACCTTGCTTGTCACCATGATAGGTTTTCCTCCCTCCCCCCCTGCTGCTGGTGATGGCTCATCTTAAGTGATCACTCTCCTTACAGTGTGTATGATAAAACCCATTGTTTCATGTTCTCTGTGTGTGTATATATCAATCTCCCCTCTGTATTTTCCACCAAATGCATCCGATGAAGTGAGCTGTAGCTCACGAAAGCTTATGCTCAAATAAATTTGTTAGTCTCTAAGGTGCCACAAGTACTCCTTTTCTTTTTGCGAATACAGACTAACACGGCTGCTACTCTGAAAAGAGACAGCAATAATCTTGTAAATTGATGCCACTGCAAAGATACATGAAACAGGAATGTGGAAATGTATCATAAAAACAAGGCTAGCCTACTAACACAGAGCGCTTAGATAACATCGAGAAGGAAAACCAGCTGTCGACACCAAGAGGCCCAACAGTTGCATTTCACGGACAATTTTTTTTCCCTCTCCCTGCCACAATTTGCCCACTGTGTTTCCTGATGCATCTACAGAATAGGGAATTTTGCCATTGCTTTGAATGCAGCAACTTTATCATTTAAAATTACCTTCATTCTTGTTTTACTCATGCTGCCCAGCCCATTCTGATGCTGGGCCCAAGTACCTTCTGAAGTCCCAGCAGTGCAGGATTTTCATGGGGACCACCCAGTATTAAGCAGAGGTGCTTTAAATTGACAGAGTAGACAGACCATCTAGCTACACATGTGGGAGGGGAAAATAATCCCATTTTATGGCCAAGGCAAATATAATGCAATGTGGATTGATATTGCAGGCTGAGCAATAGCAAGAGAAGTATAGCTCTCCCGTTGCAGTTATTTTACTGTTCCTTCCAAGAACCGTTACTAAAAAATAATCAGCATAGATGAGAGTCTGATCTTTGAGCTTTTCATCCCTCCCATGGAACAGAGAAAAATTCTGTTTAGAAACCAAGACCCTGATCTTGCAGTCTGGTCCATGCTGGTAGCCACAGGATCAACAAGGCTCTCATGGGCACAAGATCTACCTTCACATATCCAATTGCATGACTGGGGCCCTATGGTATCAGCCAGATAGAAAAGGATTTACAAGACCAGTGTTTTCTATGAACTCCCTCCCTCATCTCCTGCATTTAGAACCAACGATAATGAGGATTTTAAAGCCTTTGAGCAATGGGATTTCTGTTGTAACTGCATTTATCAACAAGATCTTTTCTCCTCCCTACCTTTTGGTTCCACCCCTTTTAAGTATGCCTTTGGTCTCTCTCAGAAATCGAGACACCACTACTGAATTTGGAATGAATAGCAGTTCCCCTGCCATGTCTAAAGTTAGTGTCCTTTTAAAATAAAATCAGATATCTTTTTATAAGCTTTTACTTTTCCTTGTATTGTAAGAGATGTAAACATTTTCCGCTTACAAATAACCTGTTTTCATAGGGTTTTCCCTGCCTTCCCTCTTGATTTTAATGCAACTGAAAATAAAGGGGTTATTTTTAATAACAACTTTGTGGCTGCAAAGTAATAAGCTTAATCTGTACTATGCAGCAGCATCACTGATTTAACTACTGCAGGAGAAATGGCATTTCTTGGTTAGCTGCTGCAGAGCCGGAAAAGGGTCATGGAGCATTTTATTTTTGTAGTTACTACATATACAGATACTATTTTTAAAATTTCTCAGCAAGGGACAGTAGCATGAAAAAACCAAAAACCTAAATATTTAAGAACTCTAGAGGATTCTAAATCCTTGACACTGTCCTTTATAATGCATGTTCCCTACATTCCTAACACACATAACTTTATAAACCAAGCAACAGAACTTAAACCCTGTAATTTTTGTTAACAAGAAAACAAGAATTAGGTTACATTTTTGAAAAAGACAAGATTTCAGTGCACACAAAACATTTTCTTTAAAATCATGGCTAATTTCAAGAAAAAAAGCCAGGCCTAGAAGATTTAGTTACTTGGGTTAGAAATTATATTAAAAGAAAAATGTTTTTATTTTCAATTGTCAGGACCTCTTTTCTCCCCTCCCCATCCTTCTCATGTTTGAGATCAATGCTCTTCCCCTGATCCTAATGACATGATTGGATTCCACAGCTGTGGAAACAGAGCAAACCATAACAAGGTTTGATGTTTGTGACTACTGCTGAATTTATCTACCAGAAAACGTATCACGTGGCAGGGAATAACTGCATTTTTCCTGCGTATTTTATGACTGCCAATATTACTGAGTAGAACTTCTAGCTGCACAGTACATTTTAAGAGAGTTTCATATATCTGTAATCAAGTAAATATCTTTTGCAGAGTGTTGTGATGGCGTAGATGCCAATTTCCTGAGACTTGTGAGGACTGGCTTTTAAACTTGTGAACAGCTTGTCAGTACCTGTCAAAAGCAGCCTGTACTGGGGAATCCTCTGAACTGGCTTGAGCAGATAGTGCTTGAGTGCCAGACTAGCACAGCGAGGACTCATCTGAAAGACAAACACCCAAAATAAATACCCACAGTCCTCTAATAGTCAATTATCTGCTATCCAAAGAAGTTGTGCCTCTAAACAATTGACTTTTACTTGTGTGCTGAAAAGGGATGCATTCTGCTATCCTGCTTAACTCCACAGCAGTACATATAAATGTGAGCTGCCTAAGTCAGCCCTCAGCTATGCACAAGTAACATTTATCTGTAGGCCCACATGCTACAGTATTGCTAGTAGCCAGATCTGATCATTCCTCCACACAGAACGCCGCACATAAAAATAGTATGTTTCAAAAGTTAGGAAGATACATAACAGGTAAACACTGGAATTCTATGCAAAAATCAAAACATCTGCCTTCATTCTAAGAAAAGAATGTTATGCATCTCCCTAGAAATAAGGGAAACCTGTCAGCTAGCAGTAAAGGTAACCTGGTGGCATGCTCATTTGGAATCGCAATTCTTATCAATTAGACAGAACTGTAGTGAAGGCTGCAGCGTTCATTACAAAAGGCTCTTTAAGTGATACAAAGCCCAAAGACACAACAGAGAGCTAAACCTTTTTAAAGGGTTATGCTCCAACATGTTTTAATCATCATAGGTTGGATGATTTGGCCCTCTCATCACTTCTTCCAGTTCGAATGGCCTGAAAATCGTTTATTAATGCTACTCGTACATGAGGAACACTGACAAGAAGCACCTTCACTAACAGGGATAGGTTTTATCTCTTTCTTTGGTAACTGCTGTCTTGTTTTTCTCTCTCCTACATTCCTTTGCTCTCTCCTCCTCCTCACCCCTGTGGCAAGTAGCTTATCTAGCCACGCACACACCCAACACATCAAGCAATGCCTGGAAGCACCTGATGCTGGCCATGCAAAGCAGACTCACATTTGTGAGTGCTCACCTAGTGGGGCTTGGTGAGAAACAGGCCCTCTGTGACCAGAAGATAGCTATGGCTCAGTTATGACTCCTCTGCTGGAAAGGAACTACAACAGTACTGAGCTCAGCAGTTATTTACTTTGTCAGTCTCAGTCATTACTGAATTAATCTGTCAAAATAATGAATAACCCTCACAAGCACTCAGTGATGTTTATTCTGGATTGCACATTTAGAGATCACACCTCTTCTCTGATTGGTTTTCAAGGGAATAAAATGAGAGGCTGGCAGGGGTACTTGGCTTTTGCATGATTATTGCACGTGCTCAGTTTGAGGGCATTTTGGAAATGGAATTGGTTTGTTTTATTTTCAGGTTTGCAGCTCAAGAAATTCACTTTTCCAGGTTTCCATTCCAAACCAAACACAGGACGTGAAAAACTACATTCTGCTCTCATTTTTACTCTGCAACCCCAATCAAATCAATGAATTTACAATGGTAGAAGTCAGTGCATAATTTGACCCAGACACTTAAACTTTTAGAAGCGACTAATGATTTTGGCTGTCCATATTAAACCACACTAAAGAGGCCTTATTATTAGAAAGTGCTGAGCCTTCTGAAAATCAAGTCCCTTTAATATGTCTCAAATTGGACACCCACAACCACTAGTCATTTTTGCAAACGTAGGCCACAGTGGTTAAATTCTCCTTCGTCCTACCCACTGGTCCCCTACTGGGACCTAGAAACAAAGAGGAAAAACTAAATCTTTGCAGCCTTACAAAAGAGTACCAGAATTACGAAACGAGAAATTAAGATCTCTTTTGCAAAAGAAGATGATACCTCAAAGTCTTTAACCACAGCAGCAAAACTAGGGTTCTTCTTGCATTGTTCATCTAGCAGCGCAACATTCTTATCAAATTCTTTGATATAAGTTGAATACATCTTTAAGTAGGGTCCTTTTTTCACAAATATATCAGCGATTCTTTGATAGTCAATCCTGAAAAAGAGAACAAAGTAATTAAAACAGCACATAGTTACATAAAAATAAATCTAGTATTTAGAAACCAGCAGAGCTAATATTCTCAGTCACTTTCGGAGCTCAGCAGTGGATTAAAAAGAAGGCTTATTAAGTAAACAGCTAGTGCAGTGGTGAGCAACCTGCAACTCACGGGCTGCACGCAGCCCATCAGGGTAATCCGCTGGCGGGCCACCAGACAATTTGTTTACATTTGCATGGTCGCCTGCAAATCCCAGCACTTCCCTGTGGCCCACGCCACTTCCTGAGCTCCCATTGGCCGGGAATGGCAAACCACGGCCACTGGGAGCTGCGGGCGGCTGTGCAAATGTAAACAAACTGTCTGGCGGCCCCGTCAGCAGATTACCCTGATGGGTCGCAAGTTGCCCACCACTGAGCTAGTGCTTATCTCACTGGGGAAACCAAAATGTGCATGTTAATTTTTTTGTCATTGTAAATTCTTAGCTTCTCCTCTCCATATGAGATAAACATTGACGTGTTGGTATCTCATCCTGCAGAGTGAAATAGGGAACTCAATTTTCAAACACTCACAATTTAGTCATGTGCCTTTGGTCAAAATGTTCAAAAACAGGAACCTAAAATCAGGCTCCTGGATTCGTATTTAGGCACCAGATTGAGGCCAATGGAAGTGTGAATGTTCAGCACTTTGAAAAAATCAGGCCACTTACTTCGATGCCCAAATGCAGATTCAAAGAAGCTTAACTTTAGACTTCTATTTTTGAAGAACTTAGCTTTGGTCCAAAATCTGGTTGCTCAAATAGGCATTTACATGCATATGTACAATTAATGCACCCAAATGTCAATTCAAACATCTCAGTGTGGAATTTAGATGCCCAGTTAAGGTGCCCTCATTTGAAAATTAGGTCCTTAGGCTCAGAAGTCAGCTCTGGAGTCTAAAAAGCACATAGATTACAAAAGAGCAAATTTCTGCTGACAGTAAAATTCACTTTATTCCACAGTTAAATATTAAAACCATGGAAAAAATTGCACTCTTATTGATCATTACCAGTGAGACAGTCTCTCTTCTAATTCTCTGAGGAGGTCCTGATTAAGTTCATACAGCTGAGGTAGGTAGTACAGGATCTGATTCAGGATCCTATCCTCAATCACCGGCTTTCCTAACTGCCTGGAAGCATGTGCCACTGCATCCCGGAAATCCTGTTGGAGTACAAAGAGGAAAAAAAAACCCTCACTGAGAGACTGGCTTTCCGGCAACAATACATACGACAGTATTTCCCTTGCAGAAATGCTGCGGAGTATTACCCATTACAGAGGGTGAGATGGTACCATCTGTTTTATGTTACTGTGTGGCTTTAACTCAGGGCCTGTCTACAAGAGGAGTTATTCCCAGGGCCGCCAGAACTTTCGGATGCAAAAGTCACATTCCTGGGTCCATGTGCTGAGTTTGAACTAGCCTTCCAGTACAGGGACATCAGAACGAGAGCTGCACTGACAACTGAAAAGCAAGTGGCAATCACACTGTGGAAGCTTGCGATGCCAGACTTCTATTGGTCAGTGGGAAATCATATTGAAGCTGGAAAATCTACAGTGGGGGGCCATTGTCATGCAAGTGTATGGGGCCATTGTTTCCTGCTACACAGGACTGCGACTCTCAGCAATGTACAGGAAACAGTGAATGGATTTGCAGCAATGGGGTTCCCGAACTGTGGTGGGGCAACAGACAGCATGTATATCCCCATTTGCAGGAAGGTGGGCTGGTGCCAGAATACATCCTCAGAAAGGACTACTTTTCCATGGTTATGAAAGTGTTGGTGAATCACTGGGGGACACTTCACCGATATCAATGTGGGTGGGTCAGGGAAGGTGCGTGACACTTGCATCTTTAACATCACAGGCCTGTTCAGAAAGCTGCAAACAGCGACATTCTTTCCTGACCAGCGGATTACCATTGGTGATGTTGAAATGCCTGTTCAATTACAATTAATGGTACTTTCCGTAGCACCAGGCATTCTGCAGTATATGTTATCAAGTAATAAAGATCAAATTATTTCCAAAAAATAAAAATTTATTGCATAAGAAAAAACAGTACAAAGGCAATTGTGCAGTTAAAAATGATACAATACAAACTTATAAAATAAATGGAACAGAACTTTAAAATTAGAAGGCTAGAAAAACATTCATGTCCAGTTCAGTCCATTTCTGCCAAACATACACCAGCCATGTGAAGCTGTGATTTTCTTTACTGTCCCCTGGCGTGGAGTGGCAGGGATAGGGATGTGGCCCATGATATCATGTGGAAAGTTTGGAGGGAGTTGGGGTAAGGAGCTGTGGAAATGGAATTAATTCCTCACTGACTGCAAAGGAATGTGAGCCCAGAATCGTTGGACCCAATCGGTCAAGAAGTTGGCAGCATGTGTGTTTGCTGGCTGAGAACCCTCATTATGCCCTGGTGCATCTCCCTTTCCTTTTCCTGCTGGGACTTTCTCCTGTCTGCACTTTCCTTCTCCAGGCTGTCTGCTATATTCACCCTCCAGGCCTTCTGGTCAAGATCCAGTGAAGCACTGGCTTTCAGGATCTTGCAGAACATGTTCTCCCTAGTCCACTTCTTTCTCCTGCGGCATACCGAAAGAGGTGCGGAGGGGGAACCTGCAGGAGCAGGTACAGAAAAAACAGACAGATATATCATTGTATTTATAATCACAACAAAAAGCGAAAGATAAATTCAGCACTCCCCTCCCTTATTCCCATAACTCCCATTTTTAAATCAGACCTGCTTATGGATACTTCAGGTTTGGAATGCCTCTGCGCAGCATTGCTGCCCAGTCGACACAGCCATGGTGACTATGGCCTGCTGGGGGGAAGAGGAGGAGGGAATTATTCAGTTGCATCAAAAATAAAATAAAAATTCAGCCCACGAGTACAGGGCAATGCACTGAATACTAGCACTCTTTTCTACAGGCGGTGGTGATTTTAGCCGATATCTCATTCCTGAGGACAACAAAGGCACAGAGCACAGCTGCTGCTAGGCATCCCCAAGCCACTGGACCCATACGCCACTAGCCTGTTTACTGCAGTAAAGTCATAGTGGAGTGGAATGGGACAATGTCCTACAGAGGAGGAAGAAATAAGGCAGCCATCTCCAGAAACCTTCAGGAAAGGATTGCGGAGTTCCTCCGTGAAAGATTTCAACAACAACTTTCAGAAGGATATAAGGGACATCCCTATGTACATAAACAAGCTGCTTCACATCTGTCTCCCACCCTCCCCCCGGCTTAACCCTACAGGGGAATGAAAAGCAAATGATAATTCTACCACTGTTTGTTGTATCTCTCTCTCTTCTCCTAGGAAGAAAATAGAAAGCAAGTATCTCCATCCTGCCAACATGTCGCTGGGTCAGGTGCCATTTTCAGGTTTAAGGGTGAATGCATGCACACACTTACCCAAGGTTCCTGCCCCTAGATCAGGGTCATCCATGCTTGACTGGCAGGACTAGAATGAGATGGAGTCTCAAAGAGATTCTGGCTCACTGCATGGCTGGAGCACCTGCCACGTGTCCCTCCTCCTCACTGTACATAGCAGGGGTATCTTTCACATATTCCTCCAAGGCACCCACGCTGGTCTGAGGATGGCGGCGGGGGTCTCAGACGAGGATGGCATGCACCTCATTGTAAAAGCAGCAGGTCTGTGGCTCAGCACCAGACTGACTGTTGGCTCCCCTGGTCTCGTGGTATGTCTGCTGCAGGTTCCTTCATTTTCATGTGTCACTGCTGCTGATCCCCGTCGTCCTCTTTCACCTGCATCCACGCTCTGTGCAATCTTTTCGTAGCGGTCAATGTTTCTACAGCTGATCCGAAGATGTGCCTACACAACCCCTTCTCCCCACAGGCCCAGGAGATTCAACGTCTCCTGTGGGTCTAGGCAGGAGTGCATCTAGAATGTGTAGCCATTGGGCAGTTGCACATAACAAAGGAGAGCTGTTTGGTGTGCTCACCAAGCGGGATGATCAGGAAAGCACCATTTCCAACATATGCAGGTGGTTTTAGGGTGGGGGGGATGGTGACGGGTGGCTTACAGTCTCCATGACCCCCAGAGTGGTCACTGTTGTGCACAGTGGGGCAGCTGCTGGAGGACTGTTAGCATCAATGTAGATTGTGCAGTGTCTACACTTGTTCTGCATCGACCACAGTACATCGACCATGGCTCAGTGCCATTCGGGAAGGTGGTTTTACTGTGTCACAGTAACAGGATGCCAATGTTGGCAGAAGACAAGTTTGAATGTAAACACATGCACAACTCTGTCGACTCAACAAGACAACTTACGTCAGCCTCCCTTTGTAGCATAAGCCAGGCCTTAAAGAAAACCAACCAAAATGACACTGGGGCTGTCAGGTTTTTCTTGTTTGTTCTTTTTTTGATATCATAAATAGTTTGGTACAATCAATATTTGCCTACGCTAGGAACACTGATCGCTCATCCTAGAAGGTGGTACATTCTTTATGCTACAAAAACCTCCCAAACAGACCAGGCTATCATGTTTATTTGGTCCTCACTGAATATATAGGGTGAAAAACCTGGCCTCACTGAAGTCAATGAGAGTTTTGACATTGACTTCAGTGGGGCCAGGATTTCACCCATGGGTCCCAAGTACCTTTTCCACCACTTACAATGAAACTTACACAATTTTTAAAAATCTTGCAACACCAGTGTACCTTACTTAACCTGCTGAATAACTCTATATGATATGAGCTAAGTCAATGTCTAGGATGCCAAAGAGAGGAAAATCTGAACTACAGGCACTAGGCTCCTATAGCCTCTCAGAACAACTCTCCCCTGGAGGCGAGTGCTGCTGGGATGGAGGAAGGTGAGAGGACACCTCACAGCCATCTACACCAGCTCTCTCAGTTAACCTCTCTAGGCCATCCACCCAAACATCCTTGTCACCATCTCCCAGCAATATCCCCACAAGCTCCAATCGCATGGTTCCATGGGTCACAAAAGGCTGGGATTCAGTAGTTTGTGGCAAGAAACTGCAGGTGGTTTTTGGGCAGGGAGTAGAAAGGAAAGGTCAGGAACTACCGCATTAGAGTTTTTTTAAAAAAAAACAACCAAAACAACGCAGACGGCCTTATTCATATGGAAATGCTCTTTCACACATCATCTTTGCAGACTAGTATCACATAGCTTACTATCAGCTGCAACTATGGGGTTTCCTGACCTTCGGGCAACGGTTTCCAAACTTTTTACTAAGGTGACCTATCACCTGAATTTTGTGGGTGTTTTTTGCAACCCATCACTATATATACATACATTATACAGAAACCCCCATTTACTATTTTTAAATCCTGTAACGGTGCAACAGTAGGATAGATTTTGTATTAAACTTCATAAAAACAGTATTGTATTAAGAAAAAGTTGTCACATGGGGTATTGCTGTCAGATCCCAGCACTCATTAAAAAAAACAAAACCCCACAACCCAAACCAAGGCTGGATTAATGTATAGGCAAACTAGGTACGTGCCTAGGGCCCAAATTCCGGTGGAGAGGGGATCACCAGAAATCATACAGCAGTCTCCTTCTCCTCCACAGCCTCCTCCTTGCTCTGCCAAGGGGGCACAGACCACCTGCAGCAGCACTCTCCAATCTGGTATCACAACCTAACTTGCTGAAGAGAAGAGGCACCGTCTGCCTGGCTATCATAGTGGAGAGGGGACCAGGCCAAAACCCAAGTGGCGTTGTGACACCATGTGCCAGGTTGAAACACCTGGAGCGCAGAGCCAGTCCCAGTCTCTTGGGACAGGAGCTGCTGCTGTGGGATGAGTGCGGGGTGGGCTTGCTCTCCAATACCGCCACCCCCAGGCCTCCCCTCTGCTCTGGGCCCATGACTCATTCAGAACCTTCCTATGACACACTGGTGAGTCGGGACCCACAGTTTGGGAAACACAGCTTTAGGGCACTGCTTAATACTGAAATGATACAAGGAATTGCAATGACTAATACAGCCCAAATACAGGAGTTCTGAAGAACGCTGGGAAAAATACATCATGTTTAGTACTTGTAACTGGCACACTTAGCAAGAGCAGACAGTTACTGAGTCTAATACATAAGCCAGCATGAGACTAGTAAATGTTGGATCTCACTGTTTGTAGCTCAACCTTGGACGGAGTCTTTTCCCCAAAACAACATAAAATTCTTGCTTCGTCCTCTGGCATAGGTTATCTGAACATTGTAAGGCACAATGCATGAAAGCTGGTTTGCATACAATGCAATCAGCAGAAGAAGCTCCTTCCTGACAAGACACTGGAAGAGGAGTAGGGAGTCAGTTTTAAGCACCATTTATTTAAGTTACTGTTATAGCATATGAAGACTCTGGCATGTATTTGGGCACAGGAAAACCTGGTGCTCTCTCTGGGATGATCCAAGGCCCACTGACGTCATTATTAACTTCAGTGAGCTTTGGATCATACAATGTGACTTAATCATTGAAATAACAGCCAGTCAAGATACTTGTCAGCCCAGTCCCGAATAAGTCAACAGATGAACTACTGCAGAAAGGAAAAAGAGATAATATAGGAGATACAAGGCAAATCAAATTAAACCTACAAATGGTGACAAACCAGAGTGCTAAATGAAACAAAAAGAAGGAGAAAAGGTTCAGATTTCTTGGGAATTATCAAATCACTGTTATTGAACATGCACTGTGCATTGGTTACAATAGCCATATTAAAAATTTATTTATGACCTGGCAGCTCTTTTGAAGTAACCCTCCTGAAGTTCATCCTGAGCTGAAGTTAAAAAGATTTGAAGGCAGATAGCATAAGTCTGAGGAGTGAGGATGGGGATAGGAGGGAGAAGAGTGAAATAGATAGGAGAATGTGGCGACTGTCTATGTTCAGAACTATTGGTCCTTTGATTAGGAAATTCTTTAACATTGTATCCGTGTAGCGAGAGCCCATAATGGCTGCATTTTTAATATAGTTAAATAAACAGAATATAAAGAGAGAAAAATGAAACTTCACTCCAAAAAAAAAAAAAATGCACGTCATTCAGTACAAGGATATTTTTTTTCCTAAAAGAAGAGCAGTAATTTAAGAATTACAGTGAGGTTAATTGAATGCACTTGCCTGTTTCCCTCTAAAGCTAATCTGTTCACTACTAAATACAAAAACATGGCCAACTTTCTTAACATAAATCATCACTGTTAAAAGTTAACATATGCATGTATACTTGGCACTCAGTGATCAGTATCACATGTGATCACATTGAAATAATCTGCATTACACTCACAGATTTTATAGCTATACCAGAACATAAACATTGCTAAAGCCTCCTCCTGCACTGAATTGTTCAAAGGCCGTCACCCTAGCTGCCATAGGCAATGTGTTCTGTTTGAAGCAATGCAGCACCAACATTAAAGTGAATTTTTAAGAATCATACTTTATATATAAAACCACTTCTCAAATAAAATAAATTGAACTCTACTCATGCTGAATATTTAAAAAAAGCTAAAACATTCACTTTTTAAAATGAGACATTTACTCAATTGAATAGTACCATTTGTAACAAAACAGAAGTTTCACATATGTGACAAGCATATAAACGTGTGTGTGTGTGTGTGTGTGTGTGAGTGTGAAACAAAAAAGGTATGTTGACATGAAGTTTAAACAGGATGATTTTTTTCCTTTCAAAGAAGTTAATAAACAATGGCCCAGATGCTCCAAACTGCTTCATGTAATGCTATTTGCAGGATCCAATTTTATGTTGTTATATTCTGGTCCAACTGTAATTTTCTGGTGTCTCCTTTCATTGTGTATACAAAAGGGATTACCTTCATTTCCCTACTTTGAGATGAAGGCACCAGAATGTGTTACACAATGGCATCCATTTCTATTACAGATTGCTTTAAGTGTCACTATCCAGTAGAGTAACCAGTGGCTCCTGGGGGAGCTCAGTTACTTCAATAAGTTTTAAATTACTTACAAATACTTCATTTTTCTGTTAACGTCTGGCAAGACACTCTTAATAAATGCAGGAATGGGCTTGCCCTTTTGTTTTTGTTTTTTAAACTACATCCTTGCCAGCAGTTTGTAGCAATGTCTGGGCTACTCTGGAGTCAAAAATCCTTTGACACTATTTCCTCAGCTAATTAGGCAACTGTGGAACTTGAAATAGCGGTGACCCTATTATGAATCATTTGCCATCAACACAAACCCTTCTTCTCTCCCAGAAAGGCCTTGTGTCACAGTGACTTGCATCCCTCTCACTAGAGTGTTGCAAGTGCAAGGCCACAACGAATGACCCCTATAACTTTGTGTTAGCCTGGGGAACAAGGGAAAAGATGCGGACCCAATTTCAGATCCACCTTAACCACATGCTGAACTTTCACTAAACTGCTGGCCTGAACCCATATGGGCTTCAGATTTCTGTACTGTTGCATATATATAGTTCATTTAAAATTTGTGAAATTAACATTCCACTATTCAGAAAAGCATGGATCAAACAGCTTTTTGACTGCACAGGGAGAGAGAGACACATTGTTTAAGCAAGATGTGTCAGAAAAAAAAGAAAGGTTTTTTTTTTAAATTGCAATTTTTAAAAAAAAAGAGACAACTGCATAATTTAATGCTGATCCTGGCATCCTTTTGCTTGGGCTCCAGCCACATGTTCACCCTGGTTTGTAGTCGCATACTTCTTGTCATACATAAACACATCATCAGCAGAAACACCTTTCAGTTAATGTGCAATTCCTGCTTAAGTACAAATTCAAAGAGCTCAAATATCAGTTTGGTGTCAGGAATTTTTCTGCATTTGGACACTCTTCAAGGCGCAACCCCTCCACCCCCCAACTTTCACATTCTAGGAAAGGGCCAGGCTGCCACAACATGGCCAACTGCAAGTACGACTGCATGGGACATAGTTGTAATAGATCTTGCAAACACATATTTAATACAAAAGGTCAATACATACGCTTAACTATATCAGTGATACTTTATAATGAAGTCAATACCTGTTGACTGTACTGTTTTTCAAGTACACAAATTACCTCATCAGTCCTGGAAAGCTGACAAGTAATTCTATGTCGTTTTCATGACTAGTACAATAATTCACAGGTCTTTAATAGCATAAGATACTTAATTTTTACAACATAGTCAATTATCTGACTGGGGAGATGTTCACAATATCCTAATGCAGAGAATGGACTAGATAACCCACCAGTGCTCCCTGACAGACCAATTTATTTCATTAACATTTCTTTATAATCTAACTACAGCTGTAATTCATTATTAAATGTCTCAACCAGATCTGACACTGCCATTCAGCAATTCTAAAGCACTCCAATAGTTTAGAGAGCTGTACTGGCATCCTCACCTCACATCTGGCAGGAAGGTAAATATTACTATTTACTTTTTATAGACAGAGAAACTGTGGCAGAGAGGTTCCGAGAACGGACCAAGGCCACACAACAAATCACTGCCAGAGCTAGGATTAGAGCGCGGGAGTTCCTTGCTCCCAGCCTTGTGCTTACACCATTCTGCTCCCCCAGATCTATTATGATTGCTTCTTTGTAGTATTTGACTGCAATTTAGTTTACGTTGTAAAGTCTGAGTCTAATCTTTAGATTTCTAAGAGAATAAAGTATTTTTATAGTGTAAATATGCTGCGAAAACAGCAGCAAGCTAACCCAGAGTTCCCCAAACTGGTGAACGTGGCCCCATTTTAGCCCGACGAGAGTGCACCAGCGGAGATAAAGTTGCTTGACCTCAGATCCACATCTCTCTAACATAAATGCGCTTGTGGCTGTGGGTAATGCAGCGGGTGGCTCTTGGAAAGCCACCTGCCTTGTCTTCCTGCTATAGCAGTGGCCGCTAATGCAAATGGACATAGGAGCAACTCATGGGGATGGGGCTACAGGCTCAGGCAGCAACCCACAGCCCAAGCTTCTCTCCTCTCTTCCCAGCACTCAGCTAAATTGTAAGAGCATACACATCTGGCCTTAAGTGCAACCAAGCAGATGCCCCCATCCTAAGTAGACTGTAGCCTTTTGTTGACTGGGAGTCACAGAGACAGTAAAAAAAGAGGGGAGGAGAGGGAAGTGGGAGGCAGAGATACACCAACCAGAGGCAGAAAAGGAAAGGAGAGAATATGGACAGAAGAAAAATAAATGGCAGTTAACATATGTGCGCATGGCTGATGGGGACAAAAAAAAAAAAAAAAAAGAGGTAACACTCATCTGCCCATTCTTCACAGGAGGGAAACTCCACCAGAAAGTGGTTCGGGGCCACTGAGCTAGCCTATTCTGTATACTGAATTAGAGAGAGTTTAAAATAAATCCCACATATTGTCAGGATGCATTTGTGCATCACATACATGTATGAGAAGCAGGTATTTCCCTATCTTTGGTTCAAATTTTCAGCCAGATTCAACTGGCTTCTACCACTTCCATATGCAGTCACTGTAGCTCTGTACTTCAGTGCCTAAACACCCAGTCTGCAAACAAACAAAATCAGTGGCCACTTTTTGAAAATTTGTTCCTGTATGTAACCTGTTAAACACTTCAACATTTCAAGATGCCTTTTCATTCATGCACGTGTATGGAGCTGGAAGCTGAGACAACATGAATTTTTCCTGTTGTGTACAAGATAAAGGCCAAGCGACTGGTGACTGAGTGCCCAACCTGAAATACTTTAAAGAGACCCAATTTTTAGAAGATGGATGGCTCAGCACTTTCCGAAAATCAGGCACCCGTTTGCCAAGTCTCAAGTTGAGCTCCCACAGAGCAAGGCACCTAAAATCACTTATGACAATCTTGATCCTGCAGCATAATCTATTATAGCCTTGTGTAAATCTTAAAGGAAAACTAGGGTCATGAGCATTAATTCACTTTGGCTTCGCGAAAGCTCAAATTACAAATGGAGTGTGCAAGCCCTGCTTAGCTAGCATTCTCTAAACTCAACATCCATCAAGCTCACAGCAGGTGACTTGCTAGATCTGACATTAAAAAATGCTGATTTAATGTCTGCTGATGGGCTGCCGGTTTTCTTTTTACCAGCTCCTAGCCATTATAACTCACCAGTAGCAAACAGTTTATTTGTATTACAGTAGCATGCAAAGACCTCCATCAGTCACTGTCATGCAAGGCATTGTACAAGCACCCTGGAAGAGACACTCCCTGTTCTACAGAGCTTATCTAATGCATTATACTGGCATATGGGTAAAGACAACCAAGAAATGACAAACCCAGAGACTCTAGCAGACAAAACGCGGACAGCAATTCAACAAATGGAAGACTCCTAAAGTTCACTGTTTAATTTTGTTTACTCTACAACCCATTGAGGCTTTGAGAGCTGGAGGGCACTTGTAAGGGGGCACACCCATACACCTACTGAGTGCTGTGGAGGGAGCCATTTGGCCTTTGCAATATGTAATACCTCCTGGATGCTGGAGGGTGGGAAAGGGTGCTGGCTCACAAATGCACAGGGTAAAGAGTGTGTAGGCCCTCTGCCCTTTTGGGGTATGGAACATTTCAGCCAGTGGTGGACAACTTGCTTGTTCCTTGGGCTCCATAATGCTTTGCAGCCAGATGAGAGTTGTCTTCTATGGAAGTACCTTGCGTCCTTCCCGGGCTACAGCGTACCCCTCCATAGGCCAGCCATAAACTGACCCCAAAAGATAGTATTGCACCAAGCTGCAAGCTGTTTTGTTTTTTGCAGCTCCTGAGAGCAAAGTTTCTGCACTTTAATAGAACTTCATCCTTCAAAGAAGGAGCGAGGAGACAGGATTACTATTAAATGGGTCATTCACTCCGGAGCAACTCCACTGACTCAATACATTTTGGCAAACTTCATTGTGCAAAATTGAAGGCCAGTATCTCAATCAGCACCTTTATAGCCAACACAATGCTTACATTAATTCATGATAGTATATAAATGATTCCAAACCAAACCATTCTATATGATCCAACACTTTGTCTTAAGTATTTATTTTTTGCTCTTCTCATTAAATAAAAAAAACCCACAGCCTTCAGATGGGCTCTTTAAGTGCTTGCGGGAGTTGTTTCATCTAAAGCAATTTAGTTAATATAATCAACAAAATGCAAGCAAAATTAGACTTGGTTATGTATAGTCAGCCTGCACCTATATCCCCATCCTCAATTACCTTAACTTTCATTTCAAGTGCTCTTAAAAATGATTGTGTAAAATGGCACCTTCTCACTCAGATCTGCTCCCTGGGTGTATTGAGCATTATACTTGCTGATTTCAATGACAAAAAATAAGAGTTTACTGCTCTTTACTCCTGTTAGTGCTGCAGAGCCAACGTTGCTAAGATTGAGTGAGCTAAATACTCCTCCACTCTGTACACACCATCCACAGAGCAACTTACTCAACTCCAAGTAGCTGCAGCTGAAGAAACACACAGCCACATTTGGCCTGCAGAACCTTTATTACAGGTGATAAAGCACAGGGTGAAAAGGGCCCAGGCATCACTTTGGGAGCCCAAGCTGAGTTGCTTGGCTGGCAGTCAGTAAGCTAAACAAGTGAGACAAAAACTACTGGAACACAATAAAAGTGAAATCCCACAATGGCAGTGCTGCAAAAGTTACTTTCGACATAGAACCTCACTTTCATAATTGTCTTTTAAGTGGATTTGCAACGTTCTTGAGAATAGTCAGATTCCCTGGGAGTACTGTTACATTTAAACACAACACTGGGTTTCCATAAACTCTGCCAATAGGGATGGCGATTTTCCTTTTAATGAAAATAATAATTAAAGAAATGCTTCCCAGACAGCCCTGGCTGCACTGATGAAGCTTTTCCAGACTAAACTGTCTATTATTTATATTGGAGCACCTAGACACCCATTGAGATCACAGCCCCATTGTGATAGGTGGCATACACAGTCCCAGTCTCAAAGAACTTATGATCTAAACAGACAAACACAGAGAGCTGAACTGATTGCCTAAGGTCACAAAAGATCAATGGCAGAGGAGAGACTAGATTCCTGATTTGAGACTCAGGTCAGAATCCTCTCCACTAGACTACACTGCCTTTATGTTCTGATATTTGTCCCTGAGCCAACAAGAGTCCTCATTCATTTGAGAACATTCTGCCATGCAGTTTACTTTACAGCTAGCAACTAATTAAAAACATCCAATGTTGCTATTTAAACACTATCTGTTCATAGTGCCTTATGCTCAATTCCCCAAACAGGTATTTAAGATGGCTGCTACCTGGCCTAAGTACAATGCTGGTTGTAAACTATAAATTGGCTATTACCATCTGACACAGTCTTTTAAAGTTCAAGCCCTAGCAGACTCAGAAAACAATCACTCAAAAATATAACAAAAATCAACAGGCGGCGTAATAATATTTTTGTTTCCTGTGTTAGCGAGGATGTCTGTTTTACAGGCACAGAAAAAACGCATCCTTGTTTCCAATCTGGCAGAATGTGCTGCACAAGAGACTCATTAGGTAAAAGCAGAAATGTTTAATATGTAGAACTACCTCTCCTTCCTGGGGAAAAACTACTCAGGAGAGGTAGAGTGAAGAAAACTGAAAATCAGTACGTGAGAAAAAATATGATTTCTTATAACCTTTATCAGTACCCTCTTGAGATGTAAAAAAAATTGTGTACTCTCAACTTAGTTGTATCTGTTTATACAATCCACTTCCAATACCTTTGCTGTATGTCTTCTAATATATTAGACAGCAAAATCACGTGCCCAGGAAAGCCAAACTCCTCATTTGCTAGTTCCAGTATCTTCTACAGTAGCTTACAGAATACCTGATTATTGTGTCATTAGCATACAAAATCAAGGGTTTGATACCAACCTACCAAATATACTTGAATAAATATGAATTTGCATCTTTCCATTAGTGAACACATTAGTGTTATGTTCCCATAACAGCAGGGAATGCAAAACGCATACCTGTAAAGAGTTATAGCTCAAACCATACAGTACTGCAGTACAAAAGCCCAGATTTAAACAGATTATCTAACAATCAGGTAAAGTATTTTTACATACATTGTACATATTCAGTTGGTTAAAAAAAAAACAATTTTAAAAGGATTTTTATTCAAAAATTTTCATACTACTATTTATGGAGAAAGAAGTATTCTTGCCAAACAACCAGATAGTTCATTAACCAATAAGGAGCTATAGTAAAACAATTAGGGGCATATTCTAATATTTAATCCAAAATCCCAATAGTTTAAATGGAAGTTTTGCATGAGCATCAAAGGGGATACTACCACACATTTACCCACTATACTTGTTAGGAAAAAATTCCAGCAATTTAGTATTTTTTTTTTACTGCTGCCTAATTAGGTTTATTCAGTGTTTTAAACAAAGAACATAAAAAATTGTATTAGATACTTACAATGTGCAAGAGCTTTAGCACATCCACAAATCTGTTAGAAAAGTAATAAAAAGCAAATAATTACATTTGAACTGCAGAATTAAAATAAACTGAATAAGTATTTTGAGTTTAGCATTAACACCTACACTTTCTCCGAGCTCATGATCTCCTTGGCAATATGGTAAACTTTCGTTTTCTTTCCAGCTGCTTTGCTCTGTAGATAAAATTACATGTTACACTATGTACTCACAAACAAATAGCAAAGATCAACTTCAAGCCAAATTTCCTACTAAAAATATCACTTTATACTGCTCTAAAGTCTATTGGTATTTAGAGATTAATTTGTGTAAAATTGAATTTAGAATTGGACAGAATGATGTGTAAATGCTAATCTATAAATAAGCACTAGCCTCCCTGTCTAGAAACTCTGGAAAGCAACAGATCCCATACTGAAAGTGACAGCTGTCAGCTATTGAAGGAACTGGAGTGTGGATAATACTCATATCCATATTCATCAATAATTTTATTGGCTCATTTGTGAATACAGTATACACATTTGCAGTAAACTCAAATGGGTTTTAGGAACATTTTTCAAGAGATGAACACTAATTTTTTCATGCTGCTTTTAATAAAGAAAAAATGTAACAGGAAATAGTATTACTTTGAAAAGAAAAAAAGTTAACTATTGAGAATCTGCCTTATTAAATCCAAAAAAATGAACCAAAATTAACTACAATCAGATTTCTTTAGCTAGTAAGTCTACTGCATAGAAGAAATGTAATCTTTGTAAAATAAGATTTCAGTCCTGAAACACATGCAGACACACAAATATATGCATATATACCCCTCAATATGATATGATAGCACAGGGATTGAATGAATCCAATCACAGTAGAACGCCATTAATTCTCATTTTTTTCCAAAGTAAAAAATACGAGAATTCTCACAACCAACCCCCACACCCAGCTATCTCATCTGATATTTTAATCCTTGAATTGTTATGGGATCCCTCAAAAAGAAAAGTGCTGAATAAGTGTAAAATTTGAATCCCCAGTCATATGCATGTCAGAAAAAAAATACAGAAATATGAATATTTAAGATATTGACTAACAACATGGAAAGTGGAATTATTTGCATTACAGTCCAATTGTGCTAGATCCTGTACAAACATGTACAAAGGGCACCAGAGAATTTACATTCTGAGCCCCAGGCCCTGCAAACTGTCACCCAATAACACAGAGATGATAATCCCTGTGATAGACTTGGGATGAGCTCCAGTGAAGTCAATGGCGCTCCATGTGGGTGGACAAATGAACCTAGACAGAGCAGCTTGCAGAATCAGGGCCAAAACTTAATACCAATTCCAAGAACGTGGTGCAGCAACAAAATGAGGGCAAGATGACAGGCATGCAAAGATGCTTTTGCACAGTTTAATTGTGTATATAGGTTTCAGAGTAGCAGCCGTGTTGGTCTGTATTCGCAAAAAGAAAATGAGTACTTGTGGCACCTTAGAGACTAATAAATTTATTTTAGCATAAGCTTTCTTGAGCTACAGCTCACTTCATCGGATGCATTTGGTGGAAATGCATCCGATGAAGTGAGCTGTAGCTCACGAAAGCTTATGCTAAAATAAATTTGTTAGTCTCTAAGGTGCCACAAGTACTCATTTTCTTTTTGCGAATACAGTTTCCTTTTTTTTTTAAAAAATATATATCTCTATAGTAGCAGTCCTGGCTTGCCACCAGCCTAGCTGTTATCAGCTGGCACTATGTCTATTATCAACGTAGATTTTCCATTACAATGGGGAGTTAAAGGAGAGATAAAATGAAAATAAATCATAGATAAGCAGGTATTTAACACAGAGAACAAACAGTAGCAAGCTGAAGTTCTGGTGACATCATATGCAGAACAGTAGTAAAAGACCAGACACTGAGTGATTTACCTTAAAAACTTTAGCTGTTTTTATTACACTGTTGCATACTTGTTAATGATGTTTGAAATAAGGTTGCAATATTTCTCTTTGAAAGGTTTATTGCTTCATTTCCTATTTCAAAAAGTTGATTGTAATGCAGCTGCAATCCCATACAATTTCATTTCTATCAGTATTGTAGGATGGTGTTACATCAATAATTAAAGTGACACTTCATATGGTTTGCTGATCTCTAAGAATTTCAGAAGTCATACACTATACGTTTGTTATTCCGATATCCCAGGCACTATTCAATCCAAACAAAGGTAAGGACTACAGATATCAAGCTACAGGACTACAAAATCTAAGAAGTTAAATTCTGAATGTTGGAGCAATTTGTTACCCAACCAGTAGGGTGGCGAATTTTGGCTGGACATATTCCTGGATGTTTCCTCACACGACATAATCTTTAATTAAAGATTAAATCTTTAATTCTTGGAAGCTCCGGGACAATCTTGGAGGGTTGGCAACCCTAGCAACGAGTGAAGCTACAATAATAGTAACATGTTGCACTTACTAAGTGCCATTTATCCAATGACCACAAAGCGCTTTACAAATGTAGGTATCAGCCCTGTTTTATAGATGGGGAACTTGAGGCACAGTGAAGCAACTTGCTCAAGGTCACAACACAAATGAGGGTCACAGCTGTGAACAGAATCCAGGAGGCCTCACTTTCAGTTGATAGTCTCCCATTAGTGTCTACTGGCATTAGTAGCATTGCTAGATCAAAGTACTAATGCTGCAAGTTTTGGTCTATATTTGCAGTTCTCCTTCGAAGAGCAACTAGCATATAAATTATTGAGAGCTGGAAACCAAATTGTAGTTTCTACAATCCTCAGCTAGGCCGTAGTATTTTGTACTACATTGAAACAAGACAATTTCAGCAGTGAAATCCTAGCTCTCCCATTCATATCAATTAGATTTGTATTTGGCAAAGCCCCCATATTAGCATCTAGAAATATTCACTAAAACCAACCAAATTCACGACATTTATATTTATACAAGGATATGGTGTACATCCTTCTCTCTCTCTTTATGGAGAGCATAGCTAACACTATGGGAATAAACTCACATGCAGTCTGTGATTTTGCAAGACAATAACTGGCAACACTCTATAACTGACAGTTGCAAACAAGTAACGATTACACAATAGTAAAATACTAATGCAAAATAAGCACGAGCTGAGAGATTGCCCCTTTGTTTTTTGAACACCCTTTGGAAGATTTTTCTCAGATCAATAGGCACTGGAAATGCCACACTGTGTTTGTTCAGGCAGAAGACACTCATTTGGAAGGGAGGAGAATTTCAAGCATAGTCTTCAAATTTTGGGCCTTGAGTTCTCTCAATTTTCAGGTGATAAAAGGGTAAAAAAACTGAGGTTTTTTCTCAGCAGTTGTTTACTGTACCCGCTGTTGTGGGTGAGAAACATCATTAGAGACTGGATATGTTTGCCAAGAAAAACAAAAACTGCATCGAACAGCTGATTACCAATGCAGAGATAGTTTCATTCTCCCCTGCAGCTGCAGGAACTGTTAGAAGTTTCAAGCAAGGGGCAGATTGTGGGTAAAGTGAATCTGCAGCTGTCAGAGTCCACGTGCCACAGACCAGCTGAGCAAGTTAAAAACCAGATGGTTCACCACCAGTTCTGAGTTACATGAAGGCAAGAGTATATTCGATGAAACACAAGATGTTTCAAGCGCAAAGCAGAATTGCGCTGTGTGTTTCTAGGAATGCCCTTCTGAATCTTGTGAGAAAGATATTTACACTGGGATGTTAGCTGATATACCCACACACAATTTTGGTTAGCTACACAGAAACAGACTGTGCTGCCGACTCCCTCCACACCCCAACTTACTCAAGAGAAAAGTTGATTTACGAAGATGAAGCTTTCAGAGCACTAGCAGAAAAATTTGAGGAAATTCAAAGCTGTTACACAACACGTTCACCTTGTTGAACTTGGAGCTCTTTTCTTTCTGGCAATGGGAAATCCTATATCTAGTTCTCCTTGGCAGGCAGGCATCTGACATAACATTCCACCACAGCGCAAAAAGATACTTGCCCTGTAAGGAGGTGAAGAATCAGCAGTCCCAGCAGGTCTGAAGGAAAGCCGAATCCAGAATCTACAGCCATGCAGATTTCAGGGGTGCTGGGAAGCTGACAGAAACCTCTAATACTTATAAGAAAAGATGACAAAGGAAGTCCCTAGGAAAGGAGATGAAACTCCGGATCATCAACTGATTCAAACAAGTTGTTTTATTACCCAGTCACCCTTGGTTTGAAGGAGGGATGGGAAAAGGAAAATCACATAGGGAGTGTCTTCCAAAGACATGCCATCCAACACACACAGCAGTGAAGAGAGAACCAGAACCTAGGCATTATGGCTAAGGTGTCTCCAGGGCACTTGGAGCAGAAAGCCTGCTAAGAAGGACCTTGTGGAGAGCAGGCAAAGGAACACTGTATCTCATCACTTTGAAGGCACTGAAATCAGGTGCTTAAATGGGTAACGTGCCAGCTAGGTAACCAGGACTAGCAGAGAGAACAAAACTCTCTTTAATTGGTGCCTCTGCATTTGGTGGAGTAGATACAATCAGGAAAGCAGAGTAGTGTGGGCCAGAGCAGTGACTCTTAAATCCAAGAAACAGCAATCCTACACTACCCCCAAAACAAGGTGAGGGTTGGGGCCCATGTCTACTCTGGTCATTGGAAAGGAGCAGCTGAACACTGATTAAGAGGCAGTATCTCATACGTTTCAGTCCAAGGAAGCTAATAATTTGTGGAGTGTGCACATACCCCAAGACAGTTTACTGATTTGAAAGGCTTGTGTGGCTGAACATGCAGCTTCAAGAATGTTGTTCTGCTGAACCAGGAATTGTCACTGAAAAGTAGCCTTTCCTTCCTCAACACTTGGCTAGAGAACTCCTATATCACAATAGTTTCATCTGCCCATGCCCCTAAAACCAATGAGATGGCACTGGGAAGGGCCTCAGCAGTTCTAGTGACCTGTTTTCCAGTTCCTACCCTTTGGCTTCTCCAGTCCTGGTAATCAGTTTCCAATGTTCTTCAGATCACCCTGCAGGAAGCAGAAAATTCTGGGACTCAAAAGGTCCAGAGCATGAGATTAAGAGCTTTAGTAAATGTGCAGTCTAAAACATGCAGACAAAGCAGTCAAGTTTGACTCTTTTGCACTTTACTTCAGTTTGTGGAACTCTACATATACAGGTGCGTGGTGTGTAGGACTACAGGCCCACAACTCTTTGAGGCATTAAGAATGAACTAATGGACTGAGCAGGGCACACTTTTTATAACTATTTCTAAACATGGGTTCTTCACATCAAGGACATTTGCAAATCCACAGCAAGAATGAAGCTTTAAAAAAATTACATTTTTTTAATTACTGTTTTTTTTCAAATGCAAAAAGCATCTGAAAAATGATGGTTTACATTTATACAAGACATCTCTTATGTAGATATTCCCCAAATTCCCTTTACAAACTATATGGGAAACTAAAAAACACTAAGCACAGCTTTAAAAATTAAAATACACCTGCTTATATTCTTGAAGATCAAGCTCCCCTTTGCTAGAATCAGAATTTGTGTCATCTTCCTCATCAGAGCTGTTGATAATCTCTTCATCTGATTGAACCTCTCCCATCAACGCATTGGAATCACGGTGATCTTCTGATGTCCTACAAGAAAAAAAAACCCCAAAACACACATATTTAGTTTATATTAGCATAACTTTTAATTTTTCTTTGAAAAACTATCCATCAGAGCAATGGGGCTAACTGCTACTAGAAGTGCTGAGAGCCCTGAAGAAGATAGAACAGGATTTTCCATAGAGGACCATGATTCTGGAATGCTGTATCTATACTGGTATTTACACAATGTTCATTGCCACAGCAAATGAGTGCCATACAAGTTAAAGAGTCAAAAGGATTTTATGTTCTTTACACCCTTCACAGATGCCAGCATTTATCTTTGCTATCATCCAGGGCAAAACTTGAAATTCCACCCCCTCTTGCTAGCATGTGTATATAGATAATATATTTCATGTGCCCAGAGCGATAAAAGGAGATTGTCATTTTTGTTTCTGTTTTGCTCTGCTCTCTCTCATGGCACTTGGGTTCATTCTGTACATGATGCTCAGTTTGACAACCTTGTTTTGGAGGTTTTGTTTTAAATAAAGGCACACAAAGACATTTGGGTATTCGGCACCCATAAATGTTCAGTCTTGTTTATCAAGGCATGCACTAAATAGTTACATGAGGTTGAAACTAATGCTCCAGGGAGTCAGTTCAATACATACCCACTTTCCTAAAAAAAAAGGGGGGGGGGCTGTAGAATGTACATTTTGTGATCCATAAAATCAGTGAAAATAAAAACAGTGATATCTCTTTTAGACAACTGTCAAAAGTATAAAATATAATTAGGCTCTTTAGCTGTACAGGCATTATGGAGGTCTCAGTTCTCATTAATTTTATCCATATTTGTAACTTGTAGAGATTTTGTGCGACAAGTATGCATGCTGATCCTATGAACCACCCCCCTCCTCTAACCTACCTTGACATCTTCAGTTAAGGCCTTAAGAATGTTTCACAGGAAGAAAATTCACAAGGAAAGAGAACAAGGAAGATATAAATGGCAAACAGACTATTGTAAAACTAATAAGCAGCTTCTTATAAGAACAACAACAACGAAGTTCAGAGTCTAAAACGCTCTGATAAACTCACAGAAACATACCAATTTATTTTAGCCTGGCGGGGGGGGGGGGAAGGGGTGAGGGAGAGGGAGAGAGAGATAAAGGCATAACAATATTTTCAACTATGGAATTAAGTAGCTAATAATTTCAAGTTATACCAAATTAATACACCATTCATTGGATCAGCTTTCAAAGCCAGCAAGGTGCTGAATGCCCTCCTGTCCCATTTACCCCAATGGATGTGGACAAAGAGCAGTTACTTACCCTACAGTACCTGGAGTTCTTCAAGATGTTACAGGCAGCAAGGATCCCACTGTAGGTGTGTACATGCCTCATGCAAGCGACACTGGATGTTGTTGTACATCAGCATCCATTAGGGCTGTGCACGTAACATGTGCTTCTCGACCTTCCCTCATACCCTCACAATTCAAAACCCAAGCTGGTGAGGATTCCAAAAAGTGGGGATGGAGCACAAGTCCTGTGATCCACATTTATATAATCTCAAAGAGCCACATTAACCATAGGGTAAGTAACCATTCTTTCTTCTTCGAGTATGTCCATATGGGACCCACCATCCCAGTGTTGGTGGCTGGCCAGCAGCATACCCTCAGGACAGCGGTAGTGAGCACCAGCTGAAATCAAACAAACAATGAATAAAGTACCACTCTCCCGAACTTGGCATCTGCCCTGGCAGCCATGTAAAGGACATAATATTTCATCAAAGTCAGCAGGTTACTCCATGTTGTAGCCTTCCAGATCTCAGAGATCAACACATTTCAGAAACAAGCAAAAGATGCTCTAGTGAGTGTGGCTTGATGTCCCAAGAGAGAGGCTCATCAGCCAACTGATAGCATTGTACGCCTCCACTTGGAGATTCTTTGTGATGAGATGTCCTGGCCAGAATGAGCTACAAAGAAGCTGGGAGATAGCAAAAATGGCTTGGTCCTATTAAGGTAACACTATAAAGCTTGGAATACTGTGTAGTTCCTTCCTCCAACAGACGAACCAGTTTTGAGCTTGGACAGAGAGGCAAGCATTACCATCTTGAACGTCAGGACAGTGTATGTGTTGGTTCAGTCTCCTCAGCTTTAGGATTGGATGAAGACCTCCTTTCTTCTTCAGAATGAGGAAATATCAGAAGAAGCTGCCTCTTTTTCTGAATTCTGTTGGAACCTCCTCTATGGCTCCTAGATGAAGCAACAAGGCCACTTCTGATTGCAGCAGGCTTTCCTGAGGAGAGGTGCGTATAGGGGATAATGAGTGGAACTGGATGGGAGAGCCAGGGGCAATGATCATCCTGTTACAACTGATCATGCCTGATGGAATGGGGGGAAGCAGATTCTGAAAGTAGCGCTCATTCACTGGATTGGATGGGCTCTCGACCAAGCCGTCAAGTTGACTGGCATGTTGTAAGATTGGGGTGCATTGTTGAGGAAGTGGAAAGGCTGTACCCTCTGTTTTATCTTGGCCTTTTCCTGGCCCAGTATTCAAGATGCCTGTATTTGTGAGATGGCGTCCGTGGCTTCGACTGGGACTGAGGGCAGTAAGGCTTGTGGTACAGCACTGAGATATAAATTCCTAGAGAGCATAAGGTGGCCTTTGAGTCTTTCAGAGAGTGCATAGTGCTGTTTGTCTGCCTGCTAAATAGCTCTTTGCCCTTGAAGTGTGAGTCTTCAATAGTGGCCGGTGCCTCTCGTGCGATACCAAGTGCTTTGAGCCACACACTCTGTGTTTAATTACTATGGGGGCTAGAGATTTTGCAATGGTGTTGGAGACATACATCGCAATGAGTAGTGTCAACCTGGCCACCAGCTGACCTTCTTTAATTATCTTTTAGTTCCTCTCTGCTGTCTTGAAGGAGCTTTGTGAGGAAGGGTGTCACTTGGTCTCAGGTTTGGAACTCATACTTGGCCAGTAAGGCTTGGCAGTTAGCCACATGCGGAAGAACATGACTTTCGTCCAAAGAGGCTGAGTTGTTTTGGGCCTTTAGTCCAAGAGTACCCTCAAGGAGGCTTCAATTTCTCCTGAACTGCTGACATGACCAAGAAGCCTGGGTTGGGATGAATACTTCCACATCTGCCCAGAAAACATGAGGCAAAGTAAGTATCTGCTAGGTATGTGCGACTCTCCTAGACAGAACTAGTACCTACTGTGCCCGCCTTTTAAACGGATTAGTCCATCACAGGATGGGCAGGGCTTTAAGCCCACAGGTTTTGACTCCACCATGCTAAAGAGCTCTGTATGGAGCTCAGGTGGAGTGTCTAGCCATCGATACTCAGTCCAGAGGGTTGGATAAGATCACATTGGTGCTCAGAACTTTGCAGAGTTAGGCTTTCACACAGCAGTCTAGGACAACAATGTTATACACCTCTGAAATAAAAACCACGTGTACAGTTAAGTCAAATGATATTTCTATTGTTCATGCTTTTTAAAACTCTCTCTCTCTCATTCCATCCCAAACAGTACACTTGGGGACTATCGTTGTGGGCTAGAGTAACTCCCTGACTCTCTGGGGGAGGATTACTACAGCACCTCCAGGAACTTAAAACAGTGGGGGGAGGGGGAGAGATTATTGTAGTCCTTGGGACTGTAAACAGCTTTAGAGAAGTATCACCCCGGGATGGTTTGCATATACAAGTTCAGATTCAGAGGCCCAAGGAGACAAAGAAAGGGCTTTTGGTATAGAAGGCTGAGTTTAACCTGGCAGAGGTGCCTTCACTTTGATGCAAAACACAGATGACCTTTTGTGTAGAAGATACCCAACCTTGCTGAAGGGTTGGAAGACCTTGAACCTGCCAGGGTCTCCATAGGACTGATGCGGAGCTGTTGGCAAAGTGTTTAGATCCTTTTATTGTTTTATATGTTCTCTGGATGCTATTGTCCTCAAGTAAATGAAAGAAGAATGTGGTTATGTTACTCATGACCGCTGTCATTCACTGGTCATCGCTCTTGGAGAGAAACAAAAGAACAGGGGCTGGTCATTAGTCAGACCTGCCAAGAGAAGCAACATGAATTTCAGAAGAGTTATAGCTTAAGTCTAAAAGGAGAAGGGAGAGGGATGTGGATCCCTGCCCAGAGAAAGGTGAGGTCTAGAGGCCTGAAACATTCCTGAAACAGACTACAGAGGGGATTAAAGGTGCAGTTACCCCAAAACTGTGACAGACAGTACATCTATAGCTCTTGAGAACAGAAAACAAGAAATTGTTTTATTCTGTGCCAAAACCAAGGAAGTAACACACTATTGGCATAAGATTGTGGTCTAAATCCCTCCATATTTCTACCCAGATGCCCTGCATACGGTATAGTTCTGTCAAACTGGCAAATCTGTACTAAAAATATTTTGCTCTACTTCTTGGATGAAATTTTTGAAGCTGCACAGGGAATCTGGAGGCTTGAAATCCCTCTAGGTAGCTCTGAAAATTTCAGTCCTTATGTTTTTACTGGTTTCAGAGTAGCAGCCGTGTTAGTCTGTATTCGCAAAAAGTAAAGGAGTACTTGTGGCACCTTAGAGACTAACAAATTTATTAGAGCATAAGCTTTCGTGAGCTACAGCTCACTTCATCGGATGCATTTGGTGGAAAATACAGAGGGGAGATTGATATACACACAGAGAGAACATGAAACAATGGGTTTATCATACACACTGTAAGGAAATTTTTTTACTACCACCAAGATCTGCACCTGCGGCGGCTCCACCCGGGCCCGCGCCCTAGGCTTCAAGACGCACCGCAGCGGCCCTCCTACTCGTCGTGGCGTAGCCTCCGCGGCTCTCATTGCCGGCGACGGCCGGGTATGGGCCCGACGCTCCAGCGTCATCCTTCGGAACGGCGCTCGCCTATCTCTTAGGACCGACTGACCCATGTTCAACTGCTGTTCACATGGAACCCTTCTCCACTTCGGCCTTCAAAGTTCTCGTTTGAATATGACTGTAAGGAGAGTGATCACTTAAGATGAGCCATCACCAGCAGCGGGGGGGGGAGAGGGGAGGAGGAAAACCTTTCATGGTGACAAGCAAGGTAGGTTATTTCCAGCAGTTAACAAGAACATCTGAGGAACCGTGGGGGGTGGGGTGGGGGGGAGAAATAGGCTTGAATAGAGACCGGGAATGGATGAGTCATTACACAAAGTAAAACTAAGTTAATTGTATCCATTGTATAATTTGCAAATTAATTCCAATTCAGCAGTCTCTCGTTGGAGTCTGGTTTTGAAGTTTTTTTGTTGAAGGATAGCCACCCTCAGGTCTGTAATCGAGTGACCAGAGAGATTGAAGTGTTCTCCAACTGGTTTTTGAATGTTATAATTCTTGACGTCTGATTTGTGTCCATTTATTCTTTTACGTAGAGACTGTCCAGTTTGACCAATGTACATGGCAGAGGGGCATTGCTGGCACATGATGGCATATATCACATTGGTAGATGCGCAGGTGAACGAGCCTCTGATAGCGTGGCTGATGTGATTAGGCCCTATGATGGTATCCCCTGAATAGATATGTGGACAGAGTTGGCAACAGGCTTTGTTGCAAGGATAGGTTAGTGGTTCTGTTGTGTGGTGTGTGGTTGCTGGTGAGTATTTGCTTCAGATTGGGGGGGCTGTCTGTAAGCAAGGACTGGCCTGTCTCCCAAGATCTGTGAGAGTGATGGGTCGTCCTTCCGGATAGGTTGTAGATCCTTGATGATGCGTTGGAGAGGTTTTAGTTGGGGGCTGAAGGTGATGGCTAGGGGCGTTCTGTTATTTTCTTTGTTGGGCCTGTCCTGTAGTAGGTGACTTCTGGGTACTCTTCTGGCTCTGTCAATTTGTTTCTTCACTTCAGCAGGTGGGTATTGTAGTTGTAGGAATGCATGATAAAGATCTTGTAGGTGTTTGTCTCTGTCTGAGGGGTTGGAGCAAATGTGGTTATATCGTAGAGCTTGGCTGTAGACAATGGATCGTGTGGTATGATCTGGATGAAAGCTAGGAGGCACGTAGGTAGGAATAGCGGTCAGTAGCTTTCCAATATAGGGTGGTGTTTATGTGACCATCGCTTATTAGCATCGTAGTGTCCAGGAAGTGGATCTTTTGTGTGGACTGGTCCAGGCTGAGGCTGATGGTGGGATGGAAATTGTTGAAATCATGGTGGAATTCCTCAAGGGCTTCTTTTCCATGGGTCCAGATGATGATGATGTCATCAATGTAGCACAAGTAGAGTAGGGGCATTAGGGGACGAGAGCTGAGGAAGTGTTGTTCTAAGTCAGCCATAAAAATGTTGGCATACTGTGGGGCCATGCGGGTACCCATCGCAGTGCCGCTGATTTGAAGGTATACATTGTCCCCAAATGTGAAATAGTTATGGGTGAGGACAAAGTCACAAATTTCAGCCACCAGGTTAGCCGTGACATTATCGGGAATACTGTTCCTGAAGGCTTGTAGTCCATCTTTGTGTGGAATGTTGGTGTAGAGGGCTTCTACATCCATAGTGGCTAGGATGGTGTTTTCAAGAAGATCACCAATGGATTGTAGTTTCCTCAGGAAGTTAGTGGTGTCTTGAAGATAGCTGGGAGTGCTGGTAACGTAGGGCCTGAGAAGGGAGTCTACCTAGCCAGACAATCCTGCTGTCAGGGTGCCAATTCCTGAGATGATGGGGTGTCCAGGATTTCCAGGTTTATGGATCTTGGGTAGCAGATAGAATACCCCAGGTCGGGGCTCCAGGGGTGTGTGTGCAGATTTGTTCTTGTGCTTTTTCAGGGAGTTTCTTGAGCAAATGCTGTAGTTTCTTTTGGAAACTCTCAGTGGGATCAGAGGGTAATGGCTTGTAGAAAGTGGTGCTGGAGAGCTGCCTAGTAGCCTCTTGTTCATACTCCGACCTATTCATGATGACGACAGCACCTCCTTTGTCAGCCTTTTTGATTATGTCGTCAGTTGTTTCTGAGGCTGTGGATGGCATTGTGTTCTGCACGGCTGAGGTTATGGGGCAAGTGATGCTGCTTTTCCACAATTTCAGCTCGTGCACGTCGGTGGAAGAACTCTATGTAGAAGTCCAGTCTGTTGTTTCAACCTTCAGGAGGAGTCCACTCAGAATCCTTCTTTTTGTAGTGTTGGTAGGAAGGTCTCTGTGGGTTAATATGTTGGTTAGAGTTGTGTTGGAAATATTCCTTGAGTCGGAGACGTCGAAAATAGGATTCTAGGTCACCACAGAACTGTATCATGTTCGTGGGGGTGGAGGGGCAAAAGGAGAGGCCCCGAGATAGGACAGATTCTTCTGCTGGGTTAAGAGTATAGTTGGATAGGTTAACAATATTGCTGGGTGGGTTACGGGAACCACTGTTGTGGCCCCTTGTGGCATGTAGTAGTTTAGATAGCTTAGTGTCTTTTTTCTTTTGTAGAGAAGCAAAGTGTGTGTTGTAAATGGCTTGTCTAGTTTTTGTAAAGTCCAGCCACGAGGAAGTTTGTGTGGAAGGTTGGTTCTTTATGAGAGTATCCAGTTTTGAGAGCTCATTCTTAATCTTTCCCCGTTTGCTGTAGAGGATGTTGATCAGGTGGTTCCGCAGTTTCTTTGAGAGTGTGTGGCACAAGCTGTCAGCATAGTCTGTGTGGTATGTAGATTGTAATGGATTTTTTACCTTCAGTCCTATTGGTATGATCATTCATTTACATTTGGAGAGGAAGATGATGTCTATCTGTATCTGTACGAGTTTTTTCATGAAGTTGATAGATTTCCACTCCATACAGCTAAATTCAGTGCCTTGCATAATGACAGGTTTCAGAGTAGCAGCCGTGTTAGTCTGTATTCGCAAAAAGAAAAAAAAGAGTACTTGTGGCACCTTTAGAGACTAACAAATTTATTTGAGCATAAGCTTTTGTGAGCTACAGGTCACTTCATCAGATGCATTTGGTGGAAAATACAGAGGGGAGATTTATATACACACACAGAGAACATGAAATTAATTGGAATTAATTTGCAAACTGGATACAATTAATTTAGGCTTGAATAGAGACTGGGAATGGATGAGTCATTACACAAAGTAAAACTATTTCCCCATGTTATTTCTCCCCCCCATCCCACCCCCCCACGGTTCCTCAGATGTTCTTGTTAACTGCTGGAAATAACCTACCTTGCTTGTCACCATGAAAGGTTTTCCTCCCTCCCCCCCTGCTGCTTGTGATGGCTCATCTTAAGTGATCACTCTCCTTACAGTGTGTATGATAAAACCCATTGTTTCATCTTCTCTGTGTGTGTATATATCAATCTCCCCTCTGTATTTTCCACCAAATGCATCCGATGAAGTGAGCTGTAGCTCACGAAAGCTTATGCTCTAATAAATTTGTTAGTCTCTAAGGTGCCACAAGTACTCCTTTTCTTTTTATGTTTTTACTGTAATTTATCCAAAGTCCTCAATATTCAAGCTACAGTATAACAGATAATTTCTTGACTTTATGTAAAATGTAATTTGAACTGATCAGCTTGTGTCAAATGTAGAGAAAAATAATGTTGCAAGATAAGTTACATTTTATAGCAAATGAGACAGATCTTTTAAACATAGGTTTCTGAAATTCTATGATCCCAGGGCTGCCCAAGTCACCACTGGACACTTTGAAGGGGGGGTCAGAGTCCTTCACATTTTGAAATGATTACCAAATTCAACCTCGTGGTACACTTATATTAAATTTTCCCCTTGGACAAAGGTTTGTCTGGATCCTTCATGAATGAGAAAAAGAATGGACATAACATTTGTAACACAATTTATACCAAATATAAAACAAAAAGTTTAAATTGTACAATAATATAAATAACCATATTAGAAACAGATCCTTTTTGTCATCCACTGTATTTTGGAACACAAGTATATAGGAAAGTCAAGAATATCTGTTCTAGTTCTAAAGGTCTCTTTGAGACCATCAGGACCCAGCGAGTGCTCCAGGAATGTTTCTTATGGCCATTTTAGTTATAAACAAAAGAGCGATAGCCATCCCAGCTGCCACAGTGTCTCAGAGTAATTCTTGTTCATCTTTACAGTCCATTCATCATGCTACTCCCATTTCTCCAGCTCAGTGGGTCACTGAGCAACACATAACTCTTCATATTCTTTTACCTAAGTAGTTTAACATTGGGATGATACTTCTCTACAGATGAATAACGAAAATCAATCCCCATTTAGCAACTCTTATAGACACAAATATCTCGAGTGTTCATGGACACAATGCCAAGCCCATTCAAAATGAAAATACTTCCATGTGCTTTTGATCAGCCCCCCCAAAGAGAGATCTGAAGATTTCAATATTTGGATTTAATGGATTTGGTACCTTAATCACATCTTAAAGACAGTCCTATACATATAAGCTTTTTAATGAAATTTGAGTGCATCTTCATTTAGAAAATTATTCTCTCCCTTGTATCATATGCCTCAATTGTATGCCTCATGGCCATTTTAGCTTCTCTGCCCATGTGCCATAATTTTCTTCTCTTTTTCTACCCTCTTATCCTCTTTTTAAAAACTCTGCCACCACGTATTAATTCTCGCTAATAACTCAATTTTATGTCAAAGCTTTCTTTGTGGAGTAGTTTTTCTGTTCTGTGTTAAGCATCCACACAGATTTCTGTAATCCTACTCTCTCCCAAAATGTCCATCCTGATCTTGTTTCCTCTTTGTCAGATATTCTTTGCACATGGCCCCAACAACATTAATAAGCTTTTTGGTACGAGAAACTTCTGCATTATCAGTCATGTGAAACACCTCACTGCTAACTCATCACACTGTCCCTTGAGTAAGAATATCCTGCCATATCATGTGAGCCAGCTGTCTATAGATAGATGTGGTTAAACTTTTTGTTATTTACATAATCTTAAGAATGTTGATTTGTCTGATAATGTAGCATTTTAATGGTTATTTAAATGCTAATACTAGATTTTTCTTATTGCTTGCTGAATAAGATAACCAATAAAACAACTAAAACACTATTTATGTCACACACAAAAAAAGGAAGGTAAGAGATACTGCGGCAATTCTTTGTAAATTATGACAATGCAATTCTGGCATGTCAGTATGAATCTCTTATGGACTTCTAAACTTTAAGCATCACCATAAACAGTGTATCTGAAAATGTTATGGTTATAATGGCAAATGTTTTGCACTTAAGTTTTTTACCTGTGAAGTATAGACATGTCACCTCCATCATGGTTACAGCTTTCCATCCAGTTTGCTGTGTGTGGGCAAATCTCAAACTCTTGTCTCTTTATTTTAATAGTTTATTAAATCATCATATCTGTAGTTGGTTTAGTATTTTAAATAAGTGTTAATTAGGGCTGTCAAGCAATTAAAAACATTAATTGCAATTAATCATGCTGTTAAACAATAGAATACAACTTATTTAAATATTTTGGATGTTTTCTAGATTTTCAAATATATTGATTTCAATTACAACACAGAATAAAAAATATACAGTGCTCATTATATTTTTATTACAAATATTTGCACTGCAAAAAATGAAAGAAATAGTATTTTTCCAATTCACCTAATACAAGTATTGTAGTGCAATCTTTATCATGGAAGTTGAACTTACAAATGTGCAATTATGCACAAAAAATAACTGCATTTAAAACAAACAATGAAAAACTTTAGAGCCTACGAGTCTACTCAGTCCTGCTTCTTGTTTGGCCAATCGCTCAGACCAAACAAGTTTGTTTTCATTTGCAGAAGATAATGCTGCCTGCTTTTTGTTTACAATGTCACCTGAAAGTGAGAACAGGCGTTTGCATGGCACTGTTGTAGCTGGCGTCACAAGATATTTACATGCCAGATGTGCTAAAGATTCATATGTCCCTTCATGCTTCAATCACTATTCCAGAGGACATGCGTCCATGCTGATGACAGGTTTTGCTCAATAACAATCCAAAGCAGCGTGGACCAACGCACGTTCATTTTAATCATTTGAGTCAGATGCCACCAGCAGAAGGTTGATTTTTTGGTGGTTTGGGTTCTGTAGTTTCCACATTGGAGTCTTGCTCTTTTAAGACTTCTGAAAATATGCTCCACACCTCATCCCTCTCAAATTTTGGACGGCACTTCAGATTCTTAAACCTTGGGTCCAGTGCTGTAGATATCTTTAGAAATAGATGTTAGATAGGATGGGATCTGAGTTATTACAGAGAATTCTTTCCTGGGTGTCTGGCTGATGAGTCTTGCCCACATGCTCAGGGTTTAGTGGATCGCCATACTTGGGGTCAGAAAGGAATTTTCCTCCAGGGCACATTGGCAGAGGCCCTGGGAGTTTTTCACCTTCCTCTGCAGTATGGGGCACAGGTCACTTGCTGGAGGATTCTCTGCACCTGGAAGTCTTTAAACCATGATTTGAGAAATTTAATAGCTCAGACACAGGTTAGAGGTTTGTTACAGGAGTGGGTGGGTGAGATTCTGTGGCCTGCGTTGTGCAGGTCGTCAGACTAGATGATCATAATGGTCCCTTCTGACCTTAAAGTCTATGATGCTATGAAATCTCACATTGGTACCTTCTTTGCGTTTTGTCAAATCTGCGGTGAAGGTGTTCTTAAAACGAACATGTGCTGGGTCATCATCTGAGATTGCTATGACATGAAATATATGGCAGAATGCAGGTAAAACAGAGCAGGAGACATACAATTCTTCCCAAAGGAGTTCAGTCACAAAATTTAATTAACGCATTATTTTTTTAATGAGCGTCATTAGCATGGAAGCACGTCCTCTGGAATGGGGGCCAAAGCATGAAGGGGTATATGAATGTTTAGCATATCTAGCATGTAAACACCTTGCAATGCCGGCTACAAAAGTGCCATGTGAACCCCTGTTCTCACTTTCAGGTGACATTGTAAATAAGAAGCAGACAGCATTATCTCCTGTAAATGTAAACAAACTTGTCTGTCTTAGCGATTGACCTAATAAGAAGTAGGACTGAGTGGACTTGTAGGTTCTAAAGTTTTATATTGTGTTGTTTTGGAGTGCAGTTATGTAAAAAACAAAATCTATATTTGGAAATTGCACTTTCACAATAAAGAGATGACAGTTCTCTACAGTACTTGTATGAGGTGAATTCAAAAATACTATTTCTTTTGTTTATCATTTTTACAGTTCAGATATTTGTAACAAAAAAATATAAAGTGAGCAATGTACACTTTCAAAGATATTGATTTCAATTACAACACAAAATACAAAGTGTAGAAAAACATCCAAAAATATGTAATAAATTTCAATGGGCACTCTATAATTTAATAGTTTGATTAAAACTGCAATTAATCGTTATTAAGTTTTTGAATCATGATTAATTTTTTTGAGTTAATCATGTGAGTTAACTGCGATGAACCGACAGCCCTAGTTTTAATAAAAGTTTTACTTATTTATAATTATACACAAAAACTACATTAAAAACTTCTGGCTTCAATACTGTAGCCCTGGGCTGGAATATGTTCTGCTGTTTTGTGGGGATGGTGCATGCTCAGTCTAATCACATGTAGGAGCTGTGAAAGAATGGAGAATGCTCAGAGGGGACAGAATCTTCAGGGATTTCAGCTGTTCAACTCCAGCAAGTCTCTGCTGAGCATGTGTGAACTACAATTTTCAAAGGCTAGTAACTTAGGCAAATTTGGATATACTTTTATGGGGACTGGCAAAAGGCACATCCCTGACACAAAGGACAACCTCTATTACATTACAGTTCCCTCCTTCAAAGTGTAGGAGCTCTCCACCAGAACTTTTTTTCCCTAGCCTTAGTGCGGGAAACAGCTACACCATTTTGGCTGAAATTAAATATCAGCTTGAGGCAGACATCCAGCCCTGCCTTTAATTTGTATTATGATAAAACAGGTGCCAACCAAGATCAAACCAGGGCCTCACTTTTAGGTGCTATTAAGCTAGGCATATGAGAGACATTCCCTGTCCCAAAGAGCTTGCAATCTAAATAGACAAAACAGGCAGCAGAGTGGAAGTATTCAGTCCCATTTAAACAATGGGGAACTGAGGCACAGAGAAATTAAATGACTTGACCAAGGCTGCAGAAGAGTCAGGGCAGGGCTGGGAACTGAACCTTCATCTCCCAAGTTCTAGTCCAGAGCCTTAGTCATCCAGAACTCAGGGTTGGTTTGTTTTTTTTATTCCCCTCCTGTATCCATGTTTAGCACGCCTCAGTTCTTTAAACTCTTTTCAAACCCACACCAACCTACACCTCACCTCCTTTTGGAGAAGGGCCAACTGCACCATGCTTTGGACAGATGGTTAATCCTCCCTTACTGCTGCCTTTCTTTCCCACATTACTTGTCCCCTGACATCCTATGCCTCCACTTACAGATATCGGAAAAAAGGTTATTTGGCCCAGGATTGAAAATAAAGAGAAAGAGAATCCTAAAAGAAAAGTTAAGTAGAAAATACATATAGCTGAACTGATACTATAACTTTAGCCCTGCCTTTAAAAAAAAAAATGCACTGAGCCATATTTACAGCCAATGAGAACTTTGGTCTCAGCTCCCAATTCATTCAGAATCACCGTCTGTCACTCTACGTCACAGAGATCACTCAGCAAGTCTTGTCCCAGATCAGTCTTATTTATCTTTTGCTGTACAGTATATTTGTATCTGCTACAACATGATTTATTAATCTTTGTTATTTTTAAAACCCTGGTCACTGCTAAGCATTAATGACGATACACAGAAAGAATGAACAAAAATAATGAGGAGTCCTTGTGGCACCTTAGAGACTAACAAATTTATTTGGGCATAACCTTTTGTGGATTAGAACCCACTTCATCAGATGCATAGAGTGAAAATACAGGAGCAGGTATAAATACATGAAAGGATGGGGGTTGCTTTACCAAGTGTGAGGTCAGTCTAATGAGACATCAATTAACAGTAGGATACCAAAGGAGGAAAAATAACTATTGAAGTCATAAGAGTGGCCCATTACAGACAGTTGACAAGAAGGTATGAGTAACAGTAGGGAGAAATTAGTATTGGGGAAATTAAGTTTAGGTTTTGTAATGACCCAACCACTCCCAGTCTCTAGAATGAGCTCACCTTAGGACCACTTCTTTCCTCTCCAGACAGAGTGTTTGAGTCCTAGTGGGGCTGCTGTAACTGTTTGACGTTCTAGGTTCTCTGCCTGAACCAGTCATGTCACTGCGTACAAGCTACTTAGGCTTTGTCTTCTCTGCTAAAAAAGGCATGGGTTTTTAACTGAGGGATAACTAAAATGCATTGTCTTCACCAGCGGCAGTGCTAGTCCATTTGTGGTCTTAAGCAGGAACATTTTTGTCCCATCCCTGCAAAACCATAAAAAAGTGAATAGGGGACCCCCATAAACTGTTTAGGGCCCAAAGCAATTGCTTAGTCTGCTTATGCTTAGTGCTAGCACTGCTCTCCCCTAGGATTTTAGAGGAGGATATCTGTTAGTTAGTAACCCCGACCACCCTCTTCCCCCCCATCAAAGATATGGCCATAGGGTTTGTCTTCACTGCACCTATTAGATAGAGTCAGTATACTTAAGTTACTCCGTTCAAGACAGGCTAGCTCAAGTGAAAGCAGCAGACACTGTGAAACAACACTAGAGCTACACAGATTGAATTAGTAGTTGAGTTGTTGCAACTCAGGCTACTGTATCCCCAATGCATTACCAGCTTGATCATCAGCTGCACTCAAGCTTCCACCTACATCTGGGTGGGCCAGCTAGCTGGAGTTTAAGGCACCACTTAAGTAGAGCTAGAGATTTGCTTGTGTGGAAAAGGACTAGTTTAGGGGCAAAGCTCAAACTATAATAAGCAGTAAACAATGAGTTAATACTGCAGCGAAGACAAGTCCATAGAGTAAGCCCTTTGTATCAGTGAGACTTGCCCCAGCACAAAGGGTAATAAGCAAGATAGTTTTGTTGGCTTGACATTATGGCAGGGCACAAGGCAACCAATCAGATAATTTTGATCTTCCCTTTATTTTGCCACTAAGTTTACAATTCCAAGTTTCATTGAAAAGTGGTTTGAGCTCTGCCTTTGTAGATACTTAGAGTGCTGAAGGATAGAAAGACCTCTGCAGAAGATTTTTTTAAAAAGAAGAAATAGATCAAGGCAGCTATGAGGATTCACACTATCTTTACTGTTGTGGGTCCAGTCTCTCCTCTCTGTTAAAGATGTGACAGAAGGGATTAAGGAGTGCAGGGATACAGTGCATGAACATTTAGGGTATGTCTTCACTAGCAACATTAAAGCACTGCCATGACAGCAATTTAACATGGCTGTGTAGTCACGGCACCCCGCTCTAAAAAACCAAAAAAAAAAAAACCCCCCCAAAAAAACCCACCCACCTCCATGAGGTGAGTAGCTATGAGTGCGCACTGTCTACGCAGCCACTTTACAGTGCTGAAACTTGCAGCGCTCAGGGCAGGGTGTGTGTGTTTTTTCTGAGCAAAAAAGTTGCAGTGCTGTAAAATGGCAGTGTAGACAAGGCCTCAGAGATCCTTCAAGCAGCATGACTAGAGTGGAGGGGGAATCAAGTACCTGAGCAATTTGATTTTGGATATTACTTGGGAAGTTTTATAAAAACCATGGCAGTTTTGATAATTACCCTTTTAGAAAACTTCAAGAATCCCACAGTAGAGAAACTAGAACAAAATCTTGTCTTTTTAACTAGCAGACTTTATTTTTGACCTCAGATCAGGGACACTGCACGTCCTCTTCCTTCAGTGGGGATTTGGAGGGGGTTGTCTCCCCACTCTAGATAAACATTTTTTGAAATCTCTCTCTCATCTCTTCTGGATTGATGCATATTCGGTGGTTATGTATTTGTATAAAATGTTTACTATGCCACTTTTTAAATCATCATACCTCACATATATATATGCACTTGCATTATTGCATTGCCTTTAAAAATTCCTAAGAAAGAAAAATTTTTTAAAAAGAGAAAACTAAAACCAAACAGTATTTTTTATCCCTGCTATTTAACTCAGATATCAAATGCAAGCTACTGCTTCCAGAAGTACATAATGACAACTCTCATAGCAGGCTGTCATCCTCCTGTAGTTGCATAAGCATTTTTCATTGTTCTGTTAGAGCTCTGATTGAGGATTCCTCCATGCATCTCTTGGAGTGTTCAACGTAAATATGCATGCATGTCTCGGATGTTCCATGCTCTATATACAAGAACCATATTTTAAAATCTCAGTTAAAACTAATTTCTGACAAGATTCTTTTTTAAACTAACGCCCTTTCTGAATCAAGTCATTAAACTTACGTACAGTAAGAGAACGCTGACAAAATGTAAATCTAAGCCAAACTATGCGTCCTACGGTGTTCCAATTCAGCCTCACAGCACCATGGCACAAACCATGAAAAGCAGAGTCCACAGCCATGGTACACTGAAACAACTCCACAGGAGCCATTGTAATGAAGCTACCATAGGTGACTGTGGCCAACAGGGACCCCATTTGGTGTTAAACGCAGAGAGGTCTCTGTGAGAAGTATTGAAGTACTGGTATTTTTGCTTTCTTTGCTAACATGTGTATGAAGATTCACTCTAGTTTTACACAGTTAGAAACTCATTGCATGTGAACATTTCTTATGTCAGAGGTCACAGACCCCTAAAAAAGAAGAAGATCTTAGAGGAGGAAAAAAAAAAAGACAACTAGAAACACAAGGGCAAAAAATAAGACTTCTAAAACACAGAGCTAACGTACAACCATGATTTTACCACCTACGGGTATGTCTACACTGCAGCTAGCAGTGTGCTTCACAGCCCAGACAGACAGACTCAAGCCAGCTCTGCTCAAGCTAGTATGCTAAAATTGCTGTATGGTCATTGCAGCATGGGCAGCGGCTTGTGTCCAAGTTCACGTGGCTAGCCTAAGCCACCAGCCACACCACTAATTTTTAGTACACTCGCTTGAGTCGCACTAGCATGAGTCTGTCTACCCAGGCAAAGAGGCAGGCTCCTAGTTGCAGTTTAGACATACCTTAATACACCAGCTTTTCTGAACTGTGCTGAAAATTTACCAGCCCAATACAAAAAAAAAATATTGTAAAGGACAGACAAATATAACTGACACCAAGGGAAAAAAAAATAGTATTTTACTTGCCAGCTAGCTACAAAACAAAACAAAAACAAGTTACTCACTGTAGGTAGAATTTTAGAAGGTTATAACAGTCTGCGCTGAAATCTCAAGCACAACACCTTCAGATAGGGAAGGAAACCATACGAAATGAGAACACAAGCTCGTAACAATATATACTTAAAACATAAAAGCTACTTTATTGCATCAATGGTATCATGAAGGCCTGGTGCTTAACTCCCCATCCTCTGAAATAAGAATTAAACACAAGTTCCAAAAAACTAAAACCACAAAAACTATTCTGTGTTTATGGATCACTCTTTTTATATATCATCTTCCTTCAAGAAACGTGACACATAGTTTGGAAGTAAACTTTAAATCTGTGGCTCTCTGAACTTTTACATTTCGGACAATAGCCAACAAAAGAAATAGCTGAACAGTACAGAAAAGAATAGTTAATTAAATTCAAGACCAACATGGAGTGACTTAACTCTTAAAAGCAGTGCTGTTTGTACAAGTATCAGCTGACACAGCTCCCTGAGTGGCACACAAAGATAGCTGCCGAGACACACTTTGGCTCAAGCCAAACACATGAGCCACTAAAAACAACTCATTTATTTCTTATAATGTTGGACTTACTCATGCTCTCCTCTCCCCTGTTTTTTTTACACACATTAGAGACATACTGAAGGGAAAAAAAGTAGATGTTTTTTCTGATCAGCATAAGAGTTCCCACTTATGGGAAAGCTTAAAACTTTCATAAACAAATCAGGGGCTCATAAAAAATTATCAGAATTCAAACCGAAAAGACAAAATGTGTTCCTTGCTGCATTGTAGTAGTTATGTATATTTTAAAGTACAAATATGTACAACATTGTAATACTGTAGTTAGATGTGCATAATCAAGTACAACTAAAATAATTGGTAATTTCTGCATGCAGAGAGACTAAAATGTACTGAATTAAAATGTGAATAAAATTAAATTTTAAGTCAAAATTTTGGCCTTACTCTTCCCTAACATTTCAAAAATGTATTTTTACGTCAAAATCCAACTCAAATGTTTTTTATTTCACATACATAATACAAACAAACAATTAGATAAGGTGAAATTTTTACCATAGTAAGACAAAGAAACGTATCAAAGAGTTTTAGGAATACATTTCCTGAGCCAATGTTGAAAATAACCTTCAGGAAAAGGCTGTTGTCAAGCCATATAAATGAGTCTTTCATCAATTCGCATTTCATGTTCAACTTTCCGCTTCATATTTATGTTATAGTACTCTTCTGCATTAAATTGGAAGACATTTGATTTACTAAGTACACGCACTATTGATGGGTCTGAAACAGGAAGTCATGGTGGAGAGTCAGAATAAAGAATCCTAGTTGGTCCTTCCCTTAACATGACAAGATGGATGGATGTAGAAAGAATGCTCAAATGAAGAAAAAGTGAAAAGAGGGAAAGACTGCATCTGTTACCCTTCAAGAGATCAAATTTCCAAAATTTGAAATTCTATTATGAAGGTCTAACAGGGAGTACAAGAGGCTGTATTATACTTAGAGAAAATTCAAACAGGGCTAAACGGGATGCCTTTTCATTTACTTCCTTGTTTGTTACTCTGAGAAGAATTTTAAGTTAACAGATGCAGCAATGATTTTGTAGTAGTCACCAAAAATCAGACCTTTTAAAATTATCTGCACATCACAATTTGCAGAATTTTCCAACAGCAGATTATAATTAATTTTAAGGTTAAATTTTTTTTTTGACCCACAAGCCTCTTGGTTATATCCTGCTGGCTTTAAAGAATTTTACAGTGCTGAAATCTGATCTGGATACAAGGATTAATTACTAGCAAGGCTAAACTTAAATCTGCAATTGAGATTCTTAACCTGGTGGTCACAACCATGCTGCCCTTCCCATGACGCTAATAAGGGGAGATTTCAATACAGAGAAAGATGAGAATCATTGATCTAGGGGCACGCAGATGGCTAGACAGTGTGTTGTAAACCCTCTGAGCCAAGGGAGCTGTCTATCTGTATTTGTAAAGCACTGGGACCTTTATGAACTACAACTAAAAAATTTAATAAAATAATTAGCATGACAGCCTTTCAAAGTATATTTTGATTATTTAAAAAGAATAAAAAAAATTCAGAGTGGTTCTGGTTATACTGCACAGATCTGAGATTCTGCCTGCTTTGTCCAACTTCCTAAAGAAGAGGTGAATCGAATTCAGTAAGAGTATGCAGTAGGCAAGCAAGAATATCATAATATGCGAGATTACTCCATGTGAAACAGTGACAGAACATCAGATTTTTCTGAAAGATCATTAGTTTTGCAATGCAGCATATTAGAACCACGCTGCTCATTCTTCTCCAGCATGTGGAGTGCAGTATATGCTGCTGAGGAAGCAGGTGAAAATGTGTGCAAACCATAAGTGGGGGCGGGTGGAGTGGAGGGGGGTGTCTACTAACTTGTCACTGAGTCTGTTTGTTTGGAGAATCTCCTCGGGTGAAAAAAAATGTTAAAAGATCCATTTTATAAAAGTTGTGTTTTGCTTTATACTGAAGGCAGTAAAGTCCTACCCCAGCTGCTCTGAAGTGTGATCTTAATTGGGGGAGATAAGGGTTGGCAGTCAGGTGGAGCCTCCGCCATGCAAAGCTGCTCTTTGGCCGGCATGCATCCAGCCTGACAGGTCAGAGCCAGTGCTTTGGGAGGACGGACAGGAATATCCTTGTAGCACTGAGAAGACCAACTAGAATAGCACAGTTGCTAAATTGTTGCTGTCTACAAAAGCAGTCTATGGGTAGAAAGTGATGCTGTTGGATGGCACCACAGTTAGCATTACTTAGAACAAGAGCAATCCAAATGCTGGAGTGAATACCTATGCACTAGAGTGATGATTTTAAATATTTTAAATGCTGGGGCCACTTCATACCAAATCATACAGTGAGTTAAATTATGGACCTAAACTACGTGACAGTGTCCCTTTATATTATGGAAAACAAATGTTTAGGGAAAGTAAAGCAGAGTGACAAGGATTTGCATCAAGAGTCCTCCAAAAGAGGAACATGATTTTCCCAAACAAATGATTGTCTGCTTAAAATGCCTTTCATATGCTACATGCCACAAAGGGTTTTAAAATAACTATTCAGAGCACAAATGCATGTGGCCTACAAGAGTAACTAGACCCAAGCATCTTGACTGAATCTGTCCCCAAAGGGTGCACCCTCAAAAGAGCAGCACAATCCCAGCATTCTGTACAAACCCAGTTCCTGCTTCCTCACAGTTTGGCCCAGAGACTAACATTGCCTAGCGTTAACAACATTTGTAGCGAGAGTCTCACATTGATCTTGATGTTGGTCTCTAATTTTACAACCAGCTAATTATATATATTTCATTACAAAATTTAACACATTATTGTTCATAAACTACCAAACTGCGTCAGTGTGGTGGCACAGACCTTCTGCGTGGCTGCACAGAATGGCACGGGCTAGGCTTTCCATTCTCCGACCCAACTTCCTAGCTCACTAGAGCTGGGTGTGCTGAGACATTTTTGTATTCAGCATATAGAAAGGAATGGAGTAGATATGCACTTTAACTAGTCAGAGGTGTGACTAGTAAAGTCAAAGAAGTGGCATTCATAAACTGCAAAGGCAAAAGGATAACAGGTCTAAAATGTTGAGGGAATGGGGACGGAGAAGACTTGAGGATGGGAAATAAAGGTCATTCTGCTACCCTTAATTATGTTGCTAATTCCCTATTCAGCAAGTAGTCCCACTGGTTTTCATGGGATTACTTGTGGAGCATGGTACTGTTAAACATGGAAGAGTGGCAAAAATCAGGCTTATATCAAGGATGGGTAAGGAAGAAAGGGGGAAAATTAAGACAGAGGGTCTGTAAGGCAGCCAAGGATGTAGAGTTCTCTCTATCTTCCCTAATGCACATTCTCCAGAAGAACTAATCACAAAACAGTGACTTTAAAAAAAACAAAAACAAAAAACACAGAAGCAGGTGAAATCCACACATCTGGCCCTTAGTTATGTTATACAGTAGAACCTCAGTTATGGCACCTCGGGAATGGAAGTTGTCCGTAACTCTGAAATGTTCCATAACTCTGAACAAGAAGTTACGAGACTTCAGCCACGGGGGAGGGGAGCGGAGGGTTTGGGGCAACGGCCGCAGGGTGTGGTGGGGATAGAGCTCCAAGTGAGGCGCGGGGGGGGAGGGCGTAAGTCGGGGCTGAAACCGGGAGCAGGGCCATGGGGCTGAAGCCTCGAGCCCTGGTACCCTGCTAGGGTTGCCAGGTGTCTGGTTTTTGACTAGAGAGTCCAGTCAAAAAAGGAATTGGACAGTGTCCAGTCAGATATATTGACCGGACACAAAGTCTGGTTACCGCTAGCAGGGGGGAGAAGTGGCAGCCTGTCGCCTGGCCCTGAAGCGGTGGCTCCCAAGGCAGCATGCATGCACTGGGTTGGGCCACAGGTGGTCCCTTGAGGAACAGAGTTGGCCCCCACGAGGGGTTTGGGGTTGTTTTTTTAATGTATTTATTTATTTGTCTGTGCTGCTGCCCGATTCCTTCTGGTTCCAGATGGTGTCCGGTTGACCAGTAAGTCTGTAACTCTGGTATTTGTATCTTTGAGGTTCTACTGTACAGCATTTTCTTTGGTTTTACAATAGGATAAGCAAGAGCATCTTTCCAGAGCCCAGCAAACAAGAAATCTCAGATATCTGAAACTTCTTAAAAATATTGGAAAGCTGTTCAAAAAAGCCACATTTCAAAGTTCTCCTAATAAGAGTTTAGCACAGACACTGCACATCTGTTTAGGTGACATTATCCTATACAGCCAACTTCTCAGGGAGGCCCGCTTTTTCCACCTGTGATGACAGCCTATTCAAGACAGCCGACCATCAAATTAACATTTATCTCTGGGCCTAATCCTGCAACCCTCACTGATGTTATGTAGTCCCTATCGTTCATGTGAATAGTCCATACAGGCCACTCAGCACATATAATGGTCGCAGAATCAAGCCCATAGTGAACACAAGAACATACCAAAGATGGAGTTTAACCACAAAGACAGATCTCAACCCCCAAGTAGGCAATATCTAGCATACAATGTTTTGGTAAAGTTTCCATGAGAAGGCTTCTAACCTCAGGATTCCGTCAACACCACACAGTTTTAAATTCCTAATCAGTTCCGTTTCTTAGCTTTATGTTCATTTATTTATACTTCAGCATACTTTCTGGTTTTCCAAACAATAATTCTAAATCAGGTCACTGGAAAGAATAAAAAGGAAAGTATGTAGTTGTACTCATGTAGAGCGCTGAAAGTATCTCTCAAAGAAAAATCCTCCTACCAGGCAATGTGTTTCAAGGAGTAATGCAATCAGAAATTATGCTAACAATTACAGGCAGCTCTACATTCAATCAAAATCAATTAGCAATCACGTATGGTTGCTGAAGCTCAGAGGAAACATTGCCAACATATTTAGGAAACATAGTATATTAATCCACGAAAAGCTGGAGGAGCAGAACAACAGTCTGAAAAACAAGACAGCAGTTTTGCAACTGCAAATAATAATAAAAGGGGTCCCCAAAGATGCACGAAAGTTTAAGTCTCTGCATTTTGTCACACCACATATGCTTTAAGTCATACTTAATTTCCGTTTGCATCTTTAGTTTGTTTAGAGACTGTTTGCAAATTTCCACTCAATTTCAACTTGTTTTCAGTGAAGTTTTTGCCCTCTTTTTGGTAAAAGTTTGTTACTATAAAAAAAAGAGAAAAAAATATTTATGATTTTTGTCATTCACTAAGAGAAATACAATTAAGTGTTATTACTTTGAAGTAACTGAGCTGTTGTTACACATCTCCTACAGTAGTGTCAAAAAGAAATGTTGCTGTGGAACTTTGGAGACGAATAAAAAGCACTAGCTTTTAGTAATGCTTCAAACCTGAACACTCACTTCTTAGAAAAAAGGCAATTACTTCATTCCTTGCTTACGCTGTCTCCTGATAATGATGATAATTTAAAACTTGACATGCATTTAGAAATGCAATTTCTGTCCCTCTCCTTCCCAGTCACCATTCTTCTCTCATATTTTAAACAAACAAAAAAATGAAATGCCCTAAAACTCAACAAAACAAAAAAAGTTAATGCATTCACCTTCTTTACCCTATTTAAAATGTTTTGTCCTGATTTGTCTGAAAACCAATGATCTATATTAAAGACTCTTGCTCTTGGAAGTAGATTTTTGGTATTGTTCCCATGGCAGAAGATCCAAAGTAAAGTTATCTTCATTTATTAGTTCTATTCATTACTTTCCTTTCTCAGGGTAACCCAGAGAACATTTCAGAGAAGTGAGCAAGTTTGACACCAGTAATGTGTTAACTGCGTAGGTAAAACACAGCATACAATACGAATTCAGTGGTTCTCACACATTTTTGGGACGCTAAGGGTGTAATGAACTTAACTCCACTCCCACTCAAGCCAATGATAAAACTTCAGTGGGAGTGAAGATAGTAAAATATTCTGGAGTGGGATTTTGGCCTGAGAAAGCGGCTCTCCTCTTAAATAGCCTAACTACAGCACTCATCTTCCAAGATGGCCACTGGATCTTTAATTTCCTCCTAGAAAGTTACCAAAAGAGGAGAAAGTGTCTCAATGTAATCTATCATCTGAATTAGGATAAAATTGCAAGAGCTATTAATTCTCATGGTTTGGGCATAATGGGATCAGGAAAAAATTTCTCAGGATATAGTACCACTGGGTACATTATAAAGCAGAAGTCCTCAAACTGTGGGTCATGCCGCCCTAGGGGGTACAGAGGAACATTCGGGAGGAGGGCATGGGCCAACTCCGACAGGGAAGGAGTGCCACCCAGTCCAACTCCATCTTCAGCCCAGCCCCAGCTCCACGCTGCCACCAGCCCAGCTCCAGCTGCAGCTCCATGCTGTCCCCTACTCCACCCCCAGCCCAGCTCTGACCTCATTCCCTCTCCCCCCCCGGCCAGCTCCACCTCTTGCCCCAGCTCCTCCCGCATCCCCAGTTCAACCCCCAGCTCTGTCATCAGCCCAAGCTCCTTTGCTGAGCCAACTGTGCAGTAATGGGGGGGGGGAGGAGGAGGAAGCGGGCGGACAGATTCCATTACTGGTAGGGGGGGTGCAACAAGAAAAGCATGGGCACCACTGTTATGAACATTTTAGGCCTTCCTCTAGAGCACATGAAACTGGATACTGTTGACAGCACATAGGACTAAATGGACCCTTAATCTATTTTGGTACATCAAGCCTTGTGTTCCTGTGGTTACGTTGTATATGTGCTTTAGTAGTAATGTTTGAGGTACAGTCCTTTCAACCTAGAGACTGTGTTTCAAAGTACAATTTTTTTGCACTGCAGTTTTAAGTTATAAAAAGTTATATTTGTTATTATATTATATAATATAACAAATCTCAAATGCCAGGCTATGGAAATTTTAGGGAAAGTGGTCTAATACAAAGGGGTAAGTGCACATGCAATATACCAGGTTTATGTAATCCAGGGTATCAGCCTGCTTGGAAGCGTTACGCTGCTCTACTTTTCAAAGTCTTCAAGTATTCATGAATACCACAGAAAGACTAAGTGACAATGCAATACAAGAACACACAACTCTGATTCTAATCTAACATCTAAAAGGAAGCTACGCCAAGCACAGAAGCAAGCACTTTACTTCAGTAAACAACAAAAATAACACCGTACACAGTTCATAAGACCAATGTGAGGGTAAACGCGTAAGATGTCACATTCAACATTAGGAAGCTTAACGAGACTACTTCCCACAATAAAGACTCCCACCTTCCTACAAAGGCAAGTAACTTGATGTAGATGAAAAGTAATTCAATATACAAGTTTTTACTTCCTAAAAATGTTATACGGATGCCATTTCAAATATTTTCTCCCCCTTTACAACAAGCATCTCATTGCAAAACAAGTTCTCACACTGGTGAGATGCATAAAAAAAATTTCAAAGCCTTTGTACTCTACATGTAAAATAAGAGCAGCTATGATTGTCTTCACAGAGTTTGGTCCATACACCAGCCCTGCATGTCATCTCAATAAGCACCCCCTTCCACCAGGGTCACATTACAAAACTATAGTGCAAGGAATTGCAAAAAGTAGCTTGCTGGGCACTAAGCTACAAATCGCTACATATTCCATTCAAAATCTGAGCATGGATTTATCAAACCCTAAAACTCTACAAAAAAAAGTCAACCTTTATTATTACAAAAGTCACCAAAGCATATCTTTAAGCGCTGTCCATCACACAGAGAGCTTTCCATTGGACTGCTTTGCTAAGAGCATTTAAGCAAGTTCACTCTGGGACTTGGTCTTTATTTACAGGAGCTTTTCCAGATTGAATACAAGCAACAGTTAGATATTACCATCAATTCCAGTTTAAGAATACTCTAAATTCCAAAGCAAAGTATCTATCTTTAAGTCTGATTAGACATTGGGAATGATAAAAATTTGCCTTTTCCTTGATACTAAATTTACAATAGATCCAAGAGTTATTTCACCAAGAAAAAATCCTTCTGGGCCACAAATTGTTACTAAATTAACATATATGGGTGAAAATACATAGGGGTATTAGATTGTTTTGCCAACACGCAATGAAACAAGCATATTTCCTAAATTCACCATCCAAAACAACAACAACAATTTGTTTGTATCCAGCACACAGAGCTGGATCTATTTTACACACACTTTCCTCCTAGATTACCTGCCATGTCTTGAATGGCTGCTTGTAGCGTCATCTGGTTCTTCTACCTCATATACATTTGTGTCATTATCTTCCACCATACTGCAGGAATTCTGCCATTCAAAACATGGATTTTTATCAGAAGACAGAATAAAAGGCAAGTTTTCACACTCTGGAATTTCTTCATAGTGGCGCACATTCTCATATTCTGGTGGATAATCGCTTGTAAGAGAATTCAAGTGCGTTTGTGACAACTGCTTCCCTGAGAATATTTGTTCATCTGAAGACTCTAATCTTTGACTGTTTGGTATATCATGCTGACTCCTATGTCTCTGTCTTTTCTTTTGTGATGCTGGGCTACTTATTTCTGCAGAACGTGCCTTCGCAGATTTAGTTTTCCTTTCGCTTGCTAGGGATGTTACATTCCAGTTGTTACCAATACCATTCCCTTCCCCAGTGGAAAGACTAGCTATGGCACCATCCATGGACTGGCTGCCCTTGGAAAAGAATTTCTGGAAGTCACTTTTCATTATGCAAACAGACAATTTAATGTTGAGAAATTTCTTTAAAGTGTTTTTCTTTGGACTGTCTTTGCAAGGCTTGTCTGTTCTTTCCATATCCACGGAAGACAGAGATTTAGCTCTAGGCTTGATCCCAGCAGTTGAAAGGTCAGAGTTTGTGGCAATGGTGGCAGTTTTTAACGATTCTGGATTGCCTGAAAATGGCAGGATAGGATGAGGTAATTTCCAGACAGGTTTCTCTGAAGAACGTTTTGGCATGTCACCGTAAGGTGACGTACCTTGTTCTTTGGCCGATATATGCCTTAAAGGAGTTCTTTCCAGAACATTTTCTGGTTTTTTATCTTCATTGGAAATATAAGAACTTTTTTCAACAAGCTCCTCTGATGCAGCTTTTTTCAGCAGTCCAGCAGCAGGCAAGCTGTGTCTTTGAGGTTTTTTAGGAACAATCCTTGGTGAACTTTCATCTTTTACATGAATCTCTTTATCTTCTGGTTTCTGAGCAGAAACATCAAGGCTACTGGAGGCAGGCAAGTGCTGATTGCAAGTCAATTTTAGTTGCTTAGGCAAACTCATGGACAGAGTACTGCTTCGTATAAAACTAGTCCTTTTGTCCACAGCAGCTAATATACTAGTTTCATCTGTCATTTCATCTGCAGGACTTGTTAAATTAAGATCTTCGTCCAAGGAACGTTCAACATTTTCTGTCATGAGAGAAGCTTCTTGCACAAGTTGAGGCAAGATATTCTGTGAGGCTGATTCTTCAGTATCAGTAGAGTCCTTCATCCAGTGTATTTTCTCAGCAAGATTTTGAGGAAACTCAAACGGATTAGTCTGATGCACTTTTTCTGGATGATCATTATATGAAACACTCTGACCAAGAACATTAATTTTTGCTGTTTTTTTATTAAAGATGTGCTCAGAAGATCCAGAAGAATCACACTTCGAATTAATTGGTTCTCTTGTTCCTTCCCCGGAAGTATCTATACCATCTTGACGGACTAGACACGCAGCACGCAGCTTTCTCGGTTTTGGAACTGGATGCATTTTTGAGCTGGGTGCTGAACATGCTCCAGAGGAAGATGATGTTTTAACATCATCTCCTTTCATACAGATTCCACCTACAAATGTACTATCACTGTTTACATTGACATCTTCCAGTAATGTCATCTTACATTGACACTGCTCCAGGTCCAACGAGCAATAGCATTTGTGGCTACTTTCAGTCAGACTGGAACAAGTTTCAGACATGTGGATTTCATCAGCATCTCTCTTATTGTAGTTATTTTGTGGCTTGCCTGTAGCTTCCTCAGAACCAGATAACTGCACAAGATCTGTACACTCTATTTTAACTTCATTGTTAGAACTACTACCATCATCCCTTTCAAGTTTATCTGGACACTTGTGCCTCAAAGAGCTACTATTAGGGAATACACTTTGTGTTAGAACATCTTTGAGTGTCCCTTCCAGAAGGCTGGCCTTTAAAACTACCTGATTTCTATTTGCCACTTTTTCACTATGACTCTCCTGTACTGTCCCACCTTTTATAGATGGTGCAATTTGTTCACTTATCTTGATATTCTCTAAGTGTTCAAAAATTATTTGAGTTTTACATGTGCTCTCCCCATTTCCAAGCTTATGGATGCATTCAAAATTGCAAGAACACATTGGTATAATGTAAGTGGTATCCTCAGTGTTTTCTGTGGAGTCTCCATTTTTATAATTCAGGTGGTCTACAGTTTCAGAAGAATCTCCTTTGTGTTCTTCTAGGCTTTTTGTGCTTTTTCTTAAAGATGATGGTGGTCTAACTTCAGGAACAGATGAACTCTTGAGAACCTTTGGTTTTGGTGCTATCGCTGGTTTAGTTTTCTTTGTTGTTTGTATAACACCAGCAAACACAACATCTGGCTTAGGTGCAACAGGGGGAGGTGATGCCTTGTGTCCTACCACAAATTTTGGTTTTGGTGCCACTGGTGGCTTCTTAATTTCTAGAAAGGAAAAAACAAAAATTTTAATCATCATGAGCCTACAAAACAACTTATCTTGCATTACAGTACTTTTAAAAGATTCAACTTTTTATAAAATTTAAACTATTCAATTATTTACACTACTTCACTTTACCCCCACCCTACTTTTTTAATACCAGCATTTCTTCCTTTTAGTAGAAACACTCAGGTAATTTAGGGGGGAAAACAGAGGTTTTCTTAAACAAGGGTTTTTCAAAACCTAAAGCCTGTTAGAAATGTTTATCAAAAAATGTTCAGAAAGTACTTAAAAAGAATTTCTTGCTTGCCAAGACGCTGAAGTGTGATGAGAACTGAAGTCTACTAGCCTAGTTTTGCAGTTTAAGTGGAACATCACAAAAAAGTACTTTTTAAAAAAAAAGCATAAAATAGTGAAAATTAAAGGAGACTAAAAATTTTATTGTAATATCAATTCTATTATCCTCAATAAATCAATAACCCCCCTTCACCTTTAATATGCAACTATTTAACCTGACTGTGTCCTTTTTCCCTTTATTTTTACAGAAGCATCTACTAATGGGAATTTGCCACTATAGCCAGTTACGGGTATTGGGTTCTGAAGAGTGAAGTTTGGATGATAACTGATTCTCTAGCAGTGAAGTGCATTCCAAGATAGGAAGTACAATGAGGATACACAATGTCTTACTGAATTTTCCATCCCAAGTCATGCTATTTTCTATTAATCATGGCTTATGATCCATCTGACACTACTATAAATAACTTTTTTTTTTAAAGTATTCACTGATAGGACATTTTAATACATGCAAGAGATTATTTATGACATTTAGAAATCTAAAAAGATATCACATCATAACCAATTCTCACAAAGATCTTGATGCAAGAAAGATAATTCATTCAATACAACTGCAATGTTTCTCATTTAGCAGCAAAGTCTTTACATATCGTCTCCATTATTGAACAAACATCACTGTGTATTTTCCACTTTCCTTGTACATTCTTTTAAAAAGCCTAATAACATGTGATTCATGCTGCGTATCTGAAGAGATCATTTGGCCCACTGACTAGAAATTACAATATTGTTACAAACCCATGAGGTGTTTTCATTTTTAATGCTAAACTATAATCCCTGCCTTACTCTAGAAAAGTGAGAAAGAAGACTGAGCGTTAGGCTCTGTCTATACTACAGTTTATGTCAGCATAACTTATGTTGCTTAGGCGTGTGTACAGTGACATAAGTTACACCGACATAAGCTATGTGTGGACAGTGCTATGTCGGCAGGAGAGCTTCTCCCACTGATACAGCTACTGCCAGGGGTGGAGTAGTTAAGCTGCCAGGAGAGCTCTCTCCCATTGGCATAGTGCGGCTACATTAGAGAGTTTACAGCAGTACAGCTGCACTGCTGTAAACTTTCTAGTGTAGTCATGCTCCTAGAAGTAGAAAGTGCCATCTACTGAGAGACTCAGAGGGAGGACTTGTATAAAACTGTGCTAGTGCTCAGTCTAAAGGAGATAGAGAAAGACAGACAACTCTTCTGCCATAAAAACAGGAAAGCCATGTTTTTCTGGGCTGTGAATCACTATATCTAAGCCCAGACTGCCTCTACTCAGCCCCAAAACTCAGCACCTCTTGCTGTGAGGAATCATTTTATTCATCCCATTAGCGAGAGGTCAAAGCTAACCTGTGAGGCTCAGTACATAAGTCAGCTGCTAAGTGAACTCAGAATAGGCAGAGGAAAGGCTAGCAGGGGGGTTTCTAAAGAAATTTGCAGGAAGGTTTGTAGGAATATTTTCAAGACGTACAGCTCTACACACACAACAAGGATGACCAGCGACGAAACAGTTATGACCTGCAGAGGATGTGACACTTTCTGTATCCATTTCCTGCCTGAAAATAGTGATTTCCTCTGCATGAATTGCAAGTTGATGGCTGTGCTTCAGGAAAAGATTTGAGATCTGGGAGGACAGAAAAAACACTGGACAACCTGATTTGGGGAGCACAACCCTAGACCAAAATACAGAACAGAATGGTTTCAAGGAAGCTGAAAAGAGAGGAAAACAGAGAGGAGGCTTGGGAGTTTGTGACACAGTAAGGAAAGAGAAGCACGAGACAGTCTGCAGAGCCAGAAGCAGGACGATTTGAGACCACCAGAGAAAAGGGGACCAAGAGAAATTCACTAGTTCCAAGCATGTGGTGCAGCACTGCAAAGAACACACTGAAATATTCAGCTGGAGGCAAGAAACAGGGGTCTCTCACAGGACACACCTGAGGACTGATGCTCAGCCCAATCCTTGGAAACATCAAGCATGACTGAAGACCACAGAAAATCCAAAGAAGACAGACAATCCTCACCAGAGACTCAGTGTTAAGGTGGTGGATTAAACAATCTTCAGTGGATAAAAGGACAGCAGGACTGACTACCATCTTTCCAGAGCGAAGAAAACACATAACATTGAAAGGCTGGATGGGTTTATGAAAATGATGGGCAAGGATTTGTTGCTTATGTTACACATTGGCACGAATGACACTGCCTCAGAAGAGGCTTAGCAGATCATCAAGAGCTGAAGGAGAAGAAAGTATCAGTGATCTTCCCAGGGATTCTTCCTGTTCCACAAGTGAGATAGACAGCAGAAAATAATGGAGGGAAACTGGTGACTAAGTAAGTGATGAGAAGTAGAGGGCTCTGGTTTTGTGGAACATTGAGCCATCTTCTGTTGGGCAAGGAGGATGCATGGCTTGGTCCATTTACAACTCAACAGAAGAGGAATGAATCTTCTGGGTAGCAGACTAGCTAATGTAGCATGGAGGGCTTTCAACTAGCATCAACAGGAGAGGATGCTAAGGTGGTAAAGACAGTACATATGCTTAAACATCAAACTGGAACTCAAAGTAGCACAATGTAAAGAACCAAAGCATTAAGGTAAAGAAAAGAAATTCTTCAATTGCCTATGTAACAATGCTAGAATCTTGGATAATAAACAAAAAAAGTAGTGTTAGAAATATTCATTTATTAAAAGAAGTTTGATATGTTTGGCGTTTCTGAAACCTGGTGGGATGATTCGCATGACTAGAATGTTAAGGTCACTGATACATCTTGCTTTGGAAAGAATTGGCAGAGAAGACAGGTGAGTTTTAACTCTACATTAAAGATATCATTATCTGCTTCAGAGTTACTGACAATTTAAAAGAACACCACCAGGAATGTTTATGGATCAATGTGATAACTGATAAATCACAAGACTGGGTCTGGATGGAGGGTCTGCTATAAACCACCAACTCAGACAAGGGAACAAAACAAGAAGCTCCTTAAACATTTATCTATAACATGTAGAATGAAATCCACAATGATAATCCAATTTTCCCATCTGGGGGACACATGCTGAAGATCTTATGTTGCCAGTAAACAACTTTGGAATTTCCAAAAATTACTGATAACTTTCTAATGCAATAAGTACTCAGGGTAATTCTAATTCTATTAGATCTCTTTCTGACGAATAAAGATAAATTAATCAATTACTAAAAACTGACAGTTGTCCAAGTGCAAGTGATCACAATCTAATTTCATTTGTCATGTGTAAACAGAATATAAAACAAATCATATTTATTTGATACAGTCAATTTCTCAAATCTGAGAATAATTCTGAGAAAAATAAATTTGGAAGAAATATGTGAACATAAAAATGTGAATGATAACTGGGAATTGGTTAAATATGCCACAGTTATGCAAGAAAGTTTCTTTGGTTAAAAAATCATGGTTAAGAGGGAAGGTGAAGGCACCAATAAAAATTAAAAGATATTTAACAAATGGATTGCTTAGTAAGGTGGTCTCATTTGAAGAGCATGCTTTTTAACACCACTATATGCAAGGACACACATCTAGTTCACACTTGTAAAATGGGGTACTTTATCCTGGAAAGCAGTAATTCTGAAAAGGACTTGGAGGCTATGATCGACAATCAATTGTACTTGAGCTTCCAGGGCAATGCTGCAGCTAAGAGGCCAAGCAGTCTTCAAATATATAAATAGGAGAATATCAAGCAGGAGTAGGGGGCTGGGATTACCTCCTCATAGAGCATTAGACAGACTGTTAGCAGAACACCACATCCCGCTCTGGAGTCTAGATTTTAAAAAAAGGATGGTGAAAAATTGGAAAGGGTTCAGAAAAGAGCTACAAAAAACAACCTGAGATCTGGAAAAGATGCCTTACAGTTAGAGACTTAAGAAGCTCAATCTCTTTAGTTTATACAAGAGAAATTCAATTGCCTATGTAACAATGCAATTCTATCACCTTTAGTTATGTAGAACAGAATTTTATTCCGCAAGTAGACTTACTGAAACCCCTAGGCACTACTCTTGGAGTAATGTACTACTCTTCATGACCAGGGATAGAAGAATTTAGCATAAAACAACAACCTCACTATGAAATACTCCAGCTCCTATAAGGTAGGTAGGAAGGAAGAGAGATTGTTATTGCTATTTCTATTTATATATACTTAGGAGGCACTCAGAGGCTATGATGGAGGTTAATATTATACTTGGGTCACCACATAGATTCCAAATTATTTTAAAAGCCATCTAGTGATTTTAATGACAAAGGCCATTGTAGCCTGACTAATATCTTAAATAACTTATTTTTATGTCAATAAACCTTCAGCATCAATTTTGTACCTACAGAAAATTAGGTGTGAAATTAAAATAAAAATTCAAAAGAAGAGTTCTATGTACATGATCTAATTTCTACTTTCCCCCCAACCTGAAACAGTAGTGTTTTTTTCTCCATGTTTTGTTTTACACTTATGTAGAGACTGTGATTTTTCAGGTGTCCAAAAGTTATAAACCAAACAAAATAGGAAGTGAGTCATAACATCTCGGAAGATAACATGTGTAGCTTTTAAAATGCAAGGAAAGAAATTAGTTGTCTAGCAGCTGGATTTTCATAAAATAAGCTAAACAAATTCCACAAGTTGGGATAACTTTAAAGTGAATATAAGAGAAATGACTAAAGAACCTAACAAGCTCTTTGAGTCAGATTTTATTGAGATAAAGCTGAGTAAATATAATGTGATTTGACATGTTTTAAGGTTAAAAGGACACTAAATCCTGTAGGCCTCATGTTTTCAGCCCTTAAAAGTAATAAAGTTTGATAGGAAAAGTCATGTTGGTTTTGTTTCTACTGCAATTCTGCCCCCACAGGTACAGTTTCTGTGCTAATAAATAAACCACCTACTCTTTCACTGCCATGATTAAACCAAATCTCAACTTCCAACTTGCGTCTTCCCTCTTCTATATAAAATACATGCATATTCACATTTAAGCATTTATTCTTTGCTGAAGAAACAGTGTCATTAACCCAGGTTTCTTTTAAAACAAAGCATACACATACTACTCCAAACAGGGACTGAGTGAGCAAGGGAATATTGCTGATAAATGCACAATGTATCTGTAAAACAGAAATTGTGATTTTTAGTGTGATCATTGCAATAAGGAAATTCTTGTTTTAACTAATTTTCAATAATCATTTAAAAGCTTCTTTTAATACTGACTAAACACAATATTTTATAAACAAATTAATAGATAATCATATATGGGTCACTTCACCCATCAATGAAATACAACCAACTCTGGAGTTAAATTCAATGGCATATAACACTATGCCAAAACAATTAGTACTAGAAACAAAAAAGAATACAGTAGCATAGGTCGGGAACTAGAGGTGCGAGGGATGCTGCAGCACACTCTGGCTTGTAGTGGTTTCCATTATATACAGGGTTTACAGTTTGGTTCAATGGCTCTCAGCACCCCCACTATAAAAATTGTTCCAGCACCCCTGTACAGTAGCAAACTGAACATGCATTGAGTATTTCAAAAGACAGAATGTGAGTTGAAATTTGGACAGGTGGTCAGGGTTTACATTCCTACTCTTGTGTGCACGCACGCACGCGTGCGCGCGCACACACACACACACACACACACACACACACAAAAAGCCAGATCTATAACGACTATTAGTGGTTGGAATCACCTCCAAAACACAGATCCTCCAACAATACAGTGCCTCATTCAGTACTGATTCAAAGGGAAGAAGTCCACATTCAAAGACACTTATTCCTGCATTTCCTAGGTGTTTCAATCTATTCCTGGCAGAATTAAGAAGTGACAAGAATCAATACGGATGGGTTCTCTATCAAACTGCTTCATTCTGAAGATGCATTAAAATGACACCCAAGGGACACACTCAAATTCTTTACATTAAATTGAACCAAGAATGAGAGACATCTTGATATTTCAAATTTTCTATATGCTTTGTAGCACTGTTTATTGGGAAACACTACTTGTTAACAGCTGAATGATGCCCTGTAGTTTTAAACAGTATAGGCTCACTGTGACTAGAATGACAGCTAAATTTACAATTTACATTATTTTAATATTTATGGGATTAAGTGTAAAATTATGTAAAAAATAAAAATTTACATTAAAAAATACTACCTCCCACAAGCAAGTCTCTGTTGATTTCCTGTCTGTTACCACAAGTTAAAGCTCCCCATCTTCACTGCCAAAGCCTTTATAATCTTGTCCTACATACACCGATATTGTTTCTCCTACTCCCATTTCACTCCCCTTAATCCTTTCACATTAGTGCTTTTTTAGCCTCCACACCTTTCAACATGCTCCCTTGTGTCTCAGCCCCCTGTGCTTGCCAAGACAGATCCCCCCCTGCATACCTCTCCTCCTCCAAATCCCTCCATAAAACTAGTTTTCCAGGAATCCTTCCTACCTTCTCCTTACCAGTAATTCCCCACACTGTATCTTCCCTTTCCTGTTCTGTGTTTTATCTACCTCCGGGCCCTCAGAAATATGATGCCTAAACAACAAACTATAGCCTCAGTCTTGGACCCATGCAGATAGGTCCTGCACTGACACACAGCTTCATGAAAGTCACGAATCTCTAAAACTCTTGGAATAATAGCTTCCCAATGTCAAACAATCTGGCATTCTGGATCTTAGTACTATATCGAATTTTACTTCAATAGTCAAGCTCTGATCTCATGAGCACTCCATAATACAATTATTTTATTTTATTTGCCCAGCTGTTTAACTCTCAGAAAAAAATACAAGGTAAGGAACTCTAGTCCCAGAAATATTACTAAGTAACTTGAACACATCAGTCAGTGGTTAAATATACATACTCTCCTGCTTTATTTCTTAATTCACCAGCTCTAAATAGAATCACTTAGGAATTTATTAGGCAAACAATGTATTACAAGTAATTAAAAAATGGGAACACAATGAATAGGGCAGAAATGTGTATTCGTAAGTTTTTTATTTTTAAATAGGCATGATTAACTATAGGACCATTATGACAGGTTTCAGAGTAGCAGCCGTGTTAGTCTGTATTCACAAAAAGAAAACGAGTACTTGTGGCACCTTAGAGACTAACAAATTTATTAGAGCATAAGCTTTCGTGAGTTACAGCTCACTTCATCGGATGCATTAGATTGCCTTTGTTTAGGTAAGCAGTTCTATACGCTAGAGCTAGTCTCATGCAATACTGAAAAGTGCAATAAATTGGTTACTGTTTAAGTGTGTGTGTGCTTTTTTGTTGTTTTTTTTTTTAAACACACGAATTAAATTAGATCCTATAGAACCACATTTTTCCTCCATACAGGAAACATCTTATGTAAGGTTTTCATTGTTTTTAAACTGCTGCCTTCAAAAAGTTCCATAAAGCAGTTCATCAGCATAATTTATACACAATTTTATTCAATGGAAAAAACAGCTCTCATGCATGTTGGTTCATGCAGGCACAAGAAAGGAAGCCTACTAATCTAACAGATGGGCGAACAAATGTACTGACAATGCTTCTTTATATGACCAAACAACCAAAAAAACCCTGAGTAACTCCCTAAAATACAGGAAGCTTTCTTGTTTTAAAGCAAACATTTGCTTCGCATCTTTCTTAGCCATAAAATTGACAATAATACTTAAAAGTACAAAAGAACAGAAATGTAGGTCAGGTCAAGCTAAGTGTTTGTAATGAATGCTCCTCACTATGTATGTCTGCATACGTGATCAAGCTGGAAAGACTGGTAGGTTCTTGAGGTAAAACTGACTGTAGATGTGAATTAACATTAGCAACTGTGTTAAGGTTATACAAAGTGATATCAGAACATACAGATGAATATTTATTTTAGAGTGAAGAACAGATATTTAGAATTGCTTTGCCACAAGAAAAAAGAATCTAAGAATGTGGTGGTGTGTTTTCTCTACACTTTAAAAATAAAATAAATTACAATGAACTGGATGGATTATAAAAGACATTTTGCCATGGGGCACAATGTTCTTAATGGTAACAAATGACAATAACCAGAGCTCAGCAAGATGCTTTTATTATATGTCACTATAAATACGACTAATAAAGATAGTTGATCTTCTGTAGACTAATGTTTTTCAAAGTATGTGGTTCTACTACAGAGATATATACTTTGAAGGAAGTGAGAAGTATGAAATTGTCACTACAATGTAACTGGAGAATAAGGATAAGGGTTTATTTTTTAATTTTGATCATCTTGTGCCCTGTTGCTGATGTCAAACAGATACCACAGAATATCTACATTTTTTCTGTTATATATAAGAAATGCTGATTCTCTCTCAAAACATCAAAGAGCTCATTTTGACAGCGAGGGTCAAAGAGCAGAAAAAACACAACACTAACTGAGAAGTATTTTCTCACATGACTCTAATGACACTATACCGGTTTTAAAAACAATGGGTTTGAACCAAAAGAAAATTTACTGTTAAAGTGTAACAATGATAAAAAGTTAGGAGGCGAGTTGTCTAAGAAGAGGACACGTTCCACAGAATATTAGAAGACAACTTCAAAAGTGTTTCTAAAAGGCCGGACAGCAAAATAAAATAGAAAAAGAGGGAAAAACACTCCCCCATTCACGCTGTTGGGAAGCAAACAAACAAAAAAAGGGGCAGCTGTTACAACACCCTCCCCTCACCTCAAGTTTTCTCCCCTTCCTTCCAGTGCAAGCCAGGGCTTCCCACAAAAGGAAAAGATAGGTCCGACCATTTTAACGGGCACAAGAGCTCATTGAGGTCCACCCACAGGAACCAAGGGCATGGTTTTATCCAAAGGAGATCAAAATCCAAAGGAAAACAATGATTTCTCTTGGCAACAGCATCTCCACTCACAGCCTTGCCTCTAGAAGAAAAGGAGTACTTGTGGCACCTTAGAGATTTGTCCTCGGGCAACAGGGAGGGCAGAACCGTCCCTTGGAATCGTTTTCAGCAGAGCAAATCCCCAGCCCTGGTTCCCTCCGCGCTAAGGACGCGTTTGCGAGCCCGAGGGAGCAGGCAGGGAGCGCAAAGGCAGAATCAAGCTACTCGGGGGGCAGAAGAGCCGCGCTATTGGCTACCGTAGTCCAGAAGAAACTTTCCCAACTGTGTCAGTCGCACGCACTAGCGAGGGGAATGTACCTTCCCAGAGAGAGACGCCAGCCAACAGCAGCCTGGGGGCGCGGGCTGCAGAGACCCACTAGCCCAGGACACGCTGAAAGGCTTCTCAGGGAAACGCGCAGCCCCCCCCCTCGCTGCACTTACTAGAAGGGAAACAGGGCGGTGGGGGGAGGTCCTTGTCTCTGGGCGCCCTTTGAGGAACGGCAGAGTCCCCATCCCGCGGCTGTGCCTCGGGGGCTGGGCAGGCAGCGCTCCCCAGCAGGGAGAAAAGTCACCAGCCCAACCCCCCCCCCCTCCCGCCCCAAACTTTCCCCTCTTCCCTGAGCACCTACCGGCTGAGCTCATGGTGCCCCCCACGCGCCTCTCTTGCCGCCTCCTCCTCGCCCCTTAAGCCCTAGCCCCCCGCGGAGCTGAAGAGGACAAGCCCATTGTGCCGCCGCGCTACTGCCGCAAGGCGCCCCCCGGCCGCTCCTCCATCAGATCCCGCAGCTTCTCTCCGACTGAGCCCGAGCAGCAGCAGCTTTCACAGCCCTGCGCCGCAGGTCTGGGCTGAGCAGCGCGCCCTAGCGGCCGCGAGCCGCCAGCGCGGGATCACCGGGCAACGTTCCAAAAGCCGAGTTCTCGCTTGCCCCACCCCAAGCCACAGGGAACCCGAAGGGCTCCGCCAATCAGCGCAGCCCAGCCTCGAGCCCCTCCCCCTTCCCGGAAGCGGGCGCCCGCGCTGGCTGCTGGGAGTTGTAGTTTTCCCTGACCGAGGGCTGGCCCGGGTGGGGAGGCGTCGCCGAGGGCTGGTCGGACTCAGTTTCCCACAGTGCCCCGGGCGGGTGTCATGGCGAAGGATGACACCGGAGTTTGACGAAGAAGTGGTGTTTGAGGTGGGTGCGAGGCGGCTCCGAGGGCCGGGCCCTGGCTCCCCGGCATTGCTGGCGGCCCCTGGGGATGGGCCTCTGGGGTGGGGCCTGCGGCTGCGAGTGGGCACCGGCGAGCAGTCCAGGGATAGTCAGACCGGGCTTGCCCGGCTGGAGTGCCCTGTGTCAGTGCATGGGAGGCGGGCAGGGGTTGGTATGGTGGGACCCAGTGTGGGGTGAGACTGGGGCACGCCGGGCTGGAGGGCCCTGTGTCAGTGCATGGGAGGTGGGCAGGGGTTGGCACCACCTCTGGCTGTAGTGCACCAGGTGTAGTGCAGCCTAAGGATGATACTGAGATGGGTTTGCTGGAGCAGCTCGAGCTCCATTGTGTGTGGTACTGAATTGGGAAGTGGGCAGTTGTAGTGGCCTAGTATGATCTAATGTCTGGAGTTGAGCGGTAAGGCTCGCATTTGGAAAAACCTTAACTCCATGCAGTTTGGATAACAAGCACTGCACATACTTGCCATAGGGACTGGTGTTTTAGAAATACCTAATTAGATAAATTCAAATTGCAAAATCATATGGGAGATGCAATGAATTAGCTGTTGTAGCTGAGGTCTTAGTCTGGGAAACTGCTGTAGTACAGTTGTTGGAAAAGATTGGGAACTACTGTAGCAGATGAAAGCAGAGCAAGATCCTTTAGTTTACAGTATCTCTTCCGCACATGGTATCACTTCCGCACATGGTATCACTTTTGAACTATGAAGTTGAACAACTTATCTGTAGGACCGCTTTTGTTTGATGCTGTACATTTTTTATATTTTAATAATTTAAAATAAGTACAAAATACTGTTTAAAATTAAACACATTGGTATGCAGTCAGGTTAATCTATTAACTTAGTTCTTAGCTAACAGCAGTTACAAAAAGTAGGAAGTACTCGTAATCCACCATACATGTAAATTAAGGATAGTGAGCCAACAGAATGGGAACCACATTTGCGCACAAAGTCAGTATGAGGATGCAAAATCAACATGAAGTCAGCACACCAGAGAATAAATCTGGGGGGGAGGGCGGATCCAGATTTTGGGAACCATCAATGAGTTTTGGGAGATATAAGGAGAAGCAAAAGGATACTACTTTCTTTCAGGAAGGAAGCAAAAGAACCGGACTTTTGCATTTATGAAAGTGAGATCCAACCATGTTGGTTGGAGACACTGGGAGATAGACAACTTTAGACAATGGTTTAGCTTGTTAAGTTAAGTTTAGCCATGTTATAATTTTGTTTTATATGTAACCTTTCTGTTTGCATTATTATCCTTACTCGCTATCTCTTAAATCTTAGGCTTTGATAATAAACTTATGATTGTTTTTGTTATAAATATCTCTCAGTGCTGTGTTGTTACAAAGGAATCGATCCTCAACTGAATCAAACAAGCTAGTTTGTGCACTGTCCCCTGGAGGATAGCAAACTGGTATTTCTGTGAGTAGCTGGTAACGGGTTGGATATCACAGAGGAATGCTTCAAAGGGGCTTGGAGACTAAGGTGCACCTATAGTTAACCTGTAAAGCTGGCAATGCCCTGAGAAGATTGTTTGGGCTGGTGTTGTAGGGAGCTGTTAAGCACCATGACGTCTCACTCTTGCTGGAGGCAGGCAGGTAACAACATGACTCCCAATCCTGGGCACCTTGAGAAAATGTCACAAGGTCACACCTGCATTTGCATTTTACGTGTCATTTTTTAAAAAAGAAAATGAATTATTAAATCCCTATGGCTACTGGTTTCTAAAGTGGAACCAACCCACTGTATAGAAAAGCCTTATTAGGCTATGGAGATACTAAATGATCTAATATTTAGTAGTTGATTGTTTCTTTCATGGCTTTAATAGATAACTGTTTAGATGCTACTTGTTATTGGTTATAGAAAAGTACAATCAGTTTTATAGGGTTTCTTTTTTACAGTAATTTCAGTTTGTCGGTTTGTTAAGAGGGAATGTCCTCTCCTGGATCACTAACTGGTTAAAATATAAGAAATGGAGAGTAGGAGTAAATGGTCAATTTTCACAGTGGAAAAATGTGAATAACAGTGTCTGGCCAGACCTGTATTGGGACTTATGCTGTTCAACATATTTATAAATGATCTGGAAAAGAGGGCGAACCGTCAGGTGGCAAAATATGTAGACGATACAAAATTACTTAAGATAGTTAAATCCCAAACTGGCTGCAAAAAGTTAGAAAGGGATCTCACAAAAGTTGGTGACTGGGAAACAAAATGGCAGATGAAACTCACTGTTAAGTTTAACACAATATACATTGGAAAAAATAATCCCAACTATACATACAAATGATGAGTTCTAAATTAGATTTACCACTCAAGAAAAAGATCTTGGAGTCATCGGGGATAATTCTCTGAAAACATCTGTTCAATGTGAAGTGGCAGTCCAAAAAGCTTACAGTGTCACAAACCATTAGGAAAGAGAGAGACAGAAAATATCATAATGCTACTATATACATCCTTATGCCTTACACCTTGAATGCTGTATGTGGTTCTGATAGCCCCATCTCAGAAAAGATGGATTAGAATTGGAAAAGATACTGAGAAGGGAAACAGAAATGAGTAGGGATATGGAACAGTTTCCATATGAGGAAAGATTGAAAAGGCTGGGACTGTTCAGCTTAGAAAAGAGATGACTAAAGAGGATATGTTAAAGGTCTATAAAATCACAAAGGGTATGGAGAAAGTGAATAGGGGATTATTTACCCTTTCACATAACACAAGAATTAGGGGTCACCTGATGAAATTAATAGGGAGTAGATTTAAAATAAACATAAGGAAGTAGTTCTTCACACAAAGCACAGGCAACCTGTGGAACTCATTGTCTGGGGATGTTGTGAAGGCCAAAAGTATAACTGTTAATAAAATAATTAGATAAGTTATTGGAGGATAGGTCCATCAATGGCTATTCGCCAAGATGGTGAGGGATGCAATCCCATGCTCCAGAAGCTGGGCCCGGATGAAAGGGGATGGATCACTCAAAAGTGCCCTGTTGTGTTCATTCCTTTGGAAGCATCTGGCATTCTTATACACTGTCAATGAATCTATACGCTAAAATTGGAAACATTAGAGTAGTTAATTGGGCTTAGATATTGAGGTGCCTTTTAAAGTGAATTTGTAATTTGGATTCAGTTTTCCTTAATGTTGGGAAATTTTTACAAACCTCACAAAAACACAGGACTGACTTACGTGTTCTGATTAAGGCTACGTTTTAGTCACAGGTATTTTTAGTAAAAGTCACGGGCAGTAAACAAAAATTAACATCCCATGACCTATCCATGACTTTTACTAAAAATACCTCTGACTAAAATTTGGGCAGGGGGCTGCAGGTGCTCCGGGAGTGTGTGTGTCAGGGGATGCCACAGGTGCTGGGAGAGGTGGCCTGGGACCCCCTGCTGGGGGGGGGGGGGCGCCAGGCTTTGGTCTGTGGCCCAGGACTCTTGCTGGTGCTGGGGGGCGGAAGGGTTGGCGGGGCTGGCAGGGGCTCTTTACCTGGCTCCATGCCCATGCAGCTCCTAGGTGGCGGAGGGGCACAAGCGCCAGGTTCCGTAGCTCCCATTGGCCGGGAACTGCAGCACAGAGCCCCCCTCCACCGCCTAGGAGCTGCAAGACCGTGCCCCCACCCTGAGTTAAGCGTCCCTCCCCACACCCCTTAACCCGTAGCCCATGGTCCTGAGTCCCCTCCCCCACACCAAAACTGCTGCTTGTGCTAGCCCAGGAGCTGCCCGGCTCGGGCAGCCCTGAGCCAGCACCAGCTGCTGCAGAAGTCACTGAGTTCACAGAAAGTCACAAAAAGAAAAGGAGTATTTGTGGCACCTTAGAGACTAACAAATTTATTAGAGCATAAGCTTTCGTGAGCTATCGCTCTCTCAGATCTTGGGAGACAGACCAGTCCTTGCTTACAGACAGCCCCCCAATCTGAAGCAAATACTCACCAGCAACCACACACCACACAACAGAACCACTAACCCAGGAACCTATCCTTGCAACAAAGCCCGTTGCCAACTCTGTCCACGTATCTATTCAGGGGATACCATCATAGGGCCTAATCACATCAGCCACACTATCAGAGGCTCGTTCACCTGCGCATCTACCAATGTGATATATGCCATCATGTGCCAGCAATGCCCCTCTGCCATGTACATTGGCCAAACTGGACAGTCTCTACGTAAAAGAATGAATGGACACAAATCAGACGTCAAGAATTATAACATTCAAAAACCAGTTGGAGAACACTTCAGTCTCTCTGGTCACTCGATCACAGACCTAAGAGTGGCTATACTTCAACAAAAAAGCTTCAAAAACAGACTCCAACGAGAGACTGCTGAATTGGAATTAATTTGCAAACTGGATACAATTAACTTAGGCTTGAATAGAGACTGGGAATGGACGAGTCATTACACAAAGTAAAACTATTTCCCCATGGTATTTCTCCCTCCCACCCCACCCCCCACTGTTCCTCTGATATTCTTAAAAAGAAAAGGAGTACTTGTGGCACCTTAGAGACTAACAAATTTATTAGAGCATAAGCTTTCGTGAGCTACAGCTCACTTCATCGGATGCATTTGAAGTGAGCTGTAGCTCACGAAAGCTTATGCTCTAATAAATTTGTTAGTCTCTAAGGTGCCACAAGTACTCCTTTTCTTTTTGCGAATACAGACTAACACGGCTGCTACTCTGAAACCTCTGATATTCTTGTTAACTGCTGGAATTAGCCTACCTGCTTGTCACCATGAAAGGTTTTCCTCCTTCCCCCCCCTGCTGTTGGTGATGGCTTATCTTAAGTGATCACTCTCCTTACAGTGTGTATGATAAACCCATTGTTTCATGTTCTCTGTGTGTGTGTATATAAATCTCTCCTCTGTTTTTTCCACCAAATGCATCCGATGAAGTGAGCTGTAGCTCACGAAAGCTTATGCTCTAATAAATTTGTTAGTCTCTAAGGTGCCACAAATACTCCTTTTCTTTTTGCGAATACAGACTAACACGGCTGCTACTCTGAAACCTGTGATTAAGAAAGTCACAGAATCTGTGACTTCTGTGACCTCCGTGACAGAATAGCAGCCTTAGTTCTGATGTGTGTGTGTCCTAATTCTTGTTATAATGCATGTGTACAGGTTTGTTTATATTGAGATACGCATTAAAGCACATACACAATTATTTGCCATTCTAAATCTCATTTTACAGGAACAATTCAGTATGTGTCAATTTTTCAAAAGAATTTATCACCCAGCACCTCCCAAATCTGGCTGCAAAGAAATACTGAAACTAAGATCCATGTTACCACATTACACCAATTTGGGTCTGCTTTTTTGTTTGTTTGTTTGGGATTTTGGTTTTTTTTAGATGCTCTCAGACCATTTAGGCACAAAATTAAAATGTTGTGGCTTCTTTTTGCGAAGAAATGAATAATTTTTTTAATTGCTGAAAACATTTTTATTTAAATGACCAAAAAGTAACCAGAAATGGCCCCTTAACTTACTTGTTTGTGCTGTGTAAAATTTAGTAAGTAAATAAATATTAAAGGATGGAAAAGAAACAATTTTAAAATTATCAGTTTGAAGTTTGTTTATGAAGAGCATCAGATTATTGATTACTTGCAGTTGTGCTACAGCATTGTTTTTCTTTATATACAAATCTTGATTTCTCCCAGTCTATCATCTCTAACTTTTTCCTTCAGGAAGTTTAATGAAAAGGTGGTATTAACTTGTACTTTTGATTTGTCTCAAAAATAATATCACAGCACTTGAGTTTTAAAAATAATAATTTTATGATAGGAATATAAAGTATGTAGAATATGATGGTACCCCAGAAGGCACCCAATAGTTATGTCATTTTACAGGATTTCTGCTATTGGGTTTATTACTCTTAGCCAGTTAGTCATTGAATCTGCTGATTTTTCACTATTTCAGTAACACTGCTTAATATTTTAGTATGAGTGGCAACAACTGCTCTATTTAAGGTTACATTATTTATTATTATTTATTTAATTATTATTTACATTTCTATTCTAGCACAAATTTCATAATTTTGAGAATTTCAGCTTTCAGACTGAAGATTTTGATACGTGATCTCTGAAGGTAAATTTTTAGGAACATCTGAGTGGAGAAATACTTACCTTGTTTTTTTTGTTTTTTGTTTTTTTAAAGTGCGACTTTTCTTTGAACAACTCTAAAGCTTAAAAAAGCTGTGGGTTAAAAGTTGGAATTTAGAATGGATGTAGCACTCTCTGAGGGGATGTGCCTATGGTTCTGAAGAAAACTGGTTTTGATGTGAATGAGTTAGGAGCCTTTGAAAAATTTTGTAATATGCATAGCTAAGAATTATTCACTGTACGTACATGTGTGGCTGATTGTGGCAGTCTGTTCCTCAAAGCAGCACCCCGGAACCCCCATATTCACCAGTATCATATATAATCATATTATAACTTCATATATAATGATATCTATCTTACAAAGTATGCCTTGTTGAGTTATCATTTTAAAGGTCTTGATCTATTGAACATTAATATCCTGTTGGATTGAATGTGCCATCATTTATATATGAAGTTTTGCTATGTGTGTGTTACTGAAATATGTTGTGAGGTTGGGAACACGCACAACTAGCCTTTCAGGTACAACAATAGAATAGCCAGACGCATTGATGGCCCATTAAAGGGAATCCACTCCTGATGGCTGTCCCAGAAAACTTCTCAAGGAGAACACATAGACAATGGAGACTGCTTGACCAGTGGAGACTGCCTGATCCCCATATCAAAAGATCTTTCCAGCAAGCTGCAAGAAACTATAAAAGAGGGGAAGTGACATCATGACTTGGCCTCACTACCCCCACAACTCAACCCCTGGAAACACGTCTGGAGGACAAAGACTTTGAACTCGGGAGGGTGGTCCCAGCCTGGAAAGGAGTCCCAGGCTGTGTACTGAGGAACTATACCATCTGTCAGAGTGGGTCACTGCTTGATTCAAATCTTGTTTAGTTTGTGGAACTCAGAGTGCGAATTTGTTTTTCTTAGATAACTAACTTTGATCTCTGTGCTTGCTACTTACAATCACTTAAAATCTATCTTTCTGTAGTTAATACATCTGTTTTATATTTTACCTAAAACAGTGTGTTTTGTTTGAAGTGCTTGGGAAATCTCAGCTCAGTTTACAAAGGCTAATGTGTGTCCTATCCACATTGAGGAAGGGGTGGACTAGGTAATGAACTTACACTGGTCAGGCTTCTGACCAGGACAAGATGGTACAATTCTGGGGGTGCAAGGCTGGGGAGATGGGGGGAATTGGCTGGAGCCTCTCTATTGTTGGTTCATGAGTAACTGGCAAAGCATTCATGTCACCCAGCTGAGTGTGTCTCTGCCTGTGGATGTCTGTAAGTGTAGTGCCTGGCAGAGGTTTGTAGCTTGTCACAGCATCACAGTGTGAGAGGAATACCCCAGGTTGGTGGGACAGAGGGCTCAGCGGTCCCACAGTCCAGGTTTTACCCTAGGGACTGCATCACACTGATTTAGCTGTGTAGTGAAATATATTGCTGTGAATTAATAGGGACACCTGAGTCTGAAGTCAGGATTCTTGCACATTTTATAAAGTGTAGAAGGCTTCTGCTCTTTGTAAGGTCTGGAGGGAGTCCTCTTATGTTGCACCTTAGGAGCTCTGCATTGCCTCAAGTTTTGAGGAATGGGACACTATCTTGTTGTCCATGTAAGATATTAGGGAAAGGATATTTTAGTGGTATCTTTCTTATCTAACTGTGACATACCCAGGGTACAATCCAGACTAATGAGTCATTGTGTCACCCCTATCCTCTAACCTGGGGTGCCCTTTTCAAAGCTTTGCTGTTGTGGCCTCCGCTCTGAACTGCTCACAAACGGTCTCCGGCATGCAAGTCACTCCCAGCTATGTCTCTGTGTGTGCTGCAGCTAGCAGCCACACCTTGACTCTCACCAGCCTGGGTTATATTGCAAGATAACCCCTACATACCCCTTCTAGTTCCCCCCCCCCCCCCCCAGAAATGTAGGCCCTGTACTGCCCAGCCTTTTCTGGACAATGCAAGCTTATATAAAGTCTGTCATTTTATTAATAGAAATGATATTTGCACATCTTGTTTTCCCTAAATGGAATTTCCCAGGCACTTTGCTTCAAACACACTGGATTAGATAAAACAAGTTTATTAGCTGCAAAGAGAGCAATATTAAGTGAGTAGGAATAATGAGGCATAAAAGTCAGAAATGGTTACAAGAAATATAAAGCTGTCAAGATTTCTTCCCCACTCTGAACTCTAGGGTACATATGTGGGGACCTGCATGAAAACCCCCTAAGCTTATTTTTACCAGCTTAGGTTAAAACTTCCCCAAGGTACAAGCTATTTTACCTTTTGCCCTTGGACTTTATTGCTGCCACCACCAAGCATCTAATAAATATATAACGGGAAAGAGCCCGCTTGGAAATGTCTTTCCCCCCCGAAATCCTCCCCAAACCCTACTCCCCCTTTCCTGGGGAAGGCTTGATAAAAATCCTCACCAATTTGTATAGAAGAACAATGAAGAAGCAATCAGGTTCTTAAAAGAAGAATTTTAATTGAAGAAAAAGTAAAAGAATCACCTCTGTAAAATCAGGATGGTAAATACCTTATAGGGTAATCAGATTCAAAATATAGAGAATCCCTCTAGGCAAAACCTTAAGTTACAAAAAGACACAAAAACAAGAATATACATTCCATTCAGCACAACTTATTTTATCAGCCATTTAAACAAAACAAAATCTAACGCATATCTAGCTAGATTACTTACTAAGTTATAAGACTCCATTCCTTTTCTGTTCCTGGCAAAAGCATCACACAGACAGAGAGAACCTTTGTTTCTCCCCACCTTCCAGCTTTGAAAGTATCTTGTCTCTTCATTGGTCATTTCGGTCAGGTGACAATGAGGTTATCCTAGCTTCTTAACCCTTTACAGGTGAAAGGGTTTTTCCTCTGGCCAGGAGGCATTTTAAAGGTGTTTACCCTTCCCTTTATATTTATGACAAAAGCTAAAACAACTGGTGCCTAACTTAGCAAAGTATGTTAAATTCAAAGCATGGTTTTCTCACCACATGCTCTCAGCAGTCTTGACCATACTTTTTAGGTCAGAACCCCTTCTATAGTTCACTGGCTGCTTCCTTTGTCCTTTACGGTGCAGTGAATTGATGGACAGAGAGAGAGGAGGGGTCCTTGGGGTGTTTGTCCCTCCCTTTTTATAGTGTCAGTCCTCCCTTGGAAAATATTTCCACCTGAGATTCTGAAGACAGAGTGTCTATAGGAAAGAATATCTTCTGCTGCTTTTCCTCACCTGTTGGAGCTTCTTTTGTTTCCTTTCTGCTTGCTGACTCCGTTTACTGCTTAAATACAAATTAAGCAGAGCACACGTTCTGTTTGCCAACATCAGTTTGGAAGGTGTGTTAAGTTCACCATACAGTGAAATTTTATAACTTCACATACAGTGTTGCTACACATTTTATCAGGACAATATTGACCAGCAAATTATGAGTTGTCAAATATCTTACAAGGCATACTTTCTACAAAGATTAAAACAGTGTGTAGGGTGTGGACATGGGGGTACATTCTGCCATATAGCTATTTTAGGATTATACTGTCATTCATCACCATAGCATCTGAGCACCTTCCATGTGTAATCAGTAGCAATAGTGAAGTCCCGAGTGAATAACCAAGTAGTTCCAGATTATGGTCTAGCTAAATGATTCTGGATTTGCAAGACAGAACAATTTAAAATTACTGGACTTAGTAGGCATATATTTGAAGCTCTACTCAAGTTGTTGAAAGAGAGAAAGAACTTTCCCCCTTCTCCCTTCCCTGTGACTCCTGGCTGTGGTGAGGGATGAAGATCCCTGTTACTCTTCCCTTCCCCCTGCTTTTGGTTTTTCCATTCTCTCCCCTCACTAATTTCAGTACCTGATCATTGACTTCCCAAGCAGCCATCTGAAATTGATATGATTCTTGACATTTTCCTTGCTGGTAGTGGGGTTCTGCATATAGCACTAGTGAAACTGATCAGTCTTGTTAATTTCACTGTGTCTCTGCTTAGAAAAGCTATGTACAGTTGCAGATGTGTTAGAGCTGCCTGTCTGCAGACTCAGAAAGATTATACTGTGTTGGTTTACCTGTGGTTCACTTTTGGGAGACTATTCTTGCAGCCATAAAGTCTAGAAACTTAATTTTTAAATGAAAGCTTAAATTCTGGAGAATATTAGAAGCCGTCTCTCTTGCCAGGGCAAACTTTCCCACTCCCAAGGAATGGATTTTTAAAGCTCTGTCTACATTTAATGAGGTTATACTGAGAGATCCCTTCATGGCTTATTTTTTTTGTATAGCAGCATATTAAAACCATATCACCTTGTATCATGTTTGTGTAGTAATATTAGAGTTGTGTAATATATAGTAGTAGAGATCTTTACTGATGGTTATCCAAAGACACTAGTACTATAGCAAGAAAAGTGACCAGAATAATTTAGATGCAGATAAACATGAAGTGGGCTTCAACGGTTTGTGTATAACGGGTTCAAAAAAGAACCAGATACGTTCTTTTACTTACTAAGTTATAAGACTTAGAAGGGAGCTGGCCAGGTAGGGAGAAGAACTGGCCTTGGGAGCTCCTGAGGAAGGATGCAGAAGCTGCTCCTCTGCGAAGAGAGGAACCAACCCATTAGGACAGGGGTTCTCAAACTGGGGGCTGGGACCCCCCCAGGGGTCGCAAGGTTATTACATGGGGGGTCACGAGCTGTCAACATGCACCCCAATCCCTGCTTTGCCTCCAGCATTTATAATGGTGTTAAATATATGAAAAAGTATTTTTAATTTATTAGGGGGGTCACACTCGGAGGCTTGCTGTGTGAAAAGGGTCACCAGTAAAAAAGTTTGAGAGCCACTGCGCTAGAATCAGACAGTCTAAAGGCATTGTGTTTGTTTTGTGTTATCTTGATTGTAGACTGGAAAAGCTTGAACTATAGAGTGTATGCCTGAAAGTGCATAGGAAGTGGCCTAGGGAGGACTGTCTTAAGGTGCTCCGGGGTGCCTGACCTTGGCTACTCTCAGAGGGCCCTGAGCCAGAGTCTGGTACAGTGGGAGGGCCTGGGCTCCCCTACTACCCTCTAACCACTATATGCCACCTCCATCAAGCACCAACTGTTACACATCCATACAACCGAAGTATAAGATTTCTTTTTCTCCTATCACAGTTCAGATCCCAGAGGAAAGTCTATTCTATATCAAAAAGAAGTTTTGGAAGCTGGGTCAAGAGGACCAAAGATACAGAGAATCAAAACCACAAATCAAAGTTCATAGTTCAAGCCTCATTTTATAATTGAACATTAACGTGCTGAACTGGGAAGAAGTTTGGCTATGCAGTCAGATTTTGAATATGCAAGTTCACATCTGGAACTCCACCCATTAAAAAGATTTTGCATTTGAGCTATATATTTTAGTTCAGGCCTCTTCCTAATACAGACAGTCAGACTCATACACCTCGGAAAATAGATATCTGTGTGCAGAAAAGAAATCTGTAGGATTGGAAGGAAACTCTCTGTCTTCTTGCAGGAGTGGAAGAAGCCCACCACCAGAAATGAGTCCTTGTGACAGGGCATACAAATCCTGCACCAGTAAGGAAGGAGTTAAGCAGTTGCCCTGGGTCTTGGCAGCCCCAGCCCACCACTCCTGCAATGCATGCAGAGCTTAGAGGAGGAACTCAAAAGGAGGGCAGGCCAGCTCAATTGAGGTGGACAGTGGAAGGGAACAGACCTGTGCTCTGAGCTCTTGGGAAGGAGCACCGCAGGAGCTCTTGTTAACTGAGACCTGGCAATACTGACTTGACCAAGCCTGCAAAGGAGGGGCTGATGATTATTTTTGAAGGTCAGAAACTTCGTTGTTTGTTCAGTTCTTTAATTTACCCTGTGGGGAAAAAGGGGACTCTGGTAGGAAGTGATCCGGGGAGGCCCTGGATCAGAGCCCAAAGGAGATAGTGGGCCCAGTTTCCCCAAATAATCCCTAAAGAGGGGACAATGGTAGGAGTCTATCCTCAGCAGGCAACCAAACTGGAGAAGGCTCTAGACACACAAGGGTCCAGACCCCAAGTCCCTGACCTAAGTAGAGGGCCTCAAAGCTCTTTCAGGCAACCAAAGACTTGCTTTCTTTCATGGACTAGAATGTGTGACCTGGCTGGATGGCTGAGTCACTGCAGGGCCAGATCACGGCTGTCAACAGGAGTTCCAGGAAAGAAGAGGACTTGCCAAGTCCTGCCTGACCACTGGGTGGCACTAGTGGTAAATGACTCTCTTTACAGTCTTGAAAATAATGGATAAAAGAATGCCATACCATAGAATGTATAGAATATCCAAAACCACATTTAATTCAAGCAAAGCCTGTAAATCATGATATAAACTGCTATCAATTTTCTTTTCCTGTAGAAATATAAGGCCTATTCTCTAATCTGAAAAATTTGAGTCTATTCCATCTCTTTTGCAGCTTTCAAGAAATCCAAAAATATGTATACCTTGAGTAGCTAGACAAATATGCCAAATATCATAGGTTCAAGAAGAACACTGTGATGGCTACACTTTCAGGCATCCAGTCAGGAAACTATATGGTGTTGACTGACATGGTGGAAGTGCAGCTTTGACATTTTGATATTCATTTGTCACAGAAAGCTTATTGGATCCTTGTGAAATTTAGAAAAATCCCAGTGTAAGGGTCTACCTTTACCTGGTATAATGGAGCAAGCTTTAATTCACCCCCTTTGAAGATGTACATGTTTTCTACATAGATAAAATAGCCATGCACATGTGTAGCACAGCTTTCCTTTGGTTAAAATGTTGGTTAAACTGCAGCCGGTGGATAAAGTGAATTTTTGAATCCCTCATCACTTGTTCAGTCAAAACCAGTTTTTAACAACACACTCAGACCATTCCCAATGAAAGTTATTTCCCACTCAATTTCAGCTGTGCTAGAACAGGTGTTTTTTTGTTTTGTTTTTTAAAAAACAAGTCAAGCTTTTTATTACTGTGGGGAAAGTGTACGCTACCTGCCTCTCATTCAAAAACCCCTGAAATCTGTTAGGCTCACACCTTCAAAAGAGTTTTCTTTTTGACAGAAACCAAACCTAGAAATCTTCAGCCAGAAGGAGTCTCAGAAGGTTATAAGGGATGGAAAACAATAGCAGTTGAGAGCTGTAATAGTCTTATGATGTCATCGAAGCATAGAACTGGAAGGGATCTCAGTAGGTCACTTTATTATGACACCACATACTAGAAAGATTAAGGAAGAAATAATCTTGCTCTCTTCCCATTTTATAAATCCATTGCAGGATTCAATACACAAAGCCAACTTAAAATTTACACTTCTGTAAAAGATGTGTTACTTACCATTCTCACAAGCATCATCTAAGATTACTATAATTGAAAGAAGGGAAAAATTATTTTTCTCCCATTTTGTTTACTTCATGCATTTGTGTATTTTGTGTACATTTAGTTTCCATGGTTTCTCTTTTTCTGGTCAGTCATTTCCCCGTTTGTGTGGACCTTTCACACAGCAATAGGGAGAGAAAATAAGGTAAATACAAGTTTTAAATATTAGAAAATGTGATTGTTATACCACAAAAATTGGCAGGAGGATTCAGAGGCATGTTTAGTACTTGAAAATATTTTAACTCACGGTCTGAAATTGACTAGCTATTAAGCTGAATTTCCTACAAGTAGACTCTCAAAGGGAAGAGAGATGGGAAAAATGTTAGAGGTACATATAAAAATCTAAAATGTATTGGGTATTATTTCTTGTCTCTTTTCCTCTCAGAAAAAGTCAACAGTAATGTAACTTGATCTCTTTCTCTCAAGTTTGCTTATACAATCAAAACTACACACTGTGCAATCCATTGGGACACTAGCCCTCTGGGGCTGCAAAGGTTAGCAGTTAGTAGGACTCTGCTTGTTGCTAAGTTAAACATTATGGCATATAGTTCTGTAACTTTTCTGTGCTTATAGTATATTGGTTGTATTTCAGATGTGAATATTCTATTTAAATATTCTATTCATATTCTAGTTAAATCAAATTCAGAAACCCCCTGAAAAAAACTGTTTCTGTGTTCTTGAAGTAGACAAATGAGAATCCATCTTTAGCTCTTTGGCTGCAGATATTGCATATCCTCCTAGATGTGTGCTTTTTAAAAAATGCCTGCCTTGAGGCACTAGGTCAGGTAACAGCAGTTTGGGGCCCTGCAAGATATTTCCTGCTTGGCTGTTTAACCTTCCAGAAAGCTTCTGCTGGTGTTTTTGTGTGTGTGTGTGTGTGTGTGTGTGTGTGTTTTTGGCTCTTTGTTTTGCCAACCCTCCTATGTTTTGTAATAGCTTATATTTTGCAGCACAGGATCTCTATTATATCTTAACAATGATACCAGTGTGTTAGATCTCAATCCTCAGGGATCAAATTTTGGAGAGGAGAGAAATAATGGTGCTCTCCCAAGTGCCACTAACACATCTGCTTCCTTGCAACACTATGGTGAGACAGCAATCACAGTGCCTTCCCTTATAAGGACATGTCTACACTACAAACTTAAGTCGATCTGTGTTAGGTCAACTTACAGTCAGAGCAGTAGTTACTGCAGTGGTTCATGTCCGCACTACCCTCCTGTCGGTGGCACGCATCCTCACAAGGAATGCTTCCGCTGACTTAAGGGGGCAGTATGGGAGGCTGAGATCCTGGTCTTTTGGCTCCCTGCTCCCCTCCGGGAGCCTGGCTTGCCCCCCAGACTCCGTCTTAGGAGCACAGCTGCCCTCCTGGGCTGTCAGCTCCCTGCTTCCTGCCATGAGCTCGGCAGCTGCCTTGGTTCCCAGCAGGGAGCTCTGCGCCCAGAGCCTGGGCAGTTGTTGGGCTCCCAGCAGGGAGCTGGGCACCTCGGTGCAGCTGGGCTCCCAGTGGGGAGCCAGGAGCCCAGGTTTTCTTGTCAATTGCAGGCTCCAGCACAGAGCCCTGAAATTGACAAGAATGACAGCCAACAGCCCATGTAAGTAATCCTCAGTCTGTGTGCGTCACCCTAATTACACCGATATAAGCCCTACACCTCTTTTGGAGGTGAAGTTATTATGTTGGTGTAGCAGGACACTTACATCAGTAGAAGCAAAGCTGTACTGTAGTCACTGATATAATTAGGTCGACTTAACTCTGTAGTGTAGACCAGGCCTTAATCATCATAATGGGATTGTCCCTCTTTCTTCTCATGTGTTTTGCTTAATAGTGAAATTGATAACAATGTTGAAATTTAATTGATTCTTGGGATTCAGAGTTAATACCAACTGAGATGGATAAGAGAAGGTCACACCTCAGAGCTATTGTTTAAAGCTGTCTGCAGACTCAGAAGGTGTTAGGTTGGTTTAGACTGACTCCAGTTTAAAAAAAGTTCAGCTCATAGAGCTACTGCAAACTAGCCAGTGGGCTCCTTACTCAGTTGAGTTTTGCTCGTGTAAGGAATATGGGGTTGGATGTTTGCACATTCCTAAACTTCCTGCATCAAGCTCCAGGTACAGATTTTGGGAACATCCAGCAGTATCTTCCTTTACCTGCCTCCGTTCCTTTTGCCCTCTATCAATGATGCACTTACCACTTTTTGTTATACTCTTTCAATTATGATTCTCCACTTATGTCTTTGTCATGAAAGCTTCAGACTGTACCCTGCAGCCCCTGTTTTAAGTGGGGAAATAGTATTGTGGCCAGTACTAATGAATATGAGAGCTCTGTCTAGTATTCCTTAAATATACATTATCTTAACATTTCTTTATAAAGTACTTCTGTGGTGGCAATAACATGCAGCTACCTGCAGAATCTGTGTAAGGAAAAATTCCAAGAGCTTTATCTTCTCACAGTTACAATGGTGTGGAACTTACTTAACCCTTTCAGTGCAGTTAGATATACCATGTAATTGAAATATGTTGTACATCAGAAATTCTCCTGGAATAATGAGAGGAGAGGTAAATGGATCCAAGGACTGCTTTGAATGCTGCATTTAAGCTATATTTTGCTTTAGCTTTTCTGCTGAAGTACTAAAGAAACGAAGTACTGTCTACTACCCATTACAGAGAAAATGGAGTAGTAAATTTAAATGACTTTCTTTCGCTGTCTCAAAATCATTGTCTAATATTAGCTTTGTGTTGTGAGCGATTTGCTGGATGACCGTCAAATCAAATGAGATGATTACCAGCCAAGAGAATACGACCAATACTTTTAAATACTGTTGCTTGGAAAGCCTTTTTAATGGCTTTTATCTGACGTTGAAGTGCAGTAATTCTTTTAAGCGGTATCTTTTTAAAAGCTTTTAACAATCCATCATCCGCTTCTCCCCTTCCCCTAGTTATAAATCAACATTAGTCAGGAAAAATTGCACCATCCTGGTAAGTTTCAAACTGCTTCTACTGATGCTGCCAGGAAAATGCTACTGTGCAGGAGCACAGGTGCAATTACATTGACTGTTACTTCTCATCTTCTGCGTGGGTCACCCTGGAGGCACAAGTGGAAAGAAACAGGGAGGTGGGAGAGATTCTCACAGACACATGGGAAGAGCATAGAAGAGAGAAATGGAATTCCCTTTTCCGGGAGACACAGACTGCACTATCTGTGAGTTTTTAACTTTTTTTTTTTTTTTTTTAAATATAGACTTAAAAATTAAGTGTTTTGCTTTGGGTTTGGCCACTGCTCATTTTGGCCTTTGCTGTAACTACAGTGAAAAAGCGGTAATGTTTTTATTGAGGGTTTTTTTAAAGGCTGTACTCGAGGTAATGTAATCTCTGGTAGTGTTCTTTTCACAGAGCAGCAACTTCAGCTTTGGAGGAAAGCATTCCAGTGTTTTAAGAAAAGCTCTTAAAACATGCTAGTCTGGAGAAGGTATTAAATGTTATTTTAAAGTGATATTGCTTAGTTAGCTAAATCTTAAAATTTAAAGATTGGGACTGGAGAAGATTTTTCTGGGAAGTAAAATTGTGGTAATAGAAAATGTTAGTTTTATCGAGGAGCCCTCATATTTTAGAGTTTTACTGGAGAAACCCTGAGTCATTTGCCTCATGATGCATCAACAGAAATAATGTGGGCGTGGCTTTGATTTTAGTTGCTATTGTAATAAGTCAAGGAAAGCTTCTAACATGGTAGTTTCATTTGTTATTACAATGTTATTTGTCATAATTTGCAAAGAACACTGTAGTGCAATGTGGTTATTATGAAAAGCTACAGTAGATTTATGTGTTGTTGGGGAGACAGCTCACCTCTGATTTACTGTCTGCTTTCTGGAATTAGGAAACTCCCTCCTGTAATAATCTTCCTGTCACACAATGTTGCACAATTGTTGGATTTTCTTATCTATCTTCAACTTTTAAGTTTATTTATTATTCAGTTCATTTTTTACTGTAGGCTTAATCTGAGTTTCAGTTGCACACAAGACTCAGAGTTGGTCTTCTCAGTTTAGATCAGGGGTTCTCAAACTGGGGGTCGGGATCCCTCAGGGGGTCACGAGGTTATTACAGGGTCATGAGCTGTCAGCTTCCACCCCAAGCCCCGCTTTGCCTCCAGCATTTATAATGGTGTTAAATATATGAAAAAGTGTTCTTAATTTATAAGGAGGGGGTTCGCACTCAGAGGCTTGCTATGTGAAAGGGGTCACCAGTACAAAAGTTTGAGAACCACTGGTTTAGACAGTGTTTAACCAACTCATTGCTGGTGACAGCAAACATGGCTTGCACGTGACTGTGTGGGACAAATTAGAATGGAAAGAGAGGCAACTCATCAATGTGAGTTACATATGTGCATCAAAGGAATATAAAAGTTTCTTGGTAATCCTAGAATTTTCAGTTTCCAACACACACTACTGGCAGTTATCACAGTAAAATTACCTTTTTCATGCAGGTAATACTCAATGTTTTATGATTACAGCAATGTACACCTACTGAACCTTGACATGTTCAAGCAAACCATGGAGCAAGAATCAGAGGTTTAACTATTCTTAAAATAGGTTTAAAAGTAAGTTTGTTCTCTGTTTTCAGGAACAAAGAGGGAACAAGTGAGTAAGAAATGTTGTTTAATTATCTGAGTTAGAACTTACATTATAATGCAGATTGAGAGATTTAGTTACTGATTTCTTCAAAAGCTTCATGAAGATGAAAAATTCTATGTAAGTAATAAAGACAATATTTCTGTCTCTCTTGAAGGGGCACAATCTATATAAGAGGATCCCATTTTAACAGGATCCTATTCTAATGATGAAGTTACACAAATGATGGGTTTTGGAATCTTTCATCAAAATGCTGAAAGCTTCATGTGTATGTTCCCACACAAGAAATGTACTCCTCAGCCTTATAATTCCCTTACGAGATTTCCTAGCTATTACCTGGTTAAAATGTGTCATGGGGGGCGGGGGGGGAGATTCTCTACAGGCTGGTACAGAAATTCCAGAGAAGTTATACAAACCTTATAACTGTCCAAGTGACAGATTGGTCAGTATCATTTAAAATCAGACCATATCTAGGTCATTTCCCCCACCCCCATAAATGCATTCATACCATTAGTGGTATCTCTAGTAGCACAAGTGTCATCTTTGAATGTTATGGGTGAGAGGACTGGGAAGCTGAACATTTTGCCATGCGTACTGTGAATGAGAGAGCTCTCTCTTAGTAGAAGAGGCCCTCTGAAGAGCATGCATTAACTCATTATGATTCTTACCACTCTTCTCCCAGTGGCCTCACCCCTCTAGGCCTATTCATTGCTTGTCCTTTGACATAGGCTGTAATCTTTTAATGGATACTCACTATAAAGCAGTGCTAAATTCTTTTTTTTTTTTTTACTTAAAATTAATGGGACTTCTTAGCCATTGGATTGCTCCGGGGGGGTTGTCCAAGCTAATGGAAACTGACAGATCCACCCATAACGGACACATAATAAAAACCTTCAAGAAGTGCACCAGAAGGAACTCTAATGAAACTCAGTGCAATCAAAAAAATATGATCTGTATTTTACACTGCTTATTGTCAAATGGTTCTCAACCTGTGATCCACAAACCCCTGGGGGTCTGCGGACAATGTCTAAGGGCTCCGTGAAAGACATGAAAGAAAAAAATGACTTAACAGAATTCAACTGTATATACGGAGAATAGATTCTCAAAGGATCTGCAATTCCATTTGAAATTTTTTAGGGGTCCACAAATGAAAAAAAGTTGAAATCACTGTAATAGAGGACAGATAGTTTTTTAAAAGCACCTAAATCCCATTGTCCAGTGACTTACATACTTAGGAGCCTTTCTCATTGAAATTCAAAGTGAAGATTATTATATAATTATTACTATTTTTACTGAAAATAAACTGGATTATACAGAAAATATATCATTTAAAACTAGCTACAATGTTTTGATAATGTGGCAGTGAATTGAGTTACAAAAAAAGAATTCAATTACCCTTTATGTAGTGCCTCACCTATTAAATATAGAGCGTAATATCTTACTTAGATTTTCCTGTCTCTGGTGGGTAGAGTATCTGGAAGTAGTGTGATAGGAATTTTTATACCCTTTGCCTCCCTTCCCTCCTTTTCTGTGGGAAATGCCAGTCAATCTAGATGACATCAGACCAGTTACTGCGATTAGTTTATTTAAAATGATCTCCCTCTGGGATCATTCCCTTTCATGCTATGCACATTTGAAGTGACATCACACTGTCAGAATAAAAATATCTCTTTTCTTGTTCCTTGAGGGTAAGCAGTTTTCAGTCTTTTGTTTCATACTGAAAACTTACTCTGTGATAGATGTGAGTCAGTAATTAAAGATCTAGTTCACATTTCCCATCCATTTAATTGGTTTATTCCAAACCTGGGCTCAGTCCATCCGCGGTAACTATGTCTACACTGGAGGATTTTAGCAACAAAATCCCACCCGTGGTGGTGCTGGTTCAGCTGCACAGATTAGGGCCCGAGTGTAAGCTAGGGCTATGCCTACACTGTACTTTTGTGGTTAAAACTTTTGTTGGTCAGGGAGTGTGAAAAAAACAAACCCCCTGACCGACAAAAGTTTTAATGACAAAAAGCTCCCAGCAACAAAGCTACCGCCTCTCGTTGTGAGTGGTTTTATTTTGTCTGGAGGAGAGCTCTCTCCTGCCAGCAAAGAGTAGCTACACCAGCAACAAGGCTTTAAGGGGCAGGCAAACTTTTTGACCTGAGGACCACATTGGGTTTCCAAAATTGTAGGGAGGGCTGGTTAGGGGAGGCTGTGTCACCCCTCCCCCGCTTCTTGCCCCCTGATGGCCCCACCGAGGCCCCTGCCCCACCCACCCCTCCCTGTCCCCTGACCGCCCCCGGATTCTCTGCCCCTGATTGCCCCCTACCGCCTCATCCAACTCGTCCTCTCATTCCTGACTGCCCCCCCCCGTTGCACCTCCACCCCATCCAACCACCACTTCTCCCTGACCGCCCCCGGAACCCCTGCCCCTGTCTGCTCCCTGCCTCCCCATCCAACCCCCCACTCCTTCCTGACTGTCCTCCTGGGACCCCTGCCCCCATTCAACCCCCCATTTCCTGCCTTCTGACTGCCCCGACCACTATCCACACCCCCACCTCCTGACCACCATCCTGAATTCCCCTGCCCTCTATCCAACCCCCACTGCTCCCTGCCCCCTTACCGCACTGCCTGGAGCACTGGTGGCTGGCGGCACTACAGCCATGCTGCCTAGAGCACCAGGACAGGCAGTTGAGCCGCCCGGCTGGAGCCAGCCACACCGCCACGCAGCACAGAGCACCGGGTCAGGCTGCGGCTCTGCAGTTGTGCTGCTACCCAGAGAGCTGAGGCTGCGGGGGAGGGGGAACCCCAGGCAAGGAGCCGCGGGCTAGCCTCCCGGGCCAGGAGTTCAGGGCCGGGCAGGAGGGTCCGGCGGGCTGGATGTGGCCCGCGGGCCGTAGTTTGCCCACCTCTGCTTTAGTGGCACAGCTGTGTTGCTGTAAACTGTGAAGTGTAGACATAGCCAAGGTGGCAGCAGCTTCTGGTGTTTTTACTACTGTTTCACAGAAATAGCATTAGAAAGACAAGGTGGGTGACACATCTGTTTTTGGATCAATGTCTGTTAGTTGGCACATGTTCTGAGAAACCATTCTAGGTACTGCAGTGGTGTTAATGGGCCACTCTACCTTGCATGAGCCCTCAGAGTATGGGCTACCTACCTATGCTACTTCCCTCTTGTATTTAGCTATGGCGCCTGAGTGTCTTTCCCAGAGCCGCACAAGAGCTCTGTTTTAAGCTCAAAAGCTTGTCTCTCTCACCAACAGAAGTTGGTCCAATAAAAGATATTATCTCACACACCTTGTCTCTTTAATAATCTGGGGCCGACATGACTACAGCTATACTGCATACAGAAGTAAGTAGTATGTCACCGTCACCAGCATGTGCATACAGGTAGATGGGTTCTGGTCAACTTTACCTCTGTGCAGTGTAGTGAAGAAAGTAGACCAGAGAGGCTACCTAAGTAGGGGCATGCATGCCTTGGTATGGCAGTGGAAAAACTGTTTGCACTATTGAGGCTGTTATAAAAGCTATTTCCCTCCATGTTGGCACTGCATTGGTGACTAGCCGTGCTTGAAGCACTCCAATCCAAACAATGTTTGTAGTGCCTGTGTGCTGTTAGGAAGCTTGCATATGAGCTGTTATAGGTGTGTTGTTAGCACACCAGATTATTTTTTAGCTAACACAAGGCCCAAGTTTATACCTTTCTCTTCTGAGTTTTCGTGCTTGCAGGACATTTTAAACAAATTTAACATTACATTTTTAAAAACAGAAATATCATACTCTACTGTGTGGCACTTAATGTTTCTGTTAAATTAAATACTTCTGCTTGGGTGGAATACTCTACTTGGAGGAAAATGTACTTTCTTACCAGCTAATTCAGAACTGCATGACGCTTTAATGATACATTCCAGATTTACCTGCATTTGAAGAGGTATCCTTCTTTAACAGAAAGGGCACTTGAAGAAAATGCCATTGCGCTGTTGCACTGGAAAATTCCCCACAAGGAGCTGAGTCACTTGTCTACTCCAGAGTGTTGTACTGTGTCCATCATTGTGGGTGAAGGGAATTGTCTGCACAGAGCTTTGAATTGAGATGCCTTAAAAATAGACTCATGAATTTGTTAGAACTCGTGTTTGAGTTTCAGGTAGTGAATGAAAAATGAGCCATTTTTGTGAGTAATTGAACGAGAACATGCCAAAGTATGCATATGGTTTGATTTAAATTTATGCCAATGACTGAGGAAGTACTTTGGAAATGGAAGTAAAAATAACGGTAGCTACCATGTTATAGATCTAAACTGTATAAAAGCAAGTGGTTAAGTTGTTTGTATAGAAACAATGACTGAAATAAGTGTTTGCTAAATGGCAAGAAGGCTTTTGAAGCTGCAAATTATGTACCTACTGTGATAGTGGTATTTTAATCTAGTTTTCCTTGACTTAATTCAGATGTTGTTATGCTAGCAGCAGGTAATGGCAATTAATGTACCAATTTATTTTAAAGATTTATCTAGGTCTTAGGTCAATTTCCCAAAGCTCATGCAGAGATTTGTGAAACTCTTCACAGATGCATTGCATACACAAACTTCCAGGATTATATGCACTTTTTACTTGGGAAAATCATATTAGTTTTGAGATTGAAGAACATTTCTGGCCTCTTACTGATGACATGTCTACTTGACTTTCCACTGAGTAAATTTCTTCTTTAATTAGTGTTATGAGTGAATTGTAATCTAGTAAAATGCTCATATGCTTCAGCAAGACTTCTTTCTGCCATTTTACGGCAGTTTTTTAATAAATACTCCAGAGGGATTTTTTGCTGAACAGTTGAAATAGGGTGCATTCTTCGCTTATTGGCTAAGTAGTGTGACAGATTCAGACCAGAAGAATATAAGAGTGCTGGAAGGCAGGTATATCAACCTTCAGAATGAGCAGGCCCTTGTTCCCTGGATAGCCAAACAAAGGCTACTCCAGGCCAATTAAGACACCTGATGTCAATTAACCAGTTAAGGCTAATGGAGACAGCTGGAACCAATCAAGGTCCCACTTATACTGTTTAAAAGCTCTCCTTCCAGTCCCCTCCAGGAGGCTGAGGTGAAAGGAGCTAGAGGAGAGGAAGCATTGCTGAATCCTGAGGTAAGGGTGAAGCTAGGAAAAGGGGACCACTGGGGAAGTGGCCCAGGGAATCAAAGTGGAGTCAATGGTGAAGGGAAAGCCACCAACAGCTGCTACCATTAGGGTTCCTGGGCTGGAACCCGGAGTAGAGGTAGGGCCCAGGTTCCCTTCCTCCCCACACTCTACAGAGATCCCCTGGAGAAGAGAAGTAGGACTTGGTCCAGGCAGGAGGCAGAACTGTGCCTACTTAGCTCTACGCCGCAACAGAGACTGTGGGGTGTTCCCCCTTCCCATCTCCCATATTGACCGGTGATGAAAGTAACTCAATAGGCTGTGACTCTTGCCACTACACTGAGAAAGGGAGGTCACACTGGGACCTTATCGAGTTTCTGAGGCCACTGAAACCGCCCAGAAGCGTGGGACCCCCAATACAGGTTTGGGGCTTTGTCACAGTAGTTTTCAACCATTTTTCACTTGCAGACCCCTAAAAAATTTCAAATGGAGGTGTGGACCCCTTTGGAAATCTTAGAAATAGGTAGAAACCCACACCCCTTAGAAAACCACTGGACTAATCCTTTCCTTTGTTATGAGTCTGAAACTTCTGCATTTTAAAAAAAAAAAAGTCTCTGGAAAAATGTAATAGAATCTGCTTCACATTCTTGTCATTTACTGAATGAGGTTTACATTGGGTCAAGCGATTAAAAAAATTAATCGCACTGTTAAACAATAATAGAATACCATTTATTTAAATATTTTGGATGTTTTTCTACATTTTCAAATGTATTGATTTCAATTACAACACAGAATACAGAGTGTACAATGCTCACTTTATATTTATTTTTGATCACAAGTATTTGCACTGTAAAAAAACCAAAAGCAATTGTATTTTTCAATTCACCTAGTATAGGTACTGTAGTGCAATCTCTTTACAATGACAGTTAACTTACGAATGTAGAATTATGTACCAAAAAATGCACTCAAAAATAAAACAATGTAAAACTTTAGAGCCTACAAGTCCACTCAATCCTACTTCTTGTTCAACCAATTGCTCAGGCAAACAAGTTTGTTTATATTGGCAGGAGATAATGCAAACTTCTTGTTTACAGTGTCACCTGAAAGTGAGAACAGGCATTCTCATGGCACTGTTGTAGCCAGCATCGCAAGATATTTACGTGCCACATGTGCTAAAGATTCATGAGTCCCTTCATGCTTCAACCACCATTCCAGAGAACATTCGTCCCTGCTGATGACAGGTTCTGCTTGATAACAACCCAAAGCAGTGCGGACCGAGACATGTTCATTTTCATTATTTGAGTCAGATGCCACCAGCAGAAAGTTGATTTTCTTTTTTGGTGGTTTGCATTCTGTTGAGTCTTCATCAGAGTGTTGCTCTTTTAAGACTTCTGAAAGCATGTTCCACACCTCATCCCTCTCAGATTTTGGAAGACACTTCAGATTCTTAAATCTGGGGTGAAGTGCTGTTACTATCTTTAGAAATTTCACATTGGTGTCAAAATTGCACTAAAAGTGTTCTTAAAATGAGCAACATGGGCTGGGTCATCATCTGAGACTGCTAGAACATGAACTATATGGCAGAATGCAGGTAAAACAGAGCAGGAGACATACAATTCTTCTCCAAGGAGTTCAGTCACAAATTTAATTAACACAGTTTTTTTTAAACTAGCATCATCAGCCCGGAAGCACGTCCTCTGGAATGGTGGCCGAAGTATGAAGGGGCATACAAATGTTTAGCATATCTGGCAGGTAAATACCTTGCCAGATATGCTACAAAAGTGCCATGCAAATGCCTGTTCTCACTATCTGGTGAGATTGTAAATAAGAAGAGGGCAGTATTATCTCCTGTAAATGTAAACAAACTTGTTTGTCTTAATGATTGGCTGAAGCGTGGACTTGTAGGCTCTGAAGTTTTACATTGTTTTGTTTTTGAGTGCAGTTATGCAACCAAAATCTACATTTATAAGTTGCACTTTCACAACAAAGAGATTGCACTACAGTACTTGTATGAGGTGAATTGAAAAATATTATTTTTATCATTTTTACAGTGCAAATATTTGTAATAAAAAACGCTTTGATTTCAATTACAACACACGATAGAATATATATGAAAATGTAGAAAAACATCCAAAATATTTAATAAAGTTCAATTGGTATTCTATTGTTTAACAGTGCGATTAAAACTATGATTAATTGCAATTAATATTTTTGAGCTAATCACGTGAGTTAACTGTGATTAATCGACAGCCCTAGTTTACATGGATGATTTCAATAGCTCCTTTCACAGAGGCCATTTTGAGACTCCTTACAAAAGCTAAAAACATGGGGGGGAAAGGGTTTCAGGGAGTTGACTTATTTTTCTCTCTAACATGATAGAGCTATGGAGTATTCTTAAACATTTGGAGGAAGAAAAATGAATATGTAGTTATCTGTGCTATCCAAGATTGTTTCTCTTTTAATGAAACATATTTAGAGGAGCCCAAGAGAATTTTATGTTTAGTGAACAGAGTCAAAGTGCCTATAGACCTCCATTCCTTCAAGCCTGTCTTGAGCTCAGATAAAGAAAAATTCTGGTTTTGAGTTTGAGAGTCAGGGCAACAAAGTCTTCAAGTTTCTTTTCTCAGGTATTGGCTCTGTGAAATCTGTTACATAAGAGATTTTATGTATTTGTACAGGCAGTGGGCTTTGAAGATTGATTGGTTTTGTGCTGAGGATGTTAATTTTGTTTACTTAGTGTAAATTGTAAACCCTTTTGGGTCAGATAGTCATGTACTCACTCTCTTCCATCTGTGTTTCAGGCATAAAGACAACATATTAAAAATTAAACTTGTAACAGAAAGGTTTTAAGATTTGGGTGACGAGGCAACAAAATGGCAGATGAAATTCAATGTTGATAAATGAAAAGTAATGCATATTGGAAAACAATCCCAACTATACATAAAAAATGATGGGATCTAAATTAGCTGTTAACACTCAACAAAGAGATCTTGGAATCATTTTGAACAGTTCTCTGAAAACTTCCGCTAAATGTGTTGCAGCAGTCAAAAAAAGCTAAGAGTCTTAGGAACCCATTAGGAACGGGACAGATAATGAAACAAAAGATATCGTAATTCTACTCTATAAATCCATGATTTGCCCACCCCTTGAACAGTATGTGCAGTTCTGTTCGCCCCATCTCAAAAAAGATGCATTAGATTTGGAAAAGGTACTGAGAAGGGCAACAAAAATAATTAAGGGTGTGGAGCGGTTTCCATATGAGGAGAGATTAAAAAGATGGGGACTGTTCATCTTGGAATAGAGATGATTAAGGGGGGATACGACAGAGGTCTATAAAACATGAGTGATGTGGAGAAAGTGAATAAGGAAGTGTTATTTACCCCTTCACATAACACAAGAACTAGAGGTCACCCAATGAAATTAATAGGCAGCAGAAAGTACTTCACACAACACACAGTCAAGGTGTGGAATTCGTTGCCAGGGGATGTTGTGAAGGCCAAAAGTATAACTGGGTTCAAAAAATAATTAGATAAGTTCTTGGAAGGGTCCATCAATGGCTATTAGCCAAGATGGTCAGGGATGAAAGTCCATTCTCTAAGTGTCCGTAGCTTCTCGCTGCCAGATGCTGGGACTGGATGACAGGGGATGGATCAATTGATGATTGCCTTGTTTTGTTCATTCCCTCTGAAGCATCTGACATTGAGCACTGTCAGAAGACAGGATCTTTGGCTAGATGGACTATTGGTCTGACCCAGTATGGCCCTTCTTATGTTTGCTGTATTCTGCACCATATGGATATCTGAAGAATGCTTCCCCCCCCCACCCCTTTCTTGGATAAACCACTATAAATACAAGGGAGATTGACATTAGCCAACTGTAGGGTCTTCCAAAGTTATGACTTTTGAGAAAGGACAGTTCTTCGGCACTTTCTTCAAAAGAGGTACAGGCAGTACTAAAATATCCGCAACTTCACAATCTCACAAGTGGCTTTTCTTTTTCTTCAGCTAATTATCTTATGGTCACAGATAGTGAACAAAATGTTTATCAGCTGTTCATTGCTATTTATACAGGAACTTACTGGTATGGAAAGTGTTAACTTTAATTGATGTACAGTGAATGGTAACAAATAATTATTAAGCTATTCTAGTTTTATGGTACAGAGGAAAGGAAGGAAATTATATATTTTAAATTGAAGATATTGAAAAGTGCGTGTAAAATATTTTACTCCTATAATTCCATACTTTTTTCTAGTAGTCATTATTGCTAAGAATTTTTCATGGAAACAGGATCTTTATTTCTTAAAGTGACATATCTTTAAAAATCCAGGCTTTTTAAAACAAAAATTGTGGTGATCTGTTGCGAGAAGCAATAATACCTTAAAAAGGAAAGGACAGCTTTACAATTAAAGCACACAATTGGAAAAATGATCTGAGACATATTCTTGGTTCTGCCACAGACTCCTCTGTGACCTAGAACTTAGCCTCTCTCCCCCTCAGTTTCCCACTTTTGTAAAATAATACGTACCTACTTCATAGGTAGAACCCTGTGCAGATACAAAAATGTGGATTCGCATCTGATCCGCATTTGCTAAATCAACGTGCATCCGATCCGCTAGCCGTCTTTTACGCGTGTCTGCATCCGCACCCGCAGCAGCAAGCTGTCTCTCTTGGGTTAGCAATGGGAACAGGAAGAGGAGAGGATGCAGATGAGTGAGTGGGGGGTGGGGGTCTTGCAGGGAAGAGGCGGTGTGAGGACGAGGACTGGGGGTAAGGGGTGACACGGGTGGGGTCTTGAGGAGGATGGCGGCACAGGTGCGGGATCTCGAGGAGAAGGGGTGGGGGCTGGAGGGAAGAGGTGTCGTATCGTATGCTGCTTCCAGGGGCTTGCGAGTGACGTCAGCAGCAGTGTATGTTGCATTGCAGCAGGGCAGAGGGATCAGGTGTCAGGGCCCCACCTGCTGGAATACCCAGGGCCGGGAGCGTAGCCAGTGCTGCCAAACCGGGCTATGGTGGGGACGGTGGCGCTGTCCAAGGGCCCCAAGCTGCTGGACAGGAAACGATGCGGCGAACGGGTGCTGGACAGCCTTGTCTCTGGCCTGCTGCCCAGCCCCAGCCACTGGCTGCTGGCCACCGGCCCTAAGCATGCTGCGCCCCTGGGGCTGCCTGAGCTGGATGCCGTGGGCCAGGTGCCACCAGTGAGTAGAGATATCCGTGGATATGAAGCGGATATCCGTGGATTTGCAGGGCTCTATTCATCGGTTTCCTATGATGTTTAAACCATGGTTTGTTGGAGGTTTTGTTTCAGATGGAAAAGGGGAAAAGTATAAATTATTCCGTTCCTTATAAGCTACAGTAAAAGAGCATCCATGCAGTTTGGTCACCCTTGACATCCTTTTTAAAATGCACAAATAAACCCATCAGTTGCCCCAGATCAAATCAGATAACGAAGTGAAAACATAAATGTAGTAGAAATTAATCAACCACAAACTCAATCACTACCGGAGTCTCACATCCCCATTACCCAGCTCTATCCATCACCCATCTCTTTAGCGGCAAGTGGGACATGGAGAAGGTTACTGAAAGAGAAACAAATGTTAATGTAATTTTCTGTTATAAGTTTCATTTTGCTTGAAATTGTAAAACAGAAGTTGTTTGACATTGTGATTCACTTGCATGAGTATAGTAACATATTGCTTTGGCAAGTGACAGACTAGATGAACTCGCAAAACTTTTCCATCTCTTTTTCTATGATCATGTATTACCCTGGAAAACTACGTGGGTTTTTTTCTTTCCACTAAGCATGAATAAGCATTTAGTACTGTAGATCCCTTTTGCCTTTAGAGTCATACTATAGATTGTGTACAGTCTTCTGTTAAATCTTATCCATCTGCTGCATATATACAAATGTACACGTATAGGATAGAACCTCATTAATTTGCAGTGATGTCTGGAAAACAGTGGAAATAAATTAATTTTTATGAATTATCAAGTAAGTCAATGAACAAACAGTATTTTTTTTAAAAAGCTCATTTTGTGATGCCTTGTCATTAACTTATTTTTGACACCTGTAGTTTCAGTTTGATATTCCATTCTGTGGCTTAAATGTGTTTTAAAGTATCTAAATATAAGCATTCTGAGACCTCTCTACAGCTCTTTGGTGTAATATCTTTGAGAGTGTTGGAAAACAGGTATTTTTATGTTTGTGTGAATGTTAAAATATGTGGATTGTCAAATAGTACTATGTGTGTACAGTAGAATTTTGTTTTTATGCCCTTAACACTTGTTTCGCTGGATGCTTCCTGCCCTATCACCCACCTTCCTACACTTCTGATGTACTCGATGACCCTGACTCTGAAAACTGAGCTTTCTTCCTGTTGTGTACTTTGTAGGCAATTGTGTGGCTTGATCATACTTTGGCTATGTAATCATGGCTTTTCTTTCTGAGAAGTGTTAAAGAAGCCATTTGGTCTTTCTTTTTCAATTCTCTTTCAGAATTCTCCACTTTACCAGTATTTGCAGGATTTGGGCCATACAGATTTTGAAATATGTTCAGCTGTATCGCAGAAGACAGAACAATGCACAGCAGAGGAGGGGCAACAAGAACAAGATGCCACCCAGAAAGTGAGCATTCACCTTGGCCTTGAAGCTATGTTAAAAAATATATAAAATCACAGACATTATATAAACTCTCACTATATAAAAAATTATTAGAACTAGTAGCTGCCTTATTTTGCTTTTCTGCTGATATAGTTTGAGGCTGAGGAAATGCCACTCAGGATTTAAATGTACTAGAGAGGCAGGAGACTTTCACAGCGAATTTTTAAAGAGCTGTAAGTTTTATATTATTTACCAGATTTTTTATAGTAATTTAATATGGGATTAATACAGCCTGGAAAGTTTCCAGCTTTGCTCATGTGTTGAGCTGCTAAACACCACTTAATATGTAACAAGTATACAATGGGTGGGACTTCTTGCTGGAAAGTAGAGGTAACAGTTGTCCCTGAGACACCAGAACCATACTAGTTTATGGAGAAATAACAGTGACTGGTGTTCCTAACTTCTTCTTATGGGCCTGACTCACTTTGAGTCTAGCACGCTTTCTGTAATGAACATTTCAGTGGTTTGACCTAACTGCCCTATACTGGGGGCCAAACCATTTTCAGGCCTAGTTTACTATAGGTCAGGGAGGATCAGTTATTGTTGTCAGCCATGGCTCCTTTTGATTAGGAGAACACTATATCTGTTAATGCATCCGAAGCAATTTAAGACATTCTAAGTCTTTAAACAGTTTAAACTGCTCTTTGATATTACAGTGGCTTGAAGCTAAGTTTTTCAAATGAGAGTAAGGGAGTTTCAATGAGATCTGGGCATCTAACTCCATCAGCTTTTTTGAAAATTCCAGCCTCAATGGTTATGCCCCTCTGCAGTAGTTTAAGCAGTTTATTTGACTTGGGAAGCTTTAGTTAAGAATGGTAGAGGTCAGGAGGAATAAAGCCGAATAGCTCTAAGTTATAGATTCCACAAGCCTGTAGACCAGATAATCACCAGGAGCTGAACAGCTCAGACTTTTTGCACTTTAAAAACAGGCAAATGATCAGTAGGTTTTTCGAGGAAGTTTTACATTTGGATTATGCTTGACAAATCAAGGATCTGGAATTTAGGATATTCCAGAAATTAAGTTTGTTTCCACAATGTTAATTTGGGAATGCGGTACATATGGAGTATTGTACACTTTGATTAATGTATTGTTTGTTAACAACGTATACCACAGCTCTATGAATCCATGAAGCCACACTGGTAGAGTTGGCCACAGGGTTTTTCTTCTGGGGCAGCTGCTACAGGAATAATCCCTGTGCTGGCCATAAAAATTACGATTTTTGTGGAAATTCAGTTGTTATATAGTTCTCTCTTTAGCACCTAGTTGGAGCATGCTAGGTGCAGTTATTTTCTGCCTGCATCTTTCTCTTCCACAGTGGAGAGTTCTGTTTTCAATGGATATGCTCCAGCTATGTGCTAAGCAAGAGCCTGGAGGAAAAAAGAGACCTTTATGCAGATATCTCTGCCCAGAACACTGCAGGGTGGGGTGCCCCCCAACACTATAAAGGTAAGAAGCTGGAACAAGGTTCCACGGACTCAATGATTCCTTGTATCTGAAAAATCCCTGTTTCTTTCCCACTCTGCTTGCTGCAGCATTGCACTCACTTGCTTATGTCCATGGCCTGATGGCTTCTCACTAGTGTCCACTGCTGCTTTCCACCGTCCTCCAGTGCTCAGTCGCCTTTTCACACAACACATTGCTGTTTTGCAACAGCTTCCCCAACCTGCAGTCCCCTTCCTGGCCACTGCTGCTTTCCTGCTTCCACACCCCACTCATTAGTGAGAAGTAGAATGGGTAGTGCACCCACATCCTTTCTTAGAAGCAGGCAAGAGAGAGAGTATGATACCACCTTACATTCCGCAGCAAGGCTCTCTGATTTTTTTGTGACCTACCAGTGGTGGATCTTGTGACAAAGTGCAAGTTGGGCAACAGTCTGGGAAACGCATTCAAAACCAGGCTCTAATGAAAGTAAATTAATAACACCATATTGATATCAAGTCTATTCTAGTCTATATTGATTCTTCTACCATGGTCATCACTATAGTATATGAATACTTTCCAATGCATTAAGCAGCATGACTAACATGTATTATGCATTTGTTTTCTCATCCTTTCCTGGGGAGCGGAAAGGGATTTACACATTATTTTGTTTTGAAATTTAATTTATAATACACACACACACACTCACAGAGGATACTCTGTTTGTTACAGAAGGCAAGGTGAAAGAAATGTGTCTTGCACTTAAGGCAGACGACATTGAGGTTTTTGGTAGTCCTTAGTTCCTATGAAAGTCTTTCTGTGTTGATAGATTCTAGCAAGCTATGGCACTACCATAATAAAAACACCCCATAATTAAATAAAAGTCCCTGATTCCGTTAATGCTGCTTTGTGTCACTCAATCCTGTTGTCACAACGTTTCCACTTGGTCGTAGAACTCAGCATTGGTATCAGTAGAAACCGGAGCACCTTACTGTGGAATTTCTGTCCCATGTGCTGCAGAGCATGTAAGGGCAAGTGGCAGATTTATTGTTGTGGGAGTGAGCTTAGCTTTTGGAGTTTCTTCATGCTTGAATGCCTAGTTTCTCAATCTTAAGGTGTCATTAAAATATAGTTTTTTTTTATATTTAATATGTGAGCTGTTTTCTGGTAAACTTTCATCTAGCTAGCTAATGAATTAGAAGTAATCACTGCTGGCTTCTTTCAGTGCTCATGGAGTAGAGTCTGACACTAATTAGGGACTAATGCTGCTTTAAGTTAACACAACATTAAAAGAAAAGGAGTACTTGTGGCACCTTAGAGACTAACAAATTTATTTGAGCATAAGCTTTCGTGAGCTACAGCTCACTTCATCGGATGTATCCGATGAAGTGAGCTGTAGCTCACGAAAGCTTATGCTCAAATAAATTTTAGTCTCTAAGGTGCCACAAGTACTCCTTTTCTTTTTGCGAATACAGACTAACACGGCTGCTACTCTGAAACAACATTAAAAGGATTCTTAAATATTATGTCCATTTCCATTGGTTTTCAAACCTGTCAAACTGAGGACACTAGCTGTGACTGACTTGTTCCTCTAGAAATCTCATAAAAGCTATGTTTTCCCTTTCAAGTTATTGGCATTTGGAATGCACCTGCAGTTAACTGACCTATTTCTGCTTTTGTGCAATGAGATTTATTTGAATTAAAACTCTTATTTATTGAAATTAGGTCAATAAAAAGTGATATCTGATTGGCTGATACCTGTACATTGTTGTGAAGTAGTTCACAGGTTGGTTCTAGTTAGCTACATTACTTTCCCTTGTATGCATGGTCTTATGAAAGGCAGAAAATGTGTGCAATCTAATTTTAATTTTATGTGTATGTATGTATTTTACCATTTTCCCCAAAGTGTATTGTTTCTATCTTTCACTTCTTCTGAAGCAGTTTACTCAGTTTATTGTCTTAGGACGGGGTGGGCAAACTATAGTCCGGGGGCTGCATACGGCCCTTCAGACGTTTTAATCTAGCCCTTGAGCTCCTGCCAGGGAGCAGGGTCCAGGGCTTGCCCTGGTCCAGCACTCCAGCTGGGGAGCGGGGTTGGGAGCTTACCCCGCTCTGCGTGTGCCATGGCTCCGCGCAGCTCCTGGAAGCAACAGCATGTCCCCACTCCAGCTCCTACGCAGAGGGACAACCAGGGGGCTCCACATGCTGCCCCTGCCCCAAGCACCGCCCCTGCAGCTCCCATTGGCCTGGAGCCACGGCCCATGGGAGCTGCAGGGGCAGCGCTTGGGGCGGGGGCAGCGTGTAGAGCCCCCTGGTTGCCCCTCTGCATAGGAGCCGGGGAGACATGCTGTTGGTTGAGGTAAGTGCCTCCCGGAGCCTGTACCCCAACTCCCTCATGTGCCCCTGCCCCAGTCCTGATCCCCCTCCCACCCTCCAAACCCCTCGCTCGCAGCCTGGAACACCCTCCTGCACCCCCAGCCAGAGCCCTCACCCCCTCCCGCACCCCAACCCCCAATTTCGTGAGCGTTCATAGCCTGCCATACAATTTCCATACCCAATGTGGTTCTCAGGCCAAAAAGTTTGCCCACCCCTGGCTTAGGAGCTCCTCCTTTGGTGCTGTCAACAACAGAGGCAATTGATCTTGGGTTCTCTTGAAACTTAAGGGCAGAGAGGGTGTGTGTTTAATATATCTGTACATCAAGCTCACCTGAGCAACTCATGAGCACCACAATTATGCCTGCTTTTGTCTCATCTGTTTTCAAATGAGTGTGTGAGGAAGGGAGGGAGAAAACCCACATGCTGATTTGGAGTTACAGGATATTGTGAATTGGAATTGATGGTAATCAGTACTGGCTTTGAAACTTCGGTGCTCTTCTGTTGTCTCTCTGATGCCAGATAGTCTATTTCTGTCCTTTAATTTCTATTTCTCCTTCCCATTTCAGTGACATCTCTGAAGGGAACTGACTTCTTGTTAGTGAGTGGTGAGGGGAAGATTGGTCTTATGGTTACGACACTGGTCTGCTACTTGAGAGCTTGGTTCAATTCCCAGCACTGCCCATGACGTCTCTGTGACTTAGGCAAATCATTTAATTTCTCTGTGCCTCAGTTCCCCATTTTTAAAATGGGATTAATGCTTCCTTGTTCTCACCCTTTATCTGTCTAGGGTATATCGATTGTATCCTTGGGAGCAGGGACTATACTGCCTGGCTCACTTGGGCCCTGGTCTTGGTTGAGTGCTACTTTAATGCAAATATATACTTGCATGAGGAATAGAAAGACATAGTAATTGATGCTCACTGTGCATATCTGCAGAAGGAACACCGAAGCACTTGTTCTTTTCCATCCTGTTCCAAAGAGTAACCTTGACTTGCAAGTATCATAAAAGCAAGTCTCTACATGGCTTTCAAATGAAAAACATTAAATGCAATTCATTGCTGCCAAAAACCTAGATGAACAACTGAGGACATAATGGTGTTCCCAGCTTTTTGAACCTGGGTTAGTGGACAACTGATGTCCCAAATGACTCCTCCAAAACATTCAGGCACAAGAAATAGTGTTTTTTTTCCCCAAGAGCTGGATTCTTCCTCCAAGAGGCTACAGGATCTCTTCCAGCAGCATCTGGTTCTGGTCTCTTACCTATGGCTATGTGTCCTGCTAGATGTAGGAATCTAACTTCCTGGAAAAGTAGAGAATTATGCTCCTGGGGCATGGGAGGATGACAAAAACGCTAATTTTTCTGTAGGCTGCCACCTGAGTGATTGATGAAGAAAAGACTATTATCCGAAAATCCAAGTTGACTTAAGTTACGTTGACGTACAGCCACTGCAGTAATTGAATCGGTTTTACACATCCACACTAAGCTCTTTGTGTCGGAGGTGCGTGTCCTCACCAGGAGTGCTTGCACTGATTTAATTGCCGTTATGGGGCAGTTTCTGAAAGGCAGCAACAGTCGATGTTAGCAATGCAGTGTCTACACTAACACTATGTCGACCTAACTACATCGACTTAAGCGCTACACCTCTTGCAGAGGTGACGTTATTAAGTTGTTGTATTGGGCTTACAGAGTTAGGTCAGCGAAAGCTGTCTTACATCAAACTAACTCTGTAGTATAGACCAGGCCTTTGTTAGAATAAGGGTTCCTAGGCCCAGTTTCCTGGCTTACTTCCAATTTGGGTAGTTACATTTGGCTTTCATCTTATTTAAATTTCCTCCATAATTTAAACTGTGTAGGATATTTTTCTCCACTTCCTATCCTAAACTATTGTGTGTGTTTTCTGAGTGCTATTAAATAGTTGCCACATCACATTTTATCCCAGATGTGATTATATTTTAATAATAGGTAAAAGTAACCTCCCTGTAGTTTCACTTTGTGAAATGTGTTGGGATAAAAGTGCTATATAAATGCAAGATACTATAAATGCCATCTTAAGTTCATCCCATACTAAAAGGAAACAGTAAATATTTTAGTTATTTGGATTTAAATGAACGCACATAAAAGCATGACTATCCCAAGCTATAGGTGCCCTTGCCATAAATTTAAAATATAGGGGATACATATTTTACTATATGTTTCGCAAAGAGCCCATTTAACTTATTTTTGTTCTAAAGTAGCAAAGAGAATACTCGAGTCATCAAAGGAAACATGACCTGACTTGTGTGTTGATGAAGACTGTTTTACTTGTCAGTAACACTTCCAGTGGGAATACAGACTATAAAACATCATTCCAAGATATCTGAATAATTTAATGTGTTATCGCACACCACTGGTTCACAGTCCAAAACAGTGGGTTGTCTTGTTTTGCATCTTCAAGCTTTGGCCTGTCTGTCTTGCATTTATGCAAGCTCAGATTTTTCTTTAAAGTCAAAATGAGGAATATGAACCAAAAGATAATTTATACAGCAAGCCAAGCTGGTTTAGTCTGTAACTCAACAGATTACATTAGCTGGTAGCAGTGCTTTATTTCTGACTTTAATGGTCATTAATTAACACTGTCCTTGGTATTGATTTAAATGTGTACAATCAAGAGCTGAAGACTCAGGAAGATGAAAGTAGTTTAAAAAGTTTATTGTTCTTGAAATAATAAATAAATGTTTCTATACTGTACTTTCAATACACTAGGAACAGAGGTTCTAGTCTAAATTAAGTATCCATCTGACTAGTCAAACGTAGTTCAAGGGACATTGTTTACACCCCACCCATTTCTTCTACTCATTACCAAGAGGGCATATTGCTTTACTTTGCATTGCTTCATGTTATATCACTAGGGAGCTCTTTATAATGCAATTCTTGTAGCGCTATAGTTTGTGACACACTTCTTATTGTTTTCAGTGGTGTTTCTAAATGGACAGTCTACTGCCATTGCCTCTCTGCAGCCTCAGAATGTTCTGTAGGTAAAGAGAGTTCTGGCTTGTCACCAGCATTCCCTTCTCCTACTGTCATAGGCAACAGGAACTCCAAGCTGTAATAATAGAAATTAGAGCTGGAACAAACCTATTAGCTTATTATTACTGCATCCCCTCTTAATGCAGGATTGCTCTGTACAGTACATTTCTAGCATGTTGCCTGTTCTAGTTTTCAATAGCTCAAATGACAGTGTTTTGAGTGCTTCCCTTGGACTTTTTCATAGTCTAATTAGGTAGCTCCCCTTGTTGGGATAGGATGATAATTGTACAGTTAGAAGAACTGTCATTGTAATATCTGATGTGTTGGTCCATTATATCATCCTAACCTCACTAATACTTCCCTCAGATATGGCTCTTTAGCTCCAATCAGGCATAGAAACAGATTTCATATATATGTGGAAGCATCATTTGGGTTACTCTGTAGGACCCAATTATCACAGTTCTGGGATAACTGCACCTGTGATCCCTTTATGAGGGCGTCTAGCTGTCATCTTGCTTGGGGTGAGGTGTTCCTCTTCCTCCAGACTGTGTATTTAGCCTGCAATTTGTCGTGCTCTTCACTGTAATCATATTAGCAATCTGAGGGCTTGTCTACGCTTAAAAGGCTGCTGCAGCACAGCTGCACCACTTCACTGAATATGCTACTTACGCCAATAGGAGGTCTTCTCCTAATGGCATAGTGCTCCACCTCCCTGAGAAATAGTAGCTTATGTCGAGTTTCTTCCATCAACATTACGCTGGCTACACCAGGAGCTAGGTAAGTATAACTGCATCATTTGGGGTGTGACAACATAAGTTGTTAGTGTAGACAAGCCTGAGGTTACTTCAAGCTTTATGGTCCTATTATCTACCAGGAACAATGACAGGGTTAACCAGTGACCAGTCCATCTTCGTAAAGCAAAGTATTTCTTTAGAACAAAAGCAGTATAGAGAAAACATATCTTGAAAGTGATAAACAACATATATGCATGCTTGTCTTACCAGTTGCCACCCATCTTCCACTTGGAGAGCATAGCAGGTTTCAAAGTCCTTCCAACCCTTCCAGTAGGGTTTGTCCTCTAGGTTAAATTATGCCAGTTCTTGGGTCGAGTGAGGGTGAACCCCCTCACCTTCTGTAGCAGGCTCTCCACTTTATTCACTTTTTTTTGCTTTCTAGGCCTCTCAAGTCCTGCCAAAACCAGTCTATGCAATCTCTCCCAGGATGTGGTACTTGTTTACTTATCTAGATGTTTGCAACAATTACCCCCTAGTGCTGTTAGTTCCTGCTAGTTCATTTATGCTTAGTGACTGGCCTAACCCCCACAGTTACTGCCTTGCTTGTCTTGCTTCAAGAAAGAAGTTAATCTCTTCATCCGCAGCAGGCTACAATACAAAGTGAGAGGGGAAACTGAGTCACATTGTCTTTCAAAAAATAAATCAGAAGTTTTCCACTTCTCATCTAGCAATGAGTTAGTTTTATTATATAAAAAACACATGTCCCATGTAACTGAATGACTCTGGATAATGTTATTTGGATAGCTAAAGCTTTTCATCTCTGGGTTGCCACATCAAGTCAATGTCATACTGCCTTTCAGAACAAATGTTAAATCTATATGCTTGGCTATCCTCCCTCTACCTATTAGACTGCACTCCCATCCCCATATTAGTAACAACTCAGGAATTCTGATTCCCCAAAATCTTTCTACTACTAGTTCTGTGTAACTCACTGGCAAAGTTTGTGTTGCTTTCCTCTCCAGTGGTTGCTCCACATATAGGACATAGACATTTCTGTAGCTCATGTGGTCCATGTCAAGGTCCATAGCTCACAATCCTGCTGCCCTCCCATCTGGTGGCTCTTTTTGTTGTACATGATGGAATTTCTTTTTACCAGTTTTCTTGTTTAAGAAATGAATTATTGAATTCACACAGTGAGAAAATACCCTTACCATGTTTTACATTTAAAAAACCCCATTCTTATCTATGAATTACAATGCAGTATGCAACTAAACAAGTATTCCACGTTTCAGTCATTTGTGACACTATTTGATTGATTGCTTGTATTGCATATTAGCAGGTTGAAGGTTCAGAGGTGTGGTCATGAAATTCATGCAATGCATAAAAATATTTTTAAAACTACCTTCTACCAGCTCTACAAAGAGATGTGGAAAGCAGATATACAGTATGTGTTTATAAGCATCTCACTCCATTTTAAATAATTGCAGGTTCAGGCAAGACCTGGTTTCTTTTTTGGGTCATATTTTAAAGAAATACTTGTTGATTATTGGCCTGGATTAATAGTTATTTCAAATCCATGAGAACAAAGTCTGTCCCTAATTAGAGGTCTATAACTCACAAATGAAGCTAAAAGCCCAGTTTTAAGTTACATATGGTATAGCATGGAGATAAGAGTATATGATGCTTAGTGCTAATCTGACATGGAGTTTCTGGAACAGTTACTGCAAGTGTCATCACTGGGCCTCAGCACCTTCAATATCTGTGTCCACTAGGCCAGCCTCAATCCCTGTCTTCCAGTCGTGGCACCTACATAGGTAAAGACAGCTCCTTGTTCTCAGTCCTTTTTTTACATTTGGGTTCCTTAGACCATTTAATCCTGCTTGGTTCTTTTTCTGTCCTCAAGGAGAGAGGTTTCAGAGTAGCAGCTGTGTTAGTCTATATTCGCAAAAAGAAAAGGAGTACTTGTGGCACTAAATTTGTTAGTCTCTAAGGTGCCACAAGAACTCCTTTTCTTTTTTCAAGGAGAGGGGGGGATCTTTTGTGCTCAGGCAGCAACTACAAGCCTCAGACCAATAGGCTAATCCTAATTACACTTGCTTTAACAGTGTAACATTTATAGCACCTTGGAATGAAGGGGTAAATGAAACAATGTAGCATTTATTTCACCTTGTATGCTGGCAAAATGTTCAAGTCACCAGAAACAGGTATTCCCTTAGCATACTCTGAAGTTGGGCCAGATAGAATAAGTGAAAACTAAGTCTCAGGTACTTGGAATTTGATTTATCAAGAGAAACTGAAGCAGGAGTAAATGAATTATTTTTTTTTATATTTGTAATTTCAGTTTTTTGTTCCTTTTAGCAAGGCATCCTGTCAAAACTAGCTGAGCTCTTTAAAAGCTCATTTCCTTTTTCACCATGTAAGAAAAAAGATGACCTACTCTACCGATTGGTAAGTAATTACTTTTTTATTTCCTTCTCCAGCCCCTGAGTCTTCCTGTCTCTTACACCTCTCCTTGATCTATATTTTGCCTCATTCAGTGCTAGTCAATAAGACTGACCAATGGGGAATTGACATATTCTTCAAAATTCATCAGTTATTGGGGAACAGTGCAAAGCTCACTGTGTACAACATGAAGGGTTTGGAAATGCAGCATAAAGGTTTTTAAATGTAGATAAGGTAATTTAACCTTAGGAAAGCTTGACAAAAAGTGAAGATGTTATTTAAAACGAAGGAGACTGAATATAGGTCCTACCTTCTTGATCCAATTCAGCTGTAGAGAAAGTTCAGGACAAAATACCATACCATGTATGTATTGCTTCCTAACAATTCAGATCTGGTTTTAAGTGCAAAGCCATTTGCTTACATCAGAAATTATGCTCCTGATCATTTATATGAATATTTGTCACTTGGTTTGCAAGCATCTCTTCCATGATGGAAGCTGGAACAACACATAGGGCTTAAATCACCCCCGGGCCAGAGCTGAACATGGCATAGAGATTGTGGGGCTGAGTTAAAGGTGGCTTCATGCGACCTTTGCATCTTCCCTTTCCTGGGGCACACCTCAGCCACCAACACAGGTTATAGCATCATGAGGTTGGACATAACTTATGGCCAATTGCCTGTGGCCCCTAGGTTTGACTGCATCTGATAGATTGTAACAGCACCCAGGCACATCTGGTGGGCCTTGTGCACCATGGGTTCCTGCTGAAAGCAGATGCATAGGTGGCTGTCTACCAGCCCAGGATGCCCACAGCATTGAAGGAATTACCTGTGGGCCAGACCCACTGGCATTATGGTTCTTTGAATAAGCTGGTAAAACTGGCATAAAGGCGCCAAGATGCAGGGATGGATTGGGTCCACATTTCCTTTCACTCAGAGACTTGGCACCTGACCACTCCAGATATAGCAGGACGAACACAGGATGGTTCTTTTATGCCTTCTGTTTTCACTGAAATTTGCTGAAATAGTCGTGGATCGTACTTGACTCTACAGAGCTAGAGGAGTCTGATTTCTCACTATCGTTATTTCATTGTATGAATTACCTAAGAACGCTGTCCTTAAACACAGCCTTAAAAATAATTGGGAGAGGAGAATGTCCCCATCCCTCCTGGAGTCCTCCAAGATCTGCAAGTTCCAATCCCAACCCCTCATAATCACCACTTCCTCAGCCTAGGAGGTCAAGATTTCCTTTACAGCCTGGCAACACTGCTCTGAAACTGCCCAGGAGGCAAAGAAAGGAATTCTTCTCCTGCCCCCACATAAGCTGAGTATGCTACCTCCACAGCCATCCTAGCCCTGTTATCCTGGAAACCAAGAAACTGAGGTAGCTAGCCAACCCTTTGCAAGATAATGCAAAGCAGTACCTGTAGGATACTGAACAGACTCAAGAGAAGTGTTCTTGAATTCACTTCAGCACATAGTCTGCTCTATGGCTTTCTGCATCAAGTCTTCTCCAATAAAAACTGAATGCAGGAGGGTATAAGATAATACCGAGTATCATTAATTTATTGTTGTTTTATTTTAAAGAATTAGGGCCTTCAAATAGCTATTTGCCTACTGTCTTCATAGTAGATTACTCCACTGAGTCAATGAGAAATACTTATCTTGGCTTTAATAGTACCAGTTGGATTGAAAACTAAAAAGATTTTGGCAATGAAGTGACCAACTCCTTGAGGTCTGTTAACAGCTTCTGACTGCAGAAGCTGCAGAAGAGAAGTATTTTCCCTTTTTACACTTATATCTTGCTTTAGACCACATGCTGATGGTAAATTTTCATTGTGGTGTGTTTGAACACTCTCTTAATTGAGAAACTTTTGATGTTTTAGAGTTACAGTTTGCTTCAGTATCTGATTTAAGACTTCAGAGAGCTACTTTGGTAGGTTATATAGCCACATAGATTTTTTTTTTTCTTTAAATGTTCTAGCTGAAGAAGGGGAAGAGTGCAAATGTTTGTGGTGGCATTAAAATGATTGGTACCACCCAAAGTTCCTATTAGGTTTGGTAAGTCAAAGTTCCACAGGATCCCATGGTGTTTCATTTGTGGAGTCACAGGTTCCTTTGGAAAGGTCTTGTGGCTTTCTCCTGGAGAATCCCACTGCAGGTGGGGATTCTAATTCCAGCCAACTGACCTTGTCTTTGTCAACTGGTCCACAACCAATTTTTGTAACTAACTGATTTGCAACGTCTCTATCTTAACATCTTTTTGTTTGCTAATGACAGATGCTATAGAAAAAAGCTAGATTCATTTGGACACAACAGACTTTTCAGGTTGCAGTTTGACTTCCATTCTTCTGGTAAATTCTAGTGCCTACACTCATTCCTGTGGAAATACATTCATACAACCTGTAGCATGTTTCCAATTCAGCCACGTTGTCCTCATTTAGGACCAGGTCGTGAGTTCAGTGCAAGTATCTTTAAAGATGAGGAGATGGCAGAAGAAGTTTTAGAATGAAACACATTTAAGAGAGGTGGTATAGCCAGTTGTAGCATGTCTAAAATGCTGGAATCTTCAGAACTATAAACAATAAAGTTCTATTATTTTTTAACAACTGAATCTCTACTCATGCTTTCTTTTTCTTTCACTCATTCATGTTAAGGATGTTGGGTTTCGACTAGACTCTCTCTATACCATCCTGCAACAGGAAGTTCTGCTACATGAGGATGTGGAGCTGATAGAGCTACTCGACCCCAGTATCCTGTCTGCAGGGCAGTCCAAGCAACAGAAAAATGGACACCTTTCAACGCTATGCTCCCTAGCAACTCCTAATATTTGGTACTGTCCAGAAAACGCCTATGTCTGTGACTATTTAGATACACTGATGGGGAAATTATCAGCATGCTCCTTGCATAAGAGACTTTACAAAAAAGTTTGTCCTTTCTCCTCTAAAGCCTTTGATTTAGATTTTTTGACTCCCCTTTGGTCTTCCAGGCCCAGATTTTTTAACTTCCTGGGCACATTTGAAAGCCCATTTTCCCCTCAGACTTTTGAGGAGTGTGTGATTGAAGGCTGGTGAATACTTACATGTAGTCCTTTATATTACATTGTATGTTTTAATTTATGGGATAGGCTCCCAGAACACATGATGGGCACCATGGATGTTTTGACATATTTTATTAAATAAAGAGGTTGGTTAGTTCTTCAACTTCTAAAGTGATGTTCTCATGGCTTTGGTACATGTCTAGTATAGACATGTCTAGTATCTGACCTGAAGACTGGATTTTCCACTTCTGAGTTGAAAAATCTGCAGTATTAATTTACTTTTTTTGGTATTTTTAAACAATCTGTTGGACCCTCTAGCGTTCCTGTTTTGGTTATCTTCAGGCCGAACTTTTGTCTTTATTTGAAATTTAAAAAGATACATTTGCATTCCACTTCTAATGTGTCTCAAAAATGAAGTGACAGAGGCAGGTCTGGAGAATTTGCCGCCATATGGTAACAGTGCTGAGGAGAACTAGGAGATGTGAAATGTATGAGAAGTTTCATAGACTGCATCATACTACTGACTTCGTTACATTTGCATAGCATTCATGCTGCTAGTGATGTAGTCATCTGTGAGAAGTACTTCATTGCAAAACAGGGCAGCAGGAAGTCTATTATATATAGCAGGGAAGTTACACAAGGATAATGAATTTCACACTGGTGTACAGATCTTGTTTATAAAAGTTGCCTGCGACTATGACTGTCGTCTTAAAATTAATTTCCTATCCAGAATGTTTGTACACTCTGCACAATGCTTTCTTTAACCCTGGGCCTCTTCTAAAATCAGTAAATAGTGTGAAAGAATTATGTACTATACTACATATTGAAATTGGTCTTCTTATTGTGGATCTCTGTATTCATATCTTTCTGGATTTGCCTTCCAAGTTTCCTGGAAGCCCAGACAGCATATTTTGTTTCAGAAATACCTGAAGTGTTTTGAAACGTTAAATTGGCATTCCCCAACTGAAATATTGCAGAATTCCAGATGGGCAGAAATTTTCAAGTTTTTGGATTTTTGTCATGATTCAAGACCGTTTTTTTCCCAAAAACTCAAAAAAAAAAAAAAAAAATTGATGAACTGGAAGTCTGTTTCCAAATCAGCTCTAATAAATAGATATGAAGTTATTTGAAGCTTGAAAAGCTTATAGCTTTGCAGAATTATAGATTAAATACAGAGGCCCACATTGTGTTTTCTAATAGACCAATTTTTCTGTCAAAACTTTCAAAAGAAAAATGGCAATTTTGCAAAAGAAAAATCAGCTTTTGAATATAGCTGAAATGAGACTTTAGCTTCTATTGTTCCAGGTAATTTGAAAACCTTCTCAGGGCTGCCTAAAAAGATTTCCACAGCCAGCTTTTTAAAGGCTTGTTAGAACTTTGTAGTATGTGGTGTCCAGATTAAATGAGTCAGAATCTGGAAAAATAAAACTGTCGTTACTTAGAGCATTTGCTTACCTAAAAGAGTTATGCCCTTTACCACTGTCCTCCTGAATCTGGAAGTGAAGACCGCATGTTTCCCATCCACCCTTGCTTTTAATGCTGAGCGATCACTTTTTTTTTTTTAAAGTCATATGTTTGAAAGATTGACCTTTCAAATTGATGCATTATTTTTCCACTGGCTGTTTTAAACCAAGAAAATATATCATAGCACTATGGACTAATTCCATATATAAAAACACCTAAATCTTTCATTTAGTGATCTTGTTGCTGTTTATAGCTCTCTTAAAAACCTACATAAAAGTCCATGTAATTAAATGTAAACAACATTGTAGTTGAGATCTCATGACTTTCCTCAGTTGATTAATCTTAGGAATCGGTGGTAGATGAAACTTTGTGTATTCCTTTGTTTGCAGGGATGTCTCTCTGCTGCTTGCCTTTGTCAGTGCATTGATTATACTTCCTTCATGGTGGAATGGATCATTCTGGCTGGTGTTGGGACTAGTTCTGTTTGTCTATGTGATCACACGAGCTCTAGGCACATGGAGGATAGCCAAGCTGCAAATGTCCCTGAGAAAATATAGACTACAGCTGGAAGAGACAGTGGCAAATAGCCGCGCTTTTACTAATCTTGTGAGAAAAGCCCTGCGACTCATTCAAGAGACTGAAGTCATTTCCAGAGGATTTACCCTGTGAGTCTTTATTTTATTTCATTTTATATATGGATTCATTCAAGCCAATTAAGTATTAAAATTCTATAATGTTATCTCCAATGACAGATGGAATCTGTTGGAAAACATTATACATTTTAATTAAGATTGACATTTCTACAGACAAACTTGTGTAACTACCATGATAATTACATTGCAGGTGTTCAAAGTCTGACAGCTCTGTTTAAAAGTGTGCACTATAAAAATTTTTCAAAGGCACAACAGCTCTATTATTTGGGCACAGTACTGTGCTTTGTACCTTTTGAAAATCTCCTACACTACTGACAACATAAACAAGTAATTATTTATGGGAAGGATTGGGGAGAGACAAAGGGGCTCTAAGCCCCTTTAATGAGCAGTTCTTTAAGGGTCTTGTAGTATTTTAAAATTATATTTCACTATTTTGATAGTATTTAGCATTTTAGATTACCAAAAAATGTTTTCTAACATTATCTGCCCTGCAAGTCATCAGTAGTATTTTATAACGAAAGATTATGTGAAAAAGTATTTCCTTCCTAATGGTGTGCAATAATTACTTGTAATCAAAGAAATGCTATGAAAGGTCATAGATTGAAAATATTTTTTTCACATCTATTGCCCCTCAGACACTTAGAACTGTTTGCCAACAGAATTTGTCTTTTCCCACTTAAGGGATTTGATGCTCTGATCCTACTTATTTGGTGTCTGCGGTTGAATTGGCTCTTGTGTGTTTTCTTCCTGGTTTGGATGAATGAACATTGTGACACACTGAATACATGTACTGATCTTGAAGCCAACATGCTTGCCACCTGTTCATTGTCCTTCCCTTCTATTGTTTTAAGTCAATGTAATTTCTAGCAACACATTGTGCTAATAGAACTTTGGGTGGAAGAAGGAGGAAAATGCAAAATAATAGTCCAGTCATCATCTTTTTAAGATCAATAAAATAACTCTTTTGCTCTGCTTTGATTTATGGGATCTGTATAAAATTTCTGACTTGAATGCCCTAATATGCACCGAGAACTTTGATCTGTATTTGTAGACATTATGCTATTCCTACCAGTTAAACTGTGTTGTGTTTGAGCACATGATGCTACATTCATGGCTGAAACTGTACCCTACCTCCTTTGAATTAATTTCTTAACTTTAGACAGCGAGATGCGTACGTTATGTTTTGCCAAGGACATATTTTATTATCTTTTTGGAGTGTTTAAGCATGTCCTAAATCAGCTTAGATATGTTTTCATTGAGCCAGAATACAATTAAGCAATATTCAGTCTTATCTTCACAAAAAAGAAACACAAAAATAATTTTCTATTAAGACTTGTCCAGATTGAGAAAAATATCCGATTTTTTTTCTTCTAATTTTAACAAATCTGTGGTCTGATTTCTCTTTAATTACATATTTAAAAGTTAGTTGTTTAAAACAATAGATGAGCTTCAAGTTGACTCCTGATCTTATGTCCCCTTTTCTTTAAATCTTAGCCCTGGTCTACACTGGGGGGGCGGTTGACCGAAGATACGCAACTTCAGCTACGCGAATAGTGTAGCTGAAGTCGGCATATCTTAGGTCAACTTACCTGGCCATGAGGACGTCGGCGAGTTGAACACTGCTGCTCCCCCGTTGACTTCACTTCTGCCTCTTGCAAGCTGGAGTTCTGGAGTCGATGGGGAGCGCGTTCGGGAATCGATTTATCATGTCTAGACGATACGCGATAAATCCATCCCCAATCGGCGGGTAGTGAAGACCTGCCCTTAGTAACCTTTAAGAGAGGATTTCTTTGGGTGTGCATGGGATGGGGGTGTGACCCGGGGTGCATAGGGTAGCCCTCATTGAAAATGTCAAGGTCTGGGCAAGCTGCAAAAAGGAGTACAGATACTCTCAAAACTGGTGGTTAACACTGAAGTTAGACTCAGCAACCAGTCACAAACTGTGCTCCTAGTCGTTGGTTATCAAGAAGCTAAAAAAGAAATCGCACAGCCCCCTTTATTGCATTCCAGTTCTCTGGCTCCCAATCAGCACAGAGGTCCAGTACAGTGAGAAGTTATTTAAAAACTCCCTGCTCACTATACAAAATGTTCTTTTAACCCAAAGGGACAGCCACATTATCAGGTCAGTATTAGCTTGGATCTTACCCAAAATATCATGCTGCCAATCAATCCTTTTAGTATCTAAAACTAAAGGTTTATTATAAAGAAAAAAGAAAGAACAAGAGGAGAGTTGTTAAATGGTAAAACAATCAGATAATACATAAGACTTCAAAGTCCATATATCTGGTTCTTAACAGTATTGGTGAGTTTGCTGGCTTGAAAGTCCCTCTGGATTGGTCATTGTCCTTTGTTCAGAGCTTTGTTTGTAGAAAAGTTGCTCCAGAGATAAGAAGCAGGATTGAAGACAAAATTGAGATGATGCAGCTGTCCTTTATACCTTTTGCCATGTGGCCTGTACTTCCTTTGTCCCAAACACAAGCTTCACAGCACATGGCATGGAAAAGCCTTAGAGTTCTCTGTTTACAGGCATTCCCCTACATGTCTTGCTGACTCATAAGGTGTAGTCCCTGCCTTCTCTCAGCGGGTTCATTGTATAGCTGATGTCCATTGTGGGGCCATCAAGCAGGCTTAATACCAATGCCATTCTGTCTGAGGGGTAACCCAGGAACACAGCATAAGTTTTGAAATACAGATATGCCATACGTATCTATTACTCACTCAAAAGCAATACAAACATATAAACAAGATTATGATACTTGGCAAATCATAACATTTTCACAGATGCCTTACATGGCATATCTGGCATGACTCCTTGCAATTTTTTAATAAAGTGTCTCCCAATTCCATGCAGTATCACAAGGGATTTGAAGGTAACTGAGGCAGTACACTCAATACATGGATCTCTGAAGTAATGGTCCAATTTGGACCAAGTCTATGACCTTTCTTTTTTTTTTTTTAACCCTTAGCTAATTCTAGAGTGTTTTCCTCAGCAGGCCTATACATATAATATGCTGTAGAGGAACAGTCAGAAAATTATTTACTTAAGTTAGGACTCTGTATGGTGGTTGTTGCCCCTGATTTTGCTTTGAGCTATAGTGTAGTTTCCTGCTAATAGACCTTAAGAGAAACAGCTTAATATGTCTTCTAGCAGTAATGTAGTAAAGTAGCTTTAATGCTCGCTAAAGGGAGTCAAGTGACAATGAATATCGTTACAGTAAGTTAAGGGATGTCTTTCTGTGCCATTTTACAGCTGTGAGGCTTAGGAACTTTGCTATTGATGTCAACTGGGTCAGGAACTCACCCTAAAAGATGATAGGGGACGCTACTGTAGCAATATGTCCCAGTAAGTGCTAAGAACAAAATTTTGGTCTTCTGTTCATTGTTTCAGCAACATGAAAGCTCCTGTTGGATCCGTTTTATTCTGTAAAAACATTATCGCACCTTCAATTCCTCCCCTCCAACCTGCTGGAGCTCCTTCACCTTAAGTACTTCAAATGCAACTGGTTATTCTCCATCAGACAGCAGGATGCCTTTAGAGAGAAACATGGACAATGCCCTAAATTCTCTTTGCAATTAGGTGTAAGTGTAGTCATTACCTTTCAAAACAAGATTTTGTTTTTGTTTGTTTTGAAAGGTACTAACTAAGCTAATGAATTCCAATCAAGTAGTCCTGCCTAGGATCACTGCTTGGAATTCCTACTAGCTATTGAAAATGCTTCAATTTCCCTGCCCCTTATAAAATGCAAATTGTAAAAATATATAGTGAAATTCCACTCTTTTGTAGAACGAGGACTATTTGTTTGGTTGGCACTTCAGTAATGAGCTTTCCCAAATATTATTGCTCTTGTAGGGCTTGATTCCAATTTGAAATATCCAAGCATGTATTGATGCACACAGCATCTTTATAGAACTACCACCATGCTCATGTGTAGTAACTGATTTTATTAATATGAGGCAGTATGAGCCCATGACACACAAATCCTATTTCAACCTTAGTTAAAATCTAGCTTGTGAGACTGAGAGAGCTTTAAATTGCAGTATCTTATAATTGAGATAGATTTTGGTGTTGTAGAGAAAAGGAAGGTCATCCTCACAACTTTTTCTTCTTGCCTTTCCCTGCTGCTACACAGCATGGTGCAGTAACACTTAACAGAGATCCTGGGGTGACGCATCTCTGGTATATTCAGAAACATAGCAAATTATGCTGGTTTGATGTTTCTCAGGAAAAAAGAAAGGAAGAATTCAGTCCTATAGATTTATACAAACTGCTGAGATGAACATCTGACATGGAAACAAATGTTACAAATCGCAAAACAACCCTGTTTTTCAAGGTGTTGGTTGTACATAGGTGCATGGGTGATGGGTGGGTATCTTGTACTAGAGCTGCAAGTGCTTACAATCTTGCTGTGGAAAAAACATTTCTGCCTTCTTTCTTAAATTACTCCTTAGCTTCTCCAGACACACTTCTTACAACCCATTGAAGTGTAAGGTTTGAAAGACTGAAATGAGAGTTCACTTGTGAACGTTAGTAATTGAGTTCAAATAGCCATAGAAATTTTAAGAGCAAATCTGTAACAGATGTTAATTTTAAGGTTCCAGTGAAAACACAGAACTGGACAAACATATTAATTTTGCTTCTGTAAAATTGCAAGCTAGTGCAGTTTGTTTTGCTTCTTTTATAATGAAAAATGTTTACATACAAGATTTTATTTGGCCGTGTTTAAGTAGTACTTTTGTATATTAATATGGTGTGACGTTTTTATAGCTAATGTGTACAATATGTTATTTTAATAAATACCTTTCACATTATTAAGTATACTGTACACTAACAGAAGACTAATCCGTACTAAATTTTTTGTTTTTTGCAATTTAACATGCAAATATTTAAAATTCACACAGGTGCGCTTCAGTTTATTTACAGAATAATTTTTTATAATGGCACTTCCTTACAGCCCTTCTGCAGTCTGTTCCCACAAGCAAATAACAGTGACACACTGATATGCATATATATATATGTTGAGATCAATGTGTATTTAAAAACGTTAGTATATGTACATGCATTTCAGAATCTTTTCTTCATTTTGTATTTCTAGCTGTAACAGTGCCACAAGAATTTCTGCAGTCTGTCGTTTTTATGGTAAATTGTCCTTCCACTCAAACTGGATAACATTCCTTATGCTGATTGTGGGGAGGTGCGATAGTGTTTTTACAGAATATAATGTTTTTACAGAATATAATTAATCTAAATAGATAATGGAGCACAGCCAATCTGCAAAATCATGTGTAAAAGCTAAGGAATTAGTTCCATGTAGAGAGGTATATGTTAAATATATGTATTTTTAAAGCTTACGGTGGACTTCTATTATTTTCAGGTCAGAGTTCATTAGCCTTACAGTGTCTCTATACAGTGCTCTCTTTTTGTAGGACCTGATCCTGTACAATTGAGGTCCATAGGAATATTGCCATTGACTCCAATGGGAGCAGGATCAGGACCTTTACTGAGTTGTTAATCTTTTTTCACTTAAATTTTTTAAGGAAATGCATCACTCATGCGGTAAAACTTCGTTGCTTTAATTATATATATTGACCTGTTATAAAAAAAGGATTGTCTTTTGTAAATAAGGGATATGAAAGTGAAATTGATGTATTGTCTTTTTAAAATTCTTTAGGACATCTGTACAGTTGTATCACATTTTACTTTTCAAGTTTGCTTGACAGGGTCAGTGCTGCTTGCCCATTTAATAAAGCTGGACAGCATCCTAGTCAGCATCTCATCGGTCTTCGGAAAGCTGTTTATCGATCTGTCAGAGCCAACTTTCGAGCTTCAAGACTAGCTACTTTGTACATGCTGAAAAAATATCCTTTTTGTAAAAACCCACAAATGCAGATACTTATGAATTAATTACCTATCCATATAGACGGGACACTTAATTGTCCTAATGAATAGAGCTGGTACCAGTAGAAACTTGTGGTATCTAGTTAAATATATGTAAGAAGGAAGGGAAAGAGCTGCAAAGAGTCTTTTTTTGAGTTATGCTTGAGACTGCACATTCTTAAAATATTTCACATTTTTATCACTGTGCAATCTAAGATAAGAGTCCTCTACAATGATTTGCAAACATGTGCCTTTTGTGTGAATATTGATATGTGTGATTCAGTCCTTTCCCTTTCATTATTGCTCTTACCCAGCTTTATTTCCCTCCTTCCAAAATAACTTTTGTCTCAACCACCTGCCCTCTCATTTTGTGTCTCCATTGCCATATCTAGTCTCCAGGTTAAAGGGTAAGTGATTTCCTATTTCATGAAAGCTGAATGGCACTGTTGCAACATAGGTTAGTCAAGAGGCACACTGAACAGTGCGGATTTTCTACTTCCAAAATCAAATGCGGCACTTCTCATAACCAATTCAAACTCTGTTTGCCAAACTGTGAAGCCATATTCCATTGAAAAAATAGCAGTAAAGTTACTTGATGGTTGTGTTATATCTGTGCCATAGTTGGAGAAAAATCAGAAATGCCAATGTATTGCATTCAGATATATTTGATTATATTTCTACCTCCCCAGAAAAATCACAAGCTTGGAAACAAATGTGCATGGTAACATTGTGAGAATCTGTCATTACCAATTATTGTTAGATTTTCCTGGAATATGTGGTTTGGTTAATATTGATAGCACTCCTGGATATGTGTGTGTGTTTGTGTAACAGGTGTAGGGATACTCCAGTTCAAAGGAAATAAGTGTTTGTTCATGCATCATTTATCTAGGGATGTGAATCCTGCTTTTGTGCTCAAGACATCACTGATTCATATCCTGAGATAGCCTTGGAGAGTAGATTTATTTTCTGTATATAGGAAGGGAAATGTAACCAGTCGTATCCGGAGTGACTGAAACAATTTTGTAAAAGTAACTTCAAACTCTGGATAGGATATAACCAAGAATAACTTTAGGGATTGGGGAAGAGAGCTGAAAATGGGAACAATACATATGGTCTTCTCAGAGAGCCTTCTGTACCAGAGTGTAAAAAAAGTATGCTCAGTATTAGATACTAACTGGTATAAAGATCGATGGGCTGGGAGAGAGGGTTACCTTCTATAGAACTGTTCTGGTTTGGTTTAGACTGGATCCACTTCAGCAGAAGGGTTGCCACCCTCTTAGCTTCAAAACTGGCAAAGGTGGTTATGTAAGCTTTATATTAGGAAATGAGGAAGAAGGAGATCTTTTGTTTAACTCAGAAGATTTGGCATTTACTTTTGCCTTACTTTGTATGGTTTTTAAGATGGAGTTTGTCCAGTAACAAAAGATGAACAGATGGCACAGCCATGGATATCATTAGCGAAAAGTTGGAAAAAATAAGTGGGTTTTGAAGAAGGATTTGAAAGCGGTGTGTAGGGATGCTTGACACACAGGATAAGGGATATTCTGAGCCAAGGGAGCAGCATGGGAAAAGCGCAAAGTTAGAGTGCAGGGAGCACAGACAGCATGTAGGTCATAGGAGTTGAGATTTAGGAGCAGTTGCAAATGTGCAATGTATGAAAAGTGAGAATAAGAGGGTTGAATTTTGGGGGGGAGTTAACACCCACCAGGATAATTTAAAGAAGCCTGAGGATTGCCCCAAGTTACTCTGGCTTGCAGTGGACCCTACTGGCTGTTGTGTCATCTGGGGATTGCTTGAATGTAGCGCATTCCAACCACAGCCTTCCCTGCCCTTTTGACCCCTCCTGTATTGGGGAGTACATAGAGCTGTCTTTATCAGCCAAGGGTTTCCTCATATTACGGGATTTTCAGCTGCTTACTTAGGACAGCTTTAAGGTGCCTTTTGTGTCACCACTGTGGCCCACGGCAGAGAAAGGAAAGATTTAGAGGAACTTGACTGTGTATAATTAGGGAATGATGTGATGAAATTAAGGAAAGGAATTTCTGCTGAATATCAGGAAAAATTGAAATCCAGATTTTCACTGCTACAAAGAACAAAAGTGGGGTTTTAAAAAATATTTCCTACAGAAAATCAGACCGTGCATTAGACTGCAGTGCCTATAGGCTGTCAGAGTATGATTTAATCCATATTTAAAGGCGTTTATTGTGAGCACTGTGAAAGACAGGAATGTAGTAGTACTATTGATGCAATATTTATACCACCTATAGCAATCTAATGTACTTTTCCTTAGAAAAACATGCTTAACATTTGGCATAAAGTTTCAAAAGATCATTGAAATGAAATTTAGTTTTTCTGTTTTTCTCAAATGTCCTCAGAAGAAACTGCTAACTCTACTTGAATAAACTTTTTTTTATTGCACTGGATGTACTACTTCTGCATTTTTTTGCCAGATCAAGAGTATATCTCTGTGTCAAAGCAGGGGAAAAACTAAATCCATTTTGTTCAGTACACCATTCTGAAATTTTAATATGTGAGAAATGCCTCTGGTTTTAAAAGAAAGTAAAACTTGGCACTCCAGCTAATATAGTTAAGCTAAAAGTTTAATTCCATTTTATTTGGTGACTGGTCCTCCTACTGGATTCTCTACCTGTGGGTTCTCTTTATCTTCTTTGAAAAAGGACACTTTATCTTGATAACAGTGTGAATATAATAAATAAAACTTACTGTCATAGAGTTAATGATGATAGTATGTTGAAATGCTGTCAACTGACTGCCTGCAGTACTGAAGGAGTGATTCGTTTTGATAGTGATAAAATTTAAGAGGGACCAGAACCTCATGTGGCGTCAATATTCACAGCTTCATTCATTTTAATTACATGTCCACTTGCACTTGCTGAGGTTCTGGCCCATAAAGGAGAGAAAATCTGCATTGATGTAACACTGACAATTTTGAACTCTTGTGGGAGGAAATATAAAATTTAGAATTCTTTGAGTAATGTTGGCTTACTCACATTGCTCACCGAGATGGTGAATTTTTGACTACGAATGTTGACACGTATATACTTGATATATTTGATTCATATCTATGATCAGATATATGTGCATAATTTGCATTCATTTTAGTAAGAGTGGTCATATCTGAATACAAATTTGTCATGATATATATACAGTATGGCTGCTTTAAATTGTAGGCACTCTATTTTTATATAAATAAAAAGTAGAGAGCAGTTCTCAAACACAAATATTATAGAAGAGGCATGGCTGAAAGGAGTGTTTCAGAGGAGCTCAACTAACAACCTGACTGGACTTTTTTTTTTTTTTTAATTGTGGCTATTTGAAAAGTGTGAATGAATCCTGGGGCGATAGTTGAATAGACAAAGAGCAGCGATTTGCATAAAGGTGAATAATTAAATATATCCCACACCTATGTAGTTTATCGCATGGCTGTCACCTTCTCAGACATTTCTGGTATGTATTATTAAATGTGCACTCCCCCCACCTACCCCCCAAATGTCTATGCAAATTAGGGTCTCTTGGAGGCCCCAAAAAAAAGCACCTTATGGGAACCAGAAACAGATCTGGCTGTGACAGGCCAAACAGCATATTGAGACACTTGTCTTATTTGTATCCTAATGTTATTGCAGTCTTTGTGATAGGATTAAATTCCTTTGGATATTCCTGTGACACCCACATGATGATATTACAGGGTGTTAAAAAAAAAAAAAAAGGTAATACATAGCTTTGCTCATAGCAGCACAGATTGTGTACACCTGCTCCTGTGTCATTATTCAGTCAAATTAGACTGGAGATTAAGCAACATATACCTAAGGCTAACATGTCAAAGCTTACAACTCCCTTCATTAACATTGTATTTATTAGTGCAAATAAATTAATCTCTAAATTAAAATTTGCTGTGGCATAAAATATAACAGTGTTAAGCAGTGTTAAATTTTAATTTAAAATGTAAGAAGAATTATTGCTTACGTGAAGCTTTGATATTGGATTTGATGGACCGGTAACTTTTTCTGAGTTTGAAAATCTTCCACCCATATTCTGTACTTATTATGTTAAATGTCAGTCTTGCATTGTGGGAACAATATATAACTGCATCCTGTCACGTCTTTCTTTTTCAAAGCTGAGTCATTCATAACAAAGGGTACGCTACTTCCACAAGGGTACTTTCTCAATAATAGAAGCAAATACCTGCATGTGGAGAAGGTTTCTCTTTACTCAGACAACGGGATTTCTCCCTCGCTCGACATCTATAAGGATTGCTGCACCATTGAAGTCAGTGGGATTTTCCACTTATTTCAGTTAGTGCAGGATTAAGATTGGATCGGTGACATTTTATGACCTCTGTTATGCAGGAGGTCAAACTACACAATTATAAATGGTCCTTCTTGCCTTAAAATTCTCTGGGCCATATCTTCAGCTGATGTAAATGAGTGTAGTGCTACTGAGTTCAATGGAGCTGTACCAGTTTACACCCTCCAAGGAGCTGGCCATATGAATCTCTGAAACTTTCATTTTACTATAAATGGGAGAAATCCTCCTCTTGTGACAAAATGCAAACAATTCAGTAGCAAAAGAGAAGGTGTTGTCTAGCTGCTAAGTGCAAGACATCTGGCTTTTTATTTCTAACTTTTTCATAAACTTGCTGTGTGACTGTGGGGCAAGTCTCTTAATATCTTTTTACTTCAGTTTTACCTGTAAAAGTGTGGTAACATTTACCTATCTGACATGGATGTTGTGAAGCTTAATTCCTGAAAGTTTGTAAGGTTGTTTAACATTCTGGGATGCTAAGTGCTACCGAAGTGCAGGTTTTGTTCGTTATTATTTGTTACCATATTGGTAACTGTCTACTGCTGGCAAATACACTTGTATACAAGTCTATCAGTGGGATAGATGTCTAGGTTACATACAGACTGACATTGCCAGCAGTGCCATGTATGCAGTGTGGTGAGTTAACTGCTGTTAGTGAGAGATTCTGATACTTGGGGCCTTTTAGACCCAATCTGACCCCAAGCTGCTGCTGCTGTCTACCCCGCTTTCATTTTATTTTACCCCTTAGTACTTTTGCATCTTATTTGGATCATTTCTCAGCTTGAAAGCTCAGCCAATCGTGACATTAAGGAAATAACATTTTAACAGAATAGGCTCTTACCACAACATATGTAAACACAAGTGTGTTATATGTATCTCAGCTGTGTTGAGTTCAGGGAGACTTAAACTTTTGCTCTATTACTCCTATTACTACTACTATATGAAAATCTAGTTGTTGCATCAAGAAACACTGAAAAAACACAGTGCAGGTTTGTTTAACTCTTTAAATAAAAATGAAGGAAATGGTAGGTTAAATGTTGTAAAATGCACCCATTTGGTGATGAGTTACTGTCTGCGTTAAGACAGGATTTTTCTGTGCAATAGCTATTCTACTAACTCGAACGTTGTCATGACATCTTGAAAATTCTTTGTTTAATATTGTATACATAGTATTATTTGGTCCATTTGTACAAAAATAGGTACGTTTACTATTGTACAGAACACCTCGAATAAGTAAATGCTTAGTGCATAGTTTTACTGCATTTTTTTTAACTAATTGCTAAAAGTATCTGATACAGAAGTTAAGTGATATGGACAATTGGATAAAAAGCCCCAAACAAAAGTATCTTCTGCAACATGCTGAGCGCCTCCTGTAAGGCGGAACATGGAGCATGCTCAACTCTGACAAAAGTCAATGAGCAATACCCTACTTCAGTGGAGGAGTTGATGCAAGGCAGGCGCAGTGGGAGGTGAAGTTGTTCAGAGTCTTACCAATTCGCATTTATGAAGTGCATTAGTTCCTTTCATGATAATTGCTTTTTAAGTGCCGAGAATTCATATTTATATACTGTCATGTATCACCATTAGCGAGCATGATGCTTTATAGGCAAATAAAATGAAGTTGCTGCCCTGAAGATTAGCTGTCTAATCTGTACTATATATTAGAAATTTTGTACTGTTTTGCTTTAACAAGATACTTAGCCTTCTCTTGCTCCCAAATTGTTAATGAAATAAGATAAATAGATTAATGAAATAAAAATGTTTGTACACATACATGGAAAACTGTAAACATGCATGGCTACCTAGTTTAGCTACTGAATTTTGACTTTGATAGGAATCAATAGCTGATACTTTTCCTTGAAACAAACACATTTACATAAGTATGTTCAAGAAATATATTCATATTGGTAATTCTTGAGGTTTTCATCAAATATTTAATCATATTTGTTTTTTTTTAATCCCTAGCTATTGATGGTTTGTGATTAGGTGAGACTCTCAGCTTTCATTTAATAAAAAATATAAGTGTCTGTCCCTCATGGTTTTGGTGGAAAAAGCTTGAAAATGTTAACCAGTTGTATCCTTAACATTCAAAAACCAGAAGACCAATAAAAGAAAACTACCAAATTTTATTATTTTCTTAAAATCTCATGACTTTAAAGCAAATCTCACTATTTTTGAGGAGGGAGTGACTCATGATTTTTGAATGCTCAGGGATTGGCAGTATTGTAAAATTGTGTATGGTTTAGGGATAATAAATTTATGCATTTCCAGGTTAAGTGAAAGATCATGTTTATTTAGCAACTTCTGTTTAAAAATTTCATGTCTCCTTAAAATGGGTACAGAACTGGAAGTTGAACATTGCTTAAATAAAACTTCTCTAGTGTATTTTCTTTGCTCCCATAGACATCTGTGTATAAGAGTTTTTAAGGGATTGATGTGCATTCAATCAGCATGCAGTGAAGAATAAGTCATGTTAGTCAGCAAAGTATGATTACGGATCCCCCCAAGAGTTCAGTTATCTTATGGTATCCATACCCTGGGATTGCTTCGTGACTCTTTCTAGGATTGCTTCCAGTCTTTTTATTTTGAAACATAATTTAAAGTAAAATACCATGATTCATAGATTCATAGATACTAAGGTCAGAAGGGACCACTCTGATCATCTAGTCCGACCTCCTGCACAGCGCAGGCCACAGAATGTCACCCACCACTCCTATGAAAAACCTCACCCATGTCTGAGCTATTGAAGTCCTCAAATCATGGTTCAAAACTTCAAGGAGCAGAGAAGCCTCCCTCCAGTCAACCATGCCCCATGCTCCAGAGGAAGGCAAAAAAACCTCCAGGGCCTCTCCAATCTGCCCTGGAGGAAAACTCCCTCCCGACCCCAAACATGGCAATCAGCCAAACCCTGAGCACATGGGCAAGATTCACCAGCCAGATACCCAGGAAAGAATTTTCTATAGTAAATCAGATCCCATCCATCTAATATCCCATCTCAGGGGATTTGGCCTATTTACCCTGAATATTTAAAGATCAATTACTTACCAAAATCCCATTATCCCATCATACCATCTCCTCCATAAACTTATCGAGGAGAATCTTAAAACCAGATAGATCTTTTGCCCCCACTGCTTCCCTTGGAAGGTTATTCCAAAACTTCACTCCTCTGATGGTTAAAAACCTTCATCTGATTTCAAGTCTAAACTTCCTGGTGGCCAGTTTATACCCATTTGTTCTTGTGTCCACATTGGTGCTGAGCTTAAAAAATTCCTCTCCCTCTCCTATATTTATCCCTCTGATATATTTATAGAGAGCAATCATATCTCCCCTCAACCTTCTTTTAGTTAGGCTAAACAAGCCAAGCTCCTTGAGTCTCCTTTCATGAGGTTTTCCATTCCTCGGATCATCCTAGTAGCCCTTCTCTGTACCTGCTCCAGTTTGAATTCATCCTTTCTAAACATGGGAGACCAGAACTGCACACAGTATTCTAGGTGAGGTCTCACCAGTGCCTTGTATAACGGTACTAAAACCTCCTTATCCCTACTGGAAATGCCTCTCCTGATGCATCCCAAAACCGCATTAGCTTTTTTCACAGCCATATCACATTGGCAGCTCATAGTCATCCTATGATCAACCCATACTCCAAGGTCCTTCTCCTCTTCCGTTACTTCTAATTGATGGGTCCCCAACTTATAACTAAAATTCTTGTTATTAATCCCTAAATGCATAACCTTACACTTCTCACTATTAAATTTCATCCTATTACTATTACTCCAGTTTACAAGGTCATCCAGATCCTCCTGTATAATATCCCGATCCTTCTCCGAATTGGCAATACCTCCCAGCTTTGTATCATCTGCAAACTTTATTAGCACACTCCCACTTTTTGTGCCAAGGTCAGTAACAAAAAGATTAAATAAGATTGGTCCCAAAACCGATCCCTGAGGAACTCCACTGGTAACCTCCCTCCAACCTGACAGTTCGCCTTTCAGTAGGACCCGTTGCAGTCTCCCCTTTAACCAATTCCTTATCCACCTTCTGATGTTCATATTGATCCCCATCTTCTCCAATTTAACTAATAATTCCCCATGTGGCACGGTATCAAATGCCTTACTGAAATCTAGGTAAATTAGATCCACTGCATTTCCTTTATCTAAAAAATCTGTTACTTTTTCAAAAAAGGAGATTAGGTTGGTTTGGCACGATCTACCTTTTGTAAAACCATGTTGTATTTTGTCCCATTTACCATTGACTTCAATGTCCTTAACTAATTTCTCCTTCAAAATTTTTTCCAGGACCTTGCATACTACAGATGTCAAACTAACTGGCCTGTAGTTACCTGGATCACTTTTTTTTCCTTTCTTAAAAATAGGAACTATATTAGCAATTCTCCAATCATTCGGTACTATTCCTGAGTTTACAGATTCATTAAAAATTCTTGCTAATGGGCTTGCAATTTCAGGTGCCAATTCCTTTAATATTCTTGGATGAAGATTATCTGGGCCCCCCGATTTAGTCCCATTAAGCTGTTTGAGTTTCGCTTCTACCTCTGATATGGTAATATCTACCTCTATATCCTCCTTCCCATTTGTCATGCTACCATTATCTCCAAGATCCTCTTTAGCCTTATTAAAGACTGAGGCAAAGTATTTGTTTAGATATTGGGCCATGCCTAGATTATCTTTAACCTCCGCTCCATCCTCAGTGTTAAGCGGCCCCACTTCTTCCTTCTTAGTTTTCTTCTTATTTATATGGCTATAGAACCTTTTACTATTGGTTTTAATTCCCTTTGCAAGGTCCAACTCTATTCGACTTTTAGCCTCTCTGACTTTATCCCTACATCTTCTGACCTCAATTAGGTAGCTTTCCTTGCTGATCCCTCCCATCTTCCACTCCCTGTATGCTTTCTGCTTCTTCATAATTACCTCTCTAAGATGCTTGCTCATCCAGCTTGGTCTACAACTCCTTCCTATGAATTTTTTCCCCTTTCTTGGGATACAGGCTTCCGATAGCTTCTGCAGTTTTGATTTAAAGTAATCCCAGGCCTCAACTGCCTTTAGATCCATAAGTTCTTCAGTCCAATCCACTTCCCTAACTAATTGCCTTAATTTTTGAAAGTCAGCCCTTTTGAAATCAAAAACCCTAGTTGCAGATTTATTTTTGTTAATCCTTTGTTAATCTCTGGAGCGTTCTAGTCATTCCTTGAATTTTTCAACTATAAAGTGTATGGTTAAAGCTCATTTCATTTTAGAATAATTTAAAGTCACCATTATAGTGCTTCATCCTGATCTTATCAAATTAGCATTAACATTCTTGCAATCAGGTGGATCTGTTTAATATCTCACTGGGATTCTAAACAACCTTCTTTTAAAAATAAATTCAGATTCATTTGTATTAGAAGACACTGATGCTTTTGTAATTATACCCTATTTTCTTGCCTTAGTTATATAAAGATAATTGTAAATTTCAACTCTGAAAGGCAATGTAGAGTAGTGGTATATAAATTCAGAACTAATGTTCAATTCTGTGTACAACCCTACTGTTTTTTATATATATATATATATATATATATATATATATATATATATATATATATATATATATATATAAAGTCTTCTGCAATGTTTTCTTTAACATGAGTCAGAAATCCACCCTTGCTCCCAGTCTGCCATTATTAATTCTATGCAGAGTACAAAACTGCATATGAACTAAAAGTAAAATATATTGAGATCACATTACTAAACCTGCATTATAAGATGTTCATGCTGCTAGAGAACGTTTGTTGCAGAGAGAGATTAAAAGGAACTTCAGTGAAACTTTCAAATGTTCAATCTTAAAGATTGTGGCCTGATTTTTTTCCATTTCAGGAAAGGATAGGCATGGTCATCCCAGTACTCCACCTCCTGACTATCCTCCTGGGTTAATTTAAAACACTGGATCCTGCTAACACCTACATGTTTACATGAGTCAGTAACTGATTGCAACATATTACATTTGTGGGTAACTGGCATTACAGGCTTTTCTTTGCCCTATTACTGGGATGTCTGAAGAGCAGTAATTAGGCTTTTGTCTAATTTAGGTTACTGAAAAAGTTTAAACGAAGTTCTGTCTGTTTGGAGGTGCACACTCAGTGCTTCTTTCTTATGGGCCACCAAAACTTCATTACAGGCACTGCTTTTTCTGCTCAAGTGGTAAAATTCTTTTCTGGAGCAGATATTATTCTTTTAATCCTGTGAGAATTAAACAGGTGGAAAATCATTTGAGTCTGGGAGTGAAAGGGTGGAACTTGTAATTAACTATCCCAGAAAACAGTTGAGTGAGCTGGGCAGGAGACCAGTGCCTCTGCTGGGCCTTATATGATCCCAGAGGAAGGGAGCATTACATTTGCAAACCCAAATCAAAATAGAAATTAAAGAAATGTGGTTTGAATTAAATCTTTTTTTCCCCTTAGGATTTTATAAAAGAAACATTTTCAGAGTTCTGCAGGATAAAGGTTTCTGCAGATGTATGATAGTACTTCAGTATTTGCAGTTGAAACTTTTCTATTTTGTGACCAGATAGTCTAAATGCTCAAAAATCATGAGTCATTCCCCCCCCCCCCCCACACTCCAATATATATATTGTGATGGGGCAAGGCCAGATGGCTTAGAAAAGTAGTGGGAGATGGATATATTAGCTCCAGGCTAAACAAATCCCTGGTACCAGGATAAGTGAAATGGCAGCTACTCCAGGTCAATTAAGACACTTGGGGCCAATTAAGAACTTTCCAGAAGGCAGGGAGAAGGCTAGGTTGATTGGGACACCTGAAGCCAATCAGCAGCTGGCTGAAACTAGTTAAAGCCTCCCAGTTAGTCAGGTGGGTGTGCATGTCAGGAGCTGTGGGAGGAAGTTGCGCTGTTGGAGAGACTGAGTAGTACACATTGTATCAGGCACAAGGAAAGAGGCGCTGAGGTAAGGGTGAAGTGGAGCTTGAGGAAGTGAGGGCTGCTGTGGGGGAAGTAGCCCAGGGAATTGTACATGTCATGTTTCTAAAAGGTCAGCTATCATAGCTGATACTATTAGGGTTCCTGGGCTGGAGCCTGGAGTAGAGGGTGGGCCCGGGCTTCCCCCCCACCTTTGCCCCCTGATTAATCATTGAGACTGGGAAACGGAGACTATGCAAGGAAGGATAGCTTCTCTCACCTCTGTCACTGGCTTATGATGAAAATGGCTCAATAGACTGTGACCCTTGTCTCTAGAGAGAGAAGGGTTACGTGGAGGGTCACAGTGAGCCTCTGAGGCTAGCGAAATCCGTCAGGAAATGTGGGACCCACGTAGGCAAGGACAGAGCTTTGTCACTCACATATATATATATATATATATATATAGGCTTAAAATCATGAGGGTTTGGAGTTTTATTTTGTTTTTTAAAAGAACATGGTATCTTTTTGTTTGCTGTTTAGCTTGGGGGCGTTTAGCTTACATCCACTTTGAATTTTTCAAGCATTTCTCCACATCCAAAAGCTAGAAAACATTGTGGTGTTGCTGTTGTGCTTTGTTGGAGGCTGAGATTCTCATGCAAACTCAATTCCAGCAGCTGAGGCTTTAAGTAAAATACCAGATATCGCAAAAGTTGGTAACACTTGATACCCACCACAAAGTAAAACTATTACAAAGCACAGATTAATCAGAGAAACTCAGTGCATGTAATGTATACACCATATTCTGAAAAGAGCAGGCATTCATTAAAGTTTGAAATTGTTCAAGCCTCTAACTCAAAATCCTAAAAATATTGACGCACAGGACTGGCAAACACTAGGGAGGAGACAAATAGAAAGCTTTCAGTGTTTACAGAATACCAAATAGTATGGTTGGTAATAAAAGTATTACCATGTACCTACCAGTATGCCCTGGCCCCCAAATCTACTACAGAGGGCGTGGAACTGAGTGAACAAGAAAGTTGGGCATCAGGAGAGAAGGGGATTCTGGAACTGGTGATTTAGTAGGAGGCAGAGGGGAGGGGTGAAATGAGGCTATTGCACATAGGGTATAGTATATCTAAAATGGCTGCTGTTGAGGAAGCAGGATGTATCTGATGACACTCAGACCTACTTATCTTTTACTACATACAACCACCACCAAGACAGCCCAGGCGTGGGACTAAATCAGCTCATGGATGCCAACTGATGTGCCAAGACTACTTCTGCCTCTGCTTTCCCTGCCAGCTTGGGACTCCAGAGTCCTGCCTGGCTGTGCCAGACACGCTTGCCAGCCACAAACACAGACCCAGGCCTGAACCACGTCCCACAAACTGCCAGCTTAACTGAAAGCAGCTTAAGAAGTGTTCTTGTCTTTAACACTTAGATGCCCAACTCTCAATGGGCTCCAAATCCCAAATAAATCCATTTTCCCCTGTATAAAGCTTATACAAGGTAAACTCATAAATTGTTCCCCCTCTATAACACTGACAGAGAGAGATGCACAGCTGTTTGCCCCTCTCCCCCCATGTATTAATACAGGGTCAGCAACTTTTCAGAAGTGGTGTGCCGAGTCTTCATTTATTCACTGTAATGTAAGGTTTCGCGTGCCAGTAATACATTAATGTTTTTAGAAGGTCTCTTTCTATAAGTCTATGATGTATAATTAAACTATTGTTGTATGTTAAGTAAATAAGATTTTTAAAATGTTTAAGAAGCTTCATTTAAAATTAAATTAAAATGCAGAGCACCTCCAAACCAGGGCAATGTGAGTGCCATTGAAAATCAGCTCGTGTGCCATCTTTGGCACGTGTGCCAAAGGTTGCCTACCCCTGCCTACGCTGTGTTTAATTAATAAGTAAAAAGTGATTTTATTAAATACAGAAACTAGGATTTAAGTGGTTCCAAGTAATAACAGACAGAACAAAGTGAATTTACCAAGAAAAATAAAATAGAACACACAAGTCTATGTCAGTATGAAAACTGAATACAGATAAAACCTCACCCTCAGAGGTGTTCCAGTAAGCTTCCTTTTACAGACTAGTCTCCTTCTAGTCTGGGTCCAGCAATCACTCACACCCTCTGAGGTTACTGTCCTTTGTTCCAGTTTCTTTCAGGTATCCTTTGGGGGTGGAGAGGCTATCTCTTGAGCCAGCTGAAGACAAAATGGAGGGGTCTCCCAGGCGTTTAAATAGACTTTCTCTTGTGGGTGGATACCCCTCCCTCCCTCTGTGTAGAATTCCAGCTACAAGATGAAGTTTTGGAGTCACATGGGCAAGTCACATGTCCATTCATGACTCAGAACATACAGGTAGCAACCATGGTTCACATGCTACCTTGAACGTCCTCACGTAGATTTCTTATGTGGATTGGAGCCTTCCAAGATCCATTGTCCATTAAGTGCTGCTTCTTTGGGCACTTAACTTGCAAAATCCTTTCTAAAGAAGCTGACCAAATGCCTTATTAAGGTTATTTAAAATCAAACAAGTATACAGCCAGTATTCATAACTTCGAATACAACAAAGACACATGCACACAAATAGGATGAATATATTCAGTAGATCATAACCTTTACACAGATACATTACATGGCATATGTAGCATAAAACGTATTCCAGTTATGTCATATATACATTCATAAGCATATTTCCATAAAGCCTTATGGGGTGCACCGTCTCAACCTGGGTATGAAGCTTTCATTGCTTCGGCAACTCCAACTAATACAGAACATTGCAGTATGTCTGCTCAGCAACACAGGCTACCACAAACACATTAAAATTGTTGTCCTCTCTCAACACTAGTTTCCCATACAATATCAAGTCAAGTTCTGAATCCTTACCCTCGAAGTACTCCTGGGTCCAGAACACCTAAAATATCACCTATGTTTCCAGGACGAAGGCCATGGTTGACAACGGTTGTCCTAATTCCAACTCTGGAATTCTCTACTATAAGGGTAAAGCTTGTCAGTTCAGGAGATGGAACTTTCTTGGAGGCTTGCTTGAGACTGTGGAACAAACTCCCACAGGAACTAAGGACCATCACAAACCTCACTACCTTCTGCTCCAAGAGTAAGGTACACTTCTTCAACCTGCCTTCTCTAACTTATCTCTCACTTCGGAGAGGATGAGAGAGAATGAACCCCATGTGACAGATGGAAGTCATGTCCTGTAATGCACCACTGGAAGTTGCTCAGATATGTGTGTGCGCTGAGGGCAGAATAAGAACCTATTTAAAATAGTGCAGAATAGAACAGAATTTGAATAGTCAAGATGCCAGTGTTTGTATACAGATTTAACGTGAATATACCGTTTTGTTTCATTTTTAGAAAGTACATTAGCCTTAGTAGCAAAGGTGTTAGATTCACTTAATTTTAAAGACAAGATTCCATAGACTAATATAACCCAAAACAATATGACTTTGCTGTGAGATACTTCAACATCTATATTGTGATTTTTGATAACATTAAAGCCTTGCAGTTGAAAAAAGTACTACAGGGTGCTACTTCAGTATTGTGGTTGTAACCTGACATAATTTGGAACTGAAATGTTACTCTTGATTCCTGTTATTTGCATCATTGCTTGTCTATTTATAGCCTAGCAAAACCCCCGACCAGTTTTCCAGCTGTTCCTAATTTTTTTGTGCTAGTGTAGCCATTGACTTACCACAAAAATGTTTACTTCAGATTTGTATAGTATCATTGACCCTATGGAGGATTTGCCATCCTTTAATGCTATGGTTCATTACTTCTACTTCGCCATTCTTGTATTTATTGACATTAAACTTTATTAAGCTTCTATATTTGTAAGAATATTTTCCTACAAAGGCTTTTTGGTAGATGAAGGTATGTTCTTTTTGCTCTGCAATACAATATATTGAAAAGTACTGCATTCATTATGTAATATATGGAATTTGGATGATCTTGGCAGTTTCCTATAAATTGGCACAGATGGTTTATGAAGCCCATTACTGTTTTCAGCGTGAAGAGCCAAGTATTTTAAGTTTTCAAAAATCAAGTGAAAATAGCTTGTTTGCTAGAAGGAAAATTTAAAATGTGACTGCATAACTATAGCATCATTCAACAGAGACCTCACCCTTTATGCCCAACTTCACTATTCATGGTACATTAAAACACCTGTATTTCTGGTGATATAAACCTGGTAGCATGATTCTCTGATGTACTTTGTACCTCTCATCTTCCCAAACAAACAAAAAAAAACCAAACAAACAAACAGGCACACATGGTGTTTTTGGAGAAACCTGAGTAATTGGTGTTGAGACAGGGAACCTGCAAATATAAGTTTTACAGTAGAAACTCACTAAGGGTATGTCTACACTGCAATTAAAAACCGTTGGCTGGCTCAAGCCAACTGACTAGTGCTTGCAGGGCTCAGACTAAGGGACTGTTTAATTGTAGTGTAGACACTTGGGCTTGGGATGTAGCCTGAGCTTTGGGTCCCTGTGCTCTCACAGGGTACTAGAGCCTAAATGTCTACACTGTAATCAAACAGCCCCTTAGCCTGAGTCAGGTGACATGGGCTAACCATAGGTTTTTAATATCAGTATAGACGTAACCTTTTGGATCAGATCCAAAGCCCGTAGAAGTCAATAGAAAGACTCCTACTAATTTCAGTGTGCTTTGAATCAGTCCTTAAAGCCCCAAGCCTGCAAGCGTTTTTCTGTGTGCTTAACTTTATGCCTCTTAGAAGTCCCATTTGAGCAGTTACTTCAATGGGATTGCTCACATCCATAAGAGTAAGCACGTGCTTAAGTATTTGTATGATCATGCTGATAACTGTGAAACCCATTGCTAATCACCTCCATTTTGCAAATGATTAAGTAGGTGAATATAATGTAAAAGATACTGTATCAAAAAATATGCTTTCATTTATTTTGACTTATCGTTTGACAATAATATATTGTAGCTACTGCAGAAGTAGGTATTCTGGTATACTACGTTCACAAAATGTATTATAGAAATTAAGTTTTAGTGACATGCGATCTTACTACACACCATGTTATAGCTGAGAAATTTGTGAGACTGATCAATTTTATGCCTCAGCAATGTAAAAATTTGGGATTGTCTACTATTCATGTAAGAAATTTCAAAGAATTACTTTTTAAAAACCTGCAGATATGTTATTTGCTTTAACATTGCTCATCCTCCACAAGAAAGAATTCATAGGGAAATCTCCTATCCTGGTTATCCTGACTTCTATAAAACACACAAACCATGAAACGTTCATTACCCAAAATTTTCTTGTCTTTGGTAGTATTGCTCTTAACTTGTTGAACGTGTACTTTTTAATTTTAAGGCTGTCATTAAAGTTTATTGTGAACTAACTTGTTGATGATTTGGCAGAGATTTCCTCAGTTAAAAGGAATGCAGGGATTATTTATTAGCTGTTTATTATCTTTATTGTTGCAGTACCTTTGTCTACAACTTACTGTACACATTTGAGCCTTTAAAACCTATACAATGAGTAAGGTTGTACAATGACCACTTTAAAACTGGACTTGGACTGCGTGTGCTCTCCAGTAACTTGCAAGAAAGAGAGATCCTTAGGAATTGGAGATTATTAGTTGCTTTGCCCATCCCCCCCACCCTCCATTTAGTATAAAGGCTTCTTTGTTAACTGCTTTAACTCTGACTAAACCTACCCTCTGAATGCGGAGAGTGACAACTTGACCAACTACATCTGTGTAGTTCCTTTTAAGGAACTGGGTCTGGGTCTGAGTGAAGAGCAGGTGTCCGAAGAGGAGGCACACAACCTCACAGATGGCTTCAGCCTGCCTGCACTCAAGGTAATCCATCCTAGAAGGGAGAATGCATGCTTACGTATACAGACTCATGCAAATCCATTTCAGTTGTGACAATGCCCTGCTGTTTTTTGTTTCAGATATCTGATTTTTCTCCCCTTACTTGTATTGGTCTGTAGTAACAGAGTACATTTAAAGAGCCCTGAGTGAGATTCATGAATGCTCCAGAAGCTCATCTTGCATATTTTTACAACTATTGGCTTTTCGGAGGATTTCATTTAACATTTAATTAAAGAAATGATGTGCAATGCAGAATAGGATGTTGAGTTGTCTAAATCATTCTTATATTTAATAAAATTACCATTCACAAATCAGTCTCTTCCCAAATGTTGTATTTAATGCTATGATTTAATTTAATCTGGCCCACCTTGATTATCACTACTAAAGGTTTTCTTCCTCTTCCCTCCCCCCTCCTGCTGGTAATAGCTCATCTTACGTGATCACTCTCCTTACAGTGTGTATGATAACACCCATTGTTTCATGTTCTCTGTGTATATAAATCTCCCCACTGTATTTTCCACTGAATGCATCCGATGAAGTGAGCTGTAGCTCACGAAAGCTTATGCTCAAATAAATTTGTTAGTCTCTAAGGTGCCACAAGTACTCCTTTTCTTCTTGCAGGTTTGAAAGTTGTAGGGAAAAAGTGAGACCTGCCAAAAGCCAAGCAGAGCTGAACCTTGCAAAGGAAATTAAAACCAACAATAAAAGATTCTCTAACCATATAAATAAAAAGAAAACAAGGAAAGAAAAGAAGTGGGACCACTAAGCACTGAGTATTGGGTAGAGATTAAAGAAAATTTAGGTATGGCCTAGCATCTAAATGAATACTGCCTCAGTTTTCAATAAGAGTAATGAGGAGTTTGGGGACAGTGGCAGGATGGCTAATGGGAACTAGGATATGGAAGTAGAAATTACCACATTCAAGCTAAAAGGGAAATTCAGTCAGCTTACGGGGACGTCCAAGAATATTAAAGGAACCAGCACATTAAATTGCAAGCCCCATAGGAAAGATTTTCAACGAATACATAAACTTGTACATCATACCCTATGACTGCAAACATAGTACTATGTTTTAAGAAAGGAAAATACATGATCTGGGGAACTACAAGCCTGTTAGTTTGACCTCAATTGTATGCCAGGTCTTAGAACAAATTTTGACAGAGAGAGTAGTTAAGGACATAGAGGTAAATGATAATTGGGATAAAATACAGCATGGTTTTACAAAAGGTATCGTTCAGACCAACCCAATCTTTTTTTTTTTTTTTTTTTTTTGAGAAAATAACTGCTTTTGTGGACAAAGGAAAGGCAGTAGACCTATTTTACCTGGATTTCAGTAAAGCATTTGATACAGTTCCACGTGGGAAATTATTAGTTACATTGGAGAAGATGGCGATTAATATGAGAATTGAAAGGTGCTTAAGGAACTAGTTAAAAGGAAGACTAAAATGGATCATTCTGTGAAAGGTGAACTGTCAGTTCTCGAAGTTCAGTCTTGGTCCAGTCTTATTTAACATTTTCATTAATGACCTTGGTACAGAAAGTGAGAGTGTGCTAATAAAATTTGTGGATGACACAAAGTTGGGGAGATATTGCCAATATGGAAGAGAACCAGACTATCCTACAACCTTGAAAAGTGGGAGTAATAGAAATGGGATGAAGTTTAACAGTGCAGGATCATTCACTGAGAGATTAACAGCAAGAATTTTTGCTATGAGCTTGGGACTTATCAGCTGGAAGCGACAGAGAAGGAGAAAGATGTGCAATCACAGGATGACTGTGAGCTGCGGCCATGAAAAAAGCTAATGCAATCCTAGGATGCATTAGGTGCAGTATTTCCAGTAGAAACAGGGAAGTGTTATTACCATTATACAAGGCACTGGGGAGACCTCATCTGGAATACCATGTGCAGTTCTGGTCTCCCATGTTTAAGAAAGATGGATTCAAACTGGAACAGATGCAGAGGAGGTCTATGAGGATGATTAGGGGAATGACCAACCTGCCTTATGAAAGGACACTTAAGGAGCTTGGCTTGTTTAGCCTAGGAAATGAAGGCTGAGGTGAGATATGATTGCTCTCTACAAATACATCAGAGGGATAAACACCAGGAAGGGAGAGGAGATATTTAGGATAAGGGCTAGTGCTGGCACAAGAACAAATGGATATAAACTGGCCATCAAGAAGTTTAGGCTTAATATTAGGCAAAGGTTTCTAACCATCAGGGGAGTAAAGTTCTAGAACAGACTTTCAAGGGGAGCAGTGGGAGCAAAAAAGGTTAATTGTTTCAAGATTGAATTTAAGTTTATGGAGAGGAGGGTATGATGAGATTACCTAAAATGGCATATGGCCCGTCCGCGACTGCTATTAGCAAATATCTCCAACAACTGGTGATGGGACACTAGATGGGGAGGGCTCTGAGTTACTACAGAGAATTCTTTCCCATGTTTTCTGGCTGGTGGGTAATGCCCATATGTTCATGGTTTAACTGATCACCATATTTGGGGTTGGGAAAAAATTTTCTGCCAGGTTAGATTGGCAGAGACCTTGGAGGGGTTTCACCTTCCTCTGCAGCATAGGGCATGTGTCACTTGCAGGTTTGAACTAGAATGAATGTTTGATTCTCTGTAACTTGAAGTCTTTAAATCAAAATTTGAGGACTTCAGTAACTTAGCCAGAGGTTATGGGCCTATTACAGGAACGGATGGGTGAAGTTCTGTGGCCTACAATTTGCAGACTAGATGACGTGATGGTCCCTTCTGGCCTTTGAGTCCGAGTCTTTCTTCTTTTGAGATATTGAATGTCCCAAGTTTGCATGAGTAAATGTGTGCTATTGAGAGAAGATCCCATCTCTTCAAAAGTCGGGTTTTCAGATCAGGCATTTTTTTTGTTTTATTATCTTAGAAAAATTCATTATTGTTTGACTCTTGTGTGAGTTTTATTTTGTTCAGTAATCTCAGAACTTAATTTCTTTTGTCCTGGCAGTAAATATTGTCAGTAATAGAGACTGATAAGCTTTGAGGCTTAGTTTTGAGTAGACAGCTTTGCTAAATCGTAGCCTTTGGTTTTCATAAATTGCTATTCTAGTAAGAATTATGCAGACAAGTTACTTTTCCACTCTTCGTTGGGCAGCAGAAGCCATAATTGTCATAATTTGTTAATGCTTCCAAACCCAGGCTTTGTTTATATGCATCTTGCACTGGTTTAATTAAAATCAATTTTTAAATTGATTTAAACTGGTGCAAACCCCATTATGGATACTTAAAAATCAGTTAATAACTGTCATATCCATTTTAGCTTAATTCGTTAACCAATCATCTTGTAACCTGGTTGTGAAATAATTGAACAAAATGTATCAATATAAGCCAATTTTGTTTCCATATGTGGATTTTCACCAGTGTAACAAAATAGATTTAAACAATTTTATTAAAATCAGTGCCACATTTGTGTTGCGAACCCTCAATTTGTGCATAGTTCTCTTAGGTGCTAGCTTCCTCCAGAAAACCTCTAATATAGTGCATTTCAGCAAATTATATATACACATCCAGATATCTTTTAATATTTCTTTGTCATTCAAGCATGTCTAACCTATATCTGTATCTTTGTGTTGTGTCTCAGCCTGTGGGTGAGGAAAATCTCCTCAAACAAGAACAGTTGACACAGTAAAAGTACTTGGTATGTGAATAAATCCTCATCACAAAACAAACATTGATTCTATCCAGAGGAAAGTATCTAGGGTGATTTGGGGGAAGTATAATTGCTTCCTAACAACCAAATATCTGCCAATAAAAAGAGCCAAAGCTTGTTGTTGACTAGAAAGGTCAGTTGCTACCCTAAACATGTTCTGGATTCCCTTTTCTCTGGCCCACATGCCTTTTTCCAGGTAGGTTTTGGATTGCTCTTTTACCAAAGTTCTCTATTTGTGTGGGCTACCTGTTACTCATTCTCTGTTTTCTCCTTATATTCTGTTTATATGGACCTGTCCTCCTTTTATGTTTAAGTCCTAAGCTCTGACTTCTTGTTCTGAGCTGTGTGATGATACTCTTTCCTCAGGCTGCCTCCTTTTCATTTGGCATTCTTTATAATACCCAGCCAAACCCCAGTGTTGAATACAGAGATGAGTAGGAAGTTTGTGTTGTGTAGCACTTGCCCCTGTGTTAAATTCATATCATTCTAAGTGTTACCTTCAGATAACTCCTACACCTGGAAGCAGTCATCTTTTCAATTCTTTATATTACAGAGCAATAATCTGTTTTCCAGGTGAATATATTGCTCAGCAGCTCCCCAAATTTATTCACGCTCTTAGGAAGATGTGTCTTTTGAAACGATTATCAATCCACCCATCTAAGTTCTTATAATGGTGCTCATCACTGTGGTATCTGAGCACCTGACTGTGATCATACATTAGAGAGACAAGGTAGATGAGGTAATATCTTTTATTGGACCAGCTTCTGTCTGTGAGAGAGAGAGAGAGAGAGAGACAAGCTTTCAAGCTTACACAGAACTCTTCTTCAGGTCTCGAATGCTTGTCTCTCTCTCCAACAGAAGTTGGTCCAATAAAAGATATTACTTCACCCACCTTGTCTTTCTAATATTGTGTAACCAATATAGCTACCACACTGTATATGGTCATATGTGGTGGTTGCATATCCTTAAGTGTGTCACTATTATGGACATTTTCCTTTTGACAGTTCATGTACTGGAGAGACCACTATCCATTTACAACTGGAAATGATCTATAATTGCACTCATATAAGGCCTTTCTGCCCAGAATCTCAGAAGGTTAGAGAACATTACCTGTGAACTAAATATTGTCCCTCTTTTACAGATGAGAAAATAAGATTGAGTAACTTGACCAGTTGTGGTTCTTGGGAATCAATCTCAGATCACACTCCATACTAGCCCAATTCTGATCTCTCTGTGGCCATGTCTACACTAGCGAGCTTACAGTGGCACAGCTATACCGAAACGCTCCCACCGACATAGCGCTGTGCACACTACCACTTACGCCAGCAAAATTTATGTTGCTCAGGGATGTGGGTTTTTTTCACACCCCTGAGCAACATAAGTATCACCAGCATAAGTGGTATTGTAGACATGGACTGTGCGTGGGGCTGGTGTAACAGTTAAAAGTACTATCCTCCTCCTTTTTATAAAAAAGGCGTTGCCCAGAAAGGTGCTACTGTGACAGTTTTCTGAGACGTGGGCCTTGTCTAGTTTAGGAAAATGGTTTTTTTTTGTTTGTTTTTAGTTATGTAAGATGATTTGACATCCCTATTAGCACTTAGTGTAGACACAGTTTAACACCTTTAAAATAATGTTAGCTGGTCATGAAGTAACCTACGCTTTTCTGTCGGCATATAGAGGAGCACTCAAGGGTACAACAAAAATGGGTTTTGCTTCATAGTTCAATTTGAGATTCTGGAGAAATGTGAACAGTAGGATTCCTCTTTTTCACTGCCAGAGTGAGTGACCTGACAGCTACCATAAATAATGATGTAAAGAAATTACTCCATTGTTCTGCCTTTATCAGTGTTTCCACATTTTAATAGTATTTGTGAAGTTATTCAGTTTTGCGCATAAAACAGTAAGTCAACAGCACAGATTTCTTAGGATTTCAAGTATATGTTGTTAATATATAGTGCTAATGGATTATCATTTCAGTGCTGGGGGGAGGGATATAGTAGTCAGTAACAATGTCATAGAAATGACAACTTCAAGTTATGAGGGAAGAGTCTTCTTCAGTGCAATGTACATTCTGCTGTTGGAATCTTGGCCACTCCTTATCTGCCCTAGAGCAGTCAGAGACTGTCCTAACTAGTGAGTCTGGCATATGGGCAAATGAGTATTTTCCAAAGTGGGGATATGATGCGTTGGACCCCTGAAAGCCTTTTGTGTGTAAGGGAGCACGTGAGACCCTCATTGAAGGAATTTACAGTCACATAAAGTGTGAGACACCCAAACTAATATGACCTTGTTGTATGCTCCCAGGCACACAGTGCTGCGCGTATATAATGGAAGAAGATAAAATTGTTTAAAAAGGGGACAAAATGTTTTAAAAAGTGAATAAAGAAATGCTCATGTTTTTTAACAATGAAGACCATTTGATCCTTTCTGTATTTTGTAGGTTCTGTTTCAGCTGTGGGTAGGACAGAGTTCAGAGTTCTTCAGACGATTAGCACTGCTGCTCTCTCCAGTTAATGCATCCCCTGAGCCCTTGATCACTCCAGAACGTTTACCTCATTGTATTTTGTCTGATGTGACTCAAAGTCTACCTCAAACTCATGCTGCCTGCTTAGAAGAGCTTAAGCGAAGCTATGAGTTTTATCGGTACTTTGAAACTCAGCATCAGTTAGGCTTGGAATGTGCAACCAAAACAAAACCAAAGTCAAGAGCTCTGAACAGCCTTCACACAGCAGTGCGCAGCTTGCAGCTCCATCTCAAGGCCCTACTGAATGAGTAAGTTTATACTATTTGAAAGAATGTGCCTGTAGTTAGAAAGCTTCAGTCTTGCGCTGCTTTGATCGTTGGTTTATGTCCCAGATTGGTGGAAAAAAAAAAAAAGATAAAATTGAGACTTGCAGCCATGCAACATAAAGGATGGGGTATATCTGTTAATGTAGGCTGGGTTATATTGCTGCTTCGGCTTCCCTGCCCATATATTAAACAGAGTTTGCCAACTGGGAAACAATTCCGGTTTATATTCCACAAATGGAGGAAGATATTTAACTAGTGTCCCTTATTTAGTAAGGAGCAACTTGAGTGAGGTACAATCTTGTGAATTAGATATTTTTAAAAATTATATAATAGGGTCAATGTTAGCAGCTCTCTGGGAATCCAGAGGGGTGTGACCAGCTGCCTTTCCCTTTCGTATAAGCAATTGCACATATAACAAGTCTGTTCTGTTACAGAATTTATTTAATTGAGGTGACTGTTTCTCAGAGCAGCCTGCATCCATTTTAAGAGGAGATGACTGGAATTAGAAGTTTTCAACTGGAATTGAAGGATTCCATTCTATTCAGGTTCTGATACTGTGCCCGTCACTATGGGATCTGAACTTTAAGCTATAACAGCCACACACATTGCCAAGTATTGTGAAGCCAAAGTCTCTCTGTCCTACATGGAGTTGGTTACTGTAGTTGATTGGTTAATCTTTAGATATTCTGTGGTGCTACCACCTCCTTAAAGGTGAACTGGAAAGCAAAAAGATTCATTAAAACCCTCCATCTCTTTAGTCCCTCTTTTTGAATGAACCTGAAAGCATGCTGCAGTTTTGTCTGTTTTGCAACAAAATTCCAAACATTTTGAAAGAAAATTCAACACACAATAATTATATGTTATATACCTAAAAAGATTTTTCATTGGTACAGTTAGTGAAATAACACAAAGCCATCTAAATTTAATGGATTACCATAATGAGAATGGAGGAGAGGAAGAGTTGGCTTTAAAACATATGAAGCTGGCTAAACTACAGTTTAAGAACATGGAGGAAACAGGAGTAACACAGGATACTGATTAAATTCAAAACCTGAAGAAATCATGAAGTACGAGATTCAGATATGTTAGTGTGATATTTTCCTTCCCATTCATCTAGGGTAATAATTCTTGAGGACGAACTTGAAAAACTAGTTAGCTCTAAGGAGACACAAGAACTAACTTCAGAAGCCTATCAAGTCCTAGAACAGAAACTAAAGCTGATTCAGCCTCACATCCAGGCAAGCAACAGCTGCTGGGAAGAGGCCATTTCTCAGGTGGAAAAAATGGTTAGAAGAAACCCGGATAAAAAGGGTACGTTGAAAAACTTCTTTTAGTAACCAGCTGACTGAATGTGATTAAAGAGGTTTGTCTGGTTTACATTTCCAAGACTCTTTTCTAAACATGTAGCTGAGTTTTGTGTAAATTAACTTCCTGTTGCAGATAGTTTTCCAAAGTGTCCAGTTTAACATGTCATTCCCATTTCTCCTTGATGACTTTGAAGCTTTTGACCAGCAAAAGAATTTGTATAGTTATTATTTTTGAGTGCTCAAAAGTGGGTTAGGCACAAATTCAGATTGAGTTAACCTGATAACATAACACAAGTTGTTTATTTGTGAACTTTTTCTTTCCAAAGATGGACTATATGTGAGTGGACAGGATTATGATGAGAATGAGTTCTTGAGTCACTTAAAAATAACTTATAGTGCAGAAATTACTTGTTTGTCTTTCCCCAAACAACATTTTAAATTGTACAAGAAGTGAATATATGGTGATCACAGGCATGTGTTAGCTATTCACTCACTTTTCCTGAAAAAGAAAAGGTCTCTTCTGGGAAAAATATGATAGTGTAGTGGTCTAGGCAAAAGAAAAGGTCTGAGATAAGATCCTTAGAAACTAACAGTGACTTAACCACTGGAATCTGAAACCAAATATTTTGGCATTCTTCCAGTACATTTTTGTGTGTAAAACTTTCAGAAGTTTATTTTTTGTTGTTTAGACTCTCATTTAAATACGTTTTTATTTAAATAATGAAAAGAGAGAAGGGTTTTGACATAACTGTCCAGATTTTTTTTTAATGACTGTTTAATTCATGGATGAGTAAATCACTTTATAAAGAAATAGGAGTCCGATAGAGTAAACTTGAGAATCCTGCTTTTAAGTTTCAATACCCTATCCTAGTACAGGGCCTAGTAGTACTCTTGTTCTGGAAGGAGGAATTTTCCTTTATACTTGTTTTAGATTCCAGTTCTACATCCAGTTTTTACCTCAAAATGTGAATATTTTTCCTGTTCTAGTACACTAACTTTTAGGCATTTACTGAATTTCATCAGTTGCACACTAGCCAATTCATTCAATCTTTTTTTCCCCTCTTTTTTTGAGACATTGTACAAAAATTGCTATGGGGGAATGAGGGTTTTTTTGCGGGGTGGTGTTACGCTGTGGGGGGGAGTAGGGAGTGCCATAGTTTTTTCACTTTCCATTTTGTCCTGTAACTTTCCCAGAAATGTGTTGATTTTCAATCTGTGTTTCACAACATGCCTAAAGGAATTATGATTAATACAAATGAATATTACAATATATTTTCCTTTCTACTGATTCTCATAAATCGAGTATCTTTAAAAAAAATCCATGAATTTAAGCCCAAAATAACTTTATTTTATTTGAAAAAGACAATTGTGCACACCGACCTAAGGTGTGATATATTAATAACTTATTTTTAAAAAATTCAGTGCTGTGAAGACATCTAAAAGTGTCATTAGTTTCTGACCAGCGCTCCTGTTGGGCAAGCATTCTAAATATTTGGATGGTGGTAGAAATTCTAGATAACATCTGTAAATATTTCATGACAAACTTTCAGTTCTTTTTGCGAATACAAACTAACACGGCTGCTACTCTGAAACCTTTCAGTTCTTAGTAACCTAATAATTAAAAAGCAAAATTGGCAAAACCGCTCAACATTCTAAACTTAAATAGAAACATAATGTATGTCGGCCAAGTTGCTGATGATTCTCAAGGGATACCCTGAAGCTTTTAGCATGTTAGTCCTTACAGTGTGCTCAGAAAGGTAAATGGAGTGTGTATCAGTGTCCTTTGCATTGGACTCAGGCTCTGACTCAGTACCACACTGAACTCTGTTCATTTCCACATTTAATCTTTTTTTGTTTTAATCTCTTTTCTCCCACCCCTTTCCTCCCCCCACCTCCAGGCAAACCTGAATCATCTTGTGATAACACACACTGCCCCGTGATACCATTACTACAGCCTGCCCTGCGTATAGAGGACAAAGACCCAATCCCTGAAGAGCAGGTAAGAATAAGTGGATGCTTTCAAAGTTGTATATGAATTTTGTGTTGCAAAAACATTTCCCTCATCCATTTCCTTTTTTAGCTACTTAAGGAATGAACTCACCTCCTTCAACAGGGTATGTAACGCAGCTAGCCAATGCCCTTTCGTTAACAGACTTGTGAACTACTCTACAGCAGACAGGGTATATAGTACCTATGTGTACCACATGGTGGTATTCCCAACCCAGGAACAAAGAGCTTTGAAATTAATTTTGAATCCAGTTCCTGCATATGCTACCTTGGAACCAGATAAAGACATCTCTAAAAGAAATGTGGATGAAGGTATACATTGATTAAAAGGCAATACATTAAATTGATTCTTACTTGCATTAACCTAACTAATCCTATATGGTTTCCATAGGCTTTGCATTTCTGAACACTTAAAATATGCTTTAACATAAACAATTTGGTGCGTTGTTTTCTCTCTCAGTTTAAGGACACTCATTTGAAGGCTAAAGTAACTGGAAAGAAAAGTCGGTCTCAACTCGAGAATTAATTGATGGGCACATTTTGAGAGAAGATGAGCCCCCTTTCCCTCCCCTTTCCCCCCCCCATCACCACTTCAAACTTTTCTGTATTCAACATGTTGATTCTGCCCTTTCAGAAGTTACCTGATTGAACAGTTACCACTGATAAAATGAATGAGATACCCACCCCTGAATGAACTGGAGGAGGGGAGAGTAAAAAAAAAATGATAGTCATCATATCCAATAGGAATTACGGGAAAAGTGATCCCCATTCCCAAGTCAAAATCTCCTTTTTGTATTGGTTGTTTGCACCAGAGTAAATCTGAAATGACTCTGCAGACTTCAGTTATCTTGACTTTATCAGTGTCCTTACTCCAGTTTTATATTAGTGTAACTGAGAGCAGAGTCAGGCCCCCAAACTCCTGCCATGTGAATCACGTGGGTGACTATGGACTTGGGGCCCAATCCTCCTGCTGAAGTGCTGAAATAGTGCAGTACCTCAAATGGCTTGACCCTTGAGGACTATGCAGATCAAAAGAGCAGTTTATTCTTTTTCCGTAGGAATTGGAAGCATATGTTGAAGATACAGATACAGACAATGAGTACAAAAGGGAGGACTTTTATTGCTTTTCCCAGGAAGAGAGAGAGAGACAAAAACGTGAGAGAGAGGAATCCAAGAGAGTGTTACAAGAACTGAAATCTGTGCTGGGATTTAGAGCTTCAGAGGTAGAGAGACAGAAATGGAAGCAGCTGTTATTTAGCGATCATGGTAAGTACTGACTTTTTTTTTTTTAATTAATTTGACTCTAAGTATAAGGGTGTGTGTCTGGTTACAATCAACTGTTGACACAGTATTGCTAGAATACATACTGCATTCAACTGTAGTAGTGCCTTTGATAGATCTGTGTGGCCCTAATTTGTTGCTCCATCTGTTCATATGGCTTGTTAGCATCATTTTACTTTCCAATTGAAAAAAAAAAAAACAAAGAAAGGGAGTTTGGCCACTAACTTCAAGATGCTAAGAATTTGCCTCTTGGAGCAGAGAAAATTAAGCACAGCGTACAGGGAATTGCTGTATGTTTTTTCATTGCTCTCCACCAAATCTGCTCTTCAACCAGGCAGCAATTGTTTAGAATCTTTGTAAATTTATAGTAAATGTTCTGGTTTAGAAGAAATACTTTTTCAATTTTATTCCAGAATTACAGAGAGACATAGAGTGAAGTGACAGGCGAGACTTTGGTATCTATTCCAAGAAAGACAGACAGAAAATATTTTTTAAAAGCCAACAATCTAATTTGTAAGTAGAAAAAAGATTCTCCTGAAGTGGCCCTCTGACAGTCGGGAGCAGACTGCTGGCAACTCTACTGACTTGTTTCTGGAGACAGGTATATGCAAATTTTTTTTTCCAGGCAACAATGCATGGCTTTTAAAGAGCCAGTTTTGGCATACCATATGCCTGATTCTAGCAGTAAAACTAGCAGCTTAGTGGAGTTTCTATTTTTATTGTGAATATTTCTGTTTTCTTCTGCTTTTTTTCTTTCTCTGGTGTTCTCTCTCACTTCTCCCCCTTTCCCTTCCCTTAAAAGAAGGCTAAGGAAAAGCACTAAAAAAAGTGCAAAAAGCACAAATCTACGAAATCTAGATGCTCTTCTTCAGAGGAAGGTGAAATACCCGTGTCCTTGCCTGCAGTGATTCAGACAAGGGGAAGACATTTTCACATCATGGACTTGGCCAGATTTGTTGACAGTCATCTACTCTGGATGATCTAATGAGGAGACAGATGTCCCTAAAAAGGATTTCTGCAAGCCAAACAAGTCCAAGGATCTGGAATTCCCAGTGTGTGAAGACAGTCACTTTCAAGTGATCCTGTCTAGTACAGAAGCAGTCCAACACCCACCTTAAACTGAATGACGTCAAGAAATCCAACCGTCATGTTTGGCTGCCTATCCCAGATGAAAGGCTCAATCTCCAAACTAGCCAGAAAAGGAAGGACCTGTGCATTGCCTCCTTCAAAGATCCTGTGGACAAGTGCTCAGTAATAGATCAGGTGCAATTATGAGGCCTCTGTTCCTGCCTTCAAAGCCACATGTGTGGTTGCATCTCTCACTCCCTCTCCCAGGTCCATCAAGCTACAATTCAAGTCAAGTTCAAAAGCAAAGACTCCAAAACACTCAGACACTTCTCAAGAGCAAGTTTTCCTCACTATCCTTCATCTACGCCTCATGTGATGTCACATGATTCTTTTCTACACTCATCCTTGCTCTGCTCCTACAGGGTCTTACACTCTCCTTGGTAGGCACAGTGCAGTGGACTATCCACTGTATGTGACCCTCCCAGGCCGTCTTCCTCTCAGTTTGAAAAAACAAGGAGGAAGTTGGTCTGAGCTGATCAGGCTCCCAGCCCAAGTCCAGAGGTCTCAGGGCTAATGGCTGTTGTAAAATAAAGGGGAGCCTGTGCTGGATACGCTTTTGAATAGAACACCAGCAGATACCAGCTTGCATGGATGGGTCACTTGCATAGACACCAGGCCTTCTCGGGCCTTGCTCAGGAGTCCAGGAGGGAGTCCAGCATGAGTATGTCCCTGCTTGAACTAAGAGCAATGGGCCAAGTCATTCATCAGCTTCTTCCCTTCATTTCTAATCCAGCAATTGAAATAAAATGTGGCAACTGGACATCTGCTGCATACATTAACCTCTATGGAGCACTTGGGACTGAGGTTCTGTGCATCTCTTCCAAAGTGATGAAGGAAGGTTCATCAGACCATCTGGGCTTGCATCCGAGGTAAACTGGAAATATCAAGAGACTGGCACAAGAGAACAACTGGGCAATGGCAGCTGAATCCTTTAATCTTCAACAACATACTTTCAGCCTAGGACCTCTCTTGGGTGGGCCTGTTCCTATAGCAGTTCCTCCCTGTTGTTCCAGGAACAGAGATTCTCTGGCTTGGGGGGCAGGTATGTTTTCATTCATGTGGTCAGTGCAGTGGATGGACTCCTGCCATTCTTGCCTTCTCACAGCAATAACTAGAAAAATCTGAGGAGTGAAGATAATTTATCATTGCTAGTCTCCCATTTTCTAAGGAACTTCTATGGCAGTGATTGGTGCTTTGTCAGAAGTCAACTGGACAGCCTGGAGACTGACGGATTGATGTTGCAGTCCTTCATCTGTTCTCTTGCATGATAGAGCTGTTTTTTCAATGTAGGAAGCCTTCAAGTGTCTGGGCCTATTCAAAAATGTGGGGAATATTTTTTTGATGCTGGGAGGCCAAAAATTTGCATCATCTTCAAATCTTCCTTGAATCCATGCTACAGTTTCTCCTAGATAGCTATGGTATGGGGCTTAGTACATTTCCTTACAGATACAAGTTTTAGCCCTCGGAGACCTACCACTAATTAGCTATGAAGACACCTTGGCAGTTCATCCTCACATCTCTTGCTTTCTCAGGTAATCAAAAGTCTTAGACCAGTCTCAGGACTCAGGTACCAGCTAGTTATATGGAATTTCAGCGTAGTCCTTTGTCCTCACTGAGGCCCCCTTTAAGCCACTTAGAAAAGTTTTCCACTGCTTCCTTACTATCAAAAGTCCCATTCCTCATGGCAGTTTCTTCTGGGAAAGTAAGAGAATGTTCTTGCGAGGAACTATTTCTTCAGGTATTTCCATATAGGTTTGGGTTTCAGACAGCCCCTAAAATTTTACCTCAAGTGTATTCTCCCTTGCACATCAATCTGAAGACTGTTTTTATTCCTTCCTTCTGCCCTATCATTGGCATGGTCAGAGCTCTCAAATCCTACTTGACAGGACAGCCTTCTTCTAAATGTCATGCGTCTCCTTAATGACCTGTAGTTACTACAAAATATGGTCAAAAAGAATCTAAGGTTACAGTCTCCCGATTGCTTAAGGCAGCTAACAAAGAACCCAACATTGAGTTTTTAAAAATTCTCCTAGAGTTTGTTTGCGCTCCCTTAGCACTAACATGCGCCCAAAGAACAGAGCCTCTCCTGAAGAGGTCTGTAAAACTACGATGTGAGTCACTTTTTCTTCACCAAGTATCAGAGAATTGGTGGTGCAGCCTCCATAAATACCTCCTTCAGGATCCAGTAGCCTGTGTCTGTTTTTGTTTAGATTCTGTCAGAAATAAAAAATTAGCCTGTCAATTACTGGATAGTTTGCAACTGCTTTGACTGGTTTTTCCTGTCTCTCTGCCTCTGTTCTTCTACTGCTTGCTATTTCCCAGCAATTCTTTCTGGACTAGGGGAGGAGTGTTCTGTGAAAATAACCAAGAAACAGGCAAAATAAAATCAGTCTATCCAGTACCGGGTTTACAATGATGGCAATGGTGCCGTGGCGTCGAGCGCCATCCCTCCCCTTATGTGTAGAGGGCTAGCCCAGCGGGCACCAGGGGCTGGCACTCAGGCTGGGACAGGAGGCTGCCTCGCGGGATGCAGAGAGCCGCCTACAGGTGGCCCACCACAGCCGCCCCCCAGCGCTGCACCCTGGGCTTAGCGAAGTGGCCGGATCCATCCAGGAGCAGCAGCAGTGAGAGCAGGGCCATGGCGAGGGGACCATGCCAGAGCTCTGCAGCTCAGGTGGCCGCACCCCTTCTCATGGTGCTGGGGTCACTGCTCTGCGGGGCATGCATTCTGCTCTCCGGGACCCAGCTCCCTTGGGCATTGAACTCTGCTCTGTGTCTGCGGATCGCAGAGCTGCAGATCGCAGCTCTGAACCCCTCCCTCTGGAGCTGCTGCTGTGGCTTAGCCCTTTCCCAGCCCCTGGCGGGGGGTTGGGGGGCAGCCTCCTCTCCCCCCGACTCTCTATCCTGCGTCCCCTCTGCCCTTTGTGGGCACTGCAGCCCCTTCCCCGGATCAGTTGTGGGGGGCCCAGGGGCTAAGTCAGGTACCCCCTGCAGCCAGGGAGCCCCACTGCTGGAGTCAGCACTAGGCCCGGATGCTCACCCTTGCCCTCCCCACTGCACTGCCCCTTCCAGCGCCGGATGAGCAGGAGGCAATCGGGGAGCAGCCAGACCTCAGGAGAGTGGAGTCATGCACACCCTGGGTGCCAGGGATGAGTTGAGTGGATGCAACCTTGGTCCGAGCTGCATTTGGCCAAGCTGCAGCCAGGTGAAGTCTGGCCCAGTTTGCTTCAGAGAACAGGGGTGGATTGACAGCAGAAGGTGGCTCTGGGGTGGAGTGCCCGAGAGTGGCCCAACTGGGGATCGTAGAAAGGGGTCGGGTTCAGGAATAGAGGTTCAGGAGGAGCCTTGTTCTGGTAGGCAGTGTGGAGGTTCAGGTCGAGAGGGGTTGGTTCATAGAGGAGTCTGACCTTGGGCTGGAAGGTGGTCTCGTTTAGTTTGGGGGTTTTGGTCTGGGGAGGAATGTTGGTCTGGGGTGGCATGTTGGTCTGGTGCAGTCCTGGAGGGAGGGGTCATTGTGGGGAAGGATGTGGGTCTGGTCTGATTTGGAGAGTTGGCCCAGTCTTTTGGGGGAACAGTTGGTCCAGATTGGAGTGTCTGTGCCTCTTTGCCTGCAGGGAAGGCTAAGCAGGGCAAGTATGAATAATGACCCTGTAAATAAAATGTCCGAGTTTTTCATATTTTTATTTTTTAAATGTTTTAAAAGTTTTAAATCCGCCCCAGTTTCATACAAAAATTTAATTCAAACCCTGGTAGTTTATATGTGAAATGTGAAGCGTGAGATAGCGGCAAGGTTCCCTTTTAGTGGGAGCAGCACATGGCTGGTGTTTTGGCCAGCTTTGGCTTTTGTTAGCTGTGTTTTATTTTGTATTTTTTTCTTTTCTAATTTATTTTATGTACACTTTTGTGTGCATTCTTTTAGTCCTAGTGGCAGCCACCTCCATCTGCAACTTAAACTTGTAAATTTTGTAAATAAAATCTGAGCAGCTGTGTTCTGTCGATCTTCTATCTTTTACAATTGTTCCCCGTGGGGGCCCACAAATATGTTTGGCACTGGGCCCACAAAAAGTGAATCCAGCCCTGGGTCTATCCCTGGGATTTGGCCCTCTACCAGTTGGACTTTTTGCCCCTCCATAGTTACCTAGCTTTGAAAGTATTCTTTGGGGCATTTAGGCACCAAAACTGGCTCTTAAAGGTCTGGTATGGATAGAGAAATTTGCATATTCTTGCCTCCAGAAGCAAGTTGGTAGAGATACACAGTGATTCTCTTCAGAATGGTGAAGGGGCCACTCCATTAGAAGAACAATTAACAGGTGAGGCCAAATTGGTCTACTGCTGCTAGACTGTACTATGTGTGTGTTTTGTTTTTTCAAATGTAAATCCTGAAGCATAAGTTTTCAGTGTGTTTAAATGAAAATAATTACTAATGTGACAAGCATAAAAACACTCCCATGTTCAGTTAGTGAAAATAAATACTACTAAAATATAATGCAATGGAAAAAAACTTAATACAGTAATCTTGTTTCCCATAAAAAGTTTGGTGTGTTTTCCAGAGTTATTTTCATCTCTGCTTACAGGGGTAAAGTCAGAATGGAATTAGAAAGGGAATGCCACATGGGAACCTGCTGTTGCTGCTCTTATGTATGTTCGTGCTGCTATTCTAATGGAGCTACTACAGTTTAGGGATCTGTTTGTTGGAAATGGACACTGTATCGTTTTACTGTAAAGAAAGACGTCTGTTCTTCAAGAAGCAATTGTATCGTGTTATACTAACCCCTAACACTGGGAGGAGAGACTTCCTGGCAAGCATCCCGTTGCTGGCAATGGGACTCGCTGCTACTACTAACATCGAGAGGCTAAATTAGACCACTCTTTATTTGTGAGGACAACGGATCCTACTGTATGCATACATATCTTATTTATATGTTGTGATGTATAAAATCAGATATTACCTACAAGACATTTTTTTATTATGTTCCAGTTATCTTTACTAGATTAGATAGCTGTTGTTTAAAGGAAGATAATTCAAATTTGTGTGAGACGCAGCAACTGATTTTGTTTGTAATTTCCATAAAATACATCCGCTCTATGTGAGATGATTTTTACATATGTCTCATGAGTTTTAAAGACTATGTAGAACTAGTAGCCATTACCTTCCATCTTCAGCATCCTGTTCAGAAAATACATCTTTATTTTACCTATTTTAACTCTCAGTTCCATCTCTTAAGACACACATAGCTGAGTTAGGTATGGAAGGTTACTTTTTTAGTCATAATTATATTTTTTTTCTTTTTAAGCTGCCATGAAGCCCTTGTCTCCTGTAGAAGCAGTGGAACCCATACATAATTTGGAATCCCCTCTGAATTCAGAAGCAGGAAAGCAGGACTGTAGCCAAACTAGTGATGATTCTGAAGAGAGAGACTCTAGCCCAAAAGCCCATGTCACTGTGAGTGAGAAAAGCAGTACTGAATATTTATATGAAGATCCTATGAAGGATGAAAATAAAGACATTGCTGCTGATGCAGGTGGATCTCCAATGGCTGTAAAAACAACATGTTACCAATGTGAGGGTGAAGGAGATGAAGTGGAGACAACTGGTGTGGATGGAAGAGAGGTTTTACAGCCCCCTTTGGGGGATGCATTACAATCCTCCATCAAGCAAAGGCTGGCTCAGCTCCATATATCAACAGATTTCAACTTCACATCAGGTCTGGCTGCACAGGTTGCCGCCAGATCACTTACTTTTACTACCATGCAAGAACAGACTTTTGGAGATGATGACGAGGAGAAGGATAAGACAGAGGAGAATGAAAACCATGTGGAAGAGAACGAGAATGAAGACAGAGGCTTTAAAAATGAAAGAGGATTCTAAGTCCTACCTGAACTTTGTTAAACATTGTGTTGCCTACTTGAATTCCATAAAAGGCAGGTGATGTGATTGAAATAGCTCAGGCACAGATTCAGAGATGAAAATGCTGGATGGAAAAATTGAGACCTAAATGTAATGCTTACTGTTCCCTATGTATGAAGCTCTCAATAGGGCTTTCCCAGTATATTGATGATGATATGCAGGTAAGCTAAGGAGACAGAGGCTGGACCCCAGGAGTAGTCCTTTGTCTCCTGATGACACCACTGGTGGGTTTTGGAACTTACCTAAATATGTTACGTTTATTTATTTATATTATATGATTTTTTTTCCTAAAAAGAAGAAAAAATTATGTCTTGAATTTCAGCATATTCTGTCATTTCCTGATATTGTTGTCGTAGTAGCTGTGTTAATTATCACACTAGTCAAAGTGATTCTTTTTGAAAAACATAAACTGTGTCATATGGTCTTCCACACCTCCTTTGCTTTGCCCTTTAGTGTCTGCTATATATTTAACAGCCTTACGTAGTTGTAATTTCATTGGTTAAAGACCCTCTCAAACTAAAATGTAGAATTTTAAATAAAAATGTGAAAGTTGATGTGTCCTGGAGTATTGGGCTAAAGTAGTAAGAAGTTAGTCACTCTTCATATTAAGGTTCCATTTATAAATAGTGTATAAAGGATTAATAAGTAATTAATAAATGTTATAAGCAAGTTATAGACATGAGTAGTGTGTGTTATGGATGGTTATAATTACATCAATACGTGTATATAGATGGCTAGAAGTAGCCTGTTGGACTTTATAACAATATATACCAATTCTTTTACCATTTATTAAAACACCTATTAATGATTTGTTGGCCCTTTGTAAGTGAAACCTTAATATAGGTGTGACTTAGGTTATTTACACTGGGTTACAAAGTACAGTATTGTGTACATTTGTTGTCTTATAGAGCTGTGGTTAAGTGCTGGAGTAAATTTTTAAGCTAAGTTAAATGAGTATTTTTTTAAATGATGTACAATAATTTTGTTTAAATGTTAAACTTACTTTTTCCTAATGTTCTTTCATGTTTCTCTGTATCGCAGCTATAACCTGTCTGTCTAAAAGCAGAGAACATGCACATACATCCTTTCAAATTAAGCTGTATCTTGTAACCCAGTTGACACTTCAGTCTAAACATATAATGTGGGGCTATTTATTTCTCTCTGCAGCACTGATTTAGAGAGTAGTGAACTGTGACATAGAAGGGGAGAGTAATGGTTTCATGGCATTGGCCTTCTGCCCTCTGACACAAAGGAAGCCCAAGAGTAAGGGCTCCATGGCTCAGGCTGAGAGGGAGCAGACACACACTGTGGATCTCTTGGACATGGATGGATTTCCATTCAGAAATCAGGCCAGTAATTACTCCTGATAATTCCTCTCTGCATCCGTCAACTTCTTGGGTGTGGGGTATGGTGCAACCATCAGCAGAGACTTAATGGCTGTAAAGTTCCTGAGAGTATTGGTTGCCATGAGGGAATGTGGAGCAAAGGGAGCTCAATGGATGCTCCCGCACCTGAGACAACATCCCCTTGGTCATTTTGTAACAAGACCAAGCCTGCCCTGCAACCTTCTCCCTCCCCTGGTATTGATTTTGAGGAAACACTGGGTTTAATATGTGAAGTTTCATAGCTCCTAAATGGGGAAATATTAACATGTAACAGACGGAGTAAGTGGCTCAGGATCGTGGTTTACACAGTGTATCCTCTGCTGTCTTCTCCCTGTTTCTTCTGCTCCCTTGCACTCTGATTAAGGGAGGGGAATGTCTTTAAATGCTTTATTTGCCTGTGATAGTGTATTCTGCACCCTTGTGTAGGCGTATGTGGGTGGAGGCTGTAGAATGAATGATGCCTAGGATACATTGTGGAAATATAGTCCTCTGCTCAGCCATGATGTACTGAGCAGCTAAGCATCCCTTTTGGTAGTGGAGTCAGTTCTACTCCAGACCTGAAAGGGGTCTACTGAGAAAATGGAACCGTTGATGCAATTCTCTCTATGGTAGTCTTTCTACCAGTTGTCTTTCTAATTTTAGAACTGGTTTAAATAGACTGGGAGTGTGTGGAACATTGTCATTCCCACTTGAGAAGAAAGTCTTCCTTGCCCTTGACTTAAGACTCTCAAGTTCACCAAGTGCCCTGATGGTTTTTTTCAAGCTAATTCTTCCTTTTATCTGATTTTATTTTTCACTGATACTTTTTCCATCAGCTCAGCCACCAGCATCTCATGACCATCTGTGTATCCCAATATTGCTATCTCTTTTTCCTAAATCCAGGTAATGGAATCCTATATCCTTTAAATGACTGGAGAGAGAGAGAAATTTTCAAGCTTACACAGAGCTCTCTGTGTAAGCTCAGAAGCTTGTCTCTCTCACCAACAGAAGTTGGTCCATAAAAGATATTCCCTCATCCACTTTGTCTCTCTCATATCCTGGGACCAACACAGCTACAACAACACTCTAAACTATTGTGATAAATACTTACAAAATTATCTGGGGCTTGATTTTCACTACTCTCACAAGTTCAGCTGAAGTTAATGGGAGCTGCTAGGTGCTCTGTTAGCTACAAAAATACACCCCATATCTCTCGTTTGAGCCAGTAATTTCTGCAGTGTTTACTGCAGACCTCAGGAGCAAAAGACCCAAAGAACAGACTCTGGCTGAGCACTTGGGATTAAACATGTGTGAGAAAAGAGTGAACCTATGGAGCAAGCAATCTTAGCTTTCATCATCGTTAAAAGAAATACAAATTTTATATGAGTAAATCAATTGACTATTAAATGCAAATAAAATTGGCAAACTTATCTAGTGGGTTCTTAAAAAAACACACACACACTCTTACATTTGCATCCATTTAAGATGCCACATGTAATTGTACTAGTGGGTAATCTACTTTAATGGCTATTTATTTAATATCCTCCCTGCAGAAAAATCTGGTTAACAGCCCACTGCACCCAAAGAATGGCTTCCTTTGATTTGATAACTTGCTCCCAGCTACCTATAAATAGACTCTTATAGTCCAAATTTCCTCATGATGATGTCTGTTGAAAAGTCATTGTTTTCAAGCTCGAGCCTCTTGAGCAGTTGATTAGATTTTTTGACCATCTACATTTCTTGCTGCATTTTACAAATTTATACTGTACAGTGGTCTGCATTAGCACCCAGGCACTGTGTTAACATATTGTGCATATTGGAGAACTAAAGCTGATCAGTGTTCTTTGATTGATAACTGCAGAATGAGATCTTAATAAGAACAAAGTTCTTACATTTTAGGTTTTGATTAATTTTTAAATCTGATTGTATTTAGCATGACATCCACATTAAATATTGGTAGCCAGAGTTCTCTGCAGTGAGTAGAATTGACAGCAAATACATTTTCCATATCCCATTTAAAATTAGTGCCTTCATAAAGTTTTGGAGGAGCACACAGTTATGTATGGTTAAATAATGTTGAAGGTATTTCTTCTCGACCAGACCCAGCTAGAAGGAATCCTAAAGGCAAAACTCACTTTCCTAGATTTGATTGTAATCTGATAGCCCATCTAATTTCTGCCCTTAAGTTTTACAGACATAGTAGCAAGTAAACACTTGAATATAGACAGATATCTATGATAGAAATATTTATTATTGATGAACACCATTTTTTATTTTATTTTTATTTATATAACATAAAGTGAAAAACCATACACTAACGGATGTGGGTTTGGTGAATTATAAACAATATACAACTTTAAAAGTAGATTAGAACATCTTTGTATCAATAAGAAGCAAGATCAGCAATTGCCAAGCCCTCTATTGGTGTTACAGTAATAAGATAATTGAGCTCCTGATAAATCGTTCCTACTCCTCACTGCAGACTAATCAACTAATCCACATATAAGGAGAAATACTGATGGACTAGGTCAAGACTAACTGGTTTTATTGAGTTTCCAAGCTGCACCTTATGCCTGTGTTCCTTGCACACTCAACACTTTATTGATTTCATTGGACATTTTGGATGGATGTGAATAGCAGAATTGCATCACAGTTTTGTTAATTTCTTTGCAAATAAGCAAGTCAATGAACTTTTCAACTACTGAACTTTATTTTCCCATTGTAATGAGGACTAGTTGTCTGTCTATCCCATATGTTTAGCTGCTGCGATGAGATGAAATGAAAGAAAATATTTGGCTTGGTGGAGGGAAAAAAGTATTTATATTCAACAGGATTTATTTGATAAATGTTTTCATTGCTATGCAAAACAAGAAGTTGTTGAATCAAAATAAAACCTAGTTTTATCTTCAGCGATTGCCACCTGGTCTAATATATTCTCTGAATGGCAAACGGCACTTATTTAAATACCAGCTGAACATTTAAGACCCCGGATCTGATCTCTGATGAACAAGCCTTTACCACAACATATTGTGAATGATCAGTTACTATACACACACTAAATTGACAAGTTCAGTAGCAGTGAATATATGGGTATCAAAGATGGGGAAGCAGGCTGTTTGGTCAGGACTTGGGGTTTGTCTACACAGCATTTTACTGCCTGGCAAGCCAGTACAGTGCAGAAGCTTGCCAAGCAATAATGTCATGTGTGGACACTGCTACAGCACAGTAAAAATCCCACATTGGAGCTTGCTGTATTACTACTTGAAAGCATTGTAAGCCATGCCACACTCTGGGACTTCCATTGTGCAGCAGAGCAGCTGGTGCCCTCTAGATGCACATCCTGGTTTGCTATGCAGTAACTTGCTGTGTAGCGAAGCCCTTGATCTTTCTTAGAATCCTGACCCAACCCCTACATGCAGTGACCAGAAACACTCCCTTCTTCACATCCTCCTTAGTGATTGTCCACAAAGCCTATAATTTGCCAGTTCCCAGATGAGGTCCACCTGGCAATCAACTGATTTCCTAAGTCTTATTGGCTGTGTGATGATTGATGCTCCATCAGTTTTCTCCCACTCCATCACTAAAAGGTAAAAACAGCCATTTCAATGACACATAATATTAACTTTTAATAATTTCAGCAGGAGTTTTATATCCTCCATGACAACTTAACTTAATTATAATAGAAGCCCTAGTTACCATGTTGCCCTTATTTACAAATGTCTCAAAATCCGTTTAAACATTTGGGAGCGAATAATCAGAACCCTAGAAAAAATGCATCCAAGATTTTCGTATTTTAAAATATACTACAAAAGTTTTGCGCAAGTGTTTGTCACATGACCTGATATTTTCCCTACCTGTCAGTGATTCAGTAAATAAGTTTAGAAACATGTTCTGAATTCCATTTTGGCATGGTTTTTTATGTTAAGAGTAACTCTGCAAGCTGTCCTCTAGGAAACTGAAACACAAACATAAAATAGAGACCGTACTGGAAGTATTTCATTCAAAACAGAAATCAAGATGTACTGCAACTCAAGTTACGTTGCTTTTTGTAAGTACATACTGGCTTTTACGAATAACTTAGTAATTCTGACTTATGGAAGAACAGTGAACATTGGGTATAGTCTGGAAGTAACAGCAATTTTAGTGTCAAATCTCAAAATAAGTGAGTCGCTTTTGTTGGCCTCTTTCCTCCACATCTCAGTATTTAAAGACTGACCCCTGACCCTCTCAGCTGGGGGCAAGAGGACTGCAAACAGTCTTACATTTCTGAACAGAAAGTGACCAATACTTTCCTTCACTTTTTCCTGTTAAGAACAGGCTGATTACTAAATAAATAAAGGGTGAGGGAGGGAGTGGTAATCAGTGCCTAAAATCCCTCATCAGAAGTTGCATCTACCAGAGAATGAAGTGTCGTGGCTGGGCAGTGGCATCAGAACATGAAGGGCTGCTCTTAATATCTGATCCTACAAAAAGAATGGATTTCCGTGTGTCATTGCACAATTTTATATGCCTTGGGATGAAAGTCAGTAGTCAGGATTGTCTCCATGGTCTCTCATCTAAACTAGCAAATGATAAAATCTAAACTAGCTCACAGCTGTCAAGTTTTGTGCAGCTCCATGTGTCATCTTATGCAAATTAATGGTCTAATTTGCATATTTACAGATCATTTCCCTGCAACTGTGAACCCCAGCTTTGAATAAATTGTATGGATTTAGTTCTCATCGTGTAGTCGGGGTGTAGTTTTTCACCGTAGCTATGTTGCTCTAACCCCATAGTGTAGATGTAGACTACAGCAACAGAAAGGGTTTTTCTGGACCTCCCTAAGCACCAATAAGTAAGTCACCAGAATCAGTCTTCCGTCGACCAAGCTGCATCTACACCAGGGTTAAATCAGCATAGCAATGCTGTCCAGTGTATGGATTTTTTACACCCCTGAGCAGTGTAGTTATGTCAATCTAAGTTTTAAGTGTAGACTGGGCCTCCATCTACAGGGCAGCAGCAGGGCAAGCTTCCCCCTCACAGTGTCCTAAAAGGCTCTTAAAGTTCTTGGCCTCTCTACTGAGTCGGCAGTTAGACAGGCGACATCTGGTGGAAGGAAGTTATATGTGCTACAATCAAAAAATGAGGAAGTGTGATCCCAGGGCCTATGAAACAAGTACCGTAGGTGGTGGAAGGCTATTTTAACTTTATCTCACTCACTAATGGAGCATTTTATAATTAAAATTTTGAACTACTGAAAAGAATTCATCTGGCTTGTGCAGTGTGGATGTAAAACAACATATTCTGTGATATCCTAATATTAGTCAGTCAAGCATTTTGTGTAGACAGACACTGAATGTTAGCACTGTTAGAATGCTTCTTGTCTCAGTTCAGCTGAGCGGTTCTTTCCCTTTAGGACCCTTAACAGATGATGTATATTATTTTCCATGTAACTTGTTTTAAGTGGATTTATTGCTTGTGAAACTATTCCATTTTAGACCTGGAAACCAATATCCTCTCTTTAGCCACAAAGGGGATACAGCAGTGTGAATCCTCATATTGCTCTAACAGTTTGTCTCAGTAGTTGGCCTGGAGAAGGGACTACTCCTTTGATTGAGAGGGAATTTCAGTCTCTGTGGCCATTCAATCTTTGGCCTCTTCACCACTCATTTCTTACAGCCCACTGAAGAGCAATCATGTGGAAATGACTGGGCTATTATTGAGGTGATGGTAAGAGGTTCCATAGTCCATTTCCACTCTAATAAGTCCTCCAGCTTAATGACAAAGAATCTGTGTCCAATTTTATTTCTTCTTTACATCATCTCTGCTGACCAAGCATTCCAGAAAATGTAAATCTAGACTTCATAATTTAGGAATGGTAATGCAGCTAGGAGAAGTCTGTTAGTTTAAGGGAGCATTTTTGCTTCTTTAATCATGTTTCTGGCTACAGCAGTTTTTCTCACTGTAACCCAGGTGTTGGTATACGCCTTTAGTAGTTTTATTTCTGAAGAATCTTGAAGAACTTTTTTATATAAATTGGGTCATCCTTGTGTAAGTAGGGAGATATAGGGAGCCAGGGCTGTATAAATCCAATCCCGTCTTCCCCGTCTACTTCAGACAGTAAGCTAATCGTACAGTTTTGCCTATAACCTGAGCTCCATCCAGTATTTCTGTAAGTGCCCCCACTTATTGTTACCTTCTTATTGCGTGAAAAGTTTTAGCCTGACTCTGTAACTGAAGTCTGCATGCACCTTCTAGAATCAAACCCAGCAGCTGTACAGTGCACACTGTACCTTTTGTTGTCAGCTTTATTTTGACTACACATTGAAGCTTGGCTGTAGAAAGACTGGATTCCAGGGGGTATGGTGACCACTTGTGTCATGTTCTCGAGTTTGCTATTTGCAATTTAAAGACATCGTAAGTTCTCAGTCTCCATTATTCCCTTAACATCTAAGTTTAAGTTTTTATTGATGTAGTTGGACTTTGAACTCATGCAGCAATGTTCCTGTGGTGCTTGATGGTGGATTTTAAGCTTGTCCTGTTGGTTTTTAAGGCCCTAGCTGTATGCGAAACCTCATCCCCCACCTGGCTAGTATTTAGCCTCTGTGCACATCTGCTGCCTCAGTTTCCCCTCTCAGCAGTCATCCAGGACTTTTAGGTTATTGCGGTGACTCACCTCTCTGACTAAGTCACAGTAGTTCACTTTTTCTGAAGTTAAGGTCAAAAAGGAAACAAAATCATTCTTCTGCCCCAGATTCTCGCCCGGCACAAGTCTTCTGAGAGTCTGTTTTCTCCCTCAACAGTTTTTAGCTCTTCTCTTTGGTTCAGCTGCCAACCTTCCTAGGCTTCAAATGCTCTCTTCTTCTCCCTTGTTGACAAGGGTGTATGCACCACTCCATGGAGTAGCAGCATAGGGGCACCCATGTCCACCCTCTGCTACCAGTCTCCAGCCTTGAGATCCTAAACAAGTGAACTCTGCCCTGTAACCTGAACTTCCCTGACTTTTCTTCCCAGGGCCTCTTCCTGTATGCTCAGCCTGGCCTCCTTGCTGGCCCTTTCCCAGCTGGTCTCCAGCTGTCTCCTGGAGCTCTCCCTCCTGACTGAAATAGGCTGCCCATGTCTCCCAGCAGGTCTCTTAGTCACATACTCCCTGTCATGTGCGCCTCTTATTAATTTCCACGCCTTGGGGAGGTGAGCTAAGCCTGTCATAGATGAGGCTGAGCCCTAACCCCGATAAAAGAACCAGCGCCCTCTGTGACAGGCTCTGACAACACCCACTCTCTCGCCATTCTGCCTTTGGGCTGTATGGCTCAGCAGGTGTTTGTGCTTTTACTTTTAGGAGCTTTAGGGATTGGAACTTGCTTTGTCGGGTCATCTGCCTCAGTTTCTCACGCTTCTAAAAGAGCATTTAGGAAATGTGTTTCCAGAGGAGGTTTGAGGGGTTTTATTTTTACTATGTCTGCCCTGAATAGGACCTTCCCCCATTTTAATTAGGCTGCATTGTTGGGTCTTGTATGTTTTTCTTATACTGATGGTTTATATAACTTTAAATTGCCATGTAGCACTCCAAGCGCCTTGGCTGGGAAGCTGTAGTGTGTGTTCTTTCCCATATTGTACCTTACGGTTACTTATTAAGGAGGCAAACAAATAGATAACCGCACAAGAAAAATTAAGTAAGGGAAGGAAAACAGAGATGCACTTGAGCAGATTGCTACGCAGGCTGTATGAATGTATCTGAAATGCATACTGATATTACAAATGTAATCAGAAAGCCATTTAATCTTGTTTACCCTTATCAAGCCTTTAATGCTCCTCTGCATTTCCTGGCCACTGATTCCTGGCCTTGCTGTTAGCTCCTGTATGTCCCTAAAAGGGTTCTTAAAACCATAGCCACAGTATAGATTGCCAAGGGGAAGCCAGGGAAAGAAAAGGATCCTGAAAGTCTAGATTATTATTATTATTATTATTATTTAATTATTTTATTTATTAACAAACTAAATGACAGCCCAAGTGTAAGAGGAACATCCTGACAAAAGAACAAACATAAAGAGAGAAATTGCCAACGAGGCTAATTTGTGCAGGGAGTATGGAGTGGATCTGTTTGTGAAACGAGCCTTTGCTGTGAACTTCCCAGGCATTGACAGGATTCCCCTCCCTTTACTGTGAGGTGGAGACAGGAAACAATTTAGACACCATAGAAGTCCTTTTCAATCTCTGTATTGAGCAGTGTGGCCCCAGCAGCCCTGAGTTCATCTTCAAGACCCTTACCCTGTCCACACTTAAGTTTCAGTTATAGTTTCTGCTATGCTGCTGACAGTGAATCAAGATGACCTATATATAAACTGTCAGTTATTCCCTTTCCTCTAAACTCTATCTAGAGTTTATCTATTCCTTAGGTTGGGAGTTCTCAATGGAAGCACTCCTTCTGCGGTGTTTGAAAAGCACCTAGAACATGAGGGCTACCACCATAAATTGATCATTCATAATCAATAATGAATCATAATCAGTAATAGTGAGTCAACCCCACTGTGAACCCTGATGTAGGTAGCCTGCCAGCCACTGACACTGGTTTAAGAACTGTTTTGATGAGATTGGCTCTGAGCAGGTTTATATGACAAGGTGCTTAGAACAGGATCTGCAGCCTACAGCCTTCTGCTTTAGAGCTCCCAGCACTGCTGATACTGGGGAGCTGAATGGCTATTAGCAAAAGTGGGAAACAGGAAAAATTCCTTTGTGTAGAAGGGACCAGTGAGTTGAGTAACCTTCAACCACCTTGCATTGGTGAGTTTTTCATACCAGTTTCTCTGTGATGGTGACTGTTGCCTGTGGCCCTTTTCCAATTGTTCTTGCGTCTCTTCTCCTTTTTCTCCAATCTTATTTATCCCCATCCCTTCTCCTGTAGCTGTGAAGCAGGCCATGGCATCTTTGTCACATATTTTCCTGTATTCTTTAATTCACTATTTGTTAAGGGCTTCCTTTATATTCTGCTTTGGGTGAGTTCCCTCCATTTTGGAATTTTTTCTTCTGTGAAACTGAACATTGGCCACTTTGAAAGTCTTTCTGGTTACCCTTATATTTTTTCTTATTTTTCTCTCTAGCATCTGTAACACAACCACCACCTTTCCCCTTCTATTTATGAGGGCAGCCTGTACTTCACCCTTTGATTAGCTGTGATTGGATGAATGGGGAAAATGGGAAAGTATGTCACATAAATAGCTGACATGGGGGCTTGGTAGAGAGGAGACAAGGTATCAACTGAGGAGGCTGGCAGCATGGGGAGGCTTTTGGAGCAAGAGTTTGGCTCAGGAGTGCTGCAGATGCCTTCCCCAGCTGTGGGGTTCCTAAGGAACTCCCTCTGTACAGCCTGAGAGCTCCCAAAGGGCAGGGTCAGGACAGCGAAGGAGGGGAGCTATGCCGCTGGGGGTGTGGCTGCCACACATTGTTCCTAGACTATGGACTTGTCTTCCCTGCAGACTTAACTCGGGCTCAGTTGTGGGGTTTTCCCTTAACATACTCCATGTTGTCACATCCACAGGCGTCACTCTGTCAGTGCTTCACGATGAGGTAGCCACCATTCCTTGAGCTATAGTGCAGACCCCAAAGTAGCTGTTAATGTGTACTGCTCCCCTGAGGTAGCTGCAGTGAAGACATACAGCCTTGAGAAGTCGCAATAATCGAGACTTGATGGTCTCTGATCTCTTCCCATAAACCCATTGACTAGAGGTGGATTATCAATCTGCCTCTGCTCAGCTTCTTCCTCCCCTCTGCTCAGCTTCCTGCTTGCAGTTTCTCCAGCTTCACCCTTCTCCAGTGTTTGATACAGCAGAACAATTCCCCCTAACAAGGCTGTATCTTAGCATGTAGCCACACGCCCATATGAACATATGTGAATCTTGGTGCAGCTTTGGGCTGGACCTTGGAATAGGTGCCCAGATAGTTGTATTCCTTGTCGCAACCAGATACAGCAATTCAATCGATGAGGGGCATGGCAGCACAGTCTGGGGTCATGCTATTGCAGGTTAGCCTACCACAATAGCCTAACTGACCCTGTGATTGCTTATCCCCATGCTTAGTGTGTGGTGAAGGCAGATGCTGTGCTCCGATGGTGGTAGGAGCTCCACAGGGTAGCCCCCTTTTTCCGTGAACTTTCCTTCACCTGAGTTTCAGGTTAACAGCTGCCAGTCCCCTCCTAGAGCCTTTTTCCACCCAGGTATGACTCATCAGAAATATCCCTCGACTTATTCCTGGCTGCTGCCACGTGTCCCCCAGAAAGATGGGAAGCATAGAGCTGGTTTATGACAACAGGCTAGGGGAGGGGAAATTGCTTGGTTTCTTTAGGGAAAGGAGGCTTGTAGGAGGGATTGTCTGCTGTGTTAGGCCTTGGTGTATAATTTAGTTCTAATGTGTTGCATAATACAAAAGATCTTGCTTATTCTACTGATGAAAACACTATATAGGAGCTAGGTATTATTATTATCACTTGCCATTTCCAGTACTTTTGATCTTGAATATGGAACAGATCAAATAGCTGCTGTTAGAGAGAGGGATCGGTTTACCCCATCCACCCCCCCCCCCAAAAAATCCTTTATATTTTTCTTTTCTTCCCAGAAAGTTTTGAGCTGCCTCTGTGTATTCTTTATAACGTACCATATGCAAATATTCTTTGGGAAGTGATACCACCACTTTGGACAGTCAAGATTTTCTATGGAAGGCCTGAACATGTTTCCTATGCTGCCAGGAATGTGTATATATACATATATGAAGACATAAGATTGTAACTTTTGAGCAAGTCGCTTCCTTTAACCATTTGAAATTTTCTGTTTCTGAAGTTCTCTATTAATATATTAGACACTTGTCTTATACTGTGTACTACTTTGTATCAGCTGTATACTATATTATTCCTTTCTCTCATTAAAACCTGTTCTTCCTCATCCATCTTCTGTGCTGCTTTTGTTACCAACATGATCATGGACTGGCCCAGAGTTTAAATGTCAGTTTTTCAGCCTTGCTGCTATGAGCCCCATATGTAACAGGGATCATGTTTGCAATCTGTAATATTGTCACAGTTAGGGTACTGTACTAGGGCTCTATAATATTACTTTAGTACAACTTATCCAATTGTTACAAACATGATTAAAGGTCTAGAAAACATGACCTATGATAGAAGATTGAAAAAATTGGGTTTGTTTAGTCTGGAAAAGAGAAGACTTAGAGGGGACATAAGTTTTCAAGTATGTAACAGGTTGTTTCAAGGAGGAGGAAGAAGAATTGTTTTTCTTAACCTCTGAGGATAGGACAAGAAGCAATGGGCTTAAATTGTAGCAAGAAAAGTTTAGGTTGAATATTAGGAAAAACTTCCTAACTGTCAGGGTGGTTAAGCAATGGCAGAAATTGCCTAGGGAGATTGTGGAATCTCCATCATTGCGGATTTTTAAGAGCAGGTCTAGATAATTAACCCTGCCACGAGTGCAGGGGACTGGACTAGATGACCTCCCGAGGTCCCTTCCAGTTCTGTGATTCTATTATTCTATTTAAGTCTTGACAAAGTACTCACTGTACACACATTGTACAAGACACAGAAGATTCCTGTCTGGGTGAGCTACAGTCTAAGTAGATGGATGACGTACAATAAAATGTACTGGGAGATGAAACCCAGAAGAAGGTTCTGTCTTAGAGCAATTTTGTCTTTAGTCTCAAGAGTAGGTGGCAGCATTTTTACTGATGTGCATTAGTATTTTTAGGCTTTATGGGAGAAGCAAGTTTTGGGGTGGGATTTGGAAAAGGAAAGGTGGACACTTGTGGGATAAGAAGGGAGTTCCAGGTATAGGTGATTGCGGAAGAAGGCATGAGCATGAGAGACAGACCCTAAGGGAGTGGTGAGGTGGGGGTAAGTGATCAGAAATGAGAGCAGAGATTGAGGTGGAGGAAGAGTTATGCTAACCCTTGAGAGGGAGGACAGAGAAGCTTGAACTCCATATCGAAGATGAGAGGAAGCCAATGAAAGGATTGGTCTGAGCAGCAGGCAAGAAAGAGATTCTCAGTAGTGTGAATCTGCACTTCCATTAAACTTGGAAATGTTCGGGTTTTTTCTGGCTTTTCCCAACTCAAAGGCAGAAAAGAAGTTCCGTTCTTCTTTCTCTCTCCCTACATCACAGTCTGACTATTAGAACACGCTACAGACGTATTTTGTGAACCACACCTCAATCTTCTACCTCTGAGCTCTGAAGCAGAGATTTCCACAGCAGTTGTCTCTGAGGGCTCTTTTTCTTAGGAATTTTTGCCAAATTTCCTTCTCCCTCCAGCTTGCTCTGTCTGGCAGGGAAAATGTCCTCAGGGAAGTGCACTGAGGTAGGCTAGGAATCCCTCAGCAATAGATTCCCCAGCAGCTGATCAGGGTACAGCCATCCTCATCATCAAAGGTTTCCCATTCCTGTGTTTGGCATCAAACTTAGAGGAGATTCTTCAGAAGACACTTCCAGACAGGGAAGCTCTGCCATACGAGGCCAATCTTCCCTTGGGAGGAAGGTAGGAAAGGCTCAAGAATTTCTTCCAATCTTGGCCAGTACCACTTCTGACAGATGGGTCTTGACATGGTCAGACAAGACCTCCTCATAGACTTTAACAAAAAGAAAAGGAGTACTTGTGGCACCTTAGAGACTAACCAATTTATTTGAGCATAAGCTTTTGTGAGCTACATCCGATGAAGTGAGCTATAGCTCACGAAAGCTTATGCTCAAATAAATTGGTTAGTCTCTAAGGTGCCACAAGTACTCCTTTTCTTTTTGCAAATACAGATTAACACGGCTGCTACTCTGAAACCTGTCATAGACTTTAAATATCTTCCTCTTCTACTTCTTTTTTCTTATGTGTTCTCTGCCCCAAGCTCATGTGAAAAGACCATGGTCCCTGCACTTTGTACCAAATCTTCATCCCAGAGCAATAATCCTGGCCCCTGCGAGAGAGAGGTTCTGGTCTGGAGCTCCCATTCCATTTCTGTCCACCTTCAACCACTCTGTGTTTAAAATGTATTTCAGGATAGTGGCTTTAGCTCTGCTGAGCCAAGAACTATCCCCTCTTCTTCTTCTCTCCTCCTCTGCCCCCCATATTTCTTAGCCTCCATACATTTCAATGGGACTTTTAGCTTCATGTTCCAATACCTCCCTGCCACCAAAGGTTCCTACATTTTGTGATTGTGAGCTTCCATCATTGGTTCCAGCCAGTGCTCTTCAGCTTGACATCTGTGCCACTGATGTTCATGATGTTGATGGTCATCCTGTCACCCAGATCTACCACAACCTGAATGATGTATTGCTGAAGATGCAATCCCATGAGCTAAGAGCTTGCCATGCTTCCTAAACCCATCCAGTTCCTGGAACCTTATAGATTCATAGAGAGTCATCAGGAAAGCGCCTTCATTCTAGTTTGGGTATGCTTATATCGAGGGTGGGTCTATTCAAAACGAGCCTGGACCTCGTGGTCTTAACCAAGAAGAAATTCAAACAAATTGAAGTCTTCATTAAGTAGTTTTTCAGCCCTGAAGGCATCAGCACACCAACCACCAAGGCCTTCAGCTGATAAAATGATCCCCCTGGGAAGTGCTCCACCTCCACCCCTTCACAATTTTCTGATCAAGTACTGCAGCTAGCAAACTCAGGAGATGGGTCTATCTATAGTGATGGCACCAACCCCATCATCTTTCCAATGGAAAACTATGGGCTAAAGATTCTGCACCATGACCAACACCAGCCTAGATGGATGGGGAGCTCAGATGAGACCTCACGTGGCACAGGGCAAATGGTCATCCTGGGAATGCCAGCTTGGCATTAGCCTCTTTGGAGTTGTGGGCACTGAGGAATTGAAGTGTCACCCTCCTCCCAAGGGTCCCAGCGGGAATTGTAGCCATTCACATGGGAAACAGAACCATTGTGGCCTATCCCACCCACCACAACATAGCAAAAGGCTGGAGAGAGACACCAGAACACCTGGGTATATTCCTTGGAGTTATACACATTGGTGGTAAGACCAGCAGTCAGGCTGAGTAGCTCAGCCATCATGAGTTGGAGATGGTTAAACAAGCACGTTTCCAACCAGATTGCACCAAGATGTTTATTTTCACAAGCAAACCTGTTTGCAACCCAATGACTAGTAATAATAGGAAGATAACAAAACTATGCACCTGGCATTAGTGTCTACAGGCTTGGAGACTGGACACTCTATCATTCTCCTTTCTGGGTCTCTGGGGTTACTCCTTTGCCCTCAGATACAAGGTACCCAGAAACATCAGTCAGGATCATATTTCAGTAATTTTGGTCACCCCTTATTGACCCAAATTTCTCAGTTTTCCCGAACTGATACACAAGTCTCAATGTGCAAGTTGTGGATACTGCCAATGTTTTGGGACCTCAACCCATCCAGATTTTCAGCATCTGAGACTTGTACCATGGTACCTAAGGCTCATGTCTCCCCGAACATGGTTACTCTCAAAAGTTAGATGATTTCCTTTTCAAATCAAGAAAAGGATGATTTACTTTTTAAAATCTCAGCTTTCTCCCTGCTGAGCTTACAAGGGCACAAAGAGGTAGGCAGACATCCTGCTATTGTCCACAAAGGACACTTTAGACTTTCTAATAGACGATTTTCATAAGGGTCTGACCTCTAGTTTCTTGGAAGTGAAAGTCTCAGCCATGAGGGACATGCATCCCATCCATTCCATGTCTAGCCTACTGCTTCATCCACTATCTCCTGCTTTCTGAAAGCAACATCACTTCAGAGATCCCTGATCTGATGAGAAGTGGAACTTCAGTCTAGTACTACAAGCTCTTGCTAAATCACTTTCTTGATCCAACAGGGAAGTGTTGTCCTAGTTTCTCATTCTAAAATTCCCCCCCCCCTTTTTTTTTTTGCCATCACATCAGCTGAGAAAATTTAGAAAACTTAGGGCCTTTTTCATCATGCAGCTTTACTTTTTTTTTCAGATAAAATAGTTCTGAGGCAAGTCCCCAACATTGGCTATGGCTACACTAGAGAGCTTACAGCAGTGCAGCTGCACCAATACAGCTGTGCCACTGTAAGTTGTCGAGAGTAGCTGCTCTAAGCTACTGGGAGACTGCTCCCCGGTCAACTTAATTAATCTGCCCCCAACGAGCGGTGGGAGAAGCTCTCCTGCTAACCATAGCACTGTCCACACCGACGCTTAGGTCGTTTCCAAGAAAAGTTTGGCCTTCCACATACACCAGTCAGTTCCTTGCCCTCTTTTGATCCTAAATCTTCCCACACCCTAGAAAAACAATGAAATGTTTTAGGCTTGGTGAAGGTGGTAATGTTCTACTGTGTAGAAAGCCTGATGTATTGGTGTTATATGGGGGATGTAGGAAGGGATACAAAGCATCAAAACCTCTGTATCTAGGTAGTGTAAGTCAACTCTCTTACTGAGATCCTCCTGAAGACAAAGGATCCACAGGTACAGCTACTTTATGGACATGAAAACACAATCCTTTGTAAAGTGGTTAACTGAGCAGCTACAAAACTGACATGCTTCTTTTATGCCTCCTTCAGACATCCTTCAGTCATCCTTTGGTGCTCCCTCTTTCAGACCCTTTTGTTTTTTTAAAAGAAATGTGTCCACAGTTAGCTTGATATTATGTTACCATGGTGGACTTTTTCCCTCTCTGGATTGTTGTTGGACATTCTTTACTGCTTGCTGCTTCCCAACAGCTACCAGTCCAAGGGAACAGTAGAGTCCCATGACAGAGAAGGATAAAATTAGTTTCTTTACATATGATTTTGCCTCCTTTGAATTGGAATCATACACCAGGTTTATTGTAAAAAGAAACGGAGTACTTGTGGCACCTTAGCGACTAACAAATTTATTTGAGCATAAGCTTTTGTGAGCTACAGCTCACTTCATCAGATGCATTCAGTGGAAAATACAGTGGGGAGATTTATATACACACACAGAGAACATGAAACAATGGGTTTTATCATACACACTGTAAGGAGAATGATCACTTAAGATGAGCTATTACCAGCAGGAAGTGGGGGGGGGAGGAGGAAAACCTTTTGTGGTGATAATCAAGGTGGGCCATTTCCAGCAGTTAACAAGAAAGTCTGAGCAACAGTGGGGGGTGGAGTCGGGGCGGGGGGAGAAATAACATGGAGAAATAATTTTACTTTGTGTAATGACCCATCCGCTCCCAGTCTCTATTCAAGCCTAAATTAATTGTATCCAGTTTGCAAATTAATTCCAATTCAGCAGTCTCTCGTTGGAGTCTGTTTTTGAAGTGTTTTTGTTGAAGGATAGCCACTCTCAGGTCTGTAAGCGAATGACCGGAGACACTGAAGTGTTCTCCGACTGGTTTTTTGTGTTTAGCAACTTGTGACTGTTTGCCATGTGGAGACAGTAAACAGCCCTATTCAGATTTTCTAGTGGGGGAGAGAGGCTGTGGAAAATCTGGTTTTATTTCACACACTGTGAGGAGAGGGGAAGCACATTCAGCCTGATTTTTTCAAGAGCTAATCTTTGTAGTTTCTAGCTTTTTTTCATTCTTCTTAGCTTTGGCAACCTAACCTGGGAAGCAACATCAATGCCATTTACCAGGCATGCCAGTAGAGGGTGCTAACAGGCAGACTGACCTAACAAGGAGAGAAGGAACCTTTTGCCTCCCTGTAAGACAAAATTACAGGTAAGAGAACTAAATTGTTAACTTTTAGCCACAGCGTTCTGAATGGACTGGAAAGGGGAGCAAGGTGAAAGGCCAGAGAGAAAAAGGATGCAGTAGCTCAGACAAAAGATGTGCAAAGCGTAGAGGGGCATTTTAGTGATGGAAACAGAAGCAAGGAAGTACTAGATTCTTGATGTGGTGGAGAGAGATCCAGTTTGGATTGGGCACTTCCTGGAAGTTCAGGGAAACAGAAACTGAAAAAATTATATGGAAGTCATGAACCTGGGTCACAGTGCTGATGCAACACCAATGGAGGGGGGAGCAAGAGGAGACCTTATTGGGCAGCAGGATTTACTAAGGTAGAAAAAAGACCTCAGACACTCCATGTAACTGTTGGGTAACCTGCGAAGAGGCAAACTGTTGGATTTGGGAGTTATATTAATTACATAAATAGACACACAGAGCCCTCCAGCTGCTCTAAGCCTAGTGACGCACACAGAGCTTCCTTTTCCACAGCCTTATCATCGTTTCAGAGATAACACTGATTTGTGTGGCAAAGATGCTGATTAGTTAGGTTCAAATAAAGAAAACAGCATTAGCATGAGCAGGCAGTCCTGGAAAAGGCACCCCCACACCAGTACCATTCCATCCCCTGCACTTTTCTCCAGCTCTTTGGGTAAGATTTCTTGTTAATTTAACATTCAATACATTCTCTCTTTGGGAAATGGAAGTATTAGGGAAGGGCACTATCTTATCTATCTTGGGCATGGAATTTTGATCTCATAGGTCATTTCTATCTCTAACAACTTCTGTCCCTTCTCCTCCATGCTAATTAGTTATGTAGAATAGGTCCATTCTGGGTGTGCATCCCAGGGTTCAGATACTGTATTAATCCAAAGGGTATCTGAAATATTTTGACCTCTTGGATCTGTGTATTAAGACCCAGGCTGGAAAGCTTAAAAGAACAATTCCTTGCAATGTTTCTAGTAGCTTCTGCTTTCATTTGGGATGGAAATGCTAAAAGAACAGCCTCTGACTTGGTATTCTGCTTCGGTTTTCTGCCTGGCACTTAGAAATAACTGACCCATTCAAAAATTGAGGGGAGAGGTTGTGAGGAGAAATGCAAAGTTCCAAAAAGTTCAGTTTGAGTTTGGGTGGAGAACGTCTGCAATCTGCCTGGATCAGCTTGCTCATTCGCAATACTAATCCCCATTGGTGTCACAGATTGTTCATCTGATCTTCCCAACTGTAGAAACTGTGTGAGGACATCATTCTCTCCACTTCACACCATGGAGGGGATGAACATAGTCAAAATCCCACTCCAGTGGGCCGAAAGGTATTGGGAGGGAGATGAAAGAGAGTTAACATGGCATTTGCACTCTTTCCCTGCACTGTTGGGAATCCACAGGTATGGAGGTGGAGTGGCTAAGGGGAACAGCTGGGGCATCATCCCTTGCCAACCCCACAAAGTATCCTGTGCAAGTTTCTCCTCCCACAGGTTCTTCCAGGAGGTGGATTGATCTCTGATCATGGAAACTCCATAGTAACTCCACTGTCTTTGTGCTAGCATTTTTCTAAAAATGCCCCAACCTTGCACTACCATAAGTGGCAGCAACACTGGGAGCTCAAATATAGATCAGCCACCGCTACTCTGACAAATACGTCAATACTGATCATGCTCAGAGCTGGTCTAGATGATATCACATCAGCAGCATGTCCATGCTAGTACTCCTTTTCCCAGAGTGAGATTTTCAAAAATACTCAACCTTGCAAAAGCATAATGGAGCACTTCATCAAGAACATCTTTTGCAATTCAAACACCCTGGTAAGTAGAGAGACAAAGTGGAGAATTACACAATGCTTCGGTAGTGAGTCATCCTGATTTATGAGACTGAAATATGGCCCCTCACTGTCAAGATAGAAAAGAAGTTGGACAAGAAAAGAAGTTGGACTCCATTCAGATAAAGCATCTCTGTGTGACTGAAAACATCAAATGGTTTGAATTCAAGTTGAATTAAGAGATCAGTGTTCTAACTAAACAGGCCCCATTCTTTCAAACCGTTGCCCAACACTCTCTAAGACGGTATGGTCATTTGCTCCAAATGCCTACCAACTTCCCTCTGAGAATCATCATATGAAAGCAGGATGGAAAAGATTCTCCCCCTCCCCAACCTACTACTCTGAAACCTGTGCCTTACAGGCATTCTACCTTGTCATGCACCAGTTTTGGTTCAGAACAGGACAGCATGGATGCACATAACATGTTCGGTGACCTCTACCTTGCCCAGATAGCAAGAGAACTAACTAAGGCTATGTCTACACTAGCACTTTTGTCGCTATAACTTATATCGCTCAGGGATGTGAAATAAACACCCCCCGAGCGACGTAAGTTACACTGACAGAAATGCCAGTGTGGACAGCGTTGTATCAGCAGGAGAACATCTTCCGCTGACACAGCTACCGCCACTCGATGTCTGGATGAGCTCTCTCCCGCCGGCATAGAGCAGCTACACGAGATCTTACAGCCTCACAGCTGCAGAAGTAAAGCTGTGCTGCTGTAAGCTCTCTGATTTAGGCCAGCCCATGCCTACAATAGTGTTTGCCTTACTCTGCTCCCGTTGAAGTCAGTGGGAGTTCACTATTGACTTCAATGAGAGCAGAGTCAGGTCCTGAGTGCTTTTGAAAACATACCATTAATTATCTGTCATACCTTATCCCTAACCTCTCTCTTCCTCCAGTATGTGTTCTGGCTGTTCGCATGTGAAGTGACAAGTTTATGTCCGAGAAAATATGACCTAACCAAGCTGGCGGCTATTTTCTACCATTTTGCAGTTCAATTCAATGAGATTTTATTGGCATGACAAGCTAAATGTGTATAAAAAAAGACAGATCCCTCTGGTATCTGTCAGAGGTAGCTAAAATCTTCCCAGCAAAGGGCTGTACACTGTATCTGGGGCAATCATAGAATATCATGGTTGGAAGGGAACTCAGGAGGTCATCTAGTCCAACCCCCTGCTCAAAGGAGGACCAATTCCCAATTTTTGCCCCAGATCCCTAAATGGCCCTCTCAAGGATTGAGCTCACAACCCTGGGTTTAGCAGGCCAATGCTCAAACCACTGAGATGTCTGCATCTGCAATTTTCACTTCATGCATCTGAAGAAGTGGGGTTTTTACCCACAAAAGCTTATGCTCAAATAAATCTGTTAGTTTTTAAAGTGACACTGGACTCTTTGTTGTTTTTGTGGATACAGACTAACACAGCTGTTAGGATGTAGCTATTCAGGCCTGTCTGTAAAGGCCTATACTCTAAGAATTTAGGTGTATTCTTATCACTTAGCTAGTTATAGCGGTATAAAAGAAAGAATCAAAATCACTGTCTGCCGGTGTAAGGGCCTTCTCTTACTGTCACAGTCTGAGGCCCTGTGCTTAGGCTAAGGCCTTTGGCTAAGCAGCAGAGGCAGCCATAAGCTGGGAAGCGACCGGTCACCTCCTCACATTCCAAACTAGTCAATATGGGGCTGTTAGGAAAGTGATCCGATCTATCACTTCCAGAGAAAGGGAAGAGCCTAGAAGATGTAAAAGGAAATTTAGGTTGATAGTTTTCTGTCTGGCAAGAACTCACTTATCAATAGCTGGGATATGAAATCCTCATTTCTGTGTTGTTCTATCACTGTAGTCCCCATTTCCCTATTGTTTGTCTGTATAATCTCTGTCTGGTTCTGTGATTGTTCCTGTCTGCTGTATAATTAATTTTGTGGGTGTAAACTAATTAAGGTGGTGGGATATAATTGGCTACATAATTATGTTAGAATTGGTTAGTTAAATTTCAGTAAAATGATTGGTTAAGGTATAGCTAAGCAGAACTCAAGTTTTACTATATATTTACTATCAGAAGGTGTGTGGAGGGAGGGGAAATGGGAACAGGGAATGGGGGTGGGGAATTGGAATCATGTTTTGCTAAGGGGTGGGGAATGGGAACAGGGACAGAGGTAAGGCGCTGGGAAGGGGGACACTAAGGAAGGAAACTGGAATCATTCTTGCTGGAAGTTCACCCCAATAAACATTGAATTGTTTGCACCTTTGGACTTTGGGTATTGTTGCTCTCTGTTCATGCGAGAAGGACGAGGGAAGTAAGTTTGGTGAAGGAATAAGCCCCCTAACAACGGCTACCCCCGATACTTGTCATAAATAGCATCCCTTTGATATTGAAAATACTGCCTATGTTGTTTTGGATTGCAACAAATTACATTTAAAATGGACAAAGAAACCAAAACTCTCAGAATGAGGTGATTAGATACAGAAAAAGCAAAATACCTGAATCTGAAATCTTTGGGTAGACAGTAGCCCATACGGTAATCACTCCTGGTCTTTGCTATTTGTTTTTGAAGGTCTTTAGCTGACTTGCTATATCCATTGAAAATATAATTGGCAAAGAGCAGATTTCCTTGAATGTACATCTGCCAAGGAACATAGAAAAAGTCCAGAATATTAAAATGGGAACAGCCACCTGTTATTTTAAATGAAGAAATTAGGTTGAGGAACTGAAAAGCATGACTCTGAAATAACCTAGCTATTTACATGAATTGCTGCTTTGAGCTTTGGCCTTTCATTATTTTATTTAAAATGTCATACTTCTGAAGTGTCTTAGAGCTAGGATCTCAAAGCACTTCATTCCTTTGAATACAGGACAACATTCTGTATGGTGCTTCATGAACTAACAAACAACACAGCTACCTCCCTGAGGACATTACAATCTAGATTAGGTAAGGCATTATATGGCATAAGGAAAGTAGCATGAATGGGAGGGAAACTGGCACAATATAATGTCATGAAGGTATTTAGTTTGCATTGTACCCATCGTGTTAGTTCGGTGTTTTAATAAATCTTTTTAGAGAGGACAGGAATGGAGAACTGTGCAACCTCTTCCTCAACCTTTTACAACATTAATGAGACCTCACCTCACACTACACTCATCAGGTAAGTATTATACCCCATTTGAAAGATGGGTAAACTGGGATTCAAAGAGGTAAGTGACTTGACCAAGGTCACACAGTAAGTGCTTTAGACTTGCAGGATTTAGATTGCACTGTTTCTACTTCACAGACACACTTCAGATCTAAAGCCAGATCCAGGCATAAACTAAGTCTTTTGGAATCATCTCTCCTTGATAACTAATATAGGAGAATAAAGGTAATTAGAGCTGTTCAAAAAGAAAAAATATAGTATTTTGCAAAAATATTCAAAATTTTGTACTTGTTTTCAGTTATGAAATATTCTAAGATGAACCATGTTTAATATTTTTGCAACTTTTTAACATTTTATTTAAAACATTATCAAAAGTGTTATCAAAATGATTATCAACAATTTGCATTTACCAAAAGCTGTGTTTTTCAGCATTTATTGAAAATCCTGGTTTTTGGTAAATGAAAAATACTTATAACATTTTCATTAATGTTTTCAATTAAAAAAGAGGCACCAATTTTCTTCTAAAAATGAAATTACATATATATAAAATATAACATATAATAGATTTTTGTTTGCAAATTTTATATATAGATACAAATTTTACACAGTATTTGTTTACAAATATATAGACCACAATTTGCAACCAATATTTTTTATAAAAGGCTATTTTTCTTTGAAAAAACTTTATTAGAAATTTTTTGATTGGCTCTGATAGTAATTCTTTGCCCTTAACATCTTTCATCCAAGTATCTCAAAGTGCTTTACATAGGAAGGGAAGTATTATCCCAGTTTTGCCAATGTGAAATTATAGCACAGAGCGATTAACTGACTTGCTCAAAGTATGAGAGCAAATCAGGGCTAAAGAGGAGAATAACTGCCTCAGTTTCTCAGGACTGAGAGTCCTACAGGTTGGCAAGCACCAAATGTTGGTAAGATCTTAATGATGGTGGTTAGTATTTCAGTCTGTGTGAGAGATTCTGCTTTGAAAATCAAGTCTGAATCACCAAAACCATATTGTATGGCACAATCTGTACTAGTCTCTGGTTGACAGAAGTCTTTTATTTATTTGCTACTAACTGTTTACTCCTTACATTACCCAGGTAACAAAACCTCCATGTATAATAGTTTGCTGTATGAATAGGAGTTTGCCCGTTTCCCTGTGCACTATATGTGAGGGAAACAGTAGGAATTGGTTTTAATATTTTAACAATAGTAAAGCAAAGTAAAGTGTAACTTTTTGGTGATGTAGGATAGACAAGGATAGAGTTTTGTTTATTTTATTTGTGCTACGATCTGTTTGGAAAGTGGGGAAGGAGGGCAATAAATGCAGGATATGTAACATTGTCCAAATTAACAGCATCTAATAGAAGAGTCTAATATGTGCTATAATGCAGAGGCTGGACTGGAGTTAACTAGATATAGCAGCAGCTTCCCCTTGCAGTCCTTCCTTTCTTTTGTGGGTTTGGGTCTCAACTTTTATGCTGGCTGAATCTGTGTTCAGTTACAATATTTGTCTGCTGGTAAAAGTGACCTTATATACTGGGCACAATGAACCAAATGAAAAGCTAGTATAACCTCATGAAATCAGTGGAATCATAATCGTTCTGAATGCAGCCCAACCTCTGCAAGACTGGATCCACATGCTATGGCCAAGGCACTCCTCTCAGAATTTCTACATGTTTTCCCTCTAAATCAATAACAATGTGTTGTTAACAAAATGCCGCTAGAACCAAACCCATGACCCCCTGCATTTAATCTGCACTCCCAACATGGAAAGTTGGCACTGAAAAGGGATGGGAGGGGCTTACCATGGCCTGGGTCATCCATAAAAGTGAAGTGGTTTTTTTTTGTAATGAGCAACAGCCTGATTCTGCTATGTGCTGAGCATCCACAACACCTCTAGAAGTCAATGAAAACTGACATTAATTGGCACTTCTGAGGGGGAACTCAGCACCTCACAGGTCAGTGCCCTACATTTTTTGTTTTTTGTTTTTTTTTACTCAAGTATCTTGAAAGTGAATACCATCACAACAGATACATAAAAGACCCATACTTTTTACCCAGTTGCCGAAGCTGCTCTTCATTGAGCCAGCCTGTGAATGGTTTATAAATGGGGCTCTAAGAAAAGCCTACTGAGATATCGGCTACAAAACGAATAAGGACGGAGCTGTTCTTTGTTTTTTTTCTCTCTCTTTGTCTTAATGATAGATGATAGTATTCTGGGTCTGATTCTCTCAGCAAGGCCCTTTACACCATTCTGGGGCCTTGTATAAATGAGAATTAGGCCCACAGAGTTAAAACACTGCAATAACACAAATCGCTAAGTTCAGGGTATATCCCAAACTGCTCATGTTGTGGGAAGTCCCAAATGGTTCACAGTTGGAAACATCTGGCTCGCTTCACAGAAGCTTTTCAGCAGGCAATACTCTCCTAGTCAAGATGTTTTGAATTTTTAGTGTAACTCATATTAAAGTAACAATGGGTGTATTCACTGGAAGAAGATCCCTGGAGTTACAGGATTTTCTTCATTTTGTGCTCAAACCAAGGTTTATTTAATTGAAATGTAACCAGTGATGAACACAACACGGGACACCACTTTTAACGGAGAAATGGGAGAAACCCTTGGTAATCTCAGGCATTTTTAATTTCGTAGGTGAAAGCAGACAGTGATATTGTTTCACCCATTGGTGACCCATTTTTCTTTCAGTCAAAAAGCATATGGTGTCGATACCACGAAGGACTCCTTTAGTAAAAAGCACTGAAGCCATTGTGGAGAAGGTCACTCTTCATACACATGCATTTGGAAGCCTAAGCAGAGAATTACTCTGGCAACTGGGCACCATTGCAGTTACATGCCTGGCACTGCTTCGTCTCTATGCTTCCGAAACTATATGGGTTAAGCAGCATAAGTTTTGTAACCAAAGGAACTCCCCTCCATCTGGTGATCCTCTCTCGTCTTTAACTCTCTTTGGCCATGATGTGTGTGAGAGAGGGAGTGGCAACAATGCTCCACCTCAAACACTGATTGCAAGCTAACTGCAAACTGCTGGGACCATGTTTCCCTTACAGAAACCTGAGGCAAACTCTTCATGCACATTTTGCCTCAGGTATTGAAGAGGAACATGATTCTCTCCTAGTTTTCCTGTCAACACCGTGCCAAAGTTTTGTGAATTTCTTTGTGATCACAGAATTCACTGAAAAGGTACACAAAGTCGAGACCATGGTGTTCCATTAGAAGCCCAATGTTGTCAGGAGCAGCAGCACGACATACATGTTTCTCTCTTAGCAGTCCAAAATGCTCTTGTAATAATTTGCATATTGTAACTGAAACTACAAATCTTTAGAGCATTGGCTGGAGCACTGAAGATACAGGGGACATGTGAGCCTTGGTGTTGTCCACCTTCTAATTCCCCCTGGTTAGCATTTACCTGACTCTTCTCCACTAGACTGCAATCAGCCCCTCCCCTTCCAATGGACTCCCTCTCATTGTTCATGGAAGAAGATGACTAAATTATCTAAAATATACTAACCTAAAACATATTTTTTGTATTGCTTTCCCCCATCTTCACTCCTTGCTCTGCTGATTCCTGCATCATTTTGTTTGCTTTTTCTCTTTCTTCCTGTCCGTTGCTTCCCTAGCTCTCCTCCTCTCTCTTTCTCTCTCTCTCTCTCTCTCCTTTCTTCTATGTGGTACTCATATTTCAGTCTTTTCCTTACACTTTCTTTTCATCCCTGGTTTTTTTCTTTCTTTTCACAGCCCTGTCTTTCTGCCACCAACCTCTCCATTTCCCCTTCCTATGTCTGTCTGTCTGTCTGTCTCTCTCTCCTATTCCTTCCTCTGCCTCTCATGTCTTTCTGCCAGCCTATCTACCTAGGCTTTTGCTATCTAAGCACTATCCTTTCTCACACCTCTCCATTTCCTCATTCCACTGACAGTTCTTTCTTTTGCTCTTTCTGTTCCTATCCCAACATGTACCAGCAGACATCAGCCACCCTGGACCCAGATTACTTGTCCTGCTCCCTATGCAGGGAACATATGTGTGGCTTCGACCTGCTACTTTTTCCGCTCTTGGGATCCTCAGTGCAAACTCAGCATTTGGTCTTTTCCTGCTACTGCAAGCCCTGAGGTAATGAGGCATCCAACGCAGGCGCCTATTGCTGCCAAGTCCACTAACTCTGTGTGGGAGCAATCCTTCTCTGACATTGGCTGGAATTAGTCATGAAAGCAGCTACTCCCCAAGGGACTATTAGCACTGTCCTACTGCCAAAAACTACAGTAGGATATACCAGTTATGTTGGCTCATTTAGCACTCTGATTCTGTCTAGGGCTGGTAAAAATATAAGAACCATGGAAAGTAGCTATAGAAGCAGCCTGCTAGGTTATATAGTCCATCCCCCTTGCCACTGCAGTATTGAGTCCTACAGTAAGTTCTGGAAGTCTAAAAAGAACAATGAGATGCTCTGGTACAGATGTGTATTTTCCAGAATCATATCAAATTAGGATTTTGATAGCAGGGTAGGTAAATCTCCCATCTCCAAGATGAATTCAGAGCAATTAATGCAGAATGCAGTGAAACTCTCCTAAGAGCATATGAATTGCTATACCACTCTAGATCTGACAAATCTTCCAGTGCTGCCTCTGGCAGTGACCATAACTGATATTTCAGAGGCTTGCAACTCTTTCCCCCTGTAATACACCTGGCCAGTTGTGAAATGCTATGACTTGGGGGAATTTCATCCCTCACAAAAAGCAATCAATGTATGCCTTCAAGCATCAAGTTTGTCCACACTTGTAACCTCTCGATCCATAAGCACAAATGTTACTGGTCAAAATGATCCAGCCCTTTTCAAAATCTTGTGATTCTTGTTGCCTCATGGCCTCCTGTTGTATGTGATTTTTCACAGGCTGGCTATATGTGGAGTAAATAAAGATTTCCAATTTTTGTCTTAAATGTGCTGTCTTTCAAATTTGTGTCCCTTTACATTCTCGAAGTAGAGAAAGCAAAGGAGTGCCTATCCCCTTGAGCTGAAGCAGCCAGAACACTGTGACTCTGGAGAAGCAATTACTGCTCAACAATGAATTTTAGATTCTCAACATGTGTAAATGCGTGTAGCTATGCTGGTTTATACCAGCTAGGAATCTAGCCCCAAATCTTCCCTGGAAAATAAAGAAATCCAGTGGAGGGAGAATAACTTGCTGAATTAGAGCCCCTGGTGGAGGCAATCAGAAGTTTTTGGATGGTGCCTTTTTTTTCCCCCACAGTGTTCCAGACATAGCTCTGGCAAATGAATTGCCTGAAAGGAGGAAAAAATGGCCTCAAACTGAAATTCCTAAGCGAGGCATAACAAACAAGCTGGTGCAAACAGGATTTCTTTGTCATCTTTTTTTGTTTCCTCCTCTTCTGTCCCTAATTTTGCTAAATTAAAAGGGTCAAAGGTGAGCTTGAACATTATAAAAAAAAAAAAAAAAGGCAGTACTATGTGTCAAAAACACAGAAACAAGCTGAAATACAAAGTGTTCTATTTGCGATTGTGGGTTTGTTTTGTAAGCATTGTATGTCTCCATATCAATTCCTCTTAGTCTTTTCAAAAAGAAAAGGAATACTTGTGGCACCTTAGAGACTAACAAATTTATTTGAGCATAAGCTTTCGTGAGCTACAGATCACTTCATCAGATGCAACATCCGGTGAAGTGAGCTGTAGCTCATGAAAGCTTATTCTCAAATAAATTTGTTAGTCTCTAAGGTGCCACAAATACTCCTTTTCTTTTTGCGAATACAGACTAACACGGCTGCTACTCTGAAACCTATCTCAGTCTTTTGGATCTCTTTTTTCCAACAGAGCCGTTAAGCAACAAAAATAGTGGTGTACTTATGTATTTTCTGCATTTCTCCAGCTGATGAAAGGAATAAAAGTGTTGTTTTTATGCTCATCACAATTTCTCTCTGTCCCACTTGTTTTTTGTAACTGATGCAGTTGTTTCCCTGACTGATTTCTTTTTTCTATCTACCATTTGAGAAAATTAGCAAACTCCCAAAGTTTACTCCTCAAAACACATTCACAAACACTGGCTGCTTCCCCTAAAGGAAATGGCTCAGCAAAACTGTGTGTGTGTGTGTGTGTGTGTGTGTGTGTGTGTGTGTACATGCACCGAAAATAAAGATTTTCAGCATCTATTGGGATTTTGTAGTACAGCCCCTTTCCTGGGCACACTATCAACAAGAAGCTGTGGTACATCTGTTAGTCCACTAAGGATCAATGGTGTCTAGAAAGCTAAGGAATGGACCCAAAGACTTTGAGTGCCTTAGCCTCACTACATGATTTTCCAACTTGGAGGTCAGTTTAATTGGGCATTTGCTTCTTTCTTAGTTGGGTTATTTTTTTCACTTTGACAGTTTAAGTTCCTGGCATGTTATAGATGCTCTGCAATGATGGTGAAACTCAAGTTTTGTGTTATCTGTTTTGTTTTGTTTTTAAACGTTGAGGGCAGTTAAATTCCCTCTGTTTATGCAAGCTTTTTCCTAGCTAATATGTAATTAATTTTGTATTTTAATGAGTAAATGTCCTAAAAGGTAGCTGTGATGGATATGTTTTAAAAACTGAAAAAATAAATGTTGTGGGGTTTTTTGTGGTTTGTTTTTTTGTTGTTGGGGTGGGGTGGGGTTTTTTTGTTTTGTTTGTTTGTTTAAACCTTGTAGTGTAGCTTCTGCTACAAATGCTGTTTCCTCAATAGGCACCATGTTTGCCTTTCAGGTTAGCCAGTTTGTCTTGAAGGAAAAGAAAGAACACGCTGGAGGAAGGTCTGTCTGGCTGCGGGAACTGGCAATGGAATGCAGAACCTTTTACCTCTAGGTTGCTAGTTCAAATCCAGCCCTGTATAGTAGTGATCAAAAGTTGTGACCATCTGGTGGCTGCTTGGTAGCCTTTGTAGAATGAGCCTTTGTGGTCCCAGTCTTGCTATTAACAGGCACATAGATGGATCACCACCATAAATGAAGCAAACTAGCATCCCTGCACCAGTCTCAGTAGAGATGCCAAGGGTGGAACAGGTTGTGACAGGGTCAGGCCAGATGGCTATAGGAGAGTAATAGAAGGCAGATATATTAGCCCCAGGCTAAGTAGGTCCCTTTTCCCTGGGTAAGGTAACAGGGAAGGTTCCAGAACAATCAGGAACTTTCTGGAGACAATTAAGACAGGCTGATTAGAACACATGCAGCCAATCAAGAAGCTGCTAGAATCAATTAAGGCAGGCTAATCAGGGCACCTGGGTTTTAAAAAGGAGCTCACTTCAGTTTGTGGTGTGCGTGAGGAGCTGGGAGCAAGAGGCACTAGGAGCTGAGAGTGAGAACGCAGACTGTTGGAGGACTGAGGTATACAAGCATTATCAGACACCAGGAGGAAGGTCCTATGGTGAGGATAAAGAAGGAGGAGGCCAGGGGAAGTAGCCCAGGGAGTTGTAGCTGTTGCACAGCTGTTCCAGGAGGCACTCTAGACAGCTGCATTCCACAGGGCCCTGGGCTGGAATCCGGAATAGAGGGCGGGCCCGGGTTCCCCCCAAATCCTCCCAACTCCTGGTCAGACACAGGAGGAGTCAACCTGGACTGTTAATTCAGAAAAAAGGCCAAGCTGAGGGCTGCCGTGAAGCTCCAAGGGGACCAAATCCGCCAATAAGCGCAAGGTGGACCCGAGCAGCTGAAAAGGAGGTCACCCAAGAGGGAGAAGCACCCGAGTCTGACCCCCACCCTAACGCCTCCAAACCAGTAGAGTCAACAGAGACTGGCCCCCTAGATCTTGGGCAGATTAGCCCCGGGAGAGGAAATTTTGGATGGGACCAGGCTGAAGACCCAAGGTACGACAACATTAGGAAGGAGGTGACTGAAATAGATGGGGTCCCTGTGGAAGGGAAAACCCAGGGATCAGGACCCTACTTCATAATGAAGAAGAATCTCTTATACCGGGTTGCACCAGTACAGGGGCAGAAGGTACAGCAGATCCTAGTACCTCAAAAACACCAGAATGCTGTATTAAGTCTGGTCCATAGTCATCTTTTTGGGGGGCATTTGGGGGTAGAGAAGACCCTGGCATGGGTCCTGCGACGATTCTTCTGGCCTGGAGTACATGAAGAAGTGCGGAGGTATTGTGCGTCCTGCCCGGGGTGTCAGCTGCACAGTCCCCATCCCCACTTGAGGGCACCTTTAGTACTCCTTCCCATCATAGAGGTCCCCTTCAAGGGAATAGCCATGGACCTAGTGGGACCCCTGGAGAAGACAGCCCGGGGCCACCAATATATACTTGTCGTTCTGGATTATGCTACTCGCTACCCAGAAGCCATCCCCCTGTGGAACACAGCCTCTAAAACGATAGCTAAAGAGTTGGTGAGGATCTTTGCTGAGTGGGGCTACCAAAGTAGATATTAACAGACTAAGGTATCCCATTTATGTCGAAACTAATGAAGGACCTCTGTACACTGCTCCATATACATACCCTGAGAACTTCAGTCTATCATCTGCAGACCAATGGGCTGGTAGAAAGGTTTAACTGAACCCTCAAGGCAATGATAAGAAAAGTGGTAAGTCGAGACGGGAAGGATTGGGACACCCTACTACCCTACTTTGTTTGCAATCCAGGAGGTACCTCAGGCCTCAACTGGGTTTTCCCCTCTGAATTATTATATGGACGCCACCCCCGTGGCATACTAGATACTGCAAAAGAAATCTGGAAAGAGGAACCCCATGAGGGGAGAAATATAATTGACCATGTGTTGCAGATGCGAGAACGGAGAGCACGGGTCACCCTTATTGTACGGGAACATTTGGAAAAGGCGCAGGAGGCCCAGCAAACCCATTACAATCGCCAGGCAAAAGTCCGACAGTTCCAACCGGGGATTGAGTGATGGTGTTGGTACCCACGGCAGAAAGCAAGCTTCTGGCCCAATGGCAGGGGCCCTATGAAGTGGTTGAACCCATGGGGGAAGTAACCTACAAGGTGCGGCAGCCAGGACGCTGGAAACAAGAACAAATTTATCACATTAACCTCTTAAAGCCTTGGCACCAAAGAGAGGCATGTGTAGTGGCCCAAGAAACCCCGATCCAGGGAAATAACATGCAGGAGCAGATCAGGGTATTCACTGATCTGACACCAAACCAGAAGAAGGAGGTAACTGAGATGATCAATCGATACCAGGACGTGTTTTCAACCAAACCAGTCTGGACCACTAAAGCATGTCACCACATTATCACAGATCCTGGGTCAAAGATAACTTTAAGGCCCTATTGGGTCCCAGCAGCAAAAAGGGAGGAGATCAAGGCAGAGGTAAAAAGGATATTGGAGTTGGGAGTCATCGAAGAGTCCCACAGTCAGTGGTCAAGCCCAATTGTGTTGGTGCTCAAACCCAATGGCACCACTAGGTTTTGTAATGACTTTCACCGGCTGAATGAGATATCCAAATTCGATGCATACCCCATATCGATGAGTTAGTTGACCGCCTAGGCAATGCCCGATTTTTGACCACCCTTGATTTAACAAAGGGATACTGGCAGATTCCCCTTGCCAAAGATGCGAAAGAAAAGACGGCATTCTCTACATCAGAGGGTCTGTTTCAATATACTGTTCTTCCTTTTGGACTGCATGGGGCACCTGCCACCTTCCAGTGTCTTATGGACAAGCTCCTACGGCCCCATACCAGTTATGCAGCAGCATACCTGGATGATGTGATTATTTACACTCCCAACTGGGAAACCCACTTAGGAAAGGTGGAAGCGATTCTGGACATGCTAAGACAGGCTGGCCTCAGAGCCAACCCAGCCAAGTGTGCTATAGGGCTAGCCGAGGCTAAATACCTTGGCTACATTGTAGGAAGGGGCAAGTCAAGCCCCAGCTAAACAAACTAGAAGCTATCCAAAATTGGCCCCAGCCGAATAGGAAAAAGCAAGTCCCGGCATTCCTGGGTGTGGTGGGGTACTACTGACGATTTATTCCCCATTTTACTACCAGAGTGAGTCCCCTGACAGACCTGATAAAAGCCCGGGGTCCAGACATGGTGAAGTGGACAGATGCTGCAGAGAAAGCATTCATGGATCTACAGACAGCCCTCTGCAGTAACCCCGTGCTTATAGCCCCAGACTTCAACAAAGAATTCATTTTACAAACAGATGCATCTGAAGTAGGATTGGGAGCTGTCCTATCGCAGATGGTCAGAGATGAAGATCTCCCAATCCTCTACCTCAGCAGGAAACTCCTCCCGAGAGAGCAGAAGTATGCCGTGGTTGAAAGAGAGTGCCTAGCTGTGAAATGGCACCATGGAAAAACTACGTTATTACCTTCTGGGACGATGGTTTATCCTTGTGACCGACCATGCACCTTTCCAGTGGATGCAGCGAAATAAAGAGAAGAACGCAAGGGTGACCAGATGGTTCCTGTCCCTACAACCTTTCCAATTCACCATACAACATCGGCTGGAAGCCACCATGGAAATGCAGATGGCTTGTCACGAGTACACTGTCTGAGGTCCCAAGTTGCCCAACCCCGTAGTGTTGAGCGGGGGGGGGGGGAATATGTGACAGGGTCGAGCCAAATGGCTATAGGAGAGTAATAGAAGGCAGATATATTAGCCCCAGGCTAAGTAGGTCTTTTCCCTGGGTAAGGTAACAGGGAAGGTTCCAGAACAATCAGGAAGACAATTAATCTGGAGATAATTAAGACAGGCTGATTAGAACACCTGCAGCCAATCAAGAAGCTGCTAGAATCAATTAAGGCAGGCTAATCAGGCACCTGGTTTTAAAAAGGAGCTCACTTCAGTTTGGTGTGTGTGTGTGTGTGTGTGTGAGGAGCTGAGAGCAAGAGGCACTAGGAGCTGAGAGTGAGAACGTGGACTGTTGGAGGACTGAGGTGTGCAAGCATTATCAGACACCAGGAGGAAGGTCCTATGGTGAGGATAAAGAAGGTGTTGGGAGGAGGCCACGGGGAAGTAGCCCAGGGAGTTGTAGCTGTGGCACAACTGTTCCAGGAGGTACTCTAGACAGCTGCATTCCACAGGGCCCTGGGCTGGAACCCGGAGTAGAGGGCGGGCCCGGGTTCCCCCCAAATCCTCCCAACTCCTGGTCAGACACAGGAGGAGTCGACCTGGACTGTGAATTCAGAAAAAAGGCCAAGCCGAGGGCTGCCGTGAAGATCCAAGGTGAGCAAATCTGCCAATAAGCGCAAGACCCAAGCTAGAGCAGGAACTTTGTCACAAGGTTCAGAGACTGAATTGTCCCCTCCTCTCCTCGTGGTGGTCCTTCCAGAACAGGGTTGAGATAACAGTACAAAGAAGCTTGTATAGCTGATGGACATACTGTTTTTTTCCTGGGGATAAATAGAGGACTTCAGCCTCCTGGCCTGTTAAGCTGACAATTCATGAGCACTAAATTTATAGGTGAAAAATGATGACAAAACAAAATCACATGGATCGTTGGCAGTGGAAAATGGTTATCCTGGATAAAAAGGCAGAAATAATTTCAGCTGGATTCCAGGATGATTAGGCTTGAATGTTTGGATCTGGAGAACTCCAAGATGATCCATTTGAACAGGCTGAGAGAAAATGAATCTCTCTCATACAGTGGACAAACTGGCAAAGTCCAAAGTTTGCAGTCTGTATCATAAGGAGCTGGCAGTACTTTCCTCTGCTGAGGAAAACTTTTATCTTATGACGCTGCATATCACATAGTGATATGCAGCGTCATAAGATAAAAGTTTTCGATACAGTAGGTTACCTGTATACACCTAAGTGCTTCAAGAAACCAACCACTCTGCAGTGCAGGACTACTACTGGATGGTGAATACTTGTGTCCTGTACTACTGTATTTTATACTTTACTCATTTTATTGTATTCTAATTCTTTGAAAATTGGTATTCCATTTGTAAAATACAACTCTCAGTTAACCGGAATATTTGATTAACCAGCACCCACCATTTCCCCAACATGCCGGATAATAAAGCTTTTACTGTACCTGCCTCAGATTTCCCCAAAGGAGCTCTGCTCTTGATGTCAAAATGGAAGGCAAAGGGCTGGCAAGCCTCCTCCATCAGGTCTGTACTCCCTTATGTGTAAGATTTTGGTGATAAGGGTCTCCTCTCTATTTCAGGGAGCTAGGGTCTCAACCTGGTTTATAAGGACATTCATACAGACAGTTCAGCCTGACTTCACCTGCTCCATTTATCTATCTAGTTTTATATAATGCCTATCAGTAACTGAGCACCTTCCACATAAAATCAATAGCAACAGGAAAGTCACTAGAGGACTTCATGGAATCTCTGGCACTCCTCCATTTATGGATCAGAACTCTCCTTGGGATAGGGTTTTGGGGTTTTTTGGGGGCAGGAGTGGGATGTGAGGGGCAGTTGAAAGGAGTTTTAGAATAAAAGGTGTTTTGAATTGTATCACTTACGGTGGAGGAAGGCTTGCAATGTTTCCTAAAGATGGTCAGACTGTGGGATTCACCTGATCTCCAGAAGATTGTTCCATAGCAGGATCCCTTCAACAGAGAACGTTTTGTCCCCAGCCCTTATGTGCTTCGTCCTGGGCTTTGTGATCTGCATAGTCCCAGAAAAGAGCAACTGCTGTGGGCATTCATAGATCACAAGTCGGTCTTCAAGGTAAATGGGGCTTGATTCATTAATTGCTTTTAAAATTAGCACCAAGGGCTTACACTGGCATTGGAAGCCGACTGGAGTAGTAGAGAGATTTGAGCACAGGCCTGATGTGCTCTACAGCAGCCTGAACCAAGGAGAAGGTGGGTAGCTGCATCCTATACCAGCTGAAGCCACTGTATCATCTTCACGTTCAGCTTCAGATGAAATAACTTACAACCATCCTCCCTGCAGCTATTACAGTACCTGTGGGTCAAAGCAGGTATTTTGATTTTGGTTCATTCCAGTTTAAGAATGAACTTGTCTCCTGGTAATATATATCATGCCTTGCTACTGTCAGATTAAGAAATCAATATTTTGTTAATTCTTCATGAATCACATATACACTAACAAGCTGAAAAAAGCATCTAAATTGGGCAGAGCAGCTAAAATCCTTTAAGGAAGAAGGATAAACCGGATGAGAGTTGTTTTGTTTTTTTAAATTCAGTGCAAACAATGCCTTTGAAGAGCCATTTTATCCAAAAGCGGTGTTAAATCTTGGTTTCTCCCTCAGCATACAGCTCTTTAATATTTTGTAGGCACAGGAATTGAATCCCAGCCAAAGATTCCTAAGATGGTGGTGGATTTGTCCACATGGCAGGAAGTACATGTCATGTTCAGAAAGATGTTGCTTCCCTTGGGAGCAAATTGCATTGCTGTAATGCTTCTGTAAAACCATTTCTTCAAGGCATTTAAATCATCATTAGAAAAATGTTCTAAATCAAATCTTTCATATCACAAAATATTCTTCCCCTTGATTGATGAAGTTATTTAAATTTGTACAACTTACTTATTTCTTTTAGTTTACCATTACTTGATTGTGTTTATTGGTTTAATAGTTATGTAAATAGGAAATTAAGGGTGGGATGCTGTCCTTTTAGACAAGCTAAGAGTTGCCTTTTGATCATAGGACATAATGACACTTGTGCTTCTCTGGAGATTTTTTTTTTCTGATCATCTAAAGAAATTCACAAGCGTGTTGACTCAATTAGAGGAAATGTAGTTGGCTGCATTGAGGTAAAAAATGTAAAATAATTAATTTTGCATTCCTAAATTTACAGGGTTTAAAAGAACTCTTCCCTTCCTGGAAATACTAATTTTGCTGCATACAAACTTAAAAAACAAGCAAAATTGAAATACTTGATATCTGTATTTGAACACGTCGGCTTTCTTTTGCATACAACTTTAAAGTAATAAGAAAAAAATGGAAGGGGAAGAAAGATGGTATTGTGGCTAAGGAGCAGGAGTGGGAGTCAGGAGAATAAGGTTCTGTTTCTGCTCTGCAACCAAATTCCATGTGACTTTCAACAATTTACTTGTATCCTGGTTTTTCAAAACCTGAGAAGCCCATGGTCAACTGCAAACACATACCTAATCTGAATGCACAGTACCCCCTTTGCCCTTAGATAGTTACTTCCTGTAGGCTGAGGTTGGCACTATTCCTGGTTCTTAAGTGGATCTTAATGTTATGGCCTTCTGTTGTCTGTGACCACTGACAGAGTAGCAGTTGGAGGCTTCCCCCCGACTTTGCAAATCACCGTAGTATTCAGATAACCTGAAGTAGGGCAGAAGGCTGGAGTGCTGTTGCTGGAAGTTTCACGTAAATCTGATCAAAGGGATCATAGAGAATATTTGCATTTCTGTGGCATGGCTGTGGTCACATTTTCTCCTCCTTGGCCATGCTGGTGAAACTTTCCTAAATTGCCACCAATCTTTTTGGCAGATTAACTTGCACTGACTCAGCATGGAAAGTCACCTGGTTCTTGCTATAGGGAATCATCAATTTATTTCTTAAAACCAATTGATTCAGTTTAGTTTGAATCTTCCATAGGAATAGTAAGGAAGGCACCATTTTGTATGGATTGTTTTTTACCCAGTTTCATTTTTAAGATTTTGGGTATGCTTAGGGAGTTGTAACCAGTCATCTATGAAATTGACAAATCTCTTTTCTGGTTGGTTGTTTTGCCAGTGGAAAGGCACTGGGACTGTTATTGAAAAGGACTGTTAATACCCCTTTACAAAAAGAAAAGGAGTACTTGTGGCACCTTAGAGACTAACAAATTTATTTGAGCATAAGCTTTCGTGAGCTACAGCTCACTTCATCGGATGCTCCTTTTCTTTTTGCGAATACAGACTAACACGGCTGCTACTCTGAAACCTACCCCTTTTCAGAAAGCCAAGCTGCCAGCCATGCCTAAACATGTGGTGGTTAGGTCCTTGTTTAAGAAAACATCTCTGGACATTAACAATCTTGCTGATTACATCCTATTTCTAGGAGGAATAATCAAGGCCATACAGGTAGATCAATTCCAGTTGCATTTGGACTCCATGTACTACTTTTATCTCTATCAGACCTGGCTATAGAATTGATACTGAACACACAGTGGTGGTTCATCTTTCTAGAATAAGGAGAAATTTCATTCTGTCAGATTGATCACTGCTATCTATTCATTGTCTACACGTTCTAAATGACTGTGAATGTTAGGCAAGTTCATGGACTGCTGTAAACATTTGGATTAACATTAATCATAAAGTTTTACATTATCCTCCTAACTTTTTTTTCATATTCACTAAACCACTTCCATATGGAAATGCAAAAACAGTCATATGGAACAAAGCCAAAACATCTCTGTGTAGCTGGCTAGCATCTTTACTCAGCCCTGTTATAGCAGTGCTCATCTGTAGCACAAGCTGGTGGCTCATTCAGACTCTGATGTTTTATCATACATGTTTTTCCATTGGCACATGTGTGGTGATGCCCAATGAACTACACATTGGGCTCAGCTACCTCGTATTGTCTCCTTTTCCACTCATTAAGAAATGACCTATTTATTTTTCACTGATCTCGATCAGCTCTGTAAATATAGAGTGGGGGCTTTGTTTTTTCCACTTTTTAGTTATATCATTAATCTGACAAATTTACCCTTCACCATCAAGGAGGAAGTTAACATATTTTATGCAAAATGCTACACGTGGCAATATTGTGTAGAGAAATTAAATGTCAAACATTAAATTTTATCTTCCTTAGACACACTTTTTGCAGTTTTAGATGCAATCTAGTAACTTTGTGTGGATCCATAGTGTCACCCAGTGGATGGATAAGTTGATCACGGATGGGCATATTCATGTGGAATGTTTTTCTTTGCCTTTTGTTTTAAAAGTAATAATTGGCTTCTCACTGATGGAAACAGTTTTTAATGTTACTCTTCTCAGGAATGGAGAATATATTTAAAGCTCCTATACTCTGAATGCCATAGCAAGTACTGAAAATTCATATTGAGCAAATGCAGGAAATGATTATTGTTGCTCTCTATCAGTAACAGGTTTACAGGAAATAACCACTATGTCATTCATGGAAACTTTTTTTGTTAAAAGAAAGAAACAAAGAATAACTAAAGGAAAAGTAGTATTTGTGGTGGTTACATGGAGATTCAGGGACTAAATTTGATCCCAGTGTAATAATAAAGGAGTGCTGGTCAACAATATTTATCCATCCTTAGCCAAATATTGCATGGGACTAAAGGGCTGAAGAATCAAGTCTTCTGTATAGTTTTTATAACTATTGCTGAGTTGTAACATACATTATTATGGCCAAATCTTTGCATCAGTCACTCAGGTATTAAAGGATTAGTATGTCTTCTACCTTGGGTTCTAATGAATTCAAACCTGGCACAATACTATATTAAACCTAAAACTAGCCAATGTGTACGTTTGATTTAAACTCCTTCCTGATTTGCAAAAGGTTTTCAATAAGATTGAAAGGTCATGCTTTTTCCCTTGTTAAAGACTGAGATATCCTATTTGATATGCCTTCAAAGCTTTTTTGCAATAGATGAAATAGAGCCACGTTAATAGAAACACGATAAAAACTAACTGCTGTAATTGAAACTGAAAGAGAAACATGGTTCATATTCTAAAGAACTAACTAGCGGCATGTGTACAGCAGTCCTCTGCTAGGCAGAATTAGAGTACTGCAATTTGTATCCCAAGTGCTATATTGCCAATAGCTAAAATCAAGGCATGACAGTGGCAAGGCCCTGGACTTCTGAAGAAAGACTGTTCTGGCTACTGCCAAGAGGGGCTGAATAGAAACAGTGTGCAGCATGGTGACAATCAGAAGTCCTAGTCTTGTTCCAATATAGTGGTAATATCATTAAAAGTAAAATTTGTCTGTATATGTAGATAGTGGTAACAGTTTTAACATACCAAAAACATGCCGGGAACAACATTATGCCTTTGCACCAGTAATGAACCTTTATGACCGGTAAATTCATCTGCAGAGGTGATGTCATATTTGAGGAGACGATAGGAGTCCAGGCGACCCTGAAGCAACATAGGAAGAGCAATTATAGAAATATGTAGGCTATAAATCTTATTCTACCAATCATCAGTGCATAATATTCCCTCTGCACAAATCTGATGAGCTGAACTGAACTAATTATCTTCTTCTTTGACTGAGGAAGGCAGCTGTTCTGAGCACACTTCTTTTTGGAGATAGTATTAATAATTGTTGGATTTCTCCTTCTAGGTTAATTTGCCACTTCTTCAAAGAAGCCATACTGTAAGTTTAAAATTAAATCTAGTGCTTATGAAAGGACGGATGGCAGCCAGCTATGATGCAAGCTTCTCATTTAGTTCTCAATGTGCTGGAGTCCTGACTTTCAAAATACTAGTGATCCTACTGCTAGCATGAAGGAACTAATTAGAAGGCTACAGTATAGGGTTTTATGAAGTGGACAAATATCCGAGGACTAGGATGGAAAACACAAAACCCCATTTTTACTGGAGATTCAAGTTGGATTTGAACCCAGGTCTCCAGAAGGGAATATGCATGCTTGAATACACCTGTACCCAGGAGCCTCTCCTTCCCTCTCTTTTATGTGGAACCACATGTATGGCACTCTCCCTGACATGAAATTGTTAGCAGATACTTAAGAGTGGTGCCAGTACTACTCCTGTCTGCAGACTGGAGATATTAAATTTGTATTTGATCCAGCCTCCACTTTTAAACTTCTTGGATGAAAATCCTGGGCCCACTGAAGTCAAAGGAAGTTCTCCTATTGACTTCAATGGGACCAGGATTTTACCCCTTATATTCTATTTTTTCCAAATATAGATTAATTAAAACTGATGTATATTATGGGGCCAATTGCTGAGGGGTCATAAGTTACACATCAGTAAGGACCTGTTCAGGTGCTTAAACTGGTGTTATGTACACATCAATCCAGGCAGCAACTTTGTGGGATTTTCTGAAATCCTCCCAATCTTGTTCCAGCAGCTTCAGCAATGCTAGTAATGGTGGGAAGCATTAGTGTAGCTCAGCCACTTTATTTTTATCATCATGCCATCTAAGACTAGATAACATGATGATAGAAACATCTGGATCAGATTTCTGCTAGTGCTCCGTTCCCAGCATTGCTGGGGAAAAAAATCAGGAAATCCTCCGTGCAGACAAGGCCCTAGAGACTGAGAGAAAAATTATGCAAGAAACAGCAATAAAAGTGTGTAAGTTAAAGTAGCCACCATGCACTATTCTGTCTCCAATTTTTAACTTGCATCTTGTTCCAGTCGCTTTGTACATAAGTTTCATCAACATAGAGTTGCTTATGCCCATTTTGTGACATGTACCTTACACCAGCTGTTCTCAACTATGGGTCCGGGGCCCCCTGGGGGACAGCGAGCTGGTTTCAGGGGATCTGCCAAAATAAACCGGAAAGCAGGGCCAGTGTTAAGACTCCATGGGGCTCAGGGCAGAAAGCCCAAGTCGCATGGGGCTGAAGCCAAAGCCTGAGCAACTGAGCTTGCCACCCCCTAACGCTTGCCTTGTGCTTTTAATCTACTGGATATGCAGAAAAATAGTTGTTGTGGCACAGGTGGGCTGTGGGGGTTTTTATAGCATGTTTTGGGGGGAGCTCAGAAAGAAAAAGGAAAACCCCTGCCTTATACCATAGTAAACTTGACCCCATAAATGTGAAGAGAAAGTCTTTAGATTAATTTACTACTCCGTATTCTCCTAGCCATGCAAATGTATCAAGTACACAAATGGTGAGAAAACTGTTCCGATTTTGGTGACACGATAAACAGCAAATGGATCCAAGGGTTATTTTTTAAAAAACTATTTTTAAATATGCTAAACTCCCATGAAACCCACCTGAATACATGGCATACTTCGGTTCCTGTTCTTCCTCTCGTGGAGCTGCTCTAATTTGTCTTCACTTGGATCCCCATTTGTTTTCAATGAAGAAGACACACAGACCACCATGATTTGTTCCAGGGCAGACATCTGGTTGTTAATAAGGTGATCATACTCCAGGTCTGATACATATGGAATCTGATGATTACTACATCTGCATATCTTTCCTTCCTGCCCCACCAGTATTCTCCGAAGGACAATAGGGCAAGTACTGTGGGATGTAAACAATAGCTTATCGCTGTCATGAGAAATAGAAAGCAAAGGGGGGGAAATTAGAGGGCAAGTCATGGCTTTGGTCCTAAAGTGAAAACAGAAGCAAGTTAAATAGAATGTCAAATAAACGGAATACAGAGAACAGCATCTTTTAAACCATAATCTATAAACAGCACAGCAGGGTCAAACCTACATTTTCTGAACTCTGCTTAATCAACATGCACAGCTAGTTGAAGGGCTGACGTTCCCAAAGCTGTGACCGAATCTCTGATGCTGTGGTGTTCCTGAATTCTGCAGGAGCAGAGCTGCTGAGCTTGCCAGAGGGGAAAGCTGGATGGTGCTCTCCCTAACTGGATGAGCTGGCCAAGTAGGCTTTGAAAATTGCTCAACCCTGAATGCAGACTTCAAAGTCTGCTGGTCTGACTCCCTGGTTTTCTGAAGGTCTCATGTGCCTCATGCCCTTAGACAGCCAGTTGTAGTGTATTTATGTTTTAATCATTTAGTCACAGAAGTTAAGCATGGATTGTGTGGGTATTAGTGTTACTGATCTCACAAAGGTAGTGTGAAGCTTAGATCATGTTTGAAAAGTCCTTGGATGAGATGTGTTGTAGAAGTGCAAAGCTATCATCCTATTTCTTGGGAAAATGCCAAAGAACTATCTCACTGCAGGCTTACACACAACTTCAGTAAAAAAGAGAACCTGCCATGCCTGCTTCACAACATGATTTCCTCACAGCAGGCAAATCTTTTCTAAGGTGCAGGCAACAAGAAGAATTTTGAAGCCTACGAATCTGATCCACAGCCCATTGACGTTAATGGCAAGACTCCTGTTGTTATCGGAATGTGTTGGATCAGTCCCTATATGAGTGTACCAGGAGTAAGGAATTGCAATGAAAAGAGCTATGAGTAAATGTTGGCTTGAATCCAATACTTATACCTTGTATACTGTATGGTGTAAGGAGTGGAAGGCCTGATTTTTAGGGAAATAACAGAAGGATAAGAAACAAGTGTGAAGGAGGGTCAAGAGAAGAGGGGATCTCGTATACAGGAGGAAGACAATAGACATTTGTTTTAATCTATGTATAATATAGACATAAAACAGGGTTATTATTCCATGTTGGCATTCTGGAGTCAAAAAGAAACCACTTGAGCTTTGGTGTCATGGTTCATGATATCAGACTGCTGATGGAATTACAGGCTGGTCATGTGTAAATTTGAATATGTTGTTCCTTTACTTGCTTTACCTATGGCGGGGTATCATTGAGCTTGTGTATCATATTCAGTTAAATAAAAGAAAAATACAGTGCAAATTTGCTTTAAGGAAATAGCTAATGGCACCTCTGCATCAGTAAAAATGGCAGCAAATCCTCAAAAGAGAGAAGTAGTGGAATGTGACAGTCTCATTATACATCACCTCATTGTCTGCAGATATCTCAAGTATGACAACAGTAAATTACTTTGGTTTACAGAGTTACTCTGATTCCTAATGTATTATAATGAAATCAGACGTAATGGTGTTGAATCACAGGAAAAACAAATAGTGTTTGTAAGATGTTGATCCAGCTCCAGAAATGGCTTGTCTAAAGTCACTAAGAATCAACCTTGTCCAGTGCCTGTTCAGATTTCCTTACCCAGATACGTAGGAGTTCTGTAATACAGGGGTGTATTTATTTAAACTGAACTGAGGCACATTTGGCTGATCTGGTTTGATATTGCTGTTTACTAAAGAAGAAATTCTGCAAGAGAAAATAACAATAAATAATCAGTTGTTTAAATGTCAGGAAAACAAAGCAGATAAGTGTTCTGCGGTACATATATATGGTGCATATACATGGGTGAAATCCGTTTTTCATTTAACTGATAATGATGTCACCTGTTATGTACTGGTGTGAACAAAAGAAGCAATCTAGTTGGTAGTAGGAGGGGATTCAGAACCATACACCTGCAAGAATAAGGACTATGGATTACACAGAGAACAAAAATTATCCCTTACATTTCTCTGGTTTTAGTTGCATGGCTCTAATAGGTTAATGGGAGTTGTATAATAGGCACTCTAGGCAGAGCAGAACTAAATCTCACGTTTTCTTAGGCCTCGTGCAAGGTAACATTGCCCATGTGAAGTCATTTGGGAGATTGGGGCCTTAAAAGTCAAGATTTTCAGGTCAGGGTCTGAGTTGTGTGTCTATATAACCCATAGAAACATAAGAATGGCCACACTGGGTCAGACCAATGGTCCATCTAGCCCAGTATTCTGTCTTCCAACAGCGGCCAATGCCAGAGGCTTCAGAGGGAATCAATAGAACAGGGCAATTATTGAATGATCCATCCCCTGTTGTGCACTCCCAGCTTCTGGCAGAGGCTCGGGACACCCCTTGTGTGAAGAAATACTTCCTTTTCTGGTTTCAGAGTAGCAGCCGTGTTAGTCTGTATTCGCAAAAAGAAAAGGAGTACTTGTGGCACCTTAGAGACTAACAAATTTATTAGAGCATAAGCTTTCGTGAGCTACAGCTCACTTCATCAAATTTATTAGAGCATAAGCTTTTGTGAGCTACAGCTCACTTCATCGGATGCATCCGATGAAGTGAGCTGTAGCTCACGAAAGCTTATGCTCTAATAAATTTGTTAGTCTCTAAGGTGCCACAAGTACTCCTTTTCTTTTTACTTCCTTTTCTTTGTTTTAAATCTCCTGCCTATTAATTTTATTGGGTGACTCTTGGTTCTTGTGTTGTGTGAAAGGGTAAATAACACTTTTTCTCCACACCAGTCATGATTTTATAGACCACTCATATCCCCCCGCTTAGTTGTCTTTTTTTCTAAGCTGAAAGTCCCAGTTTTTTTTAAATCTCTCCTCATATGGAAATTGTTCCTTGCCCCTAATAATTTTTGTTGCCCATCTCTGCACCTTTTCCAATCAGTATTCATGGTGTGGGTGTGCCTTGGATTTATAAAGTGTCACTATGATATTTTCTGTCTTATTCTCTATCCCTTTCCTACTGGTGCCGAACATTGTGAAGCTTTTTGACTGCCGCTGCACATTAAGCGGATGTTTTCCCAGAACTATCCACAAAGACTCCAAGATCTCTTTCTGGCACAATGGTGCCCCACTCCTGAATGAAGCTGTTGGATATTATTGTAATATAAAGGTATGATGATAATCCAGTAAAGGTAATGTTTTATATAAACTGTATTCCAGGGTCAGTTCAGGATACTTTCCCAAACCTTTCATGGTTTTCCTGTCACTAACTTATTCTTATTATTTTTACAATGCCACGGGGGGATACAGTGAAAGAATTGGTTCTATGCCACTGATAATTAAGCTTAATTAGAATAACCTAAAATTCACCATAATGCACAATTAAGTTCTCATAATAGAAACATTTCAGTGGACAGTGAGAAATGATTTTATTTTTTTACCTGGGAGAATAAGGCGACAGCTCCCCCTGCATGTTGTGAGCAGGAGCTGATTGAAAACGAGCTAGCAGAAGAGAGCTGTCTGACTTGTGGGCTCCACTGTCCTCTCTGTTCTTCTCTTGTGCTCTCTGTACAATTGAGGTAACCAGGGAAGCAGCTGCAGACTGCACTGTGCGTTTTCTTAAAGCTCTCTGAGGAAGGCCAGGCATTTTGTGAATGTGTGGCGAGTCAATTTCTGAAATACACCATCACACCCTAGATGTCAGTCTTAGGAGATTAAAAAAAAAAAACAAACCAACAAAAAAACTAAGCCCTTCTTCTGCAATTGGCTGTGGTCATGTGCCTGTAAGTGGAACTCTTCTACTGTGTATTCAGGAGCACAAGACCAACTATGAAATTAAGTCTAAATTCTTCCCTCAAGTAGCAGATCTTGGTTCTAATATTTTTCACATGCTCCTGGACCTGGCAGCTTTGAGAGAGATTTTGCTCTTAGTGTGTAGGACTGGTTATTGTACCAGATGTAACTTTGGTTGGGGGTAAAAACCACAACCAAACCTATGTTTTTGCTCTACTGGTAGCTACTTTTATGCATGGGAACTGATACAAATCATCAGGATTAACAATATTGACAAGATATAAAAGAAATGAAATAATATCTAAGGAAGATGATATTGAAGTTCATGTTCCTTACAAGAGGGCTCAAATATTATGGAATGTTTCTCTTTGGAGGTAATCAAATACAGAGACTACAAAATACAGGCATTGCCAGATTATACTGAACCAGAAGACCATGGTGTCATGGATTTAGTTTAAGATATCTCTTATGCAGCCAGTGTTCAGTGGGTGAAATTCATGCCCGTGCAAAGGACCAGCATGAGGTCTATACATCACTTTAGTTCCTCTTAAATGACCAAATATGGCTTAAGTGGTGCATAATTCATACTTTGGCCCAATGCCTAGACATGAATTTCATGCAGAGACAGGAATTCCAATATAAATTAATGTATTATTATAATGTACTGCTGAAGTGTAGTAGCAAATGTGTTCGAAATATCTAGCTCCAAAGAAACCCATTAATATAGTCTTTGTTTTTTAAAAAAAATTTCTTTCCCTAACCCCAAACACTAACAAAAGTTACAGTGCCACTGACCCAGAGAAATGTGGAAGTGACACTGTCATTAGTGCCTTCCTCATTAAAGGCCAGAACCCACCTCTCTTGCTAATCTTGAGTGATACCCTACTTCACAGTCACCTCGGCTTCACCGGACCCTTTCATGTGATTAACTGTTCACCAATGTGATTAAGACGGTCACAATCTGCCCTTCTATCTGTTTCAATACACAATATTTTAAAGCCGGAAAGCCACTCTATAAAATTAAGTCTGAAACTGCAGATCAAGAAGAGAAAGGACAGGCCTTGAGCTATTTTGTCCATTGTGGTACCTGCTGAAGTAAAAGCAAACTGAAAACTATTAAAATCATCACTAAAATTTTTTTCTACAGTGACTGACCAAAAGCCATTCGATAATGTTCCAGCCAGTCATCCAAAATAGTCTTGATCTTCCGCTGTAGTTTTCTTAATTCTCTGGCTGCACTGAAGTCATTTATATGGCTTATGTTCTCCTCTGGAATTTCAAGTGTCTTCACCAACTCTGATAACTTTGGCTTTTTTTGAAAAATAGAAAAAACACAGTTAAAATTATATTTGATGTTTAATGCTGCCCAAACAGCCTTGAAATAATGTTATAATTAGGGCTATCAAGCAATTAAAAAAATTAATCGTGATTAATTGCTTGCGCGATTAAAAAGTTAATCACAATTAATCGCACTGTTAAACAAAAATAGAATACCATTTTTTAAAATTTTTTGATGTTTTCTAAATTTTCAAATATATTGATTTCAATTACAACACAGAATACAGAGTGTACAGTGCTCACTTTATATTTATTTTTGATTACAAATATTTGTACTGTGAAAAACAAAAGAAATAGTATATTTCAATTCACCTAACACAAGTACTGTCATGCAATCTCTTTATCATGAAAGTTGAACTTACAAATGTAGAATTATGTACAAAAAATAACTACATTCAAAAATAAAATAATGGAAAACTTTAGAGCCTACAAGTCCATTCAGTCCTACTTCAGCCAATCACTCAGACAAACAAGTTTGGTTACAATTTGCAGGAAATAATGCTGCCCGCTTCTTATTTACAATGTCACGTGAAAGTGAGAACAGAAGTTTGCATAGCATCGCAAGATATTTACATGCCAGATGCAATAGAGATTCATATGTCCCTTCATGCTTCAACCACCATTCCAGAGAACATGCTGATGACCTGCTCAATAACAATCCAAAGCAGAGCAGACCGACGCATGTTCACTTTCATCATCTGAGTCAGATGCCACCAGCAGAACGTTGACTTTCTCTTTCGGTGGTTCGGGTTCTGTAGTTTCCGCATTGGCATGATGCTCTTTTAAGACTTCTGAAAGCATGCTCCACACCTTGTCCCTCTCAGATGTGGGAAGGCACTTCAGATTCTTAAAGCTTGGGTCTAGTGCTGTAGCTATTTTTAGAAATCTCATAGTGGTACCTTTTTTGCGTTTTGTCAAATCTGCAGCAAAAGCGTTCTTAAAATGAACAACATGTGCTGGGTCATCATCCGAGACTGCTGTAACTAGAAATATATGGCAGAACATCGGTAAAACATAACAAGAGAGATACAATTCTCCCCCCAAGGAGTTCAGTCACAAATTTAATTAACACATTTTTTTAATGAGCATCATCAGCATGGAAGCATGTCCTCTGGAATAGTGGCTGAAGCAGGAAGGAGCATATGAATGTTTAGCATATCTGGCACATATATACCTTGCAACGCCAGCTAGAAAAGTGCCATGCGAATGCCTGTTCTCACTTTCTCACATTATAAATAAGAAGCAGGCAGCAGTATTTCCCATAAATGTAAACAAACTTATTTGTCTTAGCCATTGGCTGAACAAGAAGTAGGACTGAGTGGACTTGTTCTAAAGTTTTACATTGTTTTGTTTTTGAATGTAACAAAAAAAAAATCTACATTTGTAAATTGCACTTTCATAATAAAGAGATTGCAGTATGAGGTGAATTGAAAAATAGTATTTTTGTGTATCATTTTTATAGTGCAAATATTTGTAATAAAAAAGAATATAAAGTAAGCATTGTACACAGTGATTAATTGTGATTATTTTTTTTAATCACAGTTAATTTTTTTAGTTAATTGCGTGAGTTAACTGTGATTAATCAACAGCCCTAATTATAATATATACGAGACCTTTAATTTAAAAGCATATTTTGAATATAAGTTATCAGTAGAGTGAGGAGATAGAGAAGATTTTTTCAAAGCTCCCATGAGTGGAAGTTTTTTTTTGTTTGTTTGTTTGTTTTTCCAGTCTGTGATTTATTTTGTACATCTGTTTTATGAATTCAGCCCATCAGAATGAGACCACCTGTAAAAGTGACCCAGAAGCAAGTTCACACATTTGTGCAGCCAGCATGTTAAATTAAATTTGATGGTTCATAACTCTTCAGTAGAAGATAAAGTAACATCACAGCCTCTCCTGAAGTCCACAATGAGCTTTTCAAATTCACATCAGACTAGGGTCTCCGAGAGGAAGAATGGATCCAATACACCATGAGTGGAAGTTAGCAGGCACTAGTAAATGCCAACATCTTCTAGTCTGATCCATTATACTGTGTGATCTAGTTTGGCATCATAACACATACTCTTAGTCCTCTGTTGTACGATGAGAGAAGAAGGGTGTGGATACTGTAAATTATATTGGAGTCTGCCACAGCTTGTTTGTCTGGCTAGGCTGCTGCCAGTCCCATTGCTTCCTCACTCCATTGTTCAAAGACCTCCCTTTTGGTTTTACAAGTATTGTGTAAAGTGCAGGAGGAGGACATTATAATGGCTTGATTAGTCATTGAATTAACATTGTAAGTCAGCAGCTATTTGCATTTGGCTCTCAGCCTCCCAAAAGCATGCTTTGCCTCTATTTTATACCTGCTGTACCTTCTGACATCTCTCTGGGTATTTTTAAGCTGAGAGTGGTTTTGTGAGGCATAACAAGTGTGAGGAGGCAGGACTGCCCAGAATCACAACGTGGATGGAGACATCATTAACGTCAATATTGTTAGGTGGAACTAGGATTCCCTTCTGCCCACTCTGAGAAGGTCCAGAGTTTTTGAAATTCTGACACCATGCACTTTCCTTCCTACGATGGGCCACCAAGACCTGCCTTACCATCCTTTTTGTTCATGTATTCCTGAATTTGTTGGGAGGGGCAAATGAGTCCAAGCATTAGCTTCAATAGAATAAAGCAAAAAGAAAAGGAGTACTTGTGGCACCTTAGAGACTTACAAATTTATTTGAGCATAAGCTTTCGTGAGCTACAGCTCACTTCATCGGATGCATTTGAATAAAGCAGTCATTACTGCTGGCACTTGACATTGAAAACACACAGACCCACTTGGCTGGGGCTACATCTGACCCAAAAGCAGCACTTCAACTGATTAACATCAACTTCAAGTGCCAGAATAGGTTACTTTAAAAGGGGTGGGGAGAAGAGTGACTCTTGCAGCAAAACTTTACCTATTGCTGTTCTCAGTTTCTGAATCACTGCAGGAGGAACACTCTCCAGTGCCTTGATGCAGCTGCCTCAGCAGTCTTGTAACAGATTTTCAGAAAGCTTCAGCACAAATTGCTGTTGCTTGAGCAAAAAGAAAAGGAGTACTTGTGGCACCTTAGAGACGAACAAATTTATTTGAGCATAAGCTTTCGTGAGCTACAGCTCACTTCATCGGATGCATTCAGTGGAAAATACAGTGGGGAGATTTATATACATAGAGAACATGAAACAATAGGTGTTACCATACACACTGTAACGAGAGTGATCACTTAAGGGGAGCTATTACCAGCAGGAGAGCGGGGGGAGGGGGAACCTTTTGTAGTGATAATCAAGATGGGCCATTTCCAGCAGTTGACAAGAATGTCTGAGGAACAGTGGGAGGTGGGGAGAGGGGAATAAACATGGGGAAATAGTTTTACTTTGTGTAATGACCCATCCACTCCCAGTCTCAATTCAAGCCTAAGTTAATTGTATCCAGTTTGCAAGTTAATTCCAATTCAGCAGTCTCTCACTGGAGTCTGTTTTTGAAGTTTTTTTGTTGAAGAATTGCAACTTTTAGGTCTGTAATCAAGTGACCCAAAAAGATTGAAGTGTTCTCCAACTGGTTTTTGAATGTTATAATTCTTGACGTCTGATTTGTGTCCATTTATTCTTTTACGTAGAGACTGTCCAGTTTGACCAATGTACATGGCAGAGGGGCATTGCTGGCACATATCACATTGGTAGATGTGCAGGTGAATGAACCTCTGATAGTGTGGCTGATGTGATTAGGTCCTATGATGGTGTCCCCTGAATAGATATGTGGACACAGTTGGCAACGGGCTTTGTTGCAAGAGTAGGTTCCTGGGTTAGTGGTTCTCTTGTGTGGTTGCTGGTGAGTATTTGCTTCAGGTTGGGGGGCTGTCTGTAAGCAAGGACTGGCCTGTCTCCCAAGATCTGTGAGAGTGATGGGTCGTCCTTCAGGATAGGTTGTAGATCCTTGATGATGCGTTGGAGGGGTTTTAGTTGGGGGCTGAAGGTGATGGCTAGTGGCGTTCTGTTATTTTCTTTGTTGGGTCTGTCCTGTAGTAGGTGACTTGTGGGTACTCTTCTGGCTCTGTCAATCTGTTTCTTCACTTCAGCAGGTGGGTACTGTAGTTGTAAGAATGCTTGATAGAGATCTTGTAGGTGTTTGTCTCTGTCTGAGGGGTTGGAGCAAATGTGGTTGTATCGTAGAGCTTGGCTGTAGACAATAGATCATGTGGTGTGGTCTGGATGAAAGCTGGAGGAATTCCATGATTTCAACAATATCCATCCCACCATTAACCTCAGCCTGGACCAGTCCACACAAGAGATCCACTTTCTGGACACTATGGTGCTAATAAGCAATGGTCACATAAACACCATCCTAAACCGGAAAATTACTGACCGCTATTCCTACCTACATGTCTCCAGCCCAACAAAGAAAATAACAGAACGCCACTAGCTATCACCTTCAGCCCCCAACTAAAACTTCTCCAAAACATCATCAAGGATCTACAACCTATCCTGAAGGACGACTCATCACTCTCACAGATCTTGGGAGACCGGCTAGTCCTTGCTTACAGACAACCCCCAACTTGAAGCAAATACTCACCACTAACCACACACCGCACAACAGAACCACTAACCCAGGAACCTATCCTTGCAACAAAGCCCGTTGCCAACTCTGTCCACATATCTATTCAGGGGACACCATCATAGGGCCTAATCATATCAGCCACATTATCAGAGGCTTATTCGCCTGCACATCTACCAATGTGATATATGCCATCATGTGCCAGCAATGCTCCTCTGCCTTGTACATTGGTCAAACTGGACAGTCTCTACGTAAAAGAATAAATGGACACAAATCAGACGTCAAGAATTATAACATTCAAAAACCAGTCGGAGAACACTTCAATCTCTTTTGTCACTCGATTACAGACCTAAAAGTTGCAATTCTTCAACAAAAAAAACTTCAAAAACAGACTCCAACGAGAGACTGCTGAATTGGAATTAATTTGCAAACTGGATACAATTAATTTAGGCTTGAATAGAGACTGGGAGTGGATGGGTCATTACACAAAGTAAAACTATTTCCCCATGTTTATTCTCCCCCCCCCCCCCACCTCCCACTGTTCCTCAGACATTCTTGTCAACTGCTGGAAATGGCCCACCTTGATTATCACTACAAAAGGTCCCCCCGCCCCGCTCTCCTGCTGGTAATAGCTCACCTTAAGTGATCACTCTCGTTACAGTGTGTATGGTAACACCCATTGTTTCATGTTCTCTGTGTATAGAAATCTCCCCACAGTATTTTCCACTTTATGCATCCGATGAAGTGAGCTGTAGCTTACGAAAGCTTATGCTCTAATAAATTTGTTAGTCTCTAAGGTGCCACAAGTACTCCTTTTCTTTTTGCGAATACAGACTAACACGGCTGCTTCTCTGAAACCTGTTGCTTGAGTGTTAGCAGACACTTTCAGGCAACATACCGTTTCCTGGGGGGAACTGCTTGGAAGTGACTCTTCCTTGGGAACTTTCTGAAAAGCCATGAGGCTGAAAATTCCATGATGTAAGCAGCCACAATAAAGCTGGAGTTTAATTAACCCTGTTTCAGAGTAAAATTTTATATGGTAGGTGATTCAAACATAATGAAGCATAAAACATAGTGGCAGAGCTAATCAAGTCCTACACCGCGGGAGAGACTGTTCAGACTTGCTTTGCAGAGAGCAGAATACTGCTGTGAATACACCGTTTGTTTTACAAGGCAAGGCTGATAACAGAAAATGGAAGCACTGAAGCCTCTAGAGATATTAAACCCGCAAATCAGTGGCACCAGAACAGGGGAGGCCAGCGGGCCATGGCCCCCCCTTAGACTGTCCAGTTTTCACCAGGGCGGACCCCCCTAGGAAGAATGAAGTGGTGGGAGGATATAATTTCTTTACCTGGGATCAAGCAGCTGCAGGTGCCAGATAGATGAGTACAGCACTGATTTAGAAGTTGTAGCATTCAGTTGCAATATTAGAAATATTAAAGATTCATTGATAAGAGACCGGATAGCATATGGGATATGAGACTCACAAGTACCGGTTGCTATGGGAAAGCTGTCTTAATTTTGGGGGAAAGCTAGGAGATATGCAGGGCTGCAGAGCTATCCAAAGAGCGGATTAGAACCCTGGAAGAGCAGTCAGCAGAAACTGTCTATGCAATACATAAGAAAGAAATCAAAAACCAATACAACATTAGTAGATGATTAGGTTACAGACGCATGCAAATACTGTGGTAGAGAAAACACAAGACAGAAAGAAAAGTGTCTAGATTATGGGGAAAATACCATAGCTGTGACCAATGTAATCATTTTGCAGCCAAGTGTTTGTCCCGAGGGAAGAAAAACAAATTAAAGTACACACAGTAACCGAAGAGTGCAACAGTGAGTATGAGGTCATTATGTGGGTGACCAAACAGATGGTAAACACAGAGCAAGAAGACCCTAGTAAGCACCAGAAATCGTTGTATGCAGCCAAGTTACCTGGGAAGAAAGTGATAAGATTTCAATTACATTGTGGTGCAAATTGTAACATTATCCTGATCCGTCTGATAAACTCAGACATATGGTTGGAAGAGACTGTTAACAGATGGTTAATGTACAACCATACCACATTAAAGCCTATGAGGAAATGTAAAAAATTCTAAAACGCAAGGAACAAAAAGGAAGTCTGGATTTTGTGGTCATAGATGATAAGACAACAGTACCATTTCTGGGCAACAAGGCTGCCTAAGCCATGAACCTGATAAAAATACAGTTCAAAACATAATGGAAGTGGACAGCAGGGTGTCTGAAGATACCTTGGATGGTATTATCTGGGACTAGGAGATGATACAGAGGGACTATAGGGACGTGTTTCAAGGAGACAGACCACTACATGGTGTTTATAAAATAGAGATTGACACCAGTGAGAAGCCAGTTAAATTGCCAAAAAAAGTACCCATTGCAAAACCTACAGCCACTGAAAGATGAACTGCAGAGCCTACAAAATTGTAGAATTACACAGCCTGTTGAGAAGAGCATAGACTGGATAAGCAGTTTTGTGGCGGTAATGAAGCCATCTGGAAAACTGAGACGATGCCTAGACCTAAAGCCTTTAAACAAAGCTTTGAAACAGAACTATTTCCATCTGCCTATAATTGAGGACATATTAATAGATCTGTCTAAAATGAGACTTTTTATAGTATGCAATGTAGAAAATGAATTCTGGCATGTGCTGATTGAGGGTGAAGATCCAGCACAAGCACAACAAGATTACGATTGCAAATTACTACATTTTTTTACAGAGATTCAGAAAAAAGAATATTAAATTGAACTCAGACAAACTCAGGTTGAGAGTAACTGAGATGGCCTACACTGGACATTTGTTGACCTCCAAAGGCCTGAAAGTAGCCCCAGGGAAAGTGAGGGCAATTAGAGAAATGCCAAGACCCAGCAATATTAAAGGAGTCCAAAGATTCCTGGGAATGGTCAATTATTTAGCCAAGTTTTGCAGCGATCTATCTGAGAGCTGTAAGATCCTGAAAGAGCTGACACATTGAGCCACCATATGGGAGTGGACAGACCAACACAAGCAAGTATTCCAGAAAACAAAAGAGATGATTGAGAAGGCTCTCATTTTGAAACATTACATCGCAGAGAAACCCTGATGCTGCAGTGTGACACATCCGAGTCGTGTCTAGGGGCTACCATGCTGCAAGAAGGACAACCTGTTGCGTTTCTAAGCAGAGCATTGTCTGTGACAGAGAAAACCTATGCTCAAATTGAAAAAGAGGTTGTTAGCAATACTCTTTGGAATGCAAAAATGTCACCAATACATTTACAGTTGCACCATGGATGTACAATCTGCCATAACCCTCATGAAAGCCATTACTCAGTGCACCAAAACACACACAGTGGATGATGATGCAACTGTAGAGTTACAATGTACAGATCAAGTATTGCCCAGGCAGTAACTTGATGTTGGCAGACACCTTGAGCCATTTATACTTGCCAGAACCCAGCCAGGAGAGATCCGTAGAGGCCGAGGTGGAGACAGTTAATATGGTACAGTACTTACTTATCTTGGAAGAAAGGTTGAAAGAGGTACAGAGCAAGACAGAATGCTGCAGAAATTGAAACTCATGATCCTACAAGGATGGCCAGTGACAAAAGATCAAGCACCTAAAGAGAGAACACCATTCTTTCAGATAAGAGATAAGTTATGTATATAGAACGACATTATATTTAAGGGAGAAAGAGCAGTTATTCTAGCAGCTATTAGCAATGAGAATATGCATAAAGTTTATTCATCACATCTGGGAATTGAAGGTTGCTTAAGGTGAGCCAGAAGGACTATGTACTGACCGGGAATGAATGAACAGTTATGGGTGTTCATAGAAAAGTGTGATGTATGCAGATCCTAGGAAGGCAACCGAAAGAGACCCTATGGCAACACAAAGTTCCAAGAAAAACCATGGGCAAAAGTGGGAGTAGATTTGTTTACCTTTGGAGACAAAGGATACATGATCATTGTAGAGTATGTTTCCAATTTCTGGGAGATAGACTATAGACTACAGGATCCATAACAGTCATGCAGAAGATAAAAGTACACTTTGCACAGTATGGGATACCTGATATTTTCTGTTCTGATAATGGACCTCAGTTTGTTTCAGGAGAGTTCCGGAAGTTCAGAAAGGACTGGGATTTTGGTCACATAACATCTTTACTGGGGTATCATCAAAGCAATGGCAAAGTGGAATCAGTAATAAAAACTGATTAGAAACTGTTGAAAAAAGCAAAAACAACAGAGGCTGACCCATACTTAGCACTAATAGATCACAGAAATATTCCCTTGCAAGGCCTAAATTCTAGTCCCACACAAAGATTGATGAGCCAGAGACCTAAAACACTCTTGCCAACAAGCAGAAGGTTGTTAGACACTTGGTACTCAGGTGTTTCACTTGGCGAATATGGAGAAACCAACAAAAAAGGCAAGTGTTTTACTACAACACATCTGCAAGAGATCTGACAGATCTGGAACTAGGCAACAAAGTATATAAACAACCATTAACAAAACAGGATAAAGTTTTGCCACAAAGCTACCATAGTGCAACCAGGAAACCAAAGATCATATCAAGTGCAAATAGACAATGGACAGATAGTGAGGCAAAACCATAGGCACCTCAGAAAAATAAAAGAAATCTCTAAAGACAATATGGACAACAAATGTCTTCGGGTTCTACAGCAGGAAAATCCTGAGCCAGAGCTGTTAGAAGCAGACAACATCAGGGGCATGCCAGAGGAAAGACAGAAGGAAGAGGGTGTTTTGACAGACTCGAGCAACACCATGCCTAGAAACTGTTGTTGACCAGATGGGAGTAAGACATCACCAAGGAGGCACCAGTGAACCATACCATACTAGAGGAGGATGGACTGTTATAAAACCTGCTCATCTGAGGGATTTTGTGACGAACTTCCAAGTTGTACTGCTGTGTAGCTAGACAGACTGATAAAGTGATGAATGAAGTAACTGCAAGAATGATCAGCATCTGAAAGGAATATGTTAGATTACATTATCCGTTATTGCTGGTGTGTTTAACAGCTTTCTTTAAAAGAGAAGGGATGTAACAATATGCAAGTGCCAGCAGACCGCATACTGTTTTCTGCGGGGGAACTATTTGGAAATGACACCTCCTGGGGAACTGTCTGAGAAGCCATGAGGCTGAAGAAGCCATGTTGTAAGCAGCCACAATAAAGGTGGAGTTTGTTAATTAACCCGGTGTCGGAGTGAGATCTTATAAGACAGTTGATCCAGAAACAGTGAAGCGTAAAACATTGCTGAGCCAGGAGTGATGGATTAAATGCTCATCCTATCCTCCGTTTTGAAAAAAAGCTCTTAAAATTACACTGATACCTGGGGTCTAATGACCTTTCTTCTCACAGTTCCCCTGGGCTCCCAGACAGTCTTTCAGAATTTCTCAAATGAACTGTGCTGGGACCCGCAGGATAGATACCTGGAGCACAATGCACAATTGCAAATCTGAACTGTTGCTTCCAAAAGCAATACAGAGATTTAAAGCACAAGACAGAGTGAGTGAATGAGAGTGTTTTTTGGTGCAGTGGTTAAGCATTGCCGAGAAACCCATATAGCATCTACTAATTTAGACACAGGAAGCTTAAACTATAATTTTTATGAGTAGCTCACTTTGTAAGCTAATTGGAAATAAAGACAAGAAAAGAGTTTCATCCATTTAATACAACTTCTACTGTACTAACTAAACTGCTAAAAATGAACCAAAATTATTTGCATAAACTGCTTAGCAACACAAATTCAAAATTCAGAAAAAACTGGTTTTCTAAAATATTACTTCCGGTTTTATTGAAGTCCAGAAGCTGGCTAAAAGCCAAAACTGTAATTGACTAATTAGCATGATGCAATTGTGCTCAGGGATAACATTTTCAAAAGCACCAAAGTCCCATTTTCAGATGTGACTTAAGCACGTAGACCCAGATCCGCAACTGTATTCCCATTGTTTTAAATGAGAGTTAAGTACCTAAATACCTTTGAGGATCTGGGCCTTAGGGCCCAAGACTCACTGCAATTTAGGCTCCTAAGTCACTTTCCTAAAGGAGATTTAGATTCTTAAGTCCCTTAAGCATCTCCTCCCAGTGCTTCATCCTCCCCTAGTTCTGCACTCCCCTCCTTGCTCCATTTATTTTCTTGTCAACTCTCTGCAGGTCTTGTTTTGGTGGCATTTCAGATGGCAATCTGACAGGGATTGCTAAGGGGTAGAGATATTATTATAATGGGCATTGCCCGCAAGTAAGTTAGAAGGAACAAGGTGTCTTCTCTCACCCTCTATGTTAGAGTTGGTGAATAAATGTCAGGTTAATTTAACTCACCAGAATGATTTGTGGTAACTTCTTGTTTTTCTTTTTAAAACATTGATGTACACATTTACCTGGCTCTTATTACTCTCAAAATACATTTCTGAACTTTCTAAGTTAAATGTTTTATACAAATTGGAATATAAATGGATGGAAGTCAACACTAAGCAAAAATCTGGGTTTTTTGGGGGGTGGGGGGTTGTTCGGTTTTTTTTTTTGCTTTTCCAACTTTGACTCCACAAATTCCTTCACTTGTGAACCCCCTGATCATGATAACACCTTTTGTGACACAAAGACGATCTATCCTGAGTTCAGTGGGGCATTTAAAACTTTTATATAGAATACTATAGGAATGCAGCATCTTGGTTGGATGGTCAAGCCTGGTGGTCAACCAGCATGCTGCATTCTGCACAAAACAAGGTGTGGGAGAATTTTACTCAGGACACTAGGGGAACCCACTCCTCTTGCAGAAAGCAAAGAATGTCCACAAATAAGAGACAGACTTCATTTTTTAAACTCTGATACGCAGGATCCCCATTCTGCATGGACCTCAGTTTATCACGGAGGCAGCAGAAGTGTGATTTGAATGGGGGGTGCCGAGTAGTGGCCCTCTACGTGGGAAGCAGGTGGAGGACGGGATATCACGGATAGGAGGATGAGTGAAGGGAACTACTGAGCCTCAGCAGTGGGAGCATTTTCCTACCTGCTCCCTGGCCTGATGCAGGGCATTATAACATCTACTCCAGCTTCCAGGTCCTGCTTTCACCTCAATGCCACTTCCAAGAAATGTCGCACAGGTGCAGAAACATAGATCAGGGGCACTAGCTCCCACTGCCCCCTTGTTCCGCTGCCCCTCATTTATCTACCACAGAAGGGCTGAGTCAACACTCCTAGGATTCTAACCAGTAGAGTGTAGGTATTTCATACCTAATGCTTAGCCAGTCCCTCTTGGCAAGAATGAATATCGAAATATGTTATAATGGTAGTTGTAGCTGTGGATGAAATAGATGACATACTTAACTGGACCTTATTATCCAAGAGGGTTATCAGACAATAGATTAATCATTAATAGACTCTTATTTGTGTCATAGCAAAAAACCCAACCAGATATTGGACCCATTGTATTTGTACAATAACTAGTACATAGTAAGAGATACTTCCATAATAAGCAATGGGGCAGATTGTTACCTGGTGTAAATCAGCAGAGTTCCACTGAAGTCAATTTACACCAGCTGAGGATCTGGCCTTACAGTTTTAGGGCATTACTCTTAGTAGGCCTTAAAAAAAGAAAAGAAAAGAAAAGAAAAGAAAACTGGGGAGGAATATCTTTAAATTTCAGTGTCAAGATGGTTGTGTGGGAAGGACTTAAACACAGCTGCAAACAAGTAATTGTTAGAAAAGAAAGAGATGCAAAAAATATTCCAGAAAGATTGTTAGCTGTCTTAGTACTGAGTTTTTGATTGCTGCTTACTTCTTTCTTTAGAACCTTCTTTGTTTCTTTCTCTCTCAATTTTTTCCTGCTTACTTTAGAGAATTCTTTAGCTGATTTGGATGAAAGTTTAACTCTGGTGCGTATCTGGCCCTGGAAAAAAGAGAGAGAAAAAATAGAAAACTTTTTTGATATGTTACATGATCACTAAGGGCTAGATAAACAAAAAGGTTTGATCCCTTCTGTCCATACACAAATCAGTCTGACTCGGGTAAGCAAGCACTCAGGACCCAGGTCCTAGGACTCTGGTAGGGAGTTGGGTCAGAGCCTAAGTCTTGTTGTGACTGAGGTCCAAGCCCTGTCATTTTGCAGTGTGTCTGCAGCTCAAGTTGCAGACCCAAGTCAGAAGGTCTGTGTAGTGCAATATGGACGTGTTAGCATGGCTGTGAGACCAGGTCCAGTAATGGTAAGCCCAGGTTTACAATGTAGTGTAGACACTCAAGCCTAGGCTTGGAAACTTTGGGTGTGTCTATGCTGTAAAAACAACAACAACCACCCCCAAATACCTGTGACAGCGAGTCTGAGAGCCCAGATCTACTGACTGGGGCCTGCAGGCTTTGTACTATGGGGCTAAAAATAGCAATGTAGGTGTTCCCATTTGGGCTGGAGTCTGGACTCTGAGACCTGGTGAGGGGGTCTCTGACCCGGCTCCAGTCCAAGTGGGAACATCTACATTGCTATTTTTAGCCCTGTAGTGTGAACCCCATGAGCAAGAGTCAGTAGATCTAGGCTCTGAGACTTGCTGCTGTGGGATATTTTTTTTTTTATTTTTTTTTTTTAGTATTAGATGTACCCACCAAGTCTGCAAGCCCAGGTCCCAAAGATTCAGGTTTACAATGCAGTGTAACATGCCCCAATCAGAATTAAGGTCAGACTATGTTAGATGCTGTACAAATGCACCTTTTCAGTATATGTGTGTAGGCTGCTAGCAAAATGAGGCCCAGATCCTCTGACTGGAACCTCTAGGCAGTTCTGTGATACAAACACATATATCTATAACAGTAAGTGACAGTCCCTGCCAAGAGCAAGCTGTTGATAGTTGTATTTTTGCTAAGTTTGCCAATAATAAAGCCCTATTAAGTGCTAACGTACATGGAATTTTTTCTAAAATAAAAATTGTTTTCTAAGAAACAATCAAGCCAGTTACATTGCTAGATGAGAATCAAAACTACCTGTTTTTTTTTTGTAATTTTTAACTACTGTTTGTTCACATATATCAAAAAGGATTAATTTCTAAAACAATCAGAAAGATGCTTACAATCTGATTTTAACTCCACTGCAAAATAGATATTTAAGGGTGAGTGGCTGCACTTACAAATTCACTTTTTCCATATTTCTTCCTCTAATTGAGTCAGTGTGCATCTCTAGTGAAGTCAGGGGTAGACTGCTAATAAACAGAGGCTCCTAGTAGAGCTATATTTATCCATACCTATTAGCAGGGACTGCAAAGGGGGAAAGAGATAATAATAATAAGGGCTACTGACTCAGTGAAGTGACAGGTTTCAGAGTAGCAGCCGCGTTAGTCTGTATTCGCAAAAAGAAAAGGAGTACTTGTGGCACCTTAGAGACTAACAAATTTATTAGAGCATAAGCTTTCGTGAGCTACAGCTCACTTCATCGGATGCATTCAAATGCATCGGATGAAGTGAGCTGTAGTTCACGAAAGCTTATGCTCAAATAAATTTGTTAGTCTCTAAGGTGCCACAAGTACTCCTTTTCTTTTGACTCAGTGAAAACTCTTTAGTCTCACAGGCTGTACACGGACTGACATTTTTAATGGCTCTTGATTGCAAGCAGTTGCAACATACCAGTTCTTCTAATTGTGGAAGAGCCACACCTTGTAGTGGTGACAAAGACAACCGCACGCTTTCATGTTGCCACTTGTAGACCAAGCTAATAGCAAAGCGCCCTGCAATCCTCACAGTGATGTAGTCATTAACCTGGAGTAAGACAAAAGGGCAGTCATGTTCTATACCCAATCTTCATTTTTGTGGCCCAGGTGGGAGATGCTGCACAGTGTGACCTCTCCAAATGTTAAAACGGGGAATGATTGCGATTAGCCAACCCAAATGATGGTTAGTGATCAGCCTTTTCAGTTAAATGTTTAGCCATATTTTGGTTTTGTCTCCAAACAAAGATTAATGATGTAAAGTTAGTTAATACTGTATGCACATGAAGTCTGGCCAGAAACGGCCCCAGGCCCCTTGCCCAGACTATTCTTGTCCAGGACATACCAATCTGGATCATGCAGAGGCAGGAAGGTATGCACTAGTCATTGTCTAGTGAGGGAATATATGAGAAACTCCCCCAACTTTTAAGGTTTCAGAGTAGCAGCCGTGTTAGTCTGTATTTGCAAAAAGAAAAGGAGTACTTGTGGCACCTTAGAGACTAACAAATTTATTAGAGCATAAGCTTTCGTGAGCTATAGCTCACTTCATTGGATGCATGAAGTGAGCTGTAGCTTACGAAAGCTTATGCTCTAATAAATTTGTTAGTCTCTAAGGTGCCACAAGTACTCCTTTTCTTTTTGCCAACTTTTAAGGTGACTCAAGAAAGTGCCTTTGCTTCTTGAGATGTATAAGACCTACAGAATCAGGCACAGATAAGCAAGAAACATTCTACCCTATGCTTGGCATTTGAGCTTGGTTGCAGGTGTGGATGAGCAGAACTTAGTATCCGGTGTCTAGAATTTGTTTTGCACTTTTCAGTCGTACAGTATATTGTCACAAATATTTGGTTTCCTAGGACTTCATTGTTGTCATTATACTGGAACATCATGGCAACAGCAAAGAGGGAACTCAGAACCACCCGCTACAAAACCACACGTTTGTACCACCTATATAAAAGGCAATCTGTTAACTGTACCAGGCCTATCACACACGTTGTGTGTGATTGTTCCCAGCTGCTCCCTCATTTAGGCTGTCACCTAAGGTAAGGTGAATTGAGAAACAGAAACTGCTTGTGTTTGTTGGCTACCTGTCATTCTGTCAGTGCTCTTGAATGGATACCTTGTATAAAGTACTAATCACATTGCCAATTGCTGTGTATCAAGTAACAAGCAACAAAATTTGACCTGACATGTATGTGGTTGCTGACTTTACAAATTCTTTTCTTCAAGGCACACTTAAGGGCTTTGGTAACAAATGTTTAGAGTGTCTGCTCCTCAGTAAAGCATAACTCCATTGAGCTTAAATGAAAATGTTCCAGGAGAGTTTTTTAGAGAGCACATGTGGATGATAACCTTATACAAGGAAATGTCTGATTTTTAAAGTCATAATTTCTTTGTCTCAGAAATGTCTTGTGTCAGTGAGTTTCACAGGTTAATTCTGCATTGCATAGAAAAATATTTCCTTTAATCATTTTTTAAAAATTGTTTACTTTTATGTAGTAGGGTGTCTACTTGTTATTTTATTATGAAAGGGTAAATGGGGTGCCCACTTGATCTTTAAACCACGTAATGGTCTCATGTCACCTCTTTGTCTCCTTTCTTAATTGAATAGTCTTAATCATTTTAATTTCTTGCTATACAGAAGTCTTTCTGTGTCTTTAATAGTCTTTGCTGGCCTTCTCTGGACCTTTTTGAGTCCTCCTATATCCATTTTGAAATGGGGTGACCAAAATGAACAGAGTATTCTACGAGAGAGTGTATCATTGGCGTATGTAATGACATATTTTCAGTATTATTCTCTATCCCTTTCTAAATACAGCCCAACATCTTATGTGCTCTCTTGATTACAATTGTGGGTTGAGAAGATATTTTCTTTCAGCTGTCTACGATGATTCTTAGGTTTTTGACAAGTTAATTTAAGAATCTATCAACACATGTAAGCTACTTTTTCTCCATTGCCATATCAGCATTAGTGTGCCTTTAAGAGGCCATTAGATATTAGGAGTGGACACTTATCCTTCAGGCTAGCAATATGGATTTAAAGGATGGTTGTTTTCTCTTCTTCTCTTCAGACTGAATTATGAATGGGATTTGGGAAGGTGATGGGAGCTGCTAGGGATGGGAGGGTACAGAGTAAGTGAGGTATGCACTAGGAACCTTCCAGGGAGGGAAAGAAGATGTTGCTATTGGCAGGTGCTGTCTGTGAAAGGAAGGCGGGGCACAAGTGAGGTGTCACTTCAGTTTTCTCTCCTCTCCTTCCAGTCATCCTCTAGGAGGCAGTATTAAATGGAATTGAAAGCTTTTCTCTGTATGAAACTTTAAAGTTTAAACTGACATGCAACTGGGTTAAAAAAAAATCTCAGAAGACACCTCTTTTCCTACCAACTGCCTGAAAGTATCCTCAAACTTACGCTTGGGTGTTCTGTGTAATTTTCAGGGCCTCTCTACCAAATGTATCCCTGATTTTTACCTTAATTTCAAGTATCTTTTAGCATTCTGGGCCTGATCCAACAACCACTGGAGTCAGTGGCAGTCTTTCCATTGATGTCAATGAGAATTGGATCAGTCCTAATGTCAGGTGCAGCAGTTGTTTGCTATTAAAAACACACAAAAGATAAATTAAATGAGAACTCACTTGTATTTTAAAAGAGTAATGAGAGAATGTTCTAAAACACTGCTCCTAGGTGCATGGATGGTCTGGTGGCCTCAGGAAATCATGAGCCCTTACACAATTCTCTGCAGCCTTGGGCGAGTTACTTATCTTTTCCCTGTCTTAGATTCCACATGAGTAAAATACAGACAGCAATATTTACCTTGCTACACCTGGATTGTTGGGAGTGTTACTTAGTTACTCTTTGTAAAGCATTTAGAAGATGGAAAGTGCAGTATTATTATCCTTGCAATTAAGAAATTTCCCAAAGGGCAATTTTGTTGCAAAGGGAGAAAACAAAAAGAGAAAAATCAAGCCAATAAATATTACCTGCATTAAAAGTGGATCACTAAGCTTTCCCACCTGAGGCCATATCCATTCTCTGACTATTTCTCCATCTGTATTAGTCACCATGCCTCCTTCCTGATTAAACATCATTGCTATGATGTTACTGTGAACAACAACCAGAAACACAAAGCCAGTTTTAATGGTTTACGTTAGTAAAATGTGAGCAGTCCAAGAACTTCACTTTGATCTAAGTGTTTTTAATTAACATAATAACTTTGCACATGCAGCACTTCATTGTGCTTTTCCCACACTACACACTTGTAAGGCAGATATATACTATCCCTGCTTTACAGATGAAGTAGTGAGCCACAGAGACGTTACATGGCTGTTTTAATAATTAAAATGAAATATGAGAATATATGAGAAACGGATTACTAATATTTGGTAAGTTTTAATACTTATTTCTAGTGCACTAGCAAGAGCACTAAAATTCTTCAGCTGCCAGCACAAATTGGAAGGAAGAAGAAGAAAATAAGGAAAAGATAGTCACGTTTATCAATCCAACCAATCAATCCATGTTGTTAAGATTCCTGAGTTGCTTTTTGGGGGTCACACTTCTACGGTTTTTCTTTAGTGTTCATTAGCCAACAATAGACACCCAGTTACCTTTATCCCTGGCACAAACACATCAGCTGACCTGCTTCAATGTAGTGTTCTGAGAAGATGTCACAAATAGCAGAATAAATGAAGTAAGATAGAACTAAAATCAACATGCCAGACAATATGGGAAATATTTTCAACTAAGGGTCTCACTTAATTGAGTTTTACTAAAAATTGTCTCAATTACCATTGTTATTCAAAACTGATGTGGCTCAACAACTCTACAAAAATATTTAGTTAGTACAAAGGGCCCAACTGTGGCCCAATCAGTAAATACTTCCAAACGGGTTCAACAGCCCCCCTCCTTCCTTCCACAAAGGCACACAGATTATCTGTGATTTGACAAATATTTAGGATTAACATTAATCAAAAACACATTTAACAAATAGTATTTGACCAATTCTCTCTCTGATATTCATGAAACAATGTAAGTTAGATAGGCAGAGGTGTGTGTGTGTGTTTGCTTTCCTAAGAACGGTGCTAGGGAATGATTATTCAGACAGTGAGCTGTGGCATGTCCCTCTGCTGCTGATGTCATGGAGAGCTTGCAGAGCTGCCTTTCTTCAAGAGTTTGAAAGAGCCAGGATTGGGATGAAAAACTTTTGCCTGATGTCTCCACTGCTGTGTGTGGATTTTCTGGTAAATGCATGTGCCTTCTGCCCTTGGGGATTTGGCTGGTGGTTATTATATCACAATACAAGTCAGGAGCCAAATTTTCAATGACCTTCATTCAGCTTCAAAATTTGGCTGATGGAAGTTTTTGGTATCTCAAAATCTCTGACTTGTATACACTGTCATTCCATCAGTGTGAGCAAATCAGGAGTTTAGGTGCAGAGAAACTTGAGTTACCCAAAACTGTAGCTGCTTTAGGTTTCTGGGGAGTGGGAATGGAATATAATTTTAATAGTTAAAAAAACAGTGGCATAAAGAAAGGTCTGATTCAACTCCATGTCTGTGGCTGTGAAATCCAAGTTGTATCATACAGTCTCATTCATGGCTTGAGCAGTATCTTAGGCTCTTCCATAACACCTCTTACTGCAGCACCAACCTTAATATACAGTACGCTAGCAAGTGCTCTGAAATATATCTACCTACCTGTTATGAAGGCAAATACTGCCATGTCCAAAAGGTGTAAAGGTTCCAAGTATAGTCTGATCTGGAGAGGCAGTGAATATATTGGTGTACACACCACCACCTGGGAGATCGGAATAGCTTTGGCAGACTGCAGGATGACCAGAAGGATAGCTGAAGGTACAGTCAAGGAGTTTTACTTTTGGCTGATAATGCAAACTCAGGCCTCAGTTGTGACTTGGGTTATATGCCTGAGAGTAAGAGAGGCTAAAAACCCCACCCTCCTTACAGATCTTGTGCTGTCTGGATCTTGGGTTCAGTAGGAGTAAGTGGGGCTGCTTGCCTGTTTATCCTTTCCCCAGGGAGAGGGTGCAGGGAGCGGTGAAGAATGGGTGGAGCCTTGACTCAAAACTCCACCCTGCTGGCTGAGCCAGCAGAGGGTGGGTGAAAATTTCCGGTTGGTAGAGGCCAGTGTTAAACTACTACCCTCCCACGATCAATAAGGAAACAAGGAAGGACTTGTGACTCAGTTTCTGACGCAAAAAGCCTCTTGGGGCTTCTGCAGGGACAGAGCGGCTTTGCACTGCCTCTTAGCTGTACCTAAAATCACAATTTAGCCCCCAAAGTATAACTGGGAAAGCTCTATCTCTTCATGTTCATAGGATTACATTTTAATTAATTCCATTGTATCGCCTGGAGGATTAATTTATTTTCACTGAGCAACACTACTACTATTCATATGGTTTATTGACTCGAATCACCATGTGGGAGACCTGGAGAGGGAAGCAATAGTACGCCTTGTATACGTGGATTGGAGTCCTTCCGAGGGGATGTTCTCCATGTCTCTGAGTTGGTGATGTAAAAGAGCTCTATTGCTCATAGCACACCTCTGACCGATTAGAAAAGCATGCAGGTGGTACAGCTATAAAAACAGGAACAATGGCAATGGCAGTCCAAAATGATGGAGAGGGGGAAAAGCCTTTGCTATTAAATTTCCTTTCATTTGTTGCTAATGAACATAGGAAAGCGTGAGAAGACAAGGCTTCTGATCTCCTGCCCTGTGATCATCTAAAACCAACCAACCTCTACAGTAGTCAGAAAAAGCAGACAACGAGTCCCAGCTACAATAAAAACCTGATCATCTGAGCCCCTTTCATCCAAAACTCTCATCCTAGTCTCTGCTATAGCCCCTTTATCTACTCATACTTTATCCACCTTTTCTTCCTTATCCCCCTACAGGGTATAACTGACCTACAGCCACACATTTCTTTGAGTTATAGTTTTACCTACACCCCATGCACACAGTACAGAGAAAGGGGCAAGTTTTAAAAACATTTCCCTGATGGTTTAGGTGGATTGGTTGGTAACTGTGAAGAACAATATTTTCTCCTCAGTCAAGAGCAACAGAAAAGGTTAAGGCCATTAGGCTCCCTACTCAGAAACTTTCCTTCCCCCTTTTTTGGTGTCGTAAAATTTGGAGCACTATCCATTGATTCCAGTCATAGATCCATTCACACATCTGCTTCCTCCCCCTTAACTCTCCCCCAACAGCCTGCTCTCATCCCTGTTATTGATTAGCAGCTCAAATAGCATTCAGTCAGGTTCAGAACTTAGTGACATTTGTCCAACACTCAGCCGCCCCCACCAGCAGCATGAACAAGACACGGAACCCCCTGCATAAAAAGGGACCTTTCCTCTACGGTCACCATGCAAGCCCTTTTGTGTGCAGTAGCCTTAAGGCCTCTCCTTCACCCACATCAAGAGGTGGGAGGGATGGGCAGGAAAAGACCCACTTTGGAGCTCCAATCTGTTTCTCTTCCCTCATCTTATCCCCCCATTGACCAGTCAGTTGAATATCAGCAGCTGTGAGTGAAAAGGATTCCTCTAGCCTGTCCAACTCTGAGCTAGGAAAAGGAGGTAGGCTCCTCTGTTCCTCCATCTCTCTCACCATTCCAGAGGCTTATGGCTGGCTGGTGAACGTCCAGGTCTGATGGCTGGGGAAATGGGAAGGGAAGTCTTTGAGTTTTGGTCTCATGCAACACAGCACCAGGCAGGCTGCGTTCTAATCATTAACAAGTGAATATTCCCTCCCTCTCGTCATGACCTCAATGTAACCAGAGGTCCAGGACCTTCCTCTCACCCCTCCTCAGTGATCACTCAGGCAATAGAATCCATGTACTCAGGGGAGGAGTGAGTGAGGTATTAGGGCCCAGAGTCCAGAAGCAGCTCACCACACTGGTAATAGTGCTCCCATTTTTGGTGGGAAGAAGGAATGGGAGGGCCCAGGACCAGCCCACAGGGCAGATGTCCACTTGCTCCATCCAGGTGAGACTCTGTTATTGTACACATCACTGTTACCATTTTCGTGCAGGCCAAGAAGCAGATAAACAAAATGATGTCTTGCTCTTTTAAATTTACCTATGATTTAACGCTTCAACTAAACAACTTCTGAATCCTTGTGTATTGCCTTTTGAAACCCATTCCAAACCCTCTGACCATTGCTGTAACTCACTTGCACTGTATGAACTTAAAGGATATTAAATCAAAGATGAGCCATCAATCAGCCCATAATGTAGTTTTCGTAATGCTGGGTCTGCCTGCTTGATTGCTGGTGTTTGGGGTTTTCCATTCAGCAGCTCAAATAAGGTCTTGCAGGTCCGCTCCTTAAATTTCTTAGAAATATTTTCTGTCACAGTATCACCATAATGCCGAAGAATGACTGGTCGGTCAAATCCTGCTTCTTTCAGCTTAGATATCTGATAGTTTCTGTTTAGACAGGGGAGAAAAAAAATCAGATCTATAATAATGATCATTTCTCTGAGGGCTAAATCCCTCCAGCCTTACCCAGGCAAAACTTCCACTAATATAAAAATGTTTGTCCAGAGTAACAGCTATAGGATTTGCTTCAATATTTCTCTAATACTAACCTACAATATCAGAAAAATGTGCCCTATTTTTTCCTTGTCCCTTCCTATGTTCCCCTTCCAATGCAGAAGAATTTGTCAACTCTGCCAGTTGTAGGTGAGGTCAAGATAAAATGCCAGATTGCCAAATTCCCAGCTCCCCCTTCAACCCAGGGTGATAGATTTCTTTACAGTTAATAGTAATACTTCGTATTTCTAAGTAGTCTACCATCTAAGAAGTTCAAGGAGCTTCCCAACTTGAATGAATTAAGCCTCACAAGCTAATTATTAAACCCATTTCACATACGGGAAAGACGGAGAGCTCAGATTACTTTCACAAGATCATATACAGGCCGTTGGCAGAGAGGGAATTAGAAAGAAGCCAGGGAGCTGGAATAAATTGTCATAGATCCATTGACCTCAAGGGACATATGACAATTTACCCCTGCTGGGGATCTGCTCCCAGATCTCCTGACCCCCATTCTTGCCTGTTAGCCACTAAATCAGTGTTGAGTTTCCATGCACCTCTTATTTTAGCTTTCACTCTACTTGCTTACTTTATTCTTGTGACCAAGAACAATAAAAAATGGTACTCTTTGTTTTTGACAAGATTTCTGTATATTTCAATATTCTAATTGATCACAAGATCAGAGCAGATAATCACAGCCGGGGTGGGTGGGTAAACTAAACCAGAAAGAGTAGATATAAATTTTAGTCCTACCAGCCTTCAGCCCACATTCTTTTAAATCAGACTTTTGACATTATTTTAATAATCTTTGTGTTGTTTTTATATATTACACCTTGAGAAGATCTTAAAATGAGCATGTTATCTCAAAAGCTTTACACAAATAAAGTCGGTCAGTAGGAAAGGCACTACAAAAGATGTACCGAAACATTAGCTAGTAGACATCTAAGGAGTATTCTCGTCTCCAAGCCAAGTTTTCTTACATTTAAAGTTATGTAACAAAACAGGGCTCAGTATTGCTTTTTGCTGATCAGGCTAAGTATAAACATTCAATAACATTACATCAAGTGCTATAGCACCTGGCCCAGAAATCTGGTGAGATGTATTGCAATGTATTGCAACATGGGGATCAGGATTTCAGTTCCAAGTTGATGGGCCAGCAGGGTCTGCAAACCCTACAGAGGAACCATGTTCAGCTCCTATGGAAGGTAATGCTTTGCCCTGCTCTTGGGGGAGACCGTCCTGTTTGATGAAGAGCAGCATACATAGCTGCTCTTCGCAGCCAGATGGACAGGTCAGCTGGCCCCACTTCGCATGGGGTTGGGGTCACTCAAGGGGTAGACCCTCCACCAGCTGCACCATAAACAAGTATAGCTGCACATATCACTTAGATTATCAATATATAGGAGACCTATAAGAGTAACATTAAATATGAAAACTTATATTTTGCATTTTTGCAAACATGCAAAATACAGTTATTGGAGATTGGTTTATAGCTATTGGTCTAGTGACCTGAGTGCAGCACTAGAAGCAAATTGTAATCTTTGCTTTTACACCAACCCGCTAAGGGGCCTTGGGTTAGTCATTTGAATTTTGCCTCAGTTTCCCCATCATAAAACAGTGACAACAAACCTTTTAATGACAACATGAGGATTAATAAGTGTTTGTAAAACACTTAAATTTAAAATCCCTAGCATTTATTATAATTATTACATACACTAGTTGCTAAAACCACATAAACCTAGTCTTAATAATCATTTTTATCTAAGATATACAAGCCTTATTACATCTAAAGATGTATAATATATGACAATAGTCAATATACTGAATTGTGAGTGGAATATTAAAATATATAACAGATTTAGAAACTGTGCTGTAGTTACAGATTTACACACACAAACCTTCGTTAACTGCTTTTATAAATAATTAGTATTTATATTTAGTAATTATCTTAACTCTTCATTAAATCTGGCCTGGCTTATAAAACTAGTACCTACTATTTAAAACATTTAGACTCCAATTCTCCACTATGTCTAAATGTGGCAGCTGCAGGAAGCTAGTTGCAGCTCCCTGACTCAGGGCCACCCAGCAGTCGTGGTGTAAATTGGAGCAGAAGGGCATAGCAGAGCTCAGATACCTCCTGTTCCCAGTCCACCCTGTAACCTCACAGTTTCCATTTTACGTTGGCCATTGGAAGGTGACTGGTATAGGAGAAGGCTACAAGTTCTATGCCAGCAAAGATTCCCCCTGCACAGCGAAAACACTCTGCTGGAATCTCCAGGGGTTTAAGGACACTTTGTGTTGCGTAAAACACAGAAGTGTCAAGTGTAAGCAAAACAAAGAGGCCTAACTGAACCAGAGAATCCAGCCCTTGGGGTATAATCCTGCAGTCCTCCTGAGACCCTGATTAAGGACAGCAGGCTTGAGTTTATGGCACAGCTGTGGAAACCCAGGGTGGTATTTAAAAGTCAAGATTGTAAAATGTATCTAAACAAGTTGTCACGACTGCTGCTGGAGATTAGTGATAATCTGAAAAGATGAATCCTGACCTGTCATTAATGCCCAAGAAATGCCTCTGCTGAAGGAGTTATTGTTTTTAGAAGATGAACATTAAAATAAAAGTGGATTGCTCCTTTATAGGAATAGTGAAGTTTCAGTTGATTTCTCAGAATTTTCAGAGAAATAATGCTCTCAGCTGAGATTGTTTAAAACATCTCCCATCATTTCAATTTCTAATACTATTGCTATATATATTAATCCCCAATATGAATAAAGGGACACAGAAACCCCTGCTTGATACATTTGTATCTGAGCTTGTCGTAGTCTCTCCACCGCCCAGACAAAAGGCACTTTCCATTCAAGATCTTCAGACTTAGAGTCAGAATGCAGGAAACTCCAACCTTAAGAAACAACACAAGAGCTCAGAATTAGATATAGCAAAGGACAGAGTTGCATTTAAGTGTCAGTCCTATTCTAAGGCATTCAGCAATAACCATGTAAGGCTCCCTGACATTATTTTAAAAAATGATTAAGTCTCAGGAGTTGTTTGTGTTTTTAATCAGCATATTTACTTTGCAGAATACAATGTTAGTAGGCAGGAAAGTGCCTTCCAAACTCCTTTAGTTGAAAAACAAAGAACAAAGGTATCTATGGAGACTGAGGGCCTCAAAGGACTGGACAAGTCAGATAAGCTTCAGTTCAGCAGTTTATCTGAACTCCAAACCCTCTGAAGTTTATCAGTCACTTTTCATTTTCCCCACAGCCTGAGCAGCCTGGTATTGCTGCTTAGATGAGCTGGATGCAGCACCCAGTTGAGTCCTTAGACAATACCCCAAGCTTTAACTAGAAAAAAGTCATTGGAGAACTAAGCCATATCTACACCATTGAATCAGTAGTGTGCAGTGCTATGAACAGCAATGAGGCAGTCTCTATACTACTTTTCTTTTTTGGATACATTTCTATCTGGTGTCCACCGCTGCAGCTGCACTGTCCTCTGTGTCTCTGTTGCTCAGCTCCCTTCAGCATTAGTTTGTGGGTGTAGTTGCAAAGGGCCTTATTAGAGCTCAAGGGATTGTGAGAGAAGGGATAAAATACACACAACTCCCTGAGGAGCTCAGCCATTTCCATAGCATTTTCTCAGGAACAGGATGAATGGTCAGAGTTTGATCTTCATTTGGTCAGACAATTTTCTTCTGGCGCTCCTAGTAAAATCATAGCCGAGTGCCCCAGAAGGCCCAGGAGAAGTGATTGAAGGTGTATGTAGCTACAGACAGCCAGAGAATGAGCCCAGCAACAGATGGAATTAATTGGCAAAGTTCAGCTTCCCTGATTCTGTGCACCACTTCACAGTAAAGTTAGCCAGGTGACAGGCTGCTTTTTGGGTAAGAACTCCAGGCACTGGATGGTGAGATTAAATGGTTTGGGGTACTCTAGCAACGATGGTTGCAGAACTTAAACTTGCAGCAACAGACCAGCTAAATGGAAGTTCCTTTCCCCACAGAAAAGGGTGGTGACTGCCCTGAGGAAGCTGGTTACCCCAGAGAGCTACTGATTGGTTGGGCATTAGTATGGGGTTGGGAAATCCACAGTAGTTGTGGTGAAGGTTTTCAGAACAATATATTAGGTGCTGAAGGGGTGTGTGATCAAGATGGCAGACGATCCAGAGATCATTGAGAATTTTGGGTAAGTGAGCTACTTACCTATGCAGGAGCTATAGATAGAAACCAAGTGCCCTTTCTGTGCACCCAGAAATTCATTAATCCCCAGAGCATAATGAAAGAAATGGATGCCACTCCATGGTGGTGCAACCCTTGCTGGATCATCATGATGACTCCTTTATGTTCACGATGCGTGATGCCAGAATATCTAGTGACTCTGGGCTTTTCAGAAAAGGAGAGTGGGGCCCATTCTTCCCACTCCACAACATAGATATTTATGGATCCTCCCTCTCCAAGAGGCTGAGCGTGCAGCCTCTGCAGCCGGTTCGTTCAGCCTCGCCCAGTCCAGAATGTAAGGATCACGTGCAGAGAGTCACTGTCAAGAGGCCACCAGATGAACTCCACAGGAGGTGAGGGGAAGAAAGTGGGTAAAATCACTCTTTTTTTACAGAGCAACATTTTTAAAGAAGTCTAATGAGTAATACAAAGTAAAACAGGGCTTCACTTCAGAGTATGTTATTGGGCCATACAATATACTGTGATTTACATTAAAGTCAGTGCATTACAGATCCCCTTAAGTGAAAAAGTTATGGAACGGGTAAATGACCAGGCAGGTTTTAGCAGAAAGAGGGTTAAAAACTCATCCCAAAACAGTGAACTGTCTTGCTTTCTGCCAACACAGATAAATGGATCTGCAAGTGCTTCTCAAAGGAAGGCTGATGAGTCTCATTGGCAGTGGGCAACTTATTGTGGAGGGTTTAGGTTTCTAAACCTGCAGGCATAGAGCTAGGGCAGAGTGTGATCTAGGTGGCTTGTTGGGTCTTGAGTTGTATGACAGTGGAAGTGAGGCTTTGATCTGAGGCAGTGTCAATGGCTGTGACAAGCCTTCTGTTTAATGTTTTGTAGGAGAGCAGAAATTTTCTATTCTTCTATAACAAACCTCACCCACACAGGGGCTTTAACTCAACTCAAGCACGCAGAATCCCTTGCCTGTTTTACTGCTGTTCTGACCAGCTTGTCACAAACACTTAACGCCAAAGATACAGGTGTACAGTTTCCTCTAAAAATATCTGACTGTGGGATTTTAGCCTTCTGTATGCAGAGCATCTTACCTCTTTCCTCAGACAGTTTAGATGACAGTGAGAAACTGATTGTGACAGGTAAGTGGATATCATGTTGTGTAACAGGAGCTAAACAAGAGGAAAAAGGAAACAGAGTGCTTGTAAACATGGGGCAAGCCAATTTCTTAAAAAAAGATTTTCTCTTTTAAGCAGAAAGACTGCAATTGCATATAAAAAGCTGAACAGGACTTGTCCAAGACCAATAGCTCGGCACTAATTATTGTGATACCGATGAACTTTCTTGGCCCAATATTTTATTGCTGTTTCACTCACCTTGAAATGGGAAACAGTAAGTGCTTTGATGAATAGTTTGAAACGTTGCCTAGTTTCGCTGTCATTGTTACATTAAGTGTTTGTACCTCTAACTTTAGCTGCAAGGCTATTTTGCAATGTTCTAAAGCAATACTTCTCAGTGAGTCATAACACATCCCTGCACAGCCAACAGGCACTCTAACCTAACAGGAAGAATTTTCTTTTTTCTAGCTGCGCAGTGTGGCCACCTTCTCTAACCTAAATATTAGAGCAAAACACAGTCGCACATTCTACTTGCCTTTGTCTCCTAGAGGCTTATTTGGTGCCATTTTAGGATTCCTTTTTTCCTTTGCACAATCTGCAGGTAAAACACTCTTCTTGCACCAAGCTTTTGCACATTGAGTCATTTCATGATCCATATATTCAGACCCTGGTGCCATCTTGTCACAATCTTCTGATGCTTGGCCTTTCCCTGATCTTATGCTTTTGTACCTTAGGGACTGCTGGTGCCTTTTACTGTAATCAGCACCTTCAGTGAGCTCCTTCCAGCTGTAGTTCAGGAGATTTACAATTCCCTGAGGGAAAATAATGTCATAGCTAGCAAAGACCTGCAATATTTCTCCAAGTTCATGTAAGATGGTGGGAGCCATGTATTTATACTCATCCAACAGGCTTGGCTGTATTTCTTCATCTGCTGGAAGGATTGAAGGCATTTGAGAGAGCTTTGAGCTGGGAGCTTCACTGCTAGTTTTGCACAGGGAAGAGCCAGATATCTGAGGCAGAAATGGATATTTCTCTCTTCTTGCTGTATCATCTTTTAAGAAACTGTCTTCATTTCCTTCCACATGTTCTGCTGTACAACCAGGATTCCTGCATTTGAGCAGGCTGGGGAAAAGATATTATACCTTTTAAGTAACAATTATTTTTGTTAAATAATATAACCAGGGAGTATATACAGCGGAAAGATGTCCACCTTGAAGTGGACATTCCTGCTTACAGTCTCAGCAGACAGGCCAATGACTGAATTGATATGGATACTGTGCTACTTTCTCACCCCCAGAAGTGGTGCTTCTAGGTCAAGCTTAAACATTGACAAGGTTGTATGGTGAAACTTAACACAGTTATACCAGCAGCTGAAAGACTTTCTATGGACTTCAGTATGCTTTGGATCACTTAAAATAAATTCACTTACAATAACTATGCCTGCCCCTATTAATAATGACACAACTTTATTTTGTCATGCAGTCATTGTTTTCATAAATTGATTTCCTCTCTCATAAATAAAATTAATATCAAATAAGTTCAAGGTTCTGCTTTTTAAGGGTGACTTCCATTAAACTGGGCTTTGTATGTCCAAAGAGGGCTTCACAGGTTGTTTGGTTTTTTCACTTTAGAAATATGTATGAGAAATATCAATTCTGCTCTTCCCTGGTTGTGGGAGGTATTGGAGCATACTTGTTTTGAGCTCTCACACCTTAGTTGAAGGGGTGGAGGTGTTCAATCTTTACCAAAAATGTCTTTTATTGAGAATAGGTATTAACAAAGAAGGTTTTAAACCCAGTCCTGCAAACACTTTTGCAGGTGCTTAATTTTAAGCATGATTAGTTTCAATGGAAATATCTCACATACTTAAAGCTAATTGTGAGCATACATGTTTGCCAAGGCCTTAAACAATCTGGGTAAAATTTTCAGCACTATCAAAGTGATTTTGGAACCTGAATCCCTTTTTCAAAAATGACTTAGGTGCTAAAGAGCTTCAGTCTCACTGAAAGCAAATAGCCTATTAAGTCACTTTGGTGTTTCTGAAAAATGTATCCTCTGACTAAAAATCTCTTTCCCCCTCCATTGCTCAACTATTACTCTCTTGACTCTTGTGATGTCATCATTTCACTAGTTCTCTGTTCACCATAGAGTCTTCCAGGACCGACAAAACCCGAATTTCCAATGCAAAAACCAATTAGCCATCTACCCCATCTTTTTGAAATTACCATCCCTATCCAATCTTTTGTAACTTTATATTTAATAAAGAAGTAATTGTTTTTTTTAAAAGGCATATGACTATTTTATTTCTTTCCAATTCACCTTTAACTCTTGCAACCTTACTGCTTGTAGCCAATAATTCCACGGGGGTTTGGAGTGCCATAAAGCTAATGGCCACTACTGAGCTCTGTAGCAAGGCATAAAGTTAATGGCCACTACTGAACTCTGTAGCAAGGCAACGAAAATTCATGGAAGCATCATTCAAAAAGAATTTCATAAATCATTTACAAGGTATAAAGTGACTTGTAAAGGCGCACTAAACTAATAAGGAGCTCATTAGCATGCTAATGCTGGATATTTCCCATTAATTTGTGCCAACTAATAGGGTTCTCCAGGCAGGTGTGTCCATCTCTCTGCACGAAAAATATCAGTTTTAAAAATCAAAACAAATATTTATGTGAAGCACCTTGTATAAAGAATTCACCAGCAAAAACTAATTCACATTTTTCAAAATATTTACACCTCTCCCCTAAGGAACCATGCTGATGTGTATTGCCTCCTAGTGGATCAGACAGCAGATGAGACTTTATGAAATTCAGATAGTGCCATGCAAATTAAGGAAGCATCTGTACTTGTTTAAGCATCAGCAAATCAGTAGTGATTTCACCTTTTTGAAATAAATAGCGGAGCATCGCTCAATAATCACTTGGATGGAAAGGGCCACCTGTTGAATCATCTACCTCACTTCCTGCAACACCTGGGGTTTCCTTGGAGGTCTCCCAGGTCATGAGTAGTCAGAGCAGAAATCTGCTTGTTTTATGAGATCTGTAGCTATCCCATCAAGGGGCATTACATTATACTGGTTTGACCTAATGGACGTACACCATAATAAAGGTACACTTTAAAAGTGCTCCTGTCACCTCCTGTATGTTGCATCCAGGATGGTAAGGAATGATTTAAAATAATCCTTCTGATAGCTTGACACTGACTAAAGATAATCATTATATTTAGCAAATTGTACCAAGTATTTTTATTATTTATTATGTGCATTACTATAGTGCTTTATATTTACAAAAAGAGCCATGCACACATGTAGGGCCAGATCCTGAAACTGGACCTGTGGAGGTGACACCCCAGTCACCTCAGTGGGTTGCCGGTGTCAACTCACATAGATCCAGTTACAAGACCTAGCACTAGGTCATTAATCTGAACAATCATACATATTGACTCCAGGGTGCTCCAGCCCTGGAGCACCCAGAGAAAAGAAATGGTGTGTGCTGAGCATCCACTGGCAGCCTTCTTATCAACACCTCCCGCTCCCGCCCAGCACCTCCCACCTGCCGATCAGTTCCTCCCCCTCCCTCCCAAAAGGGAAGAGCAAGAGACAGGGTGGGGTTGGGGCCTTGGGAGAAGAGGTGAGGTGGGGGTGAGGGTGGGGTGGGATGGAGCTGTGGGAACCCCCCCCAAAATGTCAGAAAGTAGGTACCTATGTGAACAATACCCCTATAATTCAGGTCAGTGCTGTTTCCATTTTACAGATTGGGGAACTGAGATACAGAGAAGTTAAAGGACCTGTTCACGGTCGCATAGTAAATTAATCACAGAACCAGGAATTAGAATTTAGGGGTTCCTGGGTTTCAGTCCTCTAAAACAGGGGTTCTCAACCTGTTTCTTTCAGAGGCCCCCCAAACATGCTATAAATCTCCACGGCCCACCTGTGCCACAATAACTGGTTTTCTAAATATAAAAGTCAGAACTGGCATTAAGGGATAGCAAGCTGGGAAATTGCCCACGGCCCCATGCCAGAGGGGGCACTGTGAAGCTAAGTTATTCAGGCTCCTGCTTCAGCCTCAGGTGGCAGGGTTCAGGGCCCCAGGCTTCAGCACCATGCAGTGGGACTCTGTCTTTAGGCTCTGGGCCCCAGCAAGTCTAACACTGGTCCTGCTTGGCGGCCCCCCTGAAACCTGGTTGCAGCCCCCCCCTCCTCCAGGGGGTCCCGGACCCTGGTTGAGAACCACTGCTGTGAACTATCCATCATTCCACGCTGTTTCTCAATGTCATTGTAAGGTCCATAGGGCAGGAATATTTTCATTGTCATTATTATCTGCTCTTTGTATTATGGTAGTGCCTGAAGATCCCAACCAAGGCTGTGGCACTTTCTGCTAGGTACTGTGTAAACCTGGAGTAAGAAACAGTCTCTTCCCTGAAGAGCTTGCAATCATCATATAGTGTGTTTCTCTGGGGTACTTAGGAGAACATGTTTCCTACATTTGCAGAGCTGAATTGTAACTGAATTGTAAAGATTTTAGGTGCAAACTCATTTTCTTTTTACTTTAAATAAATTTTAGGTTATCATTGGTCATTACTGGCAGTTTTCTTAGATTTTTTTAAAGATAAAAACAATTAATCATATTGAAACAAACTCAAAGGGAGATTTTTCAAAGGCACAGATGGGAATCCAGGGAAGTTGAGTGTTTTACACCCATTTCTGCCTTTGAAAATTTTCTTCTCAACTACAAATTGGTAAAAACTGAATCACATGTATTGCCACCAGCATCATATGAACTCTCTTACCTGGGAATAAAGCCCGTGGGATGAGAATTTGTGGTGAGTGAACTGAAATCAGTGGGTAGTTCTTCTGGTAGTTTCTTGCCCCGTTCTTTTGTTCTAGATTTCAGCTAAAACAAAATATATATTTTGGGTTAAACATGTAAATGCTGGGAGGAAAAGAAACAATAATGTGCTAAAGATGAAAGGAAATACCTGGTCAAAGAAGTATGTGGGTCCTGGCTCCAGGGTTACCGGCAGTGGCATTTTCTCCCTTTATTCTTAGAAGGATGAGAATGTGGTTATGCCAACAGAAAGTGGGAATGAAAAGTGTTAGTATTTTCTGCAATATAATTAAGGTAACATTACTGTTTTCATTGTGAGACCCTATAAATCCTCTCCAGTTAACATAGAAACCACCGCCATAGGAACAGCAACAAAATGTTGTATAATTAATTTTTAAAATGTTTTAGCTGTGTTAAAAATTATATGAAGTTCAAAAAAATTTAGTTTATCAATTTTTGACACATTCATGTTCATATTGCTCCACACTAGCTTCAGCAACTTCTTGTGGCATATAATCTGTAATGACTTTTCTTTGGTTTATTATGTGGATAAAAATATAAAAATGGCAGCAAGTGTCATTTGAGAAGTGACTATCATCCTGTGTGTACACAAGCAAACTTTACCAAATAGGGTTTTTATTATGCCTTTTTCACAGATATATAACAAGTAACTTAAATATGTATTCAGGAAATATTGTTTCAAGTCTAAGGCCTTGATCCTGGAAGGAGCTCCACACAGGTGGACGCCTGCAGCCATACAAAGTCAATGGGTCTCTGCTCAGAGGCAGGGGTCTGACTGCATGGAGCACTTTATAGGAGCAGGGCCTAAAACATGTTTGTGTGGAGATGTAGATATACTGAAATAATTATTTATCAAGTAAACAATCTGGGAATTTTAAAAGTGTAGATCTATACAATAGACTGGAAATTATTTTTTTCAGTTATGTAACATTAATCTTATCACCTTTTAAAAACAATTGTTCTTAAATGAAATGAAAGGGAGGGTGCAACTGTAAAAGAGTTGACCCGTTGAATACACAAAGATCTGAATTTGAACATGCACATAGATGTGCCCCGGTTTGTGTTTACAAATGACAGTTGGTGCACTCCAACTTATGGTTTTTGCAGCAAGATAGGGGAACATGAATTTTCACAGATACACTTATGCTCTTTGAAAATCTGGCCTCAAAATGACATTAAGAATGTGACAAAACTGATACAAGAAAGGAAATTCAGAATTCAGGCTGACAGGCTGCACGTAAATTGTGGCTTGTTGAAAAAGGTATGGGCCATTGGCCAGGACTTAGGAGAACAGGCTGCCAGGATTAAGTCTGAGTTTCTGAGCTTCTGTCAATCGTGTCACTTTTAATTTTGATTGCATATTTTTTTTTCTGTTTTAAATACAAATTTTGAAATGGAACTTTCAGAATAAAAAAAGCCATTTATTTTGCTCATGCTACAACTCAAATATCTTTAACAATATCTATAACTCTCATAATTAATATTACTGATTATTTTAGTTAAGGAGAATCTAGTGGCAAAGTGTAGGACCCACCTCCCTTCTCTATGTTCAGAAATGGGGTGAGGAGAGAATCTCTCTCTCTCAGAATGAGTATATAAAAGACACTTTCTCTGGTATAGTAAGCTTCTTTCTTTGTCAGACATCTACTTTTTCTTTGTCAGGCATTTCCAATCTTCGGGGCTGATGCTGAAGTCTTTACTCATGTGAATAGTTCCACTAGTTTCAGTGGGTTTACATGTGAGTAAGGGCTGCAAGTTTGGGCCCTAAGCTTGGAAGAGAAGTACTAAAATCTCATAAACATGCAATTGAATGAATGAAATTAGCAACAGAAGTACATTTGATAAATACATTGATACTCCACTTCAGAGTTGAATGTAGACTGTTCATTTCCTATTCCCCCTTTATTTCCCTCGTACAATAAACACATAAAGGACATCTCCCTTTCTTGGCATAAATATAAGACTTGAACGAAGAAAAAAGCATAACATACCATGAAAAAAGCCTTTCCTTGAAGAACAGAACTTCTTTCGCTAGTAAAATGATGCAAATGTAAACTGCCTCCTTAGAAAGAGAGAAAAGGAGGTATGTCAATGTGCTGTCTTTCTACACAGAGTTTAAAGTCCTGTTGCTTAGTAACCACATACTCTGGACTGTACTCAACTATAATCCCTTTTCTTAATTTCTCCAGCCCATGTATGCTTGTGTCTGGAGAGTTAGCTTTCAGTCCCTTCCTCCACCCCCAAAAATTGTTTTCATGTATTTCTTTCTCAAGACTCTATACTGGCTCTACCATCCATTTTATTTGGCTACTGTCAAATAGCATGTCATATTTCAAAACACAGGATTACCTAACATAACACAGTTAAACACGAACAACAGGAGATTGACTTTAACAGAGAAAGGGCCCAAACGCGAGCTGGTGAGTGAATCCCTCAAGACGTGGATAGCACTGAGCTCTTCTTAAACCTTGGGGATCAGTCCCAAAGGAGCAGGACAAGCTCTCCAGCATACAGTTATTGATACATATTTATGATTCATTATCACTTTATTAAGTCAATTCCATTTCTTTATATCACTTTATTTATTCTTCTATTTTAAAAATGTGGTTCCCATTTACAGTCTTCTATTATTCATGCCATCCTGCCATTTATTGCCACTAATGAGTGTCATGCCAGTTTTAACTCATTACAGTATTTCATTTCCTCTGTTATTTTTGTATTCATTTCTTGTCACCTTTGTAAACTACTACTGCCACTGATTCTTTCTCCTATCATCCATGTGCTGCTTTGCTCTTCTCACCCCCTCCCTTATTCACCGTGGCTTGTGTTCTCATTCTCTGGATTTTCAGCTCTGCATTGTTATTATTCTCACTTTTTCTTCTCTCCACCATTGCTCATTATCAGCTCCTCCTCTCTAGTCCACTCCTGACCTACTGGTTTCCATAAACTTGCAGACCTCCATTATCTCTAGCCCCTGCTATGTAATTGTGAAAACAAATGGGCTGGAAAATTTCCTAATCTTACGAACAATTAAGGAGCAGGATAGGGAGCACCACTCAGTGCATCTGCCTCAGTCCACCATGGCTGCCTCCCTCAGCTCCCCAGAAGGGACAATGGCTACATGTGAAGCTGAAAGACAAAGTACTGGAAAATGGGAACACAGTTATAAACCCACAGGACTATAATAGGCACAATACAGATGATGTGCACAAATAAAAACAATAAATAAAAATGAAGGCTTGGCCAGGATTAAAAAACAAAGAACACCTGCTCTGTGCATTCTCCCTCCTATCTAATTAGAAAACCACACAGTAAAGAAATAGATTAAAGCTGTCTGAGGCAGCAGTAACATTATATCTATCTATATCTATATCTATATATCTATATATATATATAGCTATGCAATATATTGTTAATAAAATGAAAGGCTGATCCTTCGTGGCCTATCCTAATCAGCTACACACTGCAGAGATCCTGATCCGGGAGCATGATTAACGGAATAGCAGAAATGGGAACAGTGTTAAAAAGTTAGCAGCGTTGTCTACACACAAAAGTTGTACTGTTTTAACTATACTGGTACAACTTTCAATGGATACAATTATACCTGTATAAATATGCTTATATCAGTATACTTTATTCCTGTACAGAAAAGGAAATAAATGATACTGTCATATGGCAGCTTTTCACTGGTATAACTCTCTCCATACTAGGGGTTGTACTGGTATAGTTATAATATTCTAGCATGAAAAATATCAGACCCCCTAACTGACATAGTTATACCAGTACAAAAACTGTGGGTAGACCAGGCCTAGCGGTATCAGGAATAAAGTTGACTTAATTAATGAAGTGGTGATGAATGGCAGCACACCTGTTCTCTCTTTTTGTTTTTATACTACTTTACATCTATATTGTGTTTTACAAGCAAAGGATGTGGGAATTCTACAAATTTCAATGTACGGCATTTCCCCTCACATTGTTTCCATCCCCATCAAGCAAGAATGGTGGGTGGGCAAGGGCTATAGCGATAGAGACAATGGACAGATTTTTTGTATGTGGAATAGTCTATCTGGTCTGTCACTGTGAAAGATAGGGTGGGCTAGTGGTCCCTCTGATCAACAGGATTAGAAACCAGGATTCCGTGTATACTAATCTCAGCTCAGTGTATAACTCTTGCTCCATGTGAACTTTGGCAAATTACTTAACTTCTCTTCCTTACTTTTCTAACTCTAAAATCAGGTTCTTGTGAGGCTAAGTGTTCACTGCTCTTTCCAAGCAACTCCTGTCTCAGAGCCGACAACTCACTATACCTAATACACTACTATACCTAAACACCGTGGTATTTATCCATGACAGGTACAGAAGGATTGTAACTTATCAATACTCATAATCACTGTGAGATGTGTGTATGGATAATATTTCAGCAATAATGTAACTCTATTGAAAATTATGCCTTATTATGCCTTGAAGTAAAAGTTAGTCACCAGCAAATTGTATGTCTCAGTAATGATTCAAGTGGGAGGCAGTTACTACCCCTCTCAGGTCAGCCGGTGATGAAATGCAGGGTTCAATTGTCTACTCTTGCCTGATCCCAGAACAGTCAATGGAAAACCAGCAAAGACAACTACAAACATCCAAAGCCACTTGGAGGTGAAAGGCATATTATAACAGAGAGGGGTCTGTGAATAAAGACAAAAGACTGAATCATATAGCAGTGTGGAGAAAGACACTCTTCGTCCATTTACTGAGTGAGGCGACATCTTGTTGAGTGGGGGTATTTCATGAAAGATTTGATCCTAGTTCCTGTGAAACCAGGCCCCTTGGCAAGAGACTGAACTTTGGAGAGGAAAGCTACCTTATTAGCTGAGAAAGGTAACTATTAATAAGTGTAGGCCCTAGATCACATTTTATTATTTCATTTTATAGTAACCATTTATTTCCATCACTCTCTCTTGTTTCTAGTGGAACCACCATTCTTATTTAAACCTTCTTTAGTTTTATTTTAAATGCTGTGTATTATATATGAGTGGTGATTTAAGGTTCACCTGGTAAACTGGGGTACACTGTTTCTTTGAGAGCAGGGGATCTGGATTCCTTGATGTAGCCAGTGTCAGGGGCTGGATATCACAGGGGAACTCAGGTTCAAGGGGACTCAGGGACTGGGGTGCACCTCTTGTTAACTTGCAAGGCAACATTAGGGCTGGCATAGGCCAGAACAGAGTATTTGAGTGGCTGACAGACTGATGGTGTCAGGGAGCTAAAAACAATCTGCCACAGGCTACATTCCCTCTTGGTAGAGGCAGGGGGTAAAAAGGTGACTCACAGTCCTAGGTACCTCAAGACCCATCCGAGATGGTTAATTAGTTTGTTCAGTATACTGAAGTTATAAAATGCATAACAGCTCTAAGTGTTATAATTGTTGTATGCAGTGTTGTTGTAGCTATGTCAGTCCCGGGATATTAGAGAGACAGGGTGGGTGAGGTTGGTCCAATAAAAGATATTACCTCACCCACTGTATCTAAGTATTAGATACGGTATTGTTGGGGACAACTTCCTGGTGCAAGTGCTGGAGGAACTAACTAGGGGTCCTGCTCCTCTTGACCTGCTGCTCACAATCAGGGAAGAATTGATAGGGGAAGTAGAAGTGGGTGGCAACTTGGGCAGCTGTGACCATGAGATAGTTGAGTTCAGGATCCTGACAAAAAGAAGAAAGGAGAGTAGCAGAATATGGACCCTGGACTTCAGAAAAGCAGACTTTGAATCCCTCAGGGAACTGATAGGCAGGATCCCCTGGGAGGCTAATATGAGGGGGAAAGAAGTCCACGAGAGCTGGCTGCATTTGAAAGAAGCCTTACTGAGGCGCAGGAACAAACCATCCCAATGTGTAGAATGAATAGCAAATATGGCAGGCGACCAGCTTGGCTTAACAGAGAAATCTTCGGTGAGCTTAAGCACAAAATGGAAGCTTACAAGATGTGGAAACTTGGACAGATGACTAGGGAGGAGTATAAAAATATTGCTCAAGCATGCAATGGTGTAATCAGGAAGGCCAAAGCACAACTGGAGTTGCAGCTAGCAAGGAATGTGAAGTGTAACAAGAAGGGTTTCTACAGGTATGTTAGCAACAAAAAGGTCAGGGAAAGTGTGGGATCCTTAGTGACAGATGATGTGGAAAAAGCTGAAGTACTAAATGCTTTTTTTGCCTTGGTCTTCACAGACGGGGTCAGCTCCCAGACTGCTACACTGGGAAGCACAGTATGGGGAGGAGGTGAGCAGCCCTCAGTGGTGAAAGAACAGATTAAGGACTATTTAGAAAAGCTGAGCCATCCATGGGGCCAGATCTAATTCATCCGAGGGTGCTAAGGGATGTGATTGCAGAGCCACTGGCCATTATCTTTGAAAACTCATGGCGATCAGGGGAGGTCCCGGACGATTGGAAAAAGGCAAATATAGTGCCCATCTTTTAAAAATGGAAGAAGGAGAATCCGGGGAACTACAGACCGATCAGCCTCATCTCAGTCCCTGGAAAAATCATGGAGCAGGTCCTCAAGGAATCCATTTTCAAGCACTTGGAGGACAGAAAGGTGATGAGGAAGAGTTAACATGGATTCACCAAGGGCAAGTCATGCCTGACCAATCTGATTGCCTTTATGATTAGATAACTGGCTCTGTGGATATGGGGAAAGTGGTGGATGTGATATATCTTGACTTTAGCAAAGCTTTTGATACGGTCTCCCACAGTATTCTTGCCAGCAAGTTAAAAAAGTATGGATTGGATGAATGGACTATAAGGTGGATAGAAAGCTGACTAGATTGTTGGGCTCAACAGGTAGTGATCAACAGCTCGATGTGTAGTTGGCAGCCAGTATCACCGGAATGCCCCAGGGGTCTGTCCTGGGCCAGTTTTATTCAACATCTTCATTAATGATCTGGATGATGGGATGGATTGCACCCTCAGCAAGTTCATGGATGACACTAAACTGGGGGAGAAGTAGATATGCTGGAGGGTAGGGATAGGTCCAGAGTGATCTAGACAAATTGGAGGATTGGGCTAAAAGAAATCGGACAAGGTTCAGCAAGGACAAGTGCAGAGTCCTACACTTAGGACAGAAGAATCCCATGCATTGCTACAGGCTGGGGACCGACTCGCTAAGCAGCAGTTTTGCAGAAAAGGACCTGGGGATTACAGTGGATGAGAAGCTGCATATGAGTCAACAGTGTCCCCATATTGCCAAGAAAGCTAATGGCATATTGGGCTGCATTAGTAGGAGCATTGCCAGCAGATTGAGGGAAGTGATTATTCCCCTCTATTTGGCACTGGTGAGGCCACATTTGGAGTATTGTGTCCAGTTTTGGGCCCCCCACTACAGAAAGGATGTGGACAAATTGGAGAGAGTTCAGTGGAGGGCAACGAAAATTATTAGAGGGCTGGGGCACATGACTTACGAGAAGCTGAGGGAACTGGGCTTATTTAGTCTGCAGAAAAGAAGAGCGAGGAGAGATTTGATAGCAGCCTTTACCTATCTGAAGGGGGGTTCCAAAGAGGATGGAGCTTGGCTGTTCTCAGTGGTGGCAGATGACAGAACAAGGAGCAATGGTCTCAAGTTGCAGAGAACAGGTCGAGGTTGGATATTAGGAAAAACTATTTCACTAGAAGGGTGGTGAAGCACTGGAATGGGTTACCTAGGGCGGTGGTGGAATCTCCTTTCTTTGAGGTTTTTAAGGTCAGGCTTGACAAAGCCCTGGCTGGGGTGATTTAGTTGGGGATTGGTCCTGCTTTGAGCAGGGGGTTGGACTAGATGACCCTTGGAGGTCTCTTCCTACCCTAATCTTCTGTGATTTTATTTATTTATTCATAATAATTATCCCTTTGAGTAGGAACTGCTCCTATATGTATAGTCATTTGTCTTCTGTTATATCCCTTCGAAAGATTCTTGTGGGGGAACGTACAGTGGCCTCCTCATGATTGGCTTCTACACCACTCCCCTTTGCAATGAGTTGCCAGCCTCTCTCCCTGATCCACGGCTTCCCTCCAAACAGAAGCCCAATTCTCTGAACCTATCTGGAGTCACCCAAGTGGCTGAGATAATGGCAATGGAGTTGAAAGATGGCTCCACCAGGCCTTTTTTTTGGGGGGGGGGGGAGGGGTTCCAAACGTTATGTACAGCCGCCATGCAGCGCGAGGCAAAAAAGGAGGGGAAGGGGGATCAGTGTGGTGGTTCTTGCCAGGCTGGGGTAGAGAGGCGGCAACGCTTGTAACCTGACTGAAGAAAGATGCCCCAACTCTGAAATCTGAAATCCTTCTGCAGGCCCCTGTAAGTGGTCAGAACACGGTAGGGGGAGGGGCGCCTGTGCAAACGGTGTGGAAGCGGTTTCCGCGTCGAACGGTCGACGCGCAGTTTGCCTCCGCTACGCTCCGGGCCGGGCCGGGCCGGGCCGGGCCGGACGCCAGGCAGACGGAGGCGGCCGGGGCCGGGTACGCCGAGGCCGCCAGACCAGGCCGCCAGGGGGCGGAGAGCAGCCCCGCACAGGCAGCGCGCGCGCGCACAGACTCTGCCCGCCTCCCTCCCTCCCCTCGCAGCAACGGGCGTCTCGTAGCCCCGCCCGGCGGCCGGCCTCGAGCCTTCCCGGCATGCCCCGCGCTGTGCCATCGAGCGCTGCGCGGGTGGCGTGGGGCGGTCCCGCTGGGCTCTCCGTCGGTGTCAGGCCGCGGCAATATGGCGGGCGCGGAGCAGGCGGCGAAGCAGCTGAACGGGGAGCTGCTGCTGGAGCCCGAGGACGCGGAGGGCGGCGCGGTGGGGCCCGGCGCCGAGGAGGGCGCCAAGAAGAAGCGGCGGAAAAAGAAGAAGGGCAAAGCCGCCTCCGCGGGTAAGGGGCCGGAGCGGGGCCTGGAGACCCTCCCGCGGGCAGGGAGCGGGGCCGGGCACGGCCCTGCGGGCGGGGGCTAGAGTTAGTGTGGCGGGACTGGGGCGAATCTCCTTGGGGGCGGCGGGTGACAGTGAAGCCGCCTTGGCGGGGGGCAGCCGGGGCAGGGGCGCGTGAAGCGGCTTTTGGGGGCAGCCTGTGGGTGGGGGTGGGGTGCGAGAAGCGGCCGTGGAGGGGGGTTGGGGGGTGTGTGTGTGTGTGTGTGTGGCTGTGGCTGTGGCGGGACTGGGGGCAAGTCTCTCCTTGATCCGGGAGGGGGTTCTGGGAGCGTGCCTGCCACTGGGAGGGGGAAATCTGCCCTGGGGTCAGTCTGTCAGTGGTGGGCCACGATGAGACTGATACCGTAAAGGTTTTTGTGGCCTTGCTGTTGTTTCCCTCGTTCTCTGCTCCTGGTGCTTGTCTTTGAGGCAGGTGATGTGAGGTGCGTGAAGATCACTCAAAATAGCGGTTAAGATGGAAAGAGTCGTAGCATTGGCACAGGGACTGTGGGTTGCTCATACGTTTGTGTGAGAAAGTTCCTGTATGTTTCAGCTCACAGCCTGTTTCAGGGACAGTTTGCGGGGAGATTGTGAATGCTGTTTTGTACACAGTAATATCCACCCCTATGGCCAGAGATAAAGAGCATAATTTTGTTGCCTTAAAGTTTATCCCACAGGAGGGAGCCTTTCCCTGCTAACCTCCCAAATATTGTACATAGAGATCTGAGGTGAGGCTGTGCAAATAGTATAAGGAAATCACAATCTGAGTTTCTTTTAACAGGCTAGAAGTTAGAGATGAAGATATTTCGTGTTTATCATTATTTTCATAACACTTGTGTTATCTCCCTGGAGCAGGCTGGTGCTAGGGACAGCAGAATTATACAGACAGAAAAGAACTGTAGTTATTTGAACTATTGGATAATCTTACCTTTATGTGCAGGTTTTTATAATGGTTCCTTTCACCATAGTACCTAAGAGTTATTACGTGTTCGCTACTTTAGAAAAGGTGAGAAGTGCTCTGATATCTTCATAATGAGGGTGGTAAAAATATTCAGATTTTTTTTTGTTTAGGTTTTTATATCACAATTCAGAGCCATTTTATTGTGTTAAATCGCACTTTATTTTGCAAACAGGACAACAAGAAACAGAGAGAGAATTAGAAGGTGCTCTTGATGATGTGACAAAACAGTTGGATAAACAAACACTGGAGGAGAAGGAAAAAGATGATGATGATGAAGGCAAGTGTAACATTTTTATTTTTCTAACATCTAAAATGAAAGTCTATGAAGTGCTTGAAATTGTACTTTCTACGGCTGTCTAGTGTTTTCCAGTTTAAGTAATTTTTTCATGCAAAATTGTATATTTGCAGCATTTTTTTCTTCATATTCAGTGATTTGCTATCCTCATTCACTGTTGAGCAACATTATGTTACTTGAGCAAGAGGTTAAATTTCAGACAAACATTGTGCAAGCTGATAGCAAAAGTTGTAGCTGGTTTTTATCCTTATGGATTTATACCACAAAGGAGATCTTTTAGTCTGATATAGAACAAATAATATAGGGGAATGCTGGAGGAAGAGTCTGAGGAGATGCTATAATAAATAAGAGACACTATTATAAAACGTGTGTATTTCTAGTCACTGAAGAAAATTCTACCTGTAATCCTAGTTCTTGCACAAAAACCCAACTAAAGAAATATGAAACACACTGCAATACAGGTACACACTTTTGATTGTTGCCAATACGCATTCTAAACAAGTAGTATGTGAATCATTTTTTGTTTCTAATCTGAATTTAAACATACCTTATTTTATAAACATATTACATGTTTGAAAATAAAATAGAATTAACCTATTTAGTAAATTCATTTTTCTATGTAATAAAACCGTGCATTTAGCACTTGTCTGCTGAATTATCATTAAAGTGGCTCAACATCCTAAAGTGATCATCTTTAAATTCATCTCTTGGCAAACTACCTCTGGAGCTTTAGGTTTCAGAACATATTAAATTGGATATTAGTATCCAAAAACACTTAGTAGAAAGATGAAAAAAATTGCATTGGTGCATATAACACTAGACGACAACCTTTGATTCTGAACATACGTACAGTATCCAGGTCCATTTAATTGCTGTTCATAGTACTATGTTCTGATAAAACTGGATTTCTGATGGCTTACTTCAGGTGATGGGGTAAAGGAATATTAATGTTAATGTAATGTGTACGTTGTTACAATGATTGCTGTTGAGTCAGAATTCAGTGAGAATAATAGTGAATGCTTCATAGGGAAAAGAATTCCTGGCGGGGCGGGGGGAATTAGAATCCTTGGATATTTTATCTCGGGGAGAGTGGTGTTCTTCATAGATAAACTAGTACATTGAATTTCATTTTGCTCTCTTTTTTACAGTGTAGTTATCAATACTTAACCTTAAATTTAAAGTGGTATTCTCACTGAAATAACACTCTCCCTCTCTTCTGTACAAATTACTTGTAAATTGTTTTACAATATACACAAGTTAAATATCAGAATTTTTAATTTTTTGATTGCCTCTAGTGTCTTTTGCCTGACCCATTCTTTTCACACCACTTGAAATCTGTGTAATTGTGGGAAATAGCATAGAGACTGTGCCTGAAATCTGTTCCTGTTCGTTTTTCTTTAAAAAGTACTCCCATTTTTTGGCCATCTCCACAGTTGGGTAACCCTAACACTGCCCATTGGATGGGAAGAAGGGTTCGGAAAGTATTCACTACGGTTCTTCTGCATTCTGAATTGGGCTGGCAGCTTAGCTCATCTGAGATAATGGAAAGTATAGTTATTGTGTTTCTGAGGCTATGTCTACACTACGAAATTAGGTCAAATTTATAGAAGTCAATTTTTTAGAAATCGATTTTATACAGTTGATTGTGTGTGTCCCCATTTAAGACCATTAAGTCGGCAGAGTGTGTCCACAGTCCACCGCAGAGTGTGTCCACACAGAGGCTAGCATCGACTTCCGGAGCGTTGCACTGTGGGTAGCTATCCCACAGTTCCCGCAGTCTCTGCCACCCATTGGAATTCTGGGTTGAGATCCCAACGCCTGATGGGGCAAAAACATTGTCGTGGGTGGTTCTGGGTACATATCATCAGGTCCCCCTTCCTCCCTTTGTGAAAGCAACGGCAGACAATCATTTCGTGCCTTTTTTCCTGGGTTACCCGTGCAGACGCCATTCCACGGTAAGCATGGAGCCCGCTCAGATTACCGCGGCAGTTATGACAGTTCTAAACACCACGCGGATTATCCAGCAGTATAAGCAGAACCTGCAAAATCAGGCGAGTAGGCGACGGCAATGCAGTAAGGAGAGTGATGAGGACATGGACACAGACTTCTCTCAAAGTACGGGCCCTGGCAGTGTGGACATCATGGTGGTAATGGGGCAGGTTCATGCGGTGAAATGCCAATTCTGGGCCTGAGAAACAAGCACCCACTGGTGGGACAGCATAGTATTGCAGGTCTGGGACGGTTCCCAATGGCTGCGAAACTTTCACATGCGAAAGGCCACTTTCATGGAACTTTGTGACTTGCTTTCCTCTGTCCTGAAGCACCAGAATACCAAGATGAGAGCAGCCCTCACAGTTCACAAGCAAGTGGCGATAGCCCTGTGGAAGTTTGCAACGCCAGACAGCTACCGGTCAGTCGGGAATCAATTTGGAGTTGGCAGATCTACTGTGGGGGCTGCTGTGATCCAAGTAGTCAATCAACGCAATCACTGAGCTGCTTCTACCAAGGGTAGTGACTCTGGGAAATGTGCAGGTCATACTGGATGGCTTTGCTGCAATGGGATTCCCTAACTATGGTGTGGCGATAGATGGAATCCATATCCCTATCTTGGCACCGGAGCACCAAGGCAGGGAGTACATAAACTGAAAGGGGTACTTTTCAATGGTGCTGTGAACACTGGTGGATCACAAGGGACGTTTCACGGACATCAACGTGGGATCACCGGGAAAGGAACATGACGCTCACATCTTCAGGAACTCTGGTCTGTTTCAACAGCTTCAGCAAGGGACTTTCTTCCCAGACCAGTAAACAACCGTTGGGGATGCTGAAATGCCTATAGTTATCCTTGGGGACCCAGCCTACCCCTTAATGCCATGGCTCATGAAGTCATACACAGGCAGCCTGGACAGTAGTTAGGAGCTGTTCAACTATAGGCTGAGCAAGTGCAGAATGGTGGTAGAATGTGCATTTGGACATTTAAAAGTGCACTGATGCAGTTTACTGACTCTGTTAGACCTCAGCAAAACCAATATTCCCATTGTTTGCTGTGTGCTCCACAATATCTGTGAGAGTAAGGGGAAGACATTTATGGTGGGGTGGGAGGTTGAGGCAGATCGCCTGGCCACTGATTATGCGCAGCCAGACATCAGGGCGGTTAGAAGAGTACAGGAGGGCGTGGTACGCATCAGAGAAGCTTTGAAAACCAGTTTCATGACTGGCCAGGCTATGGTGTGAAAGTTCTTTGTTTCTCCTTGATGAAAACCCCCGCCCCTTGGTTCACTCTACTTTGCTGTAAGCTAACCACCCTCCCCTCCCCCCTTTGATCACCGTTTGCAGAGGCAATAAAGTCATTGTTGCTTCAAATTTATGTATTCTTTATTAATTCATCACACAAATAGGGGGATAACTGCCAAGGTAGCCCAGGAGGAGGGAAGGACAAGGCCACGCTGCACTTTAAAACTTATTGAATGTCAGCTTTCTGTTGCTTGGGCAGTCCTCTGGATAGAGTGGTTGGGTGCCCAGAGAATCTCTTCCCCTCCCGCCCCCCCACCGTGTTCTTGGGAGTCTGGGTGAGGAGGCTATGGAACTTGGGGAGGAGGGTGGTTGGTTACACAGGGGCTGTAGCAGCGGTCTGTGCTCATGCTGTCTTTCCTGCACCTCAACCAGACCCCAGAGCATCCTGCCTTCTGTCAGCAAGCTGACGCCACCTATCATCTTCAACTCGCCATCTATCTTCAACCCTCCACCTGTCCTCATGTTCATATTGTGCTTTCCTGGACTCTAACATTGTCTGCCTCCACGCGTTCTGCTGGGCTCTTTCAGTGTCGGAGGACTGCATGAGCTCAGAGAACATTTCATTGCGAGTGTATTTTTTTCGTCTTCTAATCTTCGCTAGCCTCTGGGAAGGAGATGGTAGTGTGAGCGTTGAAACATTTGCAGCTGCGGGAGGGGGAAAAAAGGGAGAGTATTAATCAAAAAGACACATTTTAGAGAACAATGGGTAGACTCTTTTAGGGTCTTGTTGTTAACATTCATAGCACATGTGCATTCGGTACAAGGTTGCATTTTGCCCCTTATATTGAGGGTCTGCTGGTTTGGTGTGAGAGATCACACACGCAGGGCCGGCGGGCAACAGAATTCGGCTTGCAGGCAGCCATGGTAAGCCACAGTCTTTCGGCTTCTTTAACCTTCATAACATGTGGGAATGGTTTCAAACAGCAGCACCCTCATTTCCCATACCAAACAGCCGTTGGGTTGGCCATTTAAAATGGGTTGGCAATTTAAAAGGAGGGGCTGCGGTTTTCAGGTTAACGTGTAGCACAAACCCTACTAACCCCCCCCCCCCCCGCCACCACCACACACACCCAATTCTCTGGGATGATCGCTTCACCCCTTCCCCCACTGCGTGGCTAACAGAGGGGAGGATTTCTGTTTAGCCACAGGCAAACAGCCCAGCAGGAACGGCCACCTCTGAATGTCCCCTTAATAAAATTACCCTATTTCAACTAGGTGACCATGAATGATATCGCTCTCCTGAGGATAACACAGAGAGATAAAGAATGGATGTTGCTTGAATGCCAGCAAACACCGGGACCATACGCTGCCATGCTTTCTTATGCAGTGACTCCAGACTACTTGCTACTGGCCTGGCATGGTAAAGTGTCCTACCATGGTGAATGGAATAAGGGTGCCCTCCCCAGAAACCTTTTGCAAAGGCTTTGGGAGTACATCCAGGAGGGCTTCATAGGGATGTCCCTGGAGGATTTCCGCTCCATCCCCAGACACGTTAACAGACTTTTCCAGTAGCTGTAGTGGCCGCAAATTAATCATTAAACACGCTTGCTTTTAAGCCATGTATTATATTTACTCACCAGAGGTCCTTTCTCCGCCTGGCGGGTCCTGGAGCCCACCTTGGGTGGGTTCGGGGGGTACTGGCTCCAGGTCCAGGGTGAAAAACAGTTCCTGGCTCTTGGGGAAAACGGTTTCTCCACTTGCTTGCTGTGCGCTATTTTCAGCTGCCGCCTCCTCCTCATCTTCCTCGTCCCCAAAATGTGCATCCCTGTTGCGTGATAATCCATTGACGGAGTCAAAGCACAGGGGTGGGGTAGTGGTGTCTACAGCTCCTAGAATGGCATGCAGCTCATCATAGAAGCGGCATGTCTACGGTTCTGACCCCGAGTGGCCGTTTGCCTCTCTGGTTTTTTGGTAGGCTTGCCTGAGCTCCTTAAGTTTCATGCGGCACTGCAGCAGGTCCCTGTTATAGACTCTGTTCTTCATGCCCTTGGATATTTTTTTCAAATGTTTGGGCATTTCGTCTTTTAGAACAGAGTTCTGATAGCACGGATTTGTTTCCTCATACAGCAATCAGATCCTGTACCTTCCATTCAGTCCATGCTGGAGCTCTCTTGCGATTCTGTGACTCCATCATGGGCACCTCTGCTGATGAGATCTACGCTCACCTGCAGCTTGCCACGCTGGTGAAACAGGAAATGAGTTTCAAAAGTTCGCGGGCCTTTTCCTGTCTACCTGGCCAGTGTATCTGAGTTGAGAGCGCTGTCCAGAGCGGTCACAATGGAGCACTCTGGGATAGATTCCAGAGGCCAATACCGTTGAATTGCGACCACACTACCCCAAATTCGACCCGGCAAGGTCGATTTCAGCGCTAATCCCCTCGTCGGGGGATGAGTACAGAAATCAATTTTAAGAGTCCTTTAAGTCGAAGTAAATGGCTTTGTCGTATGGATGGGTGCAGGGTAAGACATTAGCTGGCAAGTGAATAACATTAGCTACTGACCTCTTGAATTTTGCCAGTGTCTGCAGTGGTTAGCAAAGGGACCTGAAAGATTCTCTGACTTCCTGAGTTAGTGAACTGTATGCCAAGGCTGCTACTTTTTCTGATAGTGTTAATGGATTAAGCACCGTTCAAGGTCAAGATCAATGTGACACAGTTATTGTGATTGAAAGAAATAAGTACAGGCTATTCGGAGAGATTGACCACCTAAATGCTAAATACAGTTTTGATTGAGGACCTGGCAGGACAGATTAAAAAGCAGAAACAACAAGCTGTTTGTATCTATAAGATATCCTTAAAGATTATAAAACGAGATACTTAAGGCAGAAACTGGACTTTCTTTTACAGACTGGGTTTTAATTAAGTACTAAAATCTACACCCACTGCCGGACCCCAATGATCTAAAAATCACTTAACTTAGATTACATTGACCATTTTATATAAATCATTTGCCATTTGAAAGGCATGGAGATCTAGTGATTCCAATTTTTGCGCAAGGAATGCCCTGTCAATTGTTATAGATGAGCAAATACAGGGTTCTGAGTAAATATGACGAAAATAGCAACACTTTATATTCATAAGAAATTGAGACAACTTCTGGAATCAGTTTTTGGAGATGTGGAGAGTTGGAGTGGCTAGTGTTTGGATCTAGAACGGAGGTGGGCAAACTACGGCCTGTGGGACACTCGTGCTTAGCCCCATAGCTCCTGCCCCGGGAGGCTGTCCCCCAGCCCCTCCTCTGCTGTCCCCCCCCCCCCACAGCCTCACCTCGCTCCGCCGCTGGTGCAATGCTCTGTGAGCCTCTGGGGCAGCGCAGTTGCAGAGCCTGGCCTGACCCAGTGGTCTGTGCTGCATGGTGGAGGTGGTAGCGTGGTCCGGCTCCAGTCAGGCGGTGCAACTGTAGCACCGCTAGCCACCGGTGCTCCAGGCAGTGTGGTAAGGGAGCGGGGGGGGGGGGGGTTGGATAGAGGGCAGGGGAGTTCACGGTGGTGGTCAGAGGGCGGGGGTGTTGATAGGGGTCAGGGCGGGAACAGGGGGTTGAATGGGGGCAGGGGTCCCGGGGAGGGGCAGTCAGGAATGAGAGGAGGGGTTGGATGGGGTGGTGGGGGTCTGGGGGCGTTCAGGGGACAGGGGATTGTGAATGGGGCAGGGGTCCGGGGGGGGCCGTTTGGGAACGGGGTTGGATGTTGCTGGGGTCCTGGGGAGGGGGCACGATCCCCTCACCTAACCAGCCCTCCATACAATTTCCAAAACCCCATGTGCCCCTCAGGCCAAAAAGTTTGCCTGCCCCAACCTAGAAAGTGTAGGCAAATAGATGTGCAGAGTGATCAGCACTTCAGCTAAACATATTGTACAATGTTATATATAATCTTTGCACACATGGAGTAGGTAAACGTTACTAGATGTAGCCACATCATGTTAAGTAAATGTTATTTTTGGATAGAGTCAAACCATGCTGTAATCACTCTCCTGCTGTTGTTTCTTGCTGCTTTGATGCCATGTGCTCCTCTCTCTTCAAGCTCTGAAAATTTGTAGGAAGGAGTACCATGAATATTAGTCCCACTCCTGGGGTACCTGTCATTTATAACTTCTGCACAACTTATGTGGTGACCACCACATTGACTTTTGTGAGTTCTGTCATCACTGTTTTTCTGGTAAAGGAAAGTAACAGTTCTCTAAAGTGGTAGTCATTTCTTTCCAGCTGTATTGTCCGATATGATTCTTTCTAACCCCTTTTCTGCAGAGGCCTCATGTTAGCTAGATTCAGAGAATGGGATTTGGGATGGAAAGTACTCTATTTCTATCAAATTCCTCATAGGCTTCCTTTTTCATTGACTCACTTCTTAAATATGCCACCAACATAAAGGAACTATTCAGAGATACGCTATCAGCAGTGGTAATTTCAGAAGTATCTTGTTATATCTGAATCTGGAGTTGGGAAGGAATCTGCAACTGTTGGTGATTGCTTCTAGCTGTCTCTTACCTATTCAGCTTTCTTCAAAGTTTGTAGAGTCTATGAATTAGGGCAATTGTAACAAATCTGAACAACATCAAGTTCAATGCAGCTGAGGTAGAAGCAGCATTGGTCCCAGATGCAGTGTTGTACCTGGTTCAAAACTCATTCTTCTATTTGCTTGTGGCATAGTTTAAAAGTGATGTTCACATTTTAAGTGAAGTCAGATGTTTAACTTTCAGACAGAATTTGTATAAAACTGATTTTTCATTGCTTTGTACAAGCTGTAAACTCAGATGTCAGATACAGGTTGTCTCATAATTTGTATAAAATTGAGGTATCAGTTTTCTGAGTGTTCTTTAAGTCCTCTTACCTGGTAGTTTCTCAATAAGGTGCCATGATAATTTTTGTCCTACATTTAACTCTTTGAGGATTTGTATGTATATTTAAACACATTTCTTTTACAGATGGAGAGGGTGAAGGAGATGGAGCAACAGGGAAGAAAAAGAAGAAAAAGAAAAAGAAGAAAGGACGTAGGTGTCAATTACAACAATAATAAAGGGAATTTTCTCATAGTCTCACTTAAACTTATCCTACTCTATTATGGTTGCCCAATTAAAAATATGGGGGATGGCACACAACGTAGATCCTTGGCCAAGGCAGTCTGAAAGTTCTCTCTGGTGCCTCTGAATGCTGCACTGAGCATTAGCCAGGTCAGATGACTTGAGGGCATCATGGTACATGGTGTTCTGGGGATAAGCCCAAATTCTGGCAGGAGGCTCTTAAATATGCTCTGCTATTTTTGCTTTTCTTGCAGTTGATGATAATTTACAGCTTGCAGTATAAAACTTCTTAAAATGTTTACTCAACAGCTAAGGTGCAGACAGATCCACCTTCTATTCCAATATGTGATCTATTTCCCAGTAGCATATTTCCAAGAGGAGAAGAATGCGAATATCCACCAACACAAGATGGGTAAATGTTTCTGTTTTTAAGTCTAAAAATAACTAAGTTTAAAAAATAAATATGTCTGATCTGAAAGAACTTCTGATATGCAATGAAAGACTTAATTTTCTTGCTGCTTTGCTTGACTAATCCTTAATGCAGATTGTGAACAAAATTGATGGTAATGCCTCTTTACTGGATCATCTAACAAGTTCTTCCACAGAGGTCATCAGGTCAGAAATGTTCTCCCTCCTGACCCTTTAAACTCATTGGACTGAATTTATATTTTACTCAAATATTTGTGTAGCTTCCTTTCTTGTGGAGTCCCTAAATAAACTAAAATAACTGCAGTAGCATGTGTGAACTTCCTTGATCCTCTTTATAGGATGTTAATTGTGAAGCATAGTGATGACTGGAGTTGGGTGAAAAACATAGAAAGTGGGGGGAGCAGGGGAGTATTTGAACACATGCAAATAATATGATTTTTACAATCTTTTACTTGCTATCCGCAGACTTTCTTAGGAGCAGACTTTTTTTTAGGTGTAACATTAATGGAAAAAGTGTGTCTAATGTCTGAATATTTATACCCTGATGTCAAGTTCTTTTCCTGTTTGTTTAAAAAAAAAAAAACGTGCCTGCTCATGTAGCAGAAGTAATGCCATGAGACTTAGGTGACCATCACACACATAGTTAACTAACAGAAAATGCAGTAAAATTTGTTGAAAACATTGTTAATGAAATAGTGTTCACAGCTCTAGCAATATCTCTTTTAAATGGCTTTTAAATTTAAGTCACATAATGTTTATGCCTGCTAATGTTATAAGTATGCCTAAGGTTACTGTAGCTGAAAGATTTGAGAGAGAAATATTTTTATCTGTTTACTTTTATGAAGTCCTGTTAACTACCTGTAGTACTTTTTACTTTCTGTACTTTATATAGTCAGTTTCACTTGTTTGAGTCTGTCACAGCAATGTAGAAGTGAAAGTTTCGAAAACAAAATGTGATTTGTAAAATCACAAACATTGGTAAGGGAACTCATGGACAGGTGCAGTACCTAAATGAAAAGTAGCTTAATTTTTTGAAGTTGCTTAAATTTCAGGTTGATAGTGTTCCTTTAAAATGTGTCGTAAGTCAAAATACAAAGCATATGCTTTAGACTGAGCATCCTATGCCTCTCCACTCATGTGCTCCTACTAAAAACAACTCCACATAGTTTCAAAGCGATTTTCTCTTCAGTTGGTTCCACATATAGATTTTAATAATTTGATACGTTTTAGCCAGCTAAATGCAAAAATTTACCAATTGTTAGGTTTCTTTTGTTTAACAAGGGATGATTATCTAACCCCAACAAAGGGGGGGGGGGGGAATTGTTGATTTGTGAAAGGCTTGAAAGTTCAGTGGGGCTGCCTCCTGTGGCTTTCCAGGCTTAGGTGAACAACTTTTTTGAGGGCAGAGAATTGTATAGAAATTCTAAGGTGTTTATTTGAAACACAGTCAATAAATATTGCAGTATTTGTGAATGGATACTTGATTTTTCACGGCTATGACGGACATAACTTCTTGAACAATGGAAGATGAAATAGTTTGAGATAACTCTCCCATTTTAAAAAGTGACCCATACACAATAGGTGTGGCTTTCAAACTGAATCAAAGAAGATAAGGAACTTTGAAGTCATTTAGTTAGTTTACCCACCCACTGTTACCAATCAGTAAGGCTGCGAGTCTGTCACAGATTCTGTGACCTTCCGGGACCTCTGTGACTTCTGCAGCTGACAGGTGCGACTGACCCCAGGACTGCTCGGGCGGCCCTGAGGCCAGCTGCTCCGCCCCTTGCAACAGCAGTGGTCATGGGCCGCCCCGCACCAGCAGCAGTGGAACTCCTGCACTGCATGGCGGTCCCGGGCCAGCAGGGCTGTCCGCTGCCAGCAGTGGCAGGTGCCCCAGAGCCCGCCCCCTGAGCACCAGCTGGTGCCCCGGAGACCCCGCTCCAGAGCAGCAGCTACACCCCCCCGGAGCACCCGAGAAAACCAAAGATTTAGTCAGAGGTATTTATAGTACAAGGTCAGGACAGGTCATGGGGCCATGAATTTTTGTTTATTTCACGTGACCTGTCCATGACTTATGTTAAAAATGCCCATGAAAATCTTGGTTATGTCCTACTGGATACATTTGGGTAATTTTAGATGATATAAGAGAAAATGTGGAAAATAAAACCCTATGCTCTTAGTGTTCCTAAACCTCCAACTGCCAGAAGCTGGGACTGGCTGACGGGTTGGATCATTCAATAGTTGCCCTGTTCTGTTCATTCCCTCTGAAGCATCTGGCACTATCCACTGTCAGAAGACAGGATATTGGGTTAGATGGACCATTAGTCTGATTCATTGTGACCATTCTTATGTTCTAAGTCACTTTAAAGACTATTACACAGTACAGTAGGGCCTCATCAGTCATTTTTTTTTAACCTCTACTCAGGCTAAATTTTCCTCTGCTTTCTTTTTCTTTTCTCTGAAATAACTTCAGTTTGTCTTCCTGCGATTGAGATTCTCAGAAATGAATATAACATAATCTAGTGTGGTCTTGCTAGATTATTATGGAGAGGGGTTATCGCCCCTGAAGTTATGCTTGGGCACTTTTAGCATAAAATTGCATTACTTTTTTTGGTGTCATGTTGTATTGAAGGCTCATAGAACTTGTTGTCCACTCTCATGTTACTTGTTTTTTTTTTTTTTTTTTTTTTTTTTTGCATTACGGGTGAATAATTGATTTTTGGATTACTTTTTATCACGTACATTAATTTTGAATTTTTCCATTTCATTTCAATTTCATTTTATTTCCTGCCTGTGTTTCTAAACTCTACTTTCTTTTCAAGAATTTCTCTTCTCTGGTCTTTACATACTAAGATGTGACATTGGGGAGATTTAATTAACATGCTGTCAAAATCTCTTTACCTCTTTCTCCTATCCCATGTTACTGATGAAAGTGTCAAAAATAAGAGTGCATATATAACTTATTTTTTGAGGTGCCCCCAGCTGCTGAGTCATCCCTCCAACATTTCATCCACCTTGCTCGCTGTTCTGAGCCTTCATGTGCATTCCCACTGCTTTGAGCCCCTCATGCCTGTACCAGCTCCATCCTCCTCCTTGCCACTCCATGTCCCTGTTAAATTTGACGGTGCCCATGGAGCACTCGGAAAGTGGTGGGGCTGTGCAGAATGCCTGTACCATCTGGAATCAGGAAGGGGCAGGAGAGTGGAGATGGAACATTCTTACCCCAGATCTGGGCCTAATGTAGGGGAAAGAGTCTTTACATATCCATCTGCAGCTTAGGATGCTCAGAGATGTATGAAGTGGCCCATTCATCTCAATACATTCTCAGCTAAATGAGAACACCCCAAGGGAATAAAGCCTAAAACAATAGCTCCAAGGTGTGTGAACTGTGCAATTCATCTCAGTGGGTGTTTCTATTCTTTTCTGAGCTCGTTATATGCAGCAAGCGTTCCCATTCTCAACCCCTCACTTTCGTCTCAGCACCATGGGCTTGGAGCATGCTCTGAACAGGCCTGTTTTCAGCTTCCCATGCAGAGAAGCAGGACTTTTCCAGAACCTGGCTCATATGAGAAGTAAAGGAAACAAGGGCGGGGCACTCCAGTTCCATGCACACACATTAGAGAAGAACGCAGGGCTCACAGGCTCTGTGTCACTCAGGTCCTTGTTACCCATCCATCTGGCCTGAGACTTCCAACCCATCTCTTGTAACACACATTCCCATTTATCTCCCTGTCCATCCCTGCACTCTCCCAGTCATTAGAATCATAGACTTTAAGGTCAGAAGGGACCATTATGATCATCTATTCTGACCTCCTTCACAACACAGGTCACAGAATCTCACCCACCCACTTCTGTAACAAACCCATAATCTATGTCTGAGCTATTGAAGACCTCAAGTGGTGATTTAAAGACTTCAAGGTGCAGAGAATCCTCCAGCAAGTGACCCATGCCCCAGGCTGCAGAGGAAGGCGAAAAACCCCCAGGGCCTCTGCCCTTGAGGAAAATTCCTTTCCGACCCCAAATATGGTAATCAGCTAAACCCTGAGCACGTGGGCAAGACTCACCAGCCAGACACCCAGGAAAGAATTCTCTGTAGTAACTCAGATCCCATCCCATCACAGGCCATTGGGCATATTTACCGCTAATAGTCAAAGATCAATTAATTGCCAAAATTAAGCTATCCCATCATACCATCCCCTCCATAAACTTATCAAGCTTAGTCTTGAAGCCAGATATGTGTTTTGCCCTCACTGCTCCCCTTGGAAGGCTCTTCCAGAACTTCACTCCTCTGATGGTTAGAAACCTTCGTCTAATTTCCAGTCTAAATTTCAGTCTAATTTCAAGTCTAATTTCAGTCCCCACGTTTTCCCACACTGTGCCGGTCCCCCGCCCGCCCATATTACCTAGGTCTGCATTAAAAATATTAAGAATCTAAGCACGTTAGGAGCACGTCCTGTTTATGGGGGTTGGGAGAGCCCTTGATCTTAAGCACATTCAGGTTGGTTCAGGAGATGCTCCTAATCATCCTTCATCTTCTCTCTAATCAGTACAAATTGATTGATTAGTGCTGGTGCTCTACTGTAGTAATCCCCCAGATGGCAAAGTTGCAACATGCCCAGCAATCATTTTCATGCCTCTCTGTGGAAAGTATATAAATTATTATCTGTTTATGAGGATCCTGAACTCAACCAACTCATGGTCACTGCCTCCCAGATTCCCATCCACTTTTGCTTCCCCCACTAATTCTACCCGGTTTGTGAGCAGCAGGTCAAGAAAAGCGCCCCCCCTAGTTGGCTCCCCTAGCACTTGCACCAGGAAATTGTCCCCTACGCTTTCTAAAAACTTCCTGGATTGTCTATGCACCGCTGTATTGCTCTCCCAGCAGATATCAGGAAAATTAAAGTCACCCATGAGAATCAGGGCATGCGATCTAGTAGCTTCCGTGAGTTGCCGGAAGAAAGCCTCATCCACCTCATCCCCCTGGTCCGGTGGTCTATAGCAGACTCCCACCATGACATCACTCTTGTTGCACACACTTCTAAACTTAATCCAGAGACACTCAGGTTTTTCCACAGTTTCATACCGGAGCTCTGAGCAGTCATACTGTTTTGTCAGATCTACAGGGAAAGTGTTCTTAAAATGAACAACATGTGCTAAGTCATCATCCGGGACTGCTATAACATGAAATATATGGCAAAATGCAAGTAAAATATAGCCAGAGACATACAATTCTCCCCCAAGGAGTTCAAATGTAATTAAGGCATTATTTTTTTAATGCACGTCATCGGCATGGAAGCATGACCTCTGGAACAGTGACCAAAGTATGAAGGGGCAAACAAATGTTTAGCATATCTGGCATGTAAATACCTTGCAATGCCAGCTACAAAAGTCCCATGCGAGCGCCTATTCTCACTTTCAGGTGACATTGTATATAAGAAGCGACAGCATTATCTCCCATAAATGTAAACAAACTTTGTTGTCTTAGCGATTGGCTGAACAAGAAGTAGGACTGATTGGACTTGTAGGCTCTAAAGTTTTGCATTGTTTTGCTTTTTAATGCAGTTATGTAACAAAAAAAATCTACATTTGTAAGTTGCACTTTCACAATAAAGAGATTGCACTACAGTACATGTATGAGGTGAATTGAAAAATATTGTTTCTTTTGTTTATAATGTTTACAGTGCAAATATTTGTAATAAAAAATAATATAAAGTGAGCAGTGTACACTTTGGATTCTGTGTTGTAATTCAAATCAATATATTTGAAAATGTAGAAAAACATCCAAAATATTTAATAAATTTCAATTGGTATTCTATTGTTTAACAATGCAATTAATTTAATACTCCGATTAATTGCAATATTTAAAATCGTGATTAATTTTTTGTTAATTGTGTGAGTTAACTGCAATTAATTGACAGCCCTATTAAGAACCCATTAATTTTTGTAAAATACTGTTTTTTGTGGGGAGGGTTGTATGTCAGGACCACTTCTCAAATGATCCCAAATTTGGATCACTAACACTACCCAGCACCCCATAAGGCAAAGCAAATATCAAGACAATCTGAGTAAGCATGTGGATCTCAGAGCACTTAAGAGTTGTCCTTTAAACAGAAAATGCTTCTCAACCTTATGTATACTAAAGTTGGCATTCTGCTATAATAAAGTTCGAAACTTTCTTTGAAATACTGACAAGATTCAGTTTGGAGCCAGTAATACCAGTACATGAGAATACTGTAGTTCATATTCACATTTGTTGTATTTTGTGCATTTTTTATGGCTTAAATGTTCAATTTTAACTATAAATTTTGAAATTTATGTAAACTTTTAAGGCTTTTTGAAATCCATACGTTTTACAGAAAATTTGATTTCTACAATATTTATGCTATTTTAGCAGTAGTTCTAAATATGGTAAGCATAACCTAGAGAAGTAGACTTAGTATTTACTGAAGGACCATTTAAAAACAAATCAAACTACACCATTTTCTTACGCTGCTACGCCTGATTAAGGCGAAGTTGTAATGTCCTTCTTTCTTTCGCTTTCTGGGAGAGGCAGATAATTAGGATAACTTTGGTCTCTGGGGGACATTAAACAGCTGCCCAGACCATATATCTTACTCACTGTTTTTTCTTAAATCCTCAGAACTAATAGATGAAATAAATTTCAATTGTATAAACTTAGAATAAGCAAGAGCAATCAAATCCTGGATGCCCTTTAGAGCATTTATGTATTCAGATATAAAATGGAGTAGGGAGAAATTCTGTTTCTCTGATTTGTTCCAGCAAAAATTCTTTTTTTATTTTGTCACTTATAGATCTGGTGTGTACTAGTAACCTAGTTTTTCTGTTAGGTTCCCATAAGAGGGTATCCTTTGTGCACTTCATGTTAATACATTAGTCTGTATTCTGATTTTGGGCTGTGGGCACCAAGTCCTTCACAATGAAATTAAGTCGTTTTGTCCAGCACATCCAGATCTTACGTTTTAAATTTTATTTGAATGTTTCAGTTTTTATGCTTGTTTTAACATTTAGAGCAGTTTCTGCTGAGTTATTGCCCATAGTGACTTAAATTATGACTTTCAATTCCTTCAGTTAGTCTTGTCCAGATACAGTAGAACATTGTTTATCCAACTCTCCAGTATTCAGCTCTCCATATTAACCAAAGAGCCAGCGCACACAGGTCCAGTAGTGCATGATCTCTACTGTTGCTGCAACCTTGTACTTTCCCATTGTCCAGATTATCTAACTTTTTTTTATTCTGATCTGGCCCCAATTAGATCGGGATTTAAGTTCCAATTAAATTTCTTCTGTTTTAGCACCACAGAATGATTTATTGTTTTGTGCATCCAGTAGCCTACTTTGAATCTGATGGCTGGTTGGCTGATTCACCAACTGGGGAGGCTGAAACTGTGCTCCAAACAGTATAATTTCAATTTTTTTTTTACTCAGGGCTTTTCTTAACTTAGAAACTAAGATTCAGACCAAACAAACAAATCTGTTTTTGCCCCTCTGGTCTTGTTTTAGTGCTTGTATCAAAGGGCTTCATAGTCCTTGCAGCCCTTCTAGAGCTTCACAGCTTTTGCTAGCTGAGGATTCCTCCCCAGCCATCTCCTGTTTTCTGCCGGTGTCTTCCCCTCAGACCTTTGCCCTAAGGTTCGGAGCCCCCTCCTGTGTCCTTCTCTGTCCTTGGGTGTCTTGTCTGCTCCACTGTGGAGGAGACAGGAATCCTTAGGTGATTACCTGTAGGCACATGACTAGGAGCAGGCACATGACCTGCATCTACAGGGCCCAAGGGCTGTCACTGGTGCATGAGGATGAGCGCATTTGCCCTGTTACATGAGCTTTTCGCCATTATTCTCGTGTCTGCATTTTCTTAGCTTTTTCCATACCTATTAAATGTTCTCCTCTAGTTCTAACATTACATTCATTTTGAGAGACTGAGTATAAGCTAACTAAAATGAATGAGAACCTTGAGTTTTCAAAACATATCCGAGGGAACTTTTGCTCCTTTTCCCCACTTCAGCAATACTCTCAGTATCTCCAAAATACCTTTCTACAAAGATCATCTCTGCTTTGTAAATAACGTTACGTAAAAGGTTTAGAGCATCTGATCTGATTGGATAATGGAAAGTAATCCAGATGGCGATTTAAGAGCATCCAGTGTTCAACCACAGTTATTTGTCTCTATTCGGTAGACACAATCATATTGAAACTTTACCAGTGTCAGTATCCTCTGGTTCTCTATAAGGCCATCTCATTTCCCAAATCAGTGTGAAAGATGAAGAAAAGATCTAAACATTGCTAGAGTAAATAACTTGGGATCCTTGTTTCCTTCGGGAGATAGGTCATCCGGTCCATATAGTCTTGTTCAACTTGCAGAACTGAATTTCTTAGATTTGTGCAGGATAACAAAATAGGCATAATTTCCTAATCTAATAGGACTGAGATCTGCGTCTCCATGTATTCTCACTGGGAATTCTTTCACCATGCTTTTGCAAGTTTTTATGAGATGATTATGAGGTTTTGTAGTTGAATCATTGTTAGTTTTGTATTTTCTATATTTTTTAGATATTGTGAAAGGTCTTGCTGTGAATCTAAGTATGAAAAGACTGTGGTTTAAAGACAAATTATATGACGTGTAAAACTTCCTGGGAATTATCCACAAAAGAATAGATTGTTTCCTCAAGGCAAAGTGCCTTTTCTGGGGTTACTGAAGTATGTATTTCATGTAGCGTTGCTCACTTCTAAGAGATGCTTACCTTTCATATAATGTGAAACGTTTGTGTTTTTTTAACTCTAATTTTTGAAAAGCATTTTTAGTGGCTGTGCACAGCCAATGGCTATTACTAATATAGAACATAACAAGCACCATAGGTATGAATAGGAGTCAATATGTCCTATAACCCTGAGACTTATTGTTACTGAATATATTGTGACTATCAAGATAATGTCATTTGAATAAGGTGTTTCACTTCAATTCGTGGTATAAAAGGGTTTCCTAAAAAGGATTAATATTGTTAATCCAATTAGAGTAGGAGGATGGAGGACTACTAGGTTTCCAGTGTTAACAGATTCTTTGTCCATTGGAAGAACCAACCAGGTACACTTCATGAATAGCTTTTGATTCACCTCTGTGGAGGTGAATGTGACCATCATTGGTCAGAGACATGTTCCAATTTATTTATAAAATAACCACTTTGTTCACCTAAGTTGTTTTTAGCATACTAGATAATGCAAATAATAGGGTTTACCCAGAGCATATGAATTGATGGCCCAAGAGAAATGACCCTCCTACTCTCCAGGAATTAAATATCTAGATACAGATTTACATACAGACTGACGCAGAGAATACAGATTATAAAAGTTTGGACAACGTTTCTAATTTATTAAGAAATGACATCCTGTTTTATCATTTGTTGAGTTGTGAAATGCAACCAAGTACTGAAGAATCAAGAAGTATGTATTTTGGTCAATTTTCTCTAGCCTTTATATATGACTATTTGTAAAAGCTATTTTAGTTATGCATCTCTTTTGTACCTAAAACAATCTGCTATTGAAGAAGAGCATGGCTTGCTAAACTAGAAATACTTCCTTTACATAGTTTGCTTTCAGCAAATCTACTCTTGAATTGCACTCCTATTTTTTATTTAGATATTCTAAAATCCAAGTGCTGATCTGGCATTTTTGGCTTAAGCAAAAAGAAAAGGAGTACTTGTGACACCTTAGAGACTAACACATTTATTTGAGCATAAGCTTTCGTGAGCTACAGCTCACTTCATCGGATGCATTCGGTGGAAAATAGAGTGGGGAGATTTATATACACACACACAGAACATGAAACAGTGGGTTTTATCATACACACTGTAAGGAGAGTGTTCACTTAAGATGAGCCATCAGCAGCGGGGGGGGGGGGAGGAAAACCTTTCATGGTGACATTAGGAAGATCACCGATGGATTGTAGTTTCCTCAGGAAGTCAGTGGTGTCTCGAAGATAGCTGGGAGTGCTGGTAATCCCCCCTCCCCCGCTGGTGTTGGCTCATCTTAAGTGACCACTCTCCTTAGAGTGTGTATGATAAAACCCATTGTTTCATGTTCTCTGTGTGTGTATATAAATCTCCCCACTGTATTTTCCACCGAATGCATCCGATGAAGTGACCTGTAGCTCACGAAAGCTTATGCTCAAATAAATTTGTAAGTCTCTAAGGTGCCACAAATACTCCTTTTCTTTTTGCGAATACAGACTAACACGGCTGCTACTCTGAAACTTGGCTTAAGCAGTTAGCTATAACTTAAATCTGCTTTGAACTAGATAAAGTACATGTCAGAACATTTCCCATAACAGGTAATTATTTTCACTTTATATATGAAGAAGCAAGATTATTTCTTGATCATAGGTCTTCTCGTGCTTCCAGTGAAGTCAATGAGTTTTTTCCTTTGATTTCCTTGGGAGCAGGAACATCTCCTAGATTGTAGCAACCTATAATATGGTATTTAAAGAAATGCTGTCAATTCAAATGTCTTCTAGTTGAGTAATCAAAAAATAATTTGTTTTCCTGATAGAGCACCATTTAAAGGGCATATATAGATTTTTTTTTTTTTAATTTAAATTAATTTTATAAGATTCTTTCTGCTGTTGTTGATATGGCTCTCTTCCCAGGGGGACAGTGCATGTGCCGCAGAATAAGTGTGCTGTCTATATGCCTACCTGCTGATGCTTCAGTTTGTTTAATCTTTGCCACTGTTACTGTTAAAGCACTCCTGGAGAGCTTGTGGTGAAGAGTGCATGTGAGCTCTTCCCAGAGCTGTGCATGGGAGTGATGTCCTCATGCTAGTGTGTGCAATAAGAACAACTGAATATTAGCAAAATAGGGAAACTGACGGTATGCAGTGCTGCCAAATGCATACAGCAAACTGAAAAACAGAATATTCTCTAATCTAGGTACAGAATTTTGTTATGAAAATGATTTTTCAAGCTGACTCTGACTCTTCAAGGGTGATTTTGCACTTGTATTTTTAACCCTTGCTGTTAGATACTTTTTCAAAAATTTATTTTGGACTGGATTTTCTTATTGCGACCTAGAATGTATATTTTGTGTGTGGAGAGTTAACTAATAGAGCAAAACAGGTTAATTGAATTTAGGGGGGGAAATCTACCAGATGATGGATTTTTTTTTGTTTGATTTAACAGTGGCTTTGTTTTTAAGTTTTAAACTTGGCTTTGGCCCAAATTTCAGGAAGACATGGCAAAATGGATTTCTCTGAGCTTTTGTACATACATTAATTTCAATACAGGCTGGAACAATTTTTTTCAGGTTGAAGGTTTGTAAAACCAATTTGAAAATTTTGACTGCCATTTTAGATTAAAATGTATAATGATTTAAATTTTATAAATGCATTTTTTTTATAAATATCAATGCTGGTAGGGTATCTTAATTTAATTTTACAAAATTGATATAAATAAAAACCAAAATATTGAAAATGAAGGCCCTGATCCTGGGGGAAGAAAACACAAGCAGATATGTAACTTTACTCAGATTAGTCCCATTGAAGTACTGGGATTCTTATGCTTAAAGTTAAGCGTGTGCATAAATGCTTGCAGGATTAGGAACTAAAATTGTATTTTTACTACTTTTGTCTTAGTATCCCAGTCTTTAGCACTTCAGAACAAAATTGCTTCAGTGTTAACAATGAAAAGTTAAACATTCAATACATTAACAAAGTTTACTGTGCACTCGTACAGAGAGGTCCAAATTTTCAAGAGTAAGAGCTGAAAGGCAGGCACCTGCCAGTAAGTGAGAGAGTGATTTTTCAGCAGCACCTAAATTACTTAGCAACACAAATCCCGGTGACTTCAAACTGCAGATTCTTATGGGGAAATAGAGCCTGGCAGAAGCATTGCAGTGTTCTTGACTTGTAAAAGAAGTTCAGTATATCAGAAGATGGGGTTACTTGCTAGGCTTTTTGCTTTATCAATGTTGTGTTCACATTATTCTCGTAGTAATGATGTTAATGAGGTTCTGGACTTTTCAACATAGATGAGTCTTTTAAGTGTAGGAAAAACTTTGTTACATATAAACAAGTTGAGAGAATCTATCTTTACTTTCTTCCCATTTTATAGTCTTAAATTGCTGAAGGACTAGCAACAAAAATAAGTAGATTTTTAATTAAAACCCAGTAATTTAAAATATTTTTTTTAAAATGTTTATCCTTCCTGTTTGAACTCACAGGCATTCAGATGGGGAGAATTTAATACCTGATTAAATATCCAGATCACTTGTATGGTCTTCACAGAGTTTTGAACTTGGAGCACCTCTCAGTATGCTTTGTTTGCCACATTAACAGTATCTTGACAGGTCACTTGCACATCAGTTAAAGCTAGTTGTATAATAGATTTTATATAACTCAATAAGTATTGTTTGTATTATAATAGAGTCTAGAGGTCCCTTTCCCAAAGAGCTTATAGTCTTAAGTAGACAATATAGACAAAGGGTTGGAGGAGATGCAGCAGCAGTACAAAGAGGTGAAGTGACTTGCTCAAGCAGGCTTGTGGCACATTAGAACCCTAGTATCCTGACTGAGTCCAGTGCACTGTCCCCTAGACCATGAAAGATCCCAATACGATACGCAGGCAACTGTTAAATTTTTGTTCTATTTCTTTGAAAGACATTTGATGCTTCATATGATGAGTGGGTTTTTTTGTGGGTTCTTGTATTGCACTCATTGCTGTGATATTTATGCATCTGTGGATAAAAAGGAAACATAACAAAAAGCTGCTAATGCAGCATTAAATTGAGAATCTAGTAGAATGGTCTGAAAAGTTGCCAGACCGAACTTAACTTGTCCATTTGCATTTTGACACTGCAGTAGAATCATTACTAATCACAAAATGCTGGGCAGTGGTCCTGCTTGACAAATACAGTAAGAATATCAATCACGTAACTTTAGCATTCGTTACACACACAGTACATAGCATTTTTGTATTGTTGCATGTGTAATGAAGGACCATATATGCATACACATAAATGGATAGTTATTGTTGCTGTAGGAACCTTATTTTCACTCAGGTCAGGAAGTTCAGTCTTCATTGCACAAGCAGCAATTGCTGGGCTAGATTCTCTCTTGTGCTGAGATTCTTCATGACACAAGCGAGGGCACTATCAGCAGTCACAGGTTCCTGATTCTGTGGCTGGTCCACCCAAGCACTTCTGCTGCTCTAATTTACATCATTTGAGTAGGGACCATATGCTAGCTGAAAATCAGTGAGGCGCAGGTGTACTTCTTTCCATCTCCGCACCAGGGTGGACAGTTGGCTGTGGAGGCAGCCTTTACATCTTATTGCCACTAAGAGCTACTTTCTGCTAGGGGACTTCCTCGTTCATGGTGACGCATCTCTAAATTTTTCTGTCATGACAGCATTGCATAGCTTAAAGAACTCCAGTGTTTTATTATTAAACACTGTGAATAGATAGTCTTTTCTGTTCTATATACGTTAATGAAAAGCAAGGAAATACTATGGAAATGTCACTGTTGTGTTAGTCGGTGGATCTGAATTTGGTAGAGGTAGTCAAGGCCCTGAATTTGGTAGAGGCAGGAAGCTTTCCTTCTTTCTTTTTTAGCTGAAAAAACTTCTGAGATTTCTTTATACTTGGAGCTGTTTTTTCCCTCTGATGAATTAAAAACTCGTTATTGGGGAGAACGTGTAGTTAGGTGCATTTCATTGGCAGATCAGTTTCAGGATCTGTAGACGTAAACAGCACTCCCCATTCCCATTGACTGTTTCTCTGGCTTTTTCTTTTACCTACAGACTCTCTCCCCTTCTCTATTGGAGGGGTTCCATCCCAGGATGGAATAGGATGCGATGTTGTTGAAAGTGCTGTCTTTTCAATAGCATAACACTGGAGTCCAAACTACTTGTCTATTTAAAGACCCCATAGTGATACTTGTAAGAATCAGGGTGTTCTGGCTAACTTCCAGTTGTAATAATTGGAGTGTGAATTTATATAGGGTTTTTTAGCCTGCGAAAGCTTATGCTCAAATACATTTTTTAGTTTCTAAGGTGCCACAAGTACTCCTGTTCTTTTTGCAGATACAGACTAACACGGCTGCTACTCTGAAATATAGACAGTTTCTGTAGCTGCAGGATTTTTCTTCACTTCCTTTCTTGAACTGTTGTGTGACTCTGCTGTGTCCCACCCCAGAACTGGCTGTTACAGTGATGGGAGAAGTAATACCTAAATTTCTGCTGAATGATATTGAGCTGGCTGAGCCTCAACCAGATGAGGAGGAGGTGATGGTGATGGGTTGTGGTAAGCAGACTGAGGAGATGACTGAGGTAATAGCCCTTTTGAGGGAGTACATCTGCCACCAGTCATCAGAGTTTGCAAATTCTTGCTAAACATCAGACCTCAGCTTCTACTAGATGTTTGTAGTTCAGCAGTAACCAGGCTGGCTTTTTACCATCTGTAATGGGGCAGAAGAATGCAACTTTACTTTCAAAAGGAGACATTACAAACTGTTACTCATGTCTTTCTAGCCTCAAGATTAGACTGTTGTAGTGCATCTACATGAAGCTATGGCTTAAAACCATTTAAGGACTGAAGCTAATGGAGAATGCAGCACCTTACTTATTGATTGGAGCATGTTGCTGAGAGCACATGGCTCTGAGATCTGCACTGGGTTTATTTTAGTCTCTGGATAGAATTTAAGATGTTGATCATGACATGTAAAGCTCTAAATGGTCTCTGACCTGCCAGTCTAAAAGATGCCACAAAAACTGTTTATTTCATGGCATTTGGGGGAAAGTTAGCATAAGTTCCTGGGAGACTAAAGGGGGATTGATTTACTGGCTGACTGAGTTAATTCATTATTTGGATATGATTTTTTTTCTGCTGGATGATCATATAGGATTGTAAATCAGATTAATTGTTTGGGTGCCTGGAGTTTTTTTAGTGGGCCTCCTGTAGTCTTTAAAACAAAAATAAGTATCTTTCATACCCCAAAGGGGCATTGAGAGTTAATTATTTAGTGACTGTGTAAGCATTTAGCAATCCTCAGATCAGACTTCTAATGAATACTGTAGTGATTGGTGGTGGTGGTTTTAATTTTAACACTTGTACATCATGTTTACTTCCAAGGCGAACTGCTGCTTGGAGAACTACAAGCGATGAAAAGAAAGCACTAGATCAAGCCAGTGAAGAGATTTGGAATGATTTTCGGGAGGCTGCTGAGGCACACAGACAAGTGAGGAAATATGTTATGAGCTGGATCAAACCTGGAATGACAATGATAGAAATCTGGTGAGGATAATGACATTTTCTTGGAAGACACTATTATAAAAACTACTTTTTGTAGCCAGGGGGTTGTCAAAATGTCTCACTTAATTTGACTGCATTTTGTATGCTCTGAGTTCAGGGTACTTTTTGGTGGGTTCTTGCAGTGTCTCCCATTTATTCCTTTCATTTCCTCTTGTCTATAGAGTCCATCAGCACCATTTCTTTAGTCAGTGGAGTTCTTAGTCAGTCATTTCTTTAGTCAGTATTGAGTTCCCATACTAACTTGACCATTGTATTTATCTATTTCTCACTTTAGCACCTGAGTTGTATGTTTTTAGGTTCTGTACCTCTACTGTTCTTGTACAGAAAACTTCCTCAGGGTGCCAGGAGCAGCAGCATGTGACTCGGATAGTGGCACAAGCATCTCTTCTCAGTTCCTGCCAGCATTTCCAGTAAAATACTGTGTGTAGGAGCAGCATAGGTGCAGTCTACTGTTAGGAATGGGAAAAGAGGCACAAAGCTAGCATGTACACACATACCCCGCACAGCACTACCTTTCCTGCATATTACTGCTTCCTCACTAGCATCGTTTTCATTCTGCTCATGCTTCTGCTGGAAAAGCAAGTGCAATCCTCCTCCTGTGACATTCTCACCTGGGAGCTCAGAAATTAAAACTTTTGATTGTCAGGGTTAATGTTAAAAAGAAATAATTATCCAGGTAATCTTTCTTCTGAGTCTGTGGCATTTGATACTGGGATGTGGGATAAACTGCAGTGATGTGAGTCACGGTTTACACCAGAGGGCTGGCACTGATGTAGCTGTATCACTGTAGCTAAACCAGTGGCTAAGAAAACCAGTGTAGGCAAGGCCCAAGAAAATATACATAATGCAACAAGCTTTAATTTTACCCCCTTAGCTATTAATATATGGAAATGATATATTATTTTTTGATTGAATTACCTTTTTTGAGTAGTTGGAAAATCCGTTTGATCACATTACGAAGCAGTTCTGAGACTATAAAGTCTCTGTGCTATAAGTAATTGTACTAAAATAAATCAATTTCATTTGCCCAGAATTTATTTGGGGAATATTGTGTCCCTGACTAGTTAAATATATTTTGCAAAATATATTCTTTCAAATTTGAGTAAAATAATTGGGAAAACAAATTAATATGGTCAAACACAGGACTGAATTAAACAGTCTCAGAACAGATTAGAATAAAATAAGGAAGTAAAGCATTACTAACCGGGCTTACTTTTCGGCTCTGTACCTTTTCCTGATTGTATGTTACAAATAAAATGAAATTAAATGTTTAGGCTAATGCTTTTCTTTGTCTTGTATGTTCTCGCATTTGTAAACAAGTGCTTTAAAATTAACTCTTAGTACATTGTGTAATTTTAATAGAAACATCTCTCTTTTCCTAGTGAAAAACTCGAAGACTGCTCACGTAAGCTGATAAAAGAAAATGGTTTAAATGCAGGTCTTGCATTTCCCACTGGGTGTTCTCTGAATAACTGTGCAGCCCACTACACTCCCAATGCTGGAGATCCTACAGTATTGCAATATGATGATATTTGCAAAATAGACTTTGGAACCCATATTAGTGGTTAGTTTTTCCTTATGATATTGTTGGATTGTTTCATTGGATGGAAATGTACGAATCTAATTTCTTGTTCTGATTTCAGGTCGTATTATTGACTGTGCTTTTACTGTTACATTCAATCCAAAATATGATAGACTATTACAAGCAGTAAAAGATGCTACTAATACTGGTATAAAGGTAAACTAATTAAGAAAATTAATTTTTACTGAGTGCTGAAATTTAAACACAAGCTAAATGCCTCATAATAGATTTTAAAACTTTTCTCTGTTTCTCTCTCATTCTCAGTGTGCTGGAATAGATGTTCGTCTCTGTGATGTTGGTGAAGCCATCCAAGAAGTTATGGAGTCCTATGAGGTCGAAATTGATGGCAAAACATATCAAGGCAAGCTCTCTCCTTTTAGAGTATGTAGAAATAGCTATCCTGGGAGTGTGTTTGTACAAATCCTACTTTATTCCTAGCTGTTGAAGTGATCTTTGCTTGTGGTAGTATAAGTGTGTGTTACAAGTATCTTGCATTATATATACTCATATGACCACTTTCCTCAACTGTATCCTAAAGGAACTTTTCCCTGAATGATTGAGAACTCACTGTTTATACTCAACAAACACTTTCAAAAGCACCACATCTGGCATTTATGGTACTCAGACGTGAAAAGTGAGAACAGCCTTTCATAATTCTTGTTTGCAAAATACATAGTAAATAAATATCTACTGATTAGAATTATTAAGTAGTTTCCTTAAGGCCTGAATTATGATTGTCATAGTAATAAAGCCATTACTCCATATATACAATAAGTTAGGATCTTGCCTGGCTGAAATTTGTACAAGAACAGAGTGATTTTCTGTTCCCTCTGCAATATGTATGGGTCTTTCAGTACTCCACGTGTGGGCTAATATCGCTGTCATTGAAGGGTTCAACATTTGTTAGTGATTTGCCTAATTATTTATATTTTACTTTGTTTTCTGTAATAGTGAAACCAATTCGCAATCTGAATGGACATTCAATTGGGCCATATAGGATACATGCTGGAAAAACTGTGCCCATTGTGAAGGGAGGAGAAGCAACAAGAATGGAGGTACACTGGGAGTTCTTAAGCATTTAACTCTCTTCCACTTAGTTTTCTTCTGGTGACATATTTAGAAAAGGTTATCTCCTGCATTGTCCAAGTGTGTAGTATTTGTGCCCACATGGAAAATAATGGGAGGGAATTGACCTTGCTATGCATAGTACTATTTTTGTGAAATAATGAACATCACTTAGGAGCTTGGCATTTCATCTTCATGGCTCATGGACTTTTTTCCCCTCCACAATTCCAGCTACCAGTCACTTTTCGGAAATTAAAGTTCTGGGATCTTGTAATAAAACAGACTTATCTTAGTTAAAATTGTAAATACATATATTCAAGTAATACTGTTAGAATATTGTAGTTTTCAGGAGGAAAACAAGAGCCCGGAATTCTAAAGTTAGAGGATGAACTTAAAATAAGAATTTGGACATTTGGAGTATGGAAGTTCATTTACAGGGGGGTGGACCCGGTAGATTAGGCTGTCCAGTTTCTAGTGGAATTTTGACCGTGAAGTAAAGTTGTTTTTGGAATGTGCATGGAAGATAAGAAATACAACACCAGTGTTCCTTGTTGTTGAAGTGTGTATGAGAAGGAAAGTTATTTTTGTGCATTGGTGACCTCTGAGGTGTGCTTAGTAAATCTGTATTTGTGGTGAGGGTGAAGGTTTGTGCTCCATATCAGGATTTCAGAAGAAGTCATTGCAGTGTGGTGACTGGGTATAAAAAAGGTTTGTTTATAGTAAAGAAGATGAGCATTAATATTATGTCATCTAAGGTTGATTGGGGAACTTAACTATAAACTAACAGACTTTGTTCTTATTGGTCATTTAACTTTATGTATTTACAAAATTAATCCTTTCAGTGAATTTTTGCATGGGAATTATTTCTTTAGTAGTATAGCTGTTCATGATGCCTTGCAAACGGAGCTTGACATGTTGCTTTTAGTTGAAAAGTTTGCAGTCTAATTTTGACAGATTCAAAACAATTAGGCATGTTTGTAAACTGTGATCAAAGATAAGTGTTAGCTAGGTTTGGCAGAAAGATGGGTTTTAAGAAGCATTTTGAAGGAGAGAGGATACTTGTTGCACAAGATAAGGAAAGTTGTTCCAAGCACAGAGGTAATAAGTATATTACATTAGGTGCCAAGCGCATCCAGTTGCAATTTTGATCTGCATCTAATTTTTAAATGGAATAACAGGATCAGAAAGCAAGGGCTTGTTTAGAAGATTGGTACTGGGATAAGGAGCCTTTAATTTTATTTCTAGGTCCCTGCTTCTAATCCAGTCATGGTCAGTAGTGATCGGGTGACTTACTATTGACAGATGTTTAGTGGCCTATGAGAAATTACTTTGGTCAGTCATGAGATGTTCTCATCACAAAAAGCACCAAGGCAATTGTTATCTATACTGACTTTCTTGTTAGCAGTGTAAGAAAGAGGGCAAGGATTTAACTGTCATCTTACCCCTACAGATGATCCCTGCAGAAAAGGAGTAAGGAATATTTCCATGACCAGCATAACGTTAATTAAAGAATTATTGAAACGTAATTTAATTTAAATATTTCAGAGTTTTGAGGGTGCTGTTTAATGAAAGAACCAATCCATGTTTAATTCCTTGTAATCTACATTTGCCTGCTGTTCATATTTTGCTAGACTTGAAACTTCTTTTTGTATAATTAACAGTTTAACATTTGACTATTGATTTACTTTTCATGTATTTACATAATGTTCACTTGTCTTTTTTTTTTTTTTTTTCTTTTAGGAAGGTGAAATATATGCTATAGAAACCTTTGGTAGCACAGGAAAGGGTGTTGTTCATGATGACATGGAATGTTCTCATTATATGAAAAATTTTGATGTTGGGCACGTGCCAATAAGGTTAGATCTGGTTTTGAAGCTCTTTTTACTGCACTGGAGGAAGCCAGTTTTTTCGTTAGGGCTGGGGTACAGCAAAGCCTCTTAACTAATATCAGATCTTTCAAGGGACTTGAAAGACTAATGTAAATGATGCTCTTTTATGACCTGCGCTGTAATATGCACGTGTATATGTGTAAAAAGAAAAAGAGGACTTGTGGCACCTTAGAGACTAACAAATTTATTTGAGCATAAGCTTTCGTGAGCTACATGCATCCAGTGAAGTGAGCTGTAGCTCACGAAAGCTTATACTCAAATAAATTTGTTAGTCTCTACAGTGCCACAAGTCCTCTTTTTCTTTTTGTGGATACAGACTAACATGGCTGCTACTCTGAAACCTGTGTATATGTGTGTGTACTAGACTCTGTTCAAAGACACACACAGGATGACACAGTTCTTACCTCAGAGCTTGAAAATAGAAAAAAAAATCAGAAAAGGTGATGCCCTCTAAATGTAGTCTATATTCCTATCATAACATACATAATAAGAAAATAAATACTTCACAATTCCCCCTCCTCTCTACCCAGGATGCTTTTCTTGTTTCCTTCCGGAGCTTCTGTGACTTACGGTTCAGTAGCACAAGCAAATCTGTTTTTGGGAACATAGCTGATTAAACTGTTAGTGTCATCATCTGCTGAGGATGGTGGGATGTTTGAGTATTTAAAAATTAACTCCTCAGAACAGTGCATTGACATAAAATGAAGTGCTCCAATAATTTAGGCTAACTTCCAGATTTCACTGGGATTGCATTACATGGCATTTTTAGAAATGAAAAAAAGTATTTTTGAAGCACAGGTAATCAGAGTAAGACACACAATATAGCAAGTAACAGTATGGTACACTAGATGCACAACACTGTTTCCAGGTCTTTTTACTGCATCCACAACATTTAAAAGTAAATGTCTGTGTGTTTTGTGTGTATATATGTAAAATGCATTATATGCTTTTTTGTATTAACATTAAGGTTGCAAAAGGAAAAGCTTATGTCTGTAAATACTTAAGTTTTGAAGTTGTACATTTCTTAGCTGTCTTGACAAAACAAAAATGGAAGATTATACATATTTTGCACATTTGTTACAGATTATACAAATTATTTGACTTTCAGAAGTGAAAGTGATATTTACCAGTGTTAAAGCTTAATCCCAAATTAGTTTAGTAAATTAGAAACTTCAGAATGATAGACTTGGAATACTTGTTTGCAAAGTGAATAATTCTGTTGACAGTCCCTTTCTTGAAAAAACATAACTGTTATGCTTAATTATGTTGGCATGTAAATGAGCCAAACTAGGTTTTTTATTAGGTTAGTTATCCTCTTCATCTCACTCTCAGGAATTGTGGGGAGCTTGGTAGGCATGAGTTCACCCCTTTTCTCCTCTGTTTTCCAAGCCTCAGCTAATAGGGCAGCAGCATTTTTGGTTTGTTTTGAACGCTGTATATTTCAGTGGAAAAATAAAGTTTTAACTTTTCTCCTTGAACAGAACCTTAGATGATGTGAAAAGACATTAGTAATTGGCTTTGCAATTTTGTAACACCCCCACATTTATCTTTTTACATGGCTTTTTCTGTATTAAATGCTTTCTTGGTGGTACCATTTTTTTTTCTTCGCAGTTAATTCAGTGCATTCTTTCTTCTAGGCTTCCAAGAGCAAAACATTTGCTAAATGTTATCAATGAAAACTTTGGCACTCTTGCCTTCTGCCGCAGATGGCTAGATCGTCTGGGAGAAAGTAAATATCTTATGGCTCTGAAGAACCTGTGTGACTTGGGGATAGTGGATCCATATCCTCCGTTATGCGACATTAAAGGCTCATATACCGCCCAGTTTGAGCATACCATATTATTGCGCCCGACATGCAAAGAAGTTGTCAGCAGAGGAGATGACTATTAAACTCAGTGTCACCTCAACATCTTTATACTCTAGGCTTTGTTGGAACACATTATACCAGAATTAATTTGCAACGTATTGTCTGTTTTAACAGTGGACCGATGTAATACTTTCCATGTTTGGAAAGAAAGGAATTTAACTAAAGGCAAGTCTTCTAATGTAACTAACCAAGGAAAAAGCTTTCATGGCTCTAGAAATATTTGAGAAGGTTACATATATTTTTTCTGTTCAGGGAAATATGTGCTATAAAGCTCAGTTTTTAGTTTGGAATGAGTTATCCATTTTGTTTTGAACATTTATGATAAGAAATGCTTTTCAAATATTTATATTACCATATTCCTACTTGAATGCTTTGAATGATTACACCTGACTTCTGCACCTAATGCCTCTATGGTATTGCCTTTTAAATTTCGTGGAATCCATTTTGTAAAAAATAGACAAATTTTCAGATCTTAAAAACGTATATACTTTTTAAAAGTCTGGTTATGACTGGGCAGGAGTCTGCTGGGGAACTGCTCTATTAAATAATAATAAAAAATATTCAGTTGCCATTTATTGTCTTGAAACTGGGCCTGTCGTACCATTTATGTGAAACTTGACAATCTATCATTTATTTAACAGTAGTATCTACGGAGGGAGCCAGGTCAAGGTATGGTATAGTATGTGACAGTGCCAGCTGTTCGGGGGTTTTTTTGTCGTTGAGTATGTCACTCTCCAGTCTTGAGTTTTTCTGTATTGGAACATGGTAGCAAGTACATTCTGACTGACTCCTTAGCTGCTGTTTTCTGTAGGGAGGCACATCTGATATGCTTTCTTAAGCTAAATGCTTCACTTTATAAAATCACTGGGCTTGCTGCCAACCTTTAATATTAAAATGTCACTTCAGATTCTTTGGTACCTGAAAGCCCCATTTTATAACATTAAATATTCGCTCATCTTCATTTCCTGCCTCCTCAAAACACCAGGATATAAAGACTTAGGGACAGTAGTGAGGACGAAAACATTAGCTATAGTCTGTAATTGAATCCTCTTCCAGATGAGGAAACTAAATTGGAGTTCTTGTTATAACAGGCATCATTCTCTCTCTGCTACAATAACTGGCTGAATCTCATTCATGTTTATTTTACATGAGTATTTTTAGAACTTGGACTGCATTAGGCATAACATCCTTGCCTACTTATGTGGTTCAATGTTAAAATTCTGCATAAAGTTACTGGTAACAAATATGCCAGCTTCTATAGTAGTCAGCATGAGTGCCTTAAACATACCTGCTTTGGGAAACAGAACTCTTAACAAAGATATGAAGATGACTGGTCTTTGGTTTATTTCAAAAACTTTTTATTTTTTTAATTTAGAAATACTATGTATTTTGTTAGCTCTTCCGTTTTGGATTAAAGGGAGCTGTACATTGAGCTCCCAGGACTCTGATAGATGAGCTGCAGCTCTCTTGGTCCCCTGTTTTGAGGGAGGGGAGCAAAAGATGGCAAAATGTCTAAAGTCAAAAGAAACTAGGCCCACAAAATGATTCCTGACTTTTCCATACTTTATATTTGTTGCTTATAGAAATGGGTGAAATAAACTAATTTATTTAATTCATATTTATCTGTTTCCACTTTCGAGTCTATATATCCTGCAAAGTATTTCCAGCTAATGGGTGGGCAGCAGCATCGGCATGTGTCTGTGAACTTATAATCACAAAATGGCATTATGCTGGCTAATGCTGTCCATACTGTACTGAGTACCTTGCAGTAGTGAAAACTGGCATTTGAAAGAAACTGTGGGATGGATGGGGTTGTGTTAGGCAGTTAAATCGTGATTTTTAAATGTATTGGCAGGACCAGAGATGGTGCCATAGATTTTTAGCCTTTGTACTAGTAATGTACCAGTAGTGGAGAGCTAGCTTTATTGCTTTATTTGGGGAAAGGGTTGGGGCTGAAAGGCTTTTGCCTGGTCAGCACTATAAACTTACCTCAGTAAAATTATGTCACTCAGGGGCATAAAAAATCCACACCCCTGACCGACGCAGTTATGCTGACCTAACGCCCGCAGTGTAGACTGCTGTCTTGACAGGAGGGCTTCTGTCAATGTAGCCACCACCTCTCATGGAGGCAGATTAATTATGCTGACGGGAGAAGCTCCCATTGGCGTACTGGTGTCTTCGCTGAAGGGCGACAGCGGCGCAGCACCAGTGCAGCTGCTCTACTGTAATGTTTTTTAAGTGTAGCTCTGCTACACTTTTGTTTTTCGTTTATTTCCTGATTTTTCTTATACCACTCTCATCGATTAATTTTCTGCTTGAGACTCTGCAGGCAGCCTTATGGCTTCTGGTCGTGGTTCTGTTAAGTTACATTATTCTTTTTTTCTGTAGCTTCTCTAATGGATCATTTCCAGAGCAATTAAAATCATATGAAAATAACTTTGAAATCTTACTGTGTAGGTAGTTTTCCCCCATTTCTTGTCTCAACACCCAAATCCCACATGAGGAGGGATGCAGGATGTAGCTGTGCCCCTATTGGGCAGATACGACTGCTTTTTTTTTTTTTGTTGTGGTACCCTTGCTTTTTGAGCTGCCTACTTCAACTAGCAGCAATGTTGCTGAGACAGTAGGGCATGGAAGAGAAAACTGATTGCATTTTGCAGAATTAAAATGAGTTTGATAGTCTCCTTGGCCCAGAACACAAGCATGGCCCACTGCATTATGTGAGTTTCTACCACTACTGTGCATCCTATAGCAAGAAGCTGGCACTAAAACTGGCATGGCCCTTCCTGTTTTATTAGGCAGTGTTGCCTAGGAAACACAGCAGGCACAAGGATTTATAGAGGGCTTGGAGACTTGAGTAGAATGCTTCCTGTTTAAACACATTTTGGAACCATAGAACTGCTGGATGCAAACTGTCTAACTAGCAAGACATAATTACACAAAAGTTGTGTTTTGAAGGCCTTGCATATACTGTTTGGTAGTTTTCTGTGCACTTCACAGAATACACAAGACAGCTCTTGACCAAAAGAGCTTACAATCTGAAGGCTAGAGTCTGCCACCAGGTTGAATAGTCCTTATTTTGGGCGTATTCCTATTGAAACTAGCAGGATACTTGCAGACACTCAAAATACTGCTCAACTTGATTAAGGATGGTGAATTCTGACCCTTTCAAAGAGTCCATAGTTGACCTAAAATTTCCTTGCAGACTTGCAAGTCACATGTCAGTCTTCTGTCACATAAAATTTCAGTTCTTGCTGAAGGCTGCCACCCTGATATTTCTATTTGGGAGGTAGGGGGCCACTTTTTTTAGATAACTGTACTCCATATACTCAAAGAGCAGTAGTAAATGGCACACTTCTCTTTACTGCAGATTATATTGCTTGATGCTTAATGTAGCAGTTTTAGCACTCTGGCTTCCCTGAGCCTGAGGTATGTAGCAACCTGACTCATACTGTAGCATGTACCTTAAGTGAATATATTTTAGGCATGGGGTAGTGCCTTTTAAAAAAAAGATTAAACTTCAAAGTACAGTAACTGCAGAGTGGTTAGTTCTTTAGCAGAACAGCAGTTCTTCACTATAAATCTTCAACTTGATCTTGTAGTACTACCTCCAGTATGGAAAACTCTTCAAAATCCAAGAGAGTACAAAAACAAAGTTTAAAAGGGGTAAGAGAAACTTTTTAATGCTGTGATTTGTAAACATTAGTCTGGTTTGTACAGGTGGTGGTTGGAGTTAGAGAAACTCTGCCAAACCCTAGTTGCTTCAGATATTTTTTGTATGTGAGGAAAAACCTAGGTTATCTTTATGGTTAATCAAAGTTTGTCATGGCTTTTGCAATTTAAAAATGTCATTGCTACTCAGTATTTTGTGGAGCATCTTTTAGTTTTCCTTAAAAATGAAAAGTGCTCTCTTCCTATAACAAAATAGTGCTTCTGCAGAATGTTCATTTTCTTCATATGTAAATGTGTTCAGTGAAAACAGGTGAGATATAAAACCATGTAATTTAGGAATGCATAACATACTTTAGGCAAGACCGGCTATTGCTTTTATAAGAATTTTTTTCAGTATTCTATTATGGGTTATTCCTACATGAATTTGAGGCACTTTTTTGTTTGTTTTATAAATTGAAATGTTTCAGTACATTTTTAAAAGTAAAAACACTTCATTCACTTGAAAAAGTGTGCTGTGATTTTATTTTTTTTTTTAGGATTTTTGCAGCTAAAATTGTGACTTTTTGCCATGACAAACCACTAGCCTTAAGATTCAAGGTAAAAGGTAACCAAGTAGATTTTGTACTACTACTACACATTTGACAGTTTTGCAAGGCTCCAGTCATTCAGAAAAGAACAGATTTTTCAAGTTAACATTGTGTGCAAAAGTAATTTCTAAGATACACTGTAGCTGAATCTGTGAGTAGACCAGCCCTTTTACACCTGTCTCCCTGCAAATATAGGAGGCAGTTCAGACTTATCCAAACATTTCTGGGGCTTGGCCACACCCAACATGAATACCTCCCATTAGTACTGTAACACTAAATTCTTATTAAAATAACTAAAAAGCTTCTGCAAGTAACTTTACATGACTACCTCCCTTTGCTTTATATAAAAAAACAAAAAGATTTCTTCAGGGGAGTTGATCACTGCAAAAGTCTGTCCCTGAAAGGCAATTAAAGAAAAAGTTTCCATTCTGGATCCTAAAGTGTCTCAGCACAACATGGTTGAGATGTACTGAGCAGTAAGGGTTCTCCCTCCCCTAAAATTAGTAGTAGTCTATTTTGGGAGTACTTGAAATATCATTTTGCAAAAGAATGTTACTGTTGAGAATTGAAGGTCATGCCTGTACTGATTTACAAAGTTGTTGATGAATGAGCAGGTGGCAGCTATACAGACTTCCTGTGTGCCTATGTGTCTTCTGCCCAGGTTGTTGCCATGGAATTGAAGGATTAAGATTCTTTCAAGCTCCATATTAAAAAATGAAATGGCAAATTCTGTATGTTTGATTGTTATCCTTGACTTTAGATTACTCATCCTCTGCCTCTGGTTGGATTTCAGTCATGGACACAACTTTTCTCCCTGGAGAAAGAACATCTGCTACTTTGAGTGGGTTGTATTATGATCCAAAAGCAAGAGTTCTCCATCCTTTAGGGAGAAACTAAGCAGAAGTCGTAAGCACTGTGTGGAACCCCTCTCCTATATCACTAGCACTGTTTTTTCTTGCCTTTTAGAGTGAGTGGGTTTTCTTGGTCAGTGTTTTCTTTTGAATCTGTTATTGGGCTAGGGAGAGGAAGAACTGCAAAGGAAAATCCCTGAGTTTTCCTTTTGGAAAGAATGAAAATCACTTGGATTACCCACTAAAGAACCTGAAGGGCTGAGGTGAACTGAGGACTTAACCCTAAAGAATTTTGGGCCCCAATAGCTGGAGAAGACTAACCTGCACTGACTGAACTCTCTATTAGGGGCTCATGTGTAGACCCCAGTGAGGTTTTTCTTCTGGCAAAATATTGAGAACAACTGTGGCAGAGTTTCCTTTAAGGTTGTTTTAAAGCAAGCAAAAAAAGCTAAGAGTCCTTTGGCCTACTCTGCTCCACACCCTCAAAATGACAGAGGGGAGGTGACAGGTGGTTGTTCTATTGGTGGCATAGAGCCCTGACATTGCAGCTCCCCTCCCATGAAAAGGGGAGGAGAGATTCTTGCTTGCTGGGATCCCCCAAAATAACCCTAAAACCTATGGAGCACTAAACTGCTCTTCTGTTTGCACCATAGGCACAGAATCTGGTGTATAGGTAGATAGCCACAGGTCTTGACCATTCCCCAGCTCTAAACTGCCTGTCATATTTAGAGGAAATATCAAAGCCCAAAGCTCTCAAATACAGGGGAGAGCTCAAGTCCCCAAGACAAGAGAACCAAAGACTCTATGACACAATAAATTTTATGTGGAAGATAGCAATATAAAACTCTTACATTAAAAGAATCCCCTGAAAAATCAGTGTAAAACTTAACTGTTTCCAGATAGGGGACTACAGAATGAAAAAATATGAAATATTGCACCAAGGTCTAATCTATAGATTCATACTCAAGATATTCTAATAAAGAGTAACACTATGTTGGAAAACCATATAAAACATGTAAAGAACTATTATAAAATAGTAACATGTTATATCAATCAAGGAGATAAGGAATTAACTCTATTAAAAAATGTTAGTCCACACAGTGTTTTATTGAGGTATAATTTTCCAAGAGCTGAGGTAATTTGCATAGGTTTTTATGAAAAAAACACTTCACACCAACTTGAATCATTACAATTTTGGCATTAGCTACAATTGGTGGGGAAATATTCAGTTTTTTAGGCAATGAGGAAGAGGTGAATTCTCCATTAAAGGAGTAAGTATGGCAGGTATGGCTCCTACAACCCATCCAAATTTAAATAGTGTCCAGCTGTGTTTTATGCAACATGTTTTGCTCAGCTAACTATAGTGCTTTATTCATGTGTGCTAGAGATCACTGAAGCAATGCTACCTTTCTACGGAACTAGGCTCACTTTTTCCAGTTTGGCAAGATAAATCTTTTAAGGAATTTCCCCTAGAGTAGCAACCCAATTAACAATTTAGGGTTAGTATCTCAGTTGTAAAAAGGTATATGTAAAATAGGTAACCATGTTTTATCTCCTAGCCCTCATTTCTGCTCTATTACATTTTTCTATCACTAATACACTGGACATGTAACTAAGCACATATGCTATTGTTTTCCTCTGGACACTTCACAAATAACACTATAATCTTTTTCCTTTCTGTATAGCTCCATAGGCACCACTGGGGAAAAATAGTGACTACAGGGGGGAGTCACAAAGGCACTTGGCTATTGCAATGCTGAGCATTACAGTGCCTAACGGTTAGATACCTAGAAAACCATAACACAGATCCTCAAAAGCCAGCATGGCAGGGAGCTGCTGACCAGATGGGAGTATACTAAGCCCCACTCATCTTAGAGATGGCACTGCTTTGCAATCCACAAAGGGGAACCTGCTGCCTGGAGGCAGCTGACTTAGGTACCTAAGCAACTTTTTGAGGGAAATGAGTTAGGTGCCTGCTTCACTCCACACAAAATGATTGCTGCTGGTGGTGGCTACCTTAAAGTTTTAGGTGGTTAGGGCATTTGTCTGGGATGTGAGCAACCTAAGTTCAATTCCACCCTCTCTACCAATATTTATCCTAATTGGTTGGATCAGCTAGTGAGAATTGGAATCAGTCTGCAGACCAGGGGTTAGGGCACTGAGCTGGGAGACCATGGGTCCAGTCCAGTCCCTCTGCTCCAGTCATTTACACCTAGTGGAACAATAATAGGAGGGAATGAGGGAGCAGCTCCATCACACAATTCCACAGCTCAGTGGTTAGAAGTCACCTGGAAGGTAGGAAACTCCCTTTTTACATCCTTTCTCCTCCTCAGGGAGGATGGAAAACTGAGCCTGGGTCTCTCACATCTCACAAGTGCTCTAACCCTTAGGTTAGAAGTTATAAGGTGGGCAGTATCACTTGTCTGTCTCCCCATTTTTGAATTTGGTAGGTGGCCTCTGACCATGCAATTTAGGCAGCCAAATGCCTCTCATTCTTAGTTTGTAAATTGCTCTGGGGCTTAGACAGCAGATGGACCCACCCATGTGCATGTTCAGAGGCTGAAACATGAGCATCTACAGCGTTCAGTAGCAGTTTTGTAGATCTGAGCCTTGCTTATCCATCACTTGAAAACATCCCGGAAAAAAATCCCTACCTCAATGAAGAAAAGTTCTGTTATTACTTGACATTTAATAGATGCTTTCTTTGTTAGTGCACCTTCATGTTCTGTGAAGAATAAGACAGATTCCCAGAGACAGTAAGAATAGATGCTATAAAATTATACTATAAAAATGTACACATGTAGAAAGTTAACAAAATTATACAGACATCAGCTGTCCATCGAGAATATTTTTTTCTAAACCAAATCAGATCATCAAAATATAAAAAAACAGAGCTCAAAACAGCCTGAGGTAAGAGTTAAAAATTTCAAAGGGAAATTTTTAAAAAAAAAGTTGTAAAGCAATTTAGGTACTTTGAAAGTTACCTGCCATCAATATAAATTTATACTAACACTTAAGAGTGCTTACTTTAGCTAATACAAAAGTGTATAAACAATGTACATTGATTCACAAGTAAAAAAATACAATTTGTACTTGCATTTTCTCTTTAAAAATACGCATGAAAGTTGACAAGTCAAACTTTTACTGTACGCAGTAAATTGGCTTTGGATTAGCTACTACTGTTTTCACTTGAACAGTCAACTAATTCAGTACACTGCTGGTTTTCAGATGGCGAGCTAGGAAATGATATTCTACAGTGTTTGTTTGCCTGAGTAACTCGCTGGCTGTAAAACAAGATGTAGGCTTGAGCCTTGCATACTTCTTCCATAGTGCACATGTTGAGTATGGAATCATTGCAGTGTGCCCAGAATCCTAGAATGAAACAACAGATCATTGTAAGATGCTTGTACTTTACAGGTGACACGAGTCTGCTACCATTTGTTAAAAACAAAAATTCACTAATTTTATCTTTTCATTTTGGGTGAAGAATAAGCACTTAGTTTTACAGAGAAACAATTGTCTATCACATACTTCATAAGAAATGTTTCTGCTGTATACACCACCCGATTATATTTGTCTAATCATCATGAAAAAATTTCTCGTAAGTTGAAACAATTAGTTTTAATTTTATTGAACACCTATACGTTATAATTCTTTTGGTACTGGTAGGTCTGGTTAGTAAAATCTTGGTCCATTTTATTTTAAGAAAGTAAGGATCCTGTTGTGGATTCATTGATTCAACTAAGGAACCAGAAGTGTAGCTTCTGAAAAAAACAAAAACAAAACCAAACATTTCTGATTTAAATTGCTTGTCCATACCTCCTTCTGAATTATAGCAGTAGGCAGTGTAGTGCCCTGAACCAAATCCTTTCCCATGATGCATAATCACAGCAGACAAGTCATAGATAAAGCAATCAGGTAAGAGGGACTTCAGGGACTCCCGGCAGCAATAAGGCTCCATATTTAATATCTGATCAAAGCTAACATGTACTCCAATCTTCTCTCGATGATTGCGTCCCGACCACCTGGAAAAATATCAAAATTTAAAGAAAATGTGAATATTATTCAGTTAATTTGTGTTTTCTGAAGACAGTTTAATAGATAATTTCAGTGAGTCTATGCACACTTAAATTCTGCATAGTTAGAATTCTGAGCTACTAAACCTTCTCATCTGCTAGTGCTTTTATACTAAATGTATATGCTAATTTATATCCCTCAAAAGCTCCCCCTTAACTAATCTCCTCTTTCACTCCCCTTCATTTCAACATTCATAGGGAAAAATCCTTCACATATGGCTTTTCACCATCTGCTGCTCTCAGCCTCCAAAATATTCCTCCTCACATTTGCCTGCTCTCCCGTGCTCACTAGTCATCCAAGCTGAAAGACAGTGGGTATAATTACCAAAAAAATTTAAAATCACAAAAGTGATGCAGAAGCTGCAGAGACTTATTACAGATTTGACTCTATACATTAAAAGTGAAAAACAGATCACCCCAGAGGCTGGTTCACACTTTCATTTCTCTCCTCATTCAGGAGTCACTCTGTTCCCCTGGCTGGACTAAGACCACATACAGATGCAATCTCTTCTCCCTGGCTGCTCATGTTAGCACACTTTACCAGATTTAGATAAGGGTTTTTAAAGAATGTCAGTAAAGCTGCAGGTTATACAATCACCCTGGTGGGTTGCATGCAAACTTCAGACTGTGCACTAGTGAATAACGCTATCATCTATTTTAAATAAAGTTTGTTGCTATGATCTCTCAACATTTAGTAAAGTCGCATGGTACCAGTTTCAGTCCACAACTCAAAACAATGAACTGTAGGTTGTTGTTTTCTCAAGATATCAGAGATACTTCAGGTGACATTTTTCTGTGTACATATAGGTATCCACAAAAGTCTCTTTTTCAACTAGAGAAAATTGATTCTCTTGTCTCAAACTAGTTAAGTGTTCAATATTCAGGATAGGTTTTTAATTCTCTTGTTATTGGGAAGTAGCAGAAATAAAAATCTCACTTCTCTGCCTACGATATGCATTCTAACAATATTTTATTTACCAAGAAGAAATGGGTTTCCAGAAATTGTTCTTCCTCATACTATTGAGTTTAAGGGCATTCTCAAGGAAGACAATTTAGAGGGATTTCTCAAAAACTGATTTAGTTCACCCACTGAATGAGCCCAGAGGATTAGTGACTATGGGAACAAGGAGGAATATACTATTCAAAGAGAGTTTGCAACATTTCTAAATTGCATATAGCACTGCTTACCTGAACCGTTTAAGGTGTAGTCTCAGAACTTGAGGTAGTCGACACACCATAAGTTGTTTCTGGGCTTCTGTAAGTATAACTGGTTTGGAAGAAAATTTCCTGCGTTTTGCTGTGACCAAACACACAATGAAATAAGTGCTAAATTTAAAAAACCTACCACTAACAAAAAAACCTCCTGAATACAGCTTCAAAAATTCATTGTCAAATATGCTTATGTTTCATTTTAAGATTTATTGATCCCATGGTTTGGAGTATTTAGATAATGTAACAAAGGCTACTGAATATATTAATATATCGACAGGTTTCAGAGTAGCAGTTGTGTTAGTCTGTATTCGCAAAAAGAAAAAGGAGTACATGTGGCACCTTAGAGACTCAAATAAATTTGTTAGTCTCTAAGGTGCCACAAGCACTCCTTTTTATTACTATATCGTCAGTTTAATAAGAGCTTTTTGGAATCCATTTGGCAAGGATTACTTTATGCTTATTGGGCATGCAAAATGCCTCTTTTTTGGTACACATCTGGATTATTCAACTGAACGTTGGAAAATATATACAGCTGTTCAGCTATTTTCATCAGGACCAAGTGCAGACAGTCTGTTAATTTAATAGTGTCAGACTTATTTCAACAGGTTTCTTTCATCTCTTCTTGGAGACCACCTTCTAATGAAAAACAGTAGTTGGCCTGAAGACCTAATCTGAGTTCTTAAACCCACTTTTGATGCACTGAATCAGAAGAGTGATTTTTCCTATACTATTTCCTTTCACAATTAAACAGTCTTAAGTAAAAGTCTTATGTTTACTTATATGACAGATGCTTTTAAAATCTGTCTTGCTTTCCTTTTCTTGTGCTTTTAATGCCTATATTAATTTTACGTGGAGAACATATGCATGAGTACATACTGCCTTTACTCACTGTTGCACTGATCACACGCATATATCTTTCCTTCTAAAGCTTCCGTCTCTGTAAACTTGGCCAACATTTCTGTCAATAGGCATGGATACTGAGAAGCCATCTCCTTCCCATTGCAATGATACCTCTCAGGAAATTCCAGCGACAGATCCCAGAAGGATTCTATAGTATTTGATTTATTGTCACACGCAAGACATGTAACCTGTTAAGCAAAATATTAAGTTAGTTTCTAACATCCAAAAACCTGCTTCTCTACACGTGTCCCTTAATGTAGCTCTGAGAACAGTATGTGAATTCCGATCACAGATGTATATAGTAGAAGAAATATTTTAACTAGAAAGAAAAAAATTACCTGTTAACTTATTTTCTCTGAAGCAGCATGTCCACCACTGTATTACACTAAGGTGTTTGATATCTTTCTCTTCTGTGAACTAGAAGTAGTTTCAAAATGATCTGTCTGGGATTGCTCAAGAGAAGGAAGAACAGTCCCTGAGATTTCTTTCTAGAACAAATACTTACAAAGCAATAACTAACATGATTTATATAGTAAGATATAGTTTTATTGAAAGGAAAATATTAGGTTTTTTTTAAAATCACATTCTTCTCACTTTGGAAGTCTTACAGGGAAGACCTGGATTGGTAGACATGCTTCTTCAATTTAACAGGTAAAAAAAAAAAAATTTTCTTTCAGTAAGTACAGCCATCTGTCACACTAAAGGAAAAAGGACAGCCACTAAAATAGATTAGCAATAATAAAAATATGGTAAACTGAAATGAGAATTTACCTAGAAAAATGGAAGATAAGGCATCAAGGAAAATATAATTCACTTGATAGATATTTAATGGAAAGAGAGGTTCCTAAAAAGCCGTAGATTTTTTTTTTTTAAAGAAGTAGAATAATATAACAGACAAATTTCAGATACACTTGCAATACAGTCAGAAAAGCCAATGCAATGCCAGCTGCATTTGGAGAGGTACTACATCATGCAGCATCAGAGTCCTTCTCTATAATCCTTCCATACGCAGTATGCAAGTGGATTCCCTGTGGACCAGCTGGAGGATCTGGGCCCGAAGCAGTAGCAAGACTGCATTTGGAATATATCAGATATAATTCAGGACAATCTAACAAAAAAAAAAAAAGGGTCAACTAATAGGTTTGTTTCACACCCTCAATAAAGGCCAAAAAGGCACATTTGGAAATAAATCTTCCATATTTTCTAGTTTTACCGAGAGGTATCCCTACCTCTTGTTTTCCGCATGGTTAAAGTACAAGTAACCCAGTTACAGGAATATTTACACTTAATATGTAAGAGCCTTCCAAATAATCAGACTAACACACATCTGGGAAAAAAAACTCAATATTTATAAATATTCAGAAATCACTAACTATGGCAGCTCTAAACCTGTCATCATTTTGGGAAGGCCAAATATTTTGGAGAAATCAATGGAGTAGATCCTGACTGCTAGGTGGACCCAGATGGATAGCTTCAACACAACCTCCAGTACAGGACACAACCCTATTGTGATATAATGGTTAACATCTTCCCCAAATTATGGAGCTTATGGAATTCAAACATAATATGTTCTGTAAATATACATTTACAGACTCAAAACATAATATTTTGCTCCAGTGACATGCAATTTACATGTTGCCACCTTCAGTTCTTATAACAAATACATTTATTTAAAAAAATTCCACACACTTGAAAACATGTTGATGTTTGTAACTGAAAGTATAACTAAAAGCCAAAACAGTGGTTGATTAGTTCAGTTATTTATTATCCACATAAATACATTCTTCCTATTTGGTTATTTCCATAAGCTATCAACATTGTATCATAGACAAATGCTCAAACAACACTCTATGCTGCAGTTCTAGAAATCTCAGGCTGTGTCATACATCACCAACCTTCAGAAATATGGAAATTCAGCCCATGTCCCCAAAAGCTCCTTTTTTTCATGACAGCTCAGCTCACAATCTTTCCCAATGTGCTGTACTAGTATCTGACCCTTTGAATCTGATAAAACCACCATTTGCAGTCCTACAGGGGTCATTTTGCCTCTAATGCAGGTTGCAATTCTCACTCTTCCTCTCGTGTTGTTTTTGCCTTGCTATCTTCATCTCAGAAGACAACACACCCTCATCATGTATGAAAAAGGGCAAATATTAAAACTTTTTCAAAATAAGTCTTCCCGCAGAATTCTATAGGACAGGGGTAGGCAAACTTTGTGGCCCGAGAGCCACATTGGGGTTGCAAAACGGTAGAGAGAGCTGGGTAGGGAAGGGAGGGCTGGGTAGGGAAAGCTGTGACTTAGCAAACAGCCTGGCCCCCGCCCCTTGACTGCCCCCCTCAGAACTCCTGACCCATCCAACCTCCCCCTGCTCCTGGTCTCTTCCCCTGCCCCTAACTACCCCCCCCCCAGGACCCCAGCCATATCCTATGCCCCCCCGCTCCCTGTCCCCTGACTGCCCCAACCCCTATCCACCCTCCCCACCCTGACAGGCCCCCTGACCCATCCAACCCCCACCCCTTGTCCTCCTGGGACCCTTGTCCCTAACTGTCCCCCCAGAACTTCACCCCCATCCAACCCCCCTGCTCCCTGTTTCCTGACCGCCCTCCCCGAACCTCCACCCCACCCAACCGCCCCCTGCCCCCGACTACCCTCCAGGACCTCCTGCCCCTTATCCAACCCCCCTTCCTCCCGCCCCCTTACTGTGCCGCTCTGCAGCAGGACAAGCTTACTGGAAAGCCTGGGAGTTAAGCGGGTGGGTATAAGAAGAGGAGGGACAGCGTGGGAGGGGACAGGGGCTAGCCTCCCCAGCTGGGAGCTCAGCAGCCAGGTAGGTTGGTACCTTGGGCCAGACGTGGCCCGCAGGCCATAGTTTGCCCACCTCTGTTATAGGAGATAATTTGCCCACAATTGAACAGTCACAACTATACCTTTAGTAGCATGCAATGGTGGTGAATTAAAAAAAAAAAACAAAACAAAAAAAACACCCTGAAAAAGGTTTGTCAAAAGGTATCATAGTAGTGATCACTACTGTGTTGGGGACCATTTTTGTTCAGTACCTCCTTTCACATAGTTCAGCATAAGCTTAATCTTCACTGCAGTGCTGCATTTTTTCAAACCTTTTTTTTTTTTTTTTTTTTTTTTTGGGAAAATGGGTTTTAAAATACTAAACCAAAAACGCATATTAAAGGGCACTATAACTTGAAACTCTGCCATTCCTCCTGAAATCAGCTATTTCATGAGTGGAATTCTTTGGAGCAAATACAAAAGATGTACTAGTATCCAGTAATAAGTGGCTGATCTACGTGTTAGCCAGCTCACATGTGTGTATTTGATTTTTTTTTTTTTAAGTGCATAGCGTAGAGCATAGAAGGTTGCCAACAGCTTTAATTTCCAAAAAAAAAAAAAAAACAAAAAACAAAAAACAAAACCATAACCATTTTGTTCTAAGAAAAGAAAATTTTCTTTTCTTTGTGGAGAGGAAATTTACATTTTACGTTACTCTGGTTGGAGCTCAGTCAGCTATACACTTCATAAATACCAAAGTCTGGCAATGTCAAAGCAGCATTTCTCAAATGCAGCCACCAAGGGATATTTCTGCAACCACGACAGCCTCCTGGGCAGAGATGGGGGAGGGGGCAAAGCAGCAGTCTCTCCCTACAGTGCCAAGTGGAGCACTCCCCCCTGCCACCCGGCAGCCATGGGACTCCAGGGGCAGACTTCAGCCATCCTCCTCTGGTTGAGCCAGAGGCTACAGTGGTGGGCTTCATCCTCCTTTCCACCCCCACAGGGATCCAGCTCTGGGTTTCAGCCTAGTGCAGCAGGGCTGGCCTTGCCAGGCGCTGTGGTCAAGAGACAAGGAGCAGGGTGAGTTGAGCCTGGAGTGTAAGGTTACGGAAGGGAGCAATGGGGGTGGGAGAAGCAGCAGGGCCCAGGAGGGTGATGGCGAGCCCAGGAGGATGATGGAGGGCCAGGGGAGACAGTAGGGACTGGGGGCACCAAAATACAACTGTCCATTATTTTTATTATTGAGTCTGCAAAAAAAAACCCTACGTAAATGAATTACAATGCTTTGGACATGTATATGTGCATATTTTTTTTTTCTTAAAGTATTTTAGGAAAATTTGTCAGAGTGGCCATAAGCAAGAGTTGGTGGCCGCACTCTCAGGTCACCAAAAATTTTGTTGCGAGAACCCCTGGTCTAAAGCCATAAACTATCAGTAATTCAGAATTAAAAAGGAATCAGAGTCTAGACCTGGCCAAAGTTTAGGTGATTATTTTTGTCTTTGAGCATAATTACAGTATATAGACTAATACACTTCTGCTGTACAAACAGGTATTTGTTGGATTAAATGCTTATTTAATTGATATATTACTTGAAGGGTTTACTGAAAATGAATGCAAAAGATAGAGTTGTGGGCTCTAGATGAGACGCACAAATAAGAGTAAGAATGCAAGCAATTTTGTCAAGTTCTGAAGTTTTAAATTCAGCACGTTTTCCTGTCCATCTGTGCCCAGTTTTCAAGTTGTTCTGCAGAGGACAATGAGTCCTGTACTGTTATAGTACCAATCCTGACCCAGCAGAAGCACAGCTCAACTGAAGCAACCTGGATGAGTTTTATCCCCTCGCTCTTGCTAGGAAGCAGCAGAGGTACAGTTTTTTCTGAGAGTCATTCTGTGTAGAAACCTTTCTATTCAAGGTCCTTGTATGTATACAGTTCTTCATTCCACAGGCTCTTCATATAAGCAATTGAGTGACTCTGATATGTGCAGGATGGCTCCTGTACTGATGCAAAGCCCCACTGACTTCAATAGCATAAGGGTCCACTTATACAATACCCACCTGCTGAAGTGAAGAAACAGATTGACAAAGCCAGAACAGTACCCAGAAGTCACCTACTACAGGACAGGCCCAACAAAGAAAATAACAGAACGCCACTAGCCATCACCTTCAGCCCCCAACTAAAACCTCTCCAACGCATCATCAAAGATCTACAACATATCCTGAAGGATGACCCACCACTCACAGATCTTGGGAGACAGGCTATTCCTTGCTTACAGACAGCCCCCCAACCTGAAGCAAATACTCACCAGCAACCACACACCAGAACCACTAACCCAGGAACCTATCCTTGCAACAAAGCCCGTTGCCAACTCTGTCCACATATCTATTCAGGGGACACCATCATAGGGCCTAATCACATCAGCCACACTATCAGAGGCTCGTTCACCCGCACATCTACCAATGTGATATATGCCATCATGTGCCAGAAATGCTCCTCTGCCACGTACATTGGTCAAACTGGACAGTCTCTATGTAAAAGAATAAATGGACAAATCAGATATCAAGAATTATAACATTCAAAAACCAATCGGAGAACACTTCAATCTCTTGGTCACTCGATTACAGACCTAAAAGTTGCAATTCTTCAACAAAAAAACTTCAAAAACAGACTCCAACGAGAGACTGCTGAATTGGAATTAATTTGCAAACTAGATACAATTAACTTGGGCTTGAATAAAGACTGGGAATGGATGGGTCATTACACGAAGTAAAACTATTTCCCCGTTTATTCCTCCCCCCACCGTTCCTCAGACGTTCTTGTCAACTGCTGGAAATGGCCCACCTTGATTATCACTATAAAAGGCCTCCCCCCCCACCCCGCTTTCCTGCTGGTAATAGCTCACCTTAAGTGATCACTCTGGTTACAGTGTGTATGGTAACACTCATTGTTTCATGTTCTCTATGTATATAAATCTCCACACTGTATTTTCCACTGAATGCATCCAATGAAGTGAGCTGTAGCTCATGAAAGCTTATGCTCAAATAAATTTGTTAGTCTCTAAGGTGCCACAAGTACTCCTTTTCTTTTTGCGAATACAGACTAACACGGCTGCTACTCTGTCATTATACAGATCAGAGGATCTGAGCCTTAAATGTGGAGTTAACATAGCTCCACCATATACCCATGACAACATTCATTTTTTTTTCTGCTGTGTAGGTTTCATATGTTAGACTGTGAATACATGGCACAAATGCACAGCTAGTGAGAGAGTTTTTCAGAAACATGTAGTTTACTGAAGAGTACATAATTAAGTTAGAGAGACAAGATGGGTGAGGTAATACCTTTTATTGGACCAACTTCTACTGAAGCTCTCACAGCTCTTCAGGTCTGGAAAACTAACCCAAAGTGTCACTTGTAAATACAAAATGTGAACAGATTGTTTAGCATAAGTAGTTAACACACATTTCAAGGGACCATTCAAGGTGAAATGTCCCCTGAACACTCCGCCTCCCCCACAACACACACACTCTCCTAGGGGAAGGCAGATGAGAAGGACTGTTGGTGGGTTACAGATTGTTACAATAAGCCATAAATCCAGTGTCTATTCAGTCCATGATTTTTAATGTCTAACAAAGTTATCAATTTAAGCTCCCAGGCTTGTCTTTTCAGCTGTGTAAGCTCGAAAGCTAGTCTCTCACGAACAGAAGTTAGTCCAATAAAAGATATTACCTCAGCCACCTTGTCTCTCATATATCCTGGGACCAACATAATTATATGCAATGTTGTTGTAACTAAGTTAATCACTGTGGGGGAGTTTAAAAACTGAAGAAATAGAGTAAGATCTGACAAGTATATTTACCTCTTTCTGATATAGATTAGCAGTATATCTGGATATTTTGAGAGAAACAGTACAATTTTATAATGTATGTGAGGAGTATGCATGATAGCAAAGGGGATGAGATTTTACTCCAGGTAAGGGTATGGTTAGTGGTAGGACTGTTTCATGTTTTTTTGCACTATTAAGAATTTTGACTTTTAAAATATAAAAACAACAACATAGTAAGGAAAAATTAGCAAAGTTGTATTGTAGGAAACGTTTGTTACAGTTTTGTTTACATTAATTTACATACATGGATAGCCGATCCAGAGTGATAAGTGAGATTACAGTTTAGTGAGTATCAGGCAAAGTGAGCATGTGCCAATGCTTCCCTGTTACCCAGTCTGGGAGTTCCTGTTGCACCAGCTCCACCATGAACATTCAATCATATCTTGAAAGAAGGGTATTACGTACAATTAGTTATGTATGAATGGCTAGGAAAAAAGCCACTTAACTACATATGAGGAGATAAAGGCCTGTCTGCAGAGATGACAACTTGACTGGCAACTGAATCAAAGGCTGCTTGCTATGTCTGACGAATTTGCTTGTGGAAAGCAGACAATTGGCCTTGCAATCCTTTTCCACGTAAGTGAATTTTAATTTGTAGGAAAGGGACTGAGACACATTTTCCATTGGACCATATGAACTGGAACCATAAACTCACTGAACATTAAATCCCACCAAATGAAGTTAGATCCATCCCCGTTATTGTATCCACTCATTATACTCCACACTTGAACATAGCCATTATATGGACAACATACCCCCATATCTCAATATCTGTACTTTGACCCGTTAAACTTTTACCCCCAATCGGGGAGATTGCAGATTACGTATTCCTTACGCCACCCGTTCCTAAACCGAATTTCGCATCCCTTGATAATCTGTACCTTATTCCCTGATAACCAGAAACTTCTATGCTTAAACTCTGTACCGTTTTCTTTTTACTTCTACATTATCTTAATAAAATGTACTCACATGAGATCACAAGATTTGGCCACTAGATTCAAGGAGGATAGGGCAGCCCCCTAGAAAAGCAGCATGGTGGTTACAGACTTATTCTGACAGGCAGCCACCTCAAGAATACCATTAAATCTAGCTATGGTAGAGGAAAGCAAGCTGTTACCACACTGCTGTGGGAAAAGCTGATCCCAGGATCAAAGATCCATTTTCCCCTGCTCTGTGCAACAGGTGAGAAGAAGGGCAGAGCTTGACGGTGGATGTCCTGGACTCCTTCACAGCAACATGGTCGCTCCTCTTCTTTACTTTCATTGTTGGGTTTAATGCTATGAGAGCACACAGGTGACTATGCAAACTTTAAATAGATAAAAAAAAATAAAAATAAAAGTAATCTTTGATAGGGCTACAACGTTTTGTTTGGGGGGAATGGGAGGAAGAAAAGAGGAACAGATTGACTGCCAGAGATCAGCCAGTGTACAGAATTCTGCCGTGTTGCTACCCAGGCTGTACTTGTTCAGTTCATTCAGAACTTGGCTGCAGGGATCTCACACCTGCATCTTTCACATATTAAATTCAGATTGCAAGGTGGATTGTTGTCTGTTTCCCCAGCTGCATGCTGCAAGCAAACATGCAAACTCCACAGAAGTAGCAAGCAGCAGTGATTCAATTACTATTTATAGATTAAGTTAAATGTCACCTAATGGAGAAATGCACCTACCTGGAAAGTTAACAGGAGATATTTTTGAGAATCAGTAGACACCACCTCCCCTAAATAAAATCCCAGAGACTAACATCAAGAGGTAGAAATTAATGTGTGGAGTGGTACAGGCTAATATATGATGAGCATAAACACTCTTACTGTCTATCTCAAGTCCTGCTATTTTGTGAAATGACTTATCCAATCCAAGCTATCATAAAACCCTGGTTTCCATAGGCAAGATTGTATGCTAGCCATCCTCCCTCCCTCCTGCAAAGTTCTCCCCTTAAATTCATAGCACAGTACTTAAAACATTTCAACTTGCTTTTCAACTTGCTTCAACTTTGCTTGTATGTTATACTCCTTTCATGTCTATTTAGACTGTAAACTCTTTGGGGACACAGACTGTTTACTACTCTCAATTTGTACAGCACCTAACAATGGAGCCCCATTCATGGTTGGTCCTTAGGCACTACTATAATAAACATGAACAACTAAACTGAATTGTCTCATTTTTAAAAATCAACTTCCATACAGAGACCTCTAAAGATCTAATTCCTGCTGATACCATATTTGGTCAGTGAAACACTGATATATCAGAAGCAAAGTAATAGTAGCTAAAACTAGTTTTTTATTAAATTCTAAAATAACTGTTTTTAATCAATGATAAATATTGGTAAATTTGGCTTAAGAAAAAAAGGAACTCAGTTACAATTTTATTTTAAGAGGAGCCAAAGGACACACCTCTTCCTCTTGTTGTACTAGGATGTCAAGTGAAAAGCTTCGCATAAGGTCTCTGAAATTCAAATGCAGTGGAATATTCACAAAATAGCCTCTTTTAAGGTTATGATATTTCTCATTTGGAGCAGGTTTATATATAGTTATTTTTCATGTAGTTAAAAAAGTGCTTATTACAAATATTCTTAAACTTGCTGTATTTCTCTGATTTCACTTTCAGTTATCAAATCAGATTTCAAAATTCAGAATTACTTAAAAGCATTAGGTAAGACTTAACATTTGTTTAACTGTTTTGTGCCAGTTCACCTAGTGACATTCATTTTCTTGTGGGAAGTGGTCACATGTCCTTTAAAGGTGATTTGCAAATGGCGGGGAAAAATAGGTTTGTGCCCTCTTATGCTTATAGGGAGGCCTGAAAAAGTTTCAGCATGGCTTTTTTTCTGTTTGTTTCTTACATTAGAAATTAAAGTCCCACCTAGACTGGGAGACCACCATCATTGGTAAATTGCTGAAATGTAACAAGAATCACGAGTGAAAGTTGAGCAATTAAGAGGGTAAGGGTTTTTTAATTAGACTTAACGTTTTGTTAATAGCAATGGAGTTTCAATTATTGATTTTGGATAAGAGATCGCTTTCAGAGAGAGTCAAATATACCTCTCCACACATTTCTTCAGTTAAGATGACAGAACTCACAAACCTGTTCTGACACTATCAAAAGTGTGGAAGGCTACTTTTGAAATTTGATTTATAATTAGGTTTAAGAATTGAAACCTCAATTCAGATGACTGTTTCAGTTCACATATCTTAAAGCTACTGTTTCAGTTGGTTTTACACACAATATATCAATTTGCTTTTGACCCTTTCATACCAGAAGAGTAGGTGTTTGTTTTTTCTGAAAGGAAAGCTTAGATTCTGCCACCAAATTCTGTGGTTGCGGAACAGCAGAAGACAAAGGGTTCTCACAATTAGTCCCTTTCCTTGGAGGACACCACTGTCAGCTCCAGAAGCTTGGTTCCATCTGGGATGGAACTGGAGGATACTTGTACTGAAGGTTTCATGTGGAAGAGAAACGGGGATCAGTGAGTCCAGTCAAATCTAAGGATGCCTCCAAATCCAAGGATGCTGTGGCTAGTTCATGTCGTACCACCACACAAGATCCATCTTCAAGGAGAAAGATTGTATCAACTGTGTTGTATCCACAGTCCCCTTACTACTAGGGGACTTCTACACCATGTCCTCTGTAGCAACCGCTAATTTATGGTCAACAACTCACTTTATATCTTTGCAGTACACCAAGATCAATATATTTTAGAATTTCTTTTACTGTAAAAGTGACAAGCTGCTTTGAAAGCTCCCAGATCTCGTTACTTAAATGTTAAAATTCCCAAAAGGTGGTCTATCCCACCTCTCCTCAGCTATCAAATATTAAACATTTAATTAAATATAGCTTCAAGAAAGAAAGTGGTGAAACTAAAAATTGACTTTCAAGCAGCACTGAATTTGTTACATTTCCTAGAAATTAGGAAATCTAAATTAGTTGACAGTTGAGCAATCTCAGCTGCCAGGCATGTTCTGTTGCTACTAAATTCAACAAAATCACTACAGAATACAAAGCTACATGCTAAGTGCTAAGGCTGATGTAACCTCACACTTCAGGGGCAGGAGCCTAATAGTAACTGGCACACTAGCTTTCCTGTGAAGTCCTTTGTTTTGTTCCACTTTGGTTTGTTTTTTTAAATGGCTGACAGCTAGGTAGCACAATGAGTTAGTGTAACAGGTTTTGAACCTAGATGTTCAGAAATAAAACACCAAAATAAGTGAAAGTTTTGAGAGTTTTTTGGTTGAGATTTGACAAGAGACAAACACAAAAGGTGAAGAGTACTCATTTTCCGAATTACTTTGTACATGCTTATCTCTAATACTGTGTGTGATGCTTTGTTACCACTCTTTTTTCATGTACTATCTTCATGTTCTCAGCCTCCACTGTTCATAAATCCAGATATGCCAACTCTGTCAGGCACTTGTCTAACTGAGGACACATGGAATCTTAATAAGTGGGAAATAATAGGGAGGAGATGCGTTAGAAGTAGAAACCCAAAGTCCATGTACACTTTTATAAACAGACATGTTTGCCAACCGTATATTTTGTATAGGCTGAATTGTTCAGACTTCAATCAAAAGTACATTAAAACAAGCTATTTTGTAGCGATGCTCAAAGAAGTAAAGGATTCCACCATTCTCAAGTTCTCTCCCCCTGGCCAACAGGATAAAAACTACATCATTGTGATGGGATTTTTCTTCATACGTACCTCCTGTTCAGTAAAGATTTTGCTATTCCCTTCCCCAAATGCAGGAGGCTATGAATGTTCTCTTGCCATTGGCCTCCTTTATATAGGAAAAGGCAGTAGTGGTACTGTTTTAAGATTTTGCTGCTGTCTACCCTCTGCAGAGCCCTGAAAATTTTACCACCTGAAAGGAGGTTCGTAATCCAAAGTAAGCCTCAACCTTGCAAGTAAAAGTGATTATATATTGAACATGTTTTCCTGTAACAGACGTAATGCCAGATCTTCAGTTTTTGTATTAGTACTTCATTAGTATTTCTATTTTGTTTAAGAGTGTGATTTTTTTTAAACCCGATGTTTTACCAGTGCAACCCTGATATAAAGATGCCATATAGCTTATTTACCTTCACTTATGGGAATTAAGCTATACCGGTACAAGCACTTACATATATAACTATGCTCACACTGTTGGGGGGGAGGGGGAAGTGTGGAGGAAGGGTCTATATATAAATCAGCATCCCCTCGTGTGTAGAATCCATACTTGCAATCACTTCTATATTACGGAGTTTCCAGATCAAGTTCAACCTACTTATAACATGACAAATTTTCCAAGTTGGCACCTGTCATATGAAAACATGAATTGTCATACCTGACCAGACCTAGAACTTATCTGGTCTAGTATCCTTTCTCCACCTGTGGTCAACCAGACATTGCATAGAGAAGTGTAAAACCTCTATAGTAGACAGTTATGAACCAATATGCCCATCAGAGAAGTTTCTTACCAACTCCACCAGTTAGTGGCTGACCTATGTCCTTACATATGAGTTACATATTCCAGATCCCTAAACTAACTAGATAGTGTTTAAGATTTAAAAAGAGGATTAAACTCCTTGCCTCAATAATATATTGTAGGAGTGGGTTATACAATTTAGTATGATGTAAAAGTATTTTAACCTATCATTGAAGTTTATTTTTTAGTTTTTAATCAGGCAATTCCTAATTACCCTCTCAGTGAAAGGAGTTCTCAAATGATCTTCTTTATACACCTCTACCCCGATATAACACGTGTTCGCACACAATACGGTAAAGCTCCCACAGGCTGCTCTGAGCAGCATGTTAAGGGTGCCGGGCCGGGGCTGAATAAGAGGCAGAGGGTCTTGGGGGCCTCCCTAGGGTGAGGGGCTCCTCCCTAGGGTCTGGTAGGCAGAAGCTATGGGGGGGCACTTTTGGGGGCCCCCACAGTCCGAGAGTAGCCCAGGGGATTAGCGGGGGGCTGGGAGCAGCCCACTCTGCTTCCCTTGCCCTGGCCCCAGCCGTGTTGCTCGGGGGAGGGGGCTTGGGGGAAGGGATTTCCCCCCCCTGCACTCACCAGCAGCGGCAGAAGTGGAGCAGCCTGGCCCCAGCCCGCTCCACTCCGCCAGCTCCCAGCCACTGTGCTCCATTTCCCACCACCGGTGAGTGCAGGGGGCGTCCTTTCCCCAACCTCCCTGCACTCACCGGCGGCAGGAAGCGGAGCGCCGTGGCTGGGAGATGGCGGAGTGGAGCGGGCTGGGGCCACATTGCTCCGCTTCCCACCGCAGGCGAGTACGGGGGGCAGTCTTTCCCCAACCTCCCTGCACTCACCGGCGGCAGGAAGCGGAGCGCCATGGCTGGGAGCTGGCAGAGTGGAGTGGGCTGGGGCCACATTACTCTGCTTCCTGCCACTGCCGGTGAGTGCCTGTCAGGGGGCGGGGTGGGTGAATAAGGATCCGAGCAGTCAGGGGGTTGGGTAGGGGCGGGGTCCTGGGGGTGATTAGGGATAGTGTCTCTGGAGGGGGCAGTCAGGGAACAAGGAACGGAGGGGGCCAAAGCAAGTTCGATATAATGTGGTCTCACCTATAACACGGTGAGATTTTTGGTCTTCCGAGGACCACGTTATATTCGGTTAGAGGTGTACTATCGTTTTATAAACTGCTATCATGTCCCTTTCTATTCATCATCTCAACTAAGTAGTTCTACTCTTTTTCCCTCAACTCTAATGCCTTAAATGTGTACTGTACATCACTGACTAATCTCCTTTCAGTGATTTGTCAATATTAAGAGGTTTTTTTAAATCAGACATACCTGACTTAAAAGCTGTCCATGAAAAATGGTATTGACCACATTCAGAACCTGTTTGATAAGTTTCCTTTGAGAAGTGGGGATGAGAGCTGGGTATCTGGTCCCAGTTGTCTCCAGTTCCTGCTGTACTTTATCCAAAAGTTCACAGAGGAATTCCTGAGCATCTTGTTGGGCATAACCTCGGAAGGCTGGGATTAGTTTCCACACAGAATGGAGCATGGCAAAAGGAGACACCAGTGCCCACTTGCCAGACCACATAACTTGGAACAGAGTATGTAGCTCATGACACAGAGAAATGTGCTTTGAGCTTGGCTCCCTGAGCTGAATAAGCTCCATATTTCTACTTTTTGATGCCCCTCCACTTAGTCCGGATGATAAACTTGGTCGTCTCATAGAAGATGATCCTTTTACCTTCACTTGGTTCTCATTCACACAAAATGCAGAACCAGTAATTGGAGGGTGCTTAGAAGAGGATCTTGTTTTTTCATTGGCTGCTGTTGCCAGCAACTCTTGAGTTTGGTTCAGATCAAGCTTTAAAAAACATTCCCGAAAAATAAGCAAATGACTCAATACTTGCAGAATAGAGTTCATATAGCATGTATTTCCCAAGTTTCTCAGTCCTGTTACACCAGGAGTCACTGTAGGCCTTCGCTTAATTGGAGAATCACCAATTTTTTTCAATCTTACTTCATCTGAGGTAGAAGTTACTTTCAGCATTGCAGGAGAGGACAAATTTTGTGGTAATTTTTGTAAACAGGGCGATACTTTTGAGTATATTTTATTTTGATTTTGTAAACGAGAACTCTTCCTTGGAGGCATTTTTTCCATCTCTACTTTCAACTGACGCTTTCGCTCTTGTCTTCTTTTCCTAGCTTTGTCCCTTCTTTCCTCTGCCTCCTCCTGGCGCCTCTCTTCTTCCAAAATCCTTTTCCCATTAGGTGTTAGCTCAAACCATGATCTGAACACTTTGCCTATTAATGCACGCCTTCTGTGCCACAGAGCCGTGAACATGCGGTCTTCATTTCGAAGCAAGGCTTGGGCACCATCGTGTGAAAGGTAAGAGTCATCACTCGTACCCATAGATCGCAAAGTCCTGCCACTGCGGGTAGTGCAGACATAGTTTTGACTCTTGATTGCACTTAATGTACTTCGCAATAGTTTTAAGTCACCAGTTGCATTATCATTAAGAACATAGTCATCACAAAGGTAACAGAAAACATACAGCTCATTCACTTCCAATGCCACTGGATGACTACTTTCCTGAAAGTGCTTTAGTGCATGCTCTTCAATGTATCTTCCACATGCAACATGCGAACAGCTAAGGCATGCCCAGACAGATTCTGTAGTATTGCAGTCCACACAATGCCATTTTTGAGGGTTCAGGATGGAATGGTCTTGGGCAAGCCGCAGTCGCCCTATGTGTTTACACTTATCCATTATTAATACTGAAATACTGGAGAAAAACTAGAGAAACACGTTATCCAAACTATTTTCTGTCCATGACATTCTGACCTGAAAACTAAAGGGGAAAAAAAAAGTTCAGCTTCACATATAGTGCAAGTCAAAAGTAAGTTAATATATCCTTGGCAATAAAATTACTTGGTTTATTTTAAAAGAGCACCGATGTACTATTCTGCAATCAGAGTCACAACAAACAACTTTGTTACCAGTTTTAGGAGAAAAGTCCATGACTGAATGGGCATGAAGACTGAACATCCAGGCTGAGGCATGTTGATAACATATTAACATATTTTTGTTAAACCAGTGTAACTCTGTATGAACACCTGGCAAATATTGATTTAGCTTACATTAGTAGATTTACAGGTGCAAGCTAAACTGATATTTACAGATGGGGAAATGAGACAGATTTGCCCAAGGACACACAGGATGCTTGTTGCAGAGCAGGAGATTGTATCCAGGTCTCCAGCTAGTGTCATCACCACTGACCATCCTCTCTCTCAGGGCTTAGTGACTTACGATCAGAAACAGTTCTTTGTATTTAACTCAAATGTTCAGTTCACCTTAATTCCTCATGAGATAACTAATGAAAAATGCTACAAGATAACCCATTACTCTCAGTGATTAGATAGTAAAAATTGAAAGTCAGTATACACATTTTGGTAACATGTATAATTCTGTGATAAATTTTCATTTTAATTTCCATAAGTGCTTAGAGTCAATACTATCTATGTATAGGGAAGTTAAATATCCCTAAGACTAGATATTTCATGGGCAATAATTATTTAAAAAAAAAAATAGCTAATCCCATTCTTCCTTTGCTCCCTCCAGTCTGAAAGGCATGCTTTACCAAGTGTGTTGCACTTATGTCAATATTGTATAATAAAGTTCAACTAATGGCACACAACACTACTGCCACTCAGTTATACTCTTACACTATATTGGCAATCATTCACATGTAACATTGCAACTGCACGATTTCCAGTAAATTTAGTTTTTGTTTTACAGAGCTTCTACCTAAAGAGCTTTTACACAGAACTACAATACACAGCAGCTTAGTGTTCTTTGGTTTAATTATAAAAGTACTGTAGTATTGACCAAAGAGCAGGATTTTGCCACAGGGCAGTTAGGTAGCTAAATATAACCATAACAGTTGCTGCCTTTTCTCATTACTTAACATGCCTGCTTGGCAATCAGATTACTTATATTTAGATACAAGTAAACTTATTGATAACACCTGCATTATAAAGTCTAAATATTTAAAGAAAACTCTTTGGAAGATAATTATATTTTTCAAACCAAAGAATTTAATCCTTAAAGCTATAAACATCATCAGAGATGCACCACTATTCTTTTCTATGGGGTGCACACCTGATGCAATGGGAAATGTGTATGAAAATATGAGAGATTTTAAAAATAAGTTGCATACTGATGAAATTCTTATGTTATTTCTTTTACGAAGTTATAGCAGGTCAAATAATAATACTTAAAGAAAATACCTACCTAAGGATATTGCAAGAATTAGTTACTATACATACTTTGAAAATAAGTACTACATACAGGTGCTTTTACAGACTACTGAACGCTGTATGCCCATGCATGCTCTCACAGTCCTCCTTCCCAAAGCTCCACAAGCCAGCAGGAAGTGTTCCCATTGGCTAGAGGAAGAACACTTAAGCTCAGACTTCCCTATGTCTGGTCTGAGAAAGACACTCAGCTGAGCAGCCAGACCCACAGCCCCTAAATCTCTTATCAATCAGAAGGAACTGATGGAAATTGAGGACTCATTGATGTGGGTCAGATCAATGAGGGGTTGCCGATTTTGGTTAGGATACAGTATTTTGGTTAGACAACAATGCTTAAATGGGGAAGTGATTTTGTCTTCTCTTTAATATTAGAGTTGGCTGGGAAGCCTGACAATGACCTTCTCCTTTGGAAAGCGAAATGGTCCATGGGAACAACATTGATTTCAAAGAATATGTCACTGGAAATTTATCTGGTTTCTGCTACCTCACCTATCTGCTGGAAAGCCAGGATAGAGACTAGAGAGGAATAGAGTTGTTCAGATTATTATTACAGCTGTTATAAATGTAACTACCAAGCCTCTGGACACCTAAACAGCCACTAAAAATACTTTATATAACTAGAGCTTAATTGTGCCACTCCTACCCAGACCTCAACTGAGCAAGATACTTCAGTATGTGCTTAACTTTAAGCTCATGAATAGTCTTCAATGGGACTATTCATGCTTAAAGTTAAGCACATGCTGAATTGAGGGCACAAGTAGTTACACTGATTTCAGAGGGACCTCTTGGGTAACTAAGGCCTGTGTGATCAAGCCTTTAATATGCAGAGTAATAGAATGGGACTATGAAAGCTTAAGGTGACATTGCTTTAAAATTGCCATATGGGGCATAAAGACAAACAGGAGCCAAGAGTACACTTTTCTACAGCATTGAGGGAACTCAGAAGAAAAAACAAAAGTGTTAGTGGACTTAGTGGATTTGTTTCTAAGGAAAGACTTGAAGTGTTGTATAGTACGTATAGCTTGGCACTAAGCGAGCTTTTTTTTTTTTAAACAAATACTTGTATAAGATTTAAATTATTTAAGATAACACATGGGATGAAATCAAGAATGGGAAGACAATATCAGGAGCCACTTCCTTATAATTGTATCTATTAGACTGTAGAATAGTCTTAAGTAGAAACAAACAATGGAAGTCACATAACTTAAGACACTTATGTCAAGGGTGGGCAAAACACTAAGTCAAAGTATCTAAGGGAAAAATCTTGAATTGGAAAGATGGATTAGAAAGACTAATAGAATCACAGAAGAGACCTCTGATAGAGCCTGCAGCTCTCTTCTCTAGTAGCTGGAGTGGGGAGGATGAAGCAGCCTACTTGTGCCATTAAACTTTACAAGTTTAAATTCCCTAAAGCCAAGTTATTTAGTACCTCTTTATGGTTAGTGTCTTGCCCTGTAGTCCTCCCTCACCACTCAGTTCTCTGTGCAGGGGGGAGGGGGAGGGGAATGTTAATGAATTGACCAGCACTTCAGAGACCAATGCTCCCTTTTGCCATTAGCACTTAGAACTGAGCAGAAAGGATGAACAAAGTAACAGAGGAGATAATGGCAACACAGTCAGCCAACCAAAAAGTGTTTAGCTAAAACTTGTGGGAGAATTCAACTCTACAGAACCTTCTCTTCCCTGAGTTTCACTGGCAGAAGAGTGAGTGTATCAAGGACTCAGATTTTCTTCCCTAATAAAAGTTCAGAAGTATTGCCTTTAACGTTGATAAAAATAAAGTTTTGCATTATAGAACAATTTCTATTTAAATGTTATTTAGTCCTACTACTAGGAGAGATTAAAAGGTTTGTAATTGAAGGGACAATCAAATTTGGTCTAAAATTTGGTTACAAATTGTCTTTTTACAGCCAATAAACTCTTTGCTCAGTCTTTTAAATTCAAGTTAAAAAAAAAAAAAAAACAAAACAAACATTTCCCCCCAGTCATTAAAATCTGAACCTGGGTAGCACTAACATAGTGAAAGTGAAACCAACTACCGACTCCACTGATTTATTTTGTCTAAACCAAGTGCAATACAAGAGTAAAATACTGACGTTAGATTGTAAAATATCAGTTTTAATAATCTGTTATGAGCACATAAGGAAGTGAACTGTATGTATTTTTTAAGTATCCCTTTAACATTTTGGGTCCTAAACTGATTGACATAACTCATTGAACTGGTTTCCACTTTATCCAAATCCAGAAAACATGCACAAGCATAACTTTTTGCAGAACCTAAACCTTAATTTTGTTATGCTAGTAAATCATACAGAAAATAGTAATATTTAAAACAACTATTGGAAGCATCTTCCCATAGACATTGAAGTAACCTATTACACTGGTCAGGGTGTCCCTATATCCTAGTTATTCTGCACCCAGTCAGATCTGGATTTAGCAATTAGTCATTAATCCTAAAGTTTTTTGCCTCTAGTAAGTTTGTACTGTTTTCCAGAAGTGATGCAACTGAATAAACTCTAGGGTAGTTCTCGATTATGTCAGCGACACTGGAACTGCGGAACATTACAGACATATGAGCAAAAGATGCCTACTTATCGCAAATAGTTGTAAAATTACTTCAGTTACAGAGACTTTATGGTGAAGAGTGTTTAAATCAGAACAAGAACCTGTTTTTATTCCAATTTTACAGAAGAAGGAAGTGCCTCTAATCAGTTTGGATACACTTCATAGCAAATCGGAACAGATGTACAAACTTGACTGTTCCAACGATAAATTAAAAGCAGCAATTATACATGTGATTATTCTTCTAAGTACCTTAACGTTTCTGCAGAGCCTAGTCCCAGTCCTGATGGGGGCTTTGGGTGCTACCATAATAAAGAAGTCAATCAGACCAAATTAGCGCACACAACACTTGAAGCAAGAGCAGCAGTATTTCACTGACTTTTCTTTTTGTCATGTCAAAAAAGTAACCTCGTTCCTCTCAGTGAGGTAAGTAATGAAGAAACCTTTTTGCAACATAGTGATTGTTAATTTGGTTGTTCAGACTGAACAAAAAGAAAACGTTAGGATTCACCAGAAACAACAGATTTGCTTTGTGAACCATTTTATGCCAGGTTTCAGAGTAGCAGCCGTGTTAGTCTGTATTCACAAAAAGAAAAGGAGGACTTGTGGCACCTTAGAGTGCAACAAATGTGTTCGTCTCTAAGGTGCCACAAGTCCTCCTTTTCATTTTATGCCAGTGTTTCTTGCTCATTTGCATTTAATTGCAGTTCCTGGCTGACTCGTTAGCAAATTTACTAGTTCACAATATTCTTGGAGGGTCCCTCCCCCACAAAGGTACCTTCTGAAAAAGCTCTCAAATGAGACTCGGCATCCAGCACCTTAGCGAAGGGGTTTCCAGCCCCCGACTATGTCAGTGACTCAGGCATAACAAAAGAAATCAAGTGTGAGGCCTGAAGGCTGCACTTGGCTGCTTGTTCCACAAAAGCTGCCCTCCACCCGAATGCAGCATCCCCAGAAACGTGAAGGCTCGGGGACAAGCTCGGTAACTAAAGTGAGCGCAGCGCATCTTGCCTTGGAAAAAACGAAGGACTATTTGAGAGAGTCCGGCAGCGTGTCGGCCTCCCCTTGACAGCTACCATGAACCTGACTTTCCAGTCCTCACAAAATCTGCGCCAACCCCCCCGCCCGCCGCCGCGGCAACGAGTTGGCTTCCCTGGGAGCAGCCCTGGGAGCGCAGCGCCGAGACGCACAAGCCGCGAGGGTTGTTTTACGGACAAGCCCTTGGCCCTGTCCCCGGAGGCCCCCGAGCTCAGAGCTCTCCCGGCAGCAGCATCCTTCCCCCCCAGCGCGGGGCTGCAGCGCACGGGAGGGGAGCGGGTCCCCCGGGACCTCCTTTATCCCCAGCCTACAAGGGCCGGGCTGGGGGGAAAGTGGACAGAGCCAGGGTCGCCGAGAAACGGCTCCCAGCCCAGCCGGGCGGCGAGGGGCTCCCTCCCGCGGGGCTGGGGAGGCGGCGGAGGGAGACGCTCGCTCCCCGCTGTCCCTCCAGAAGCGCCAAATCCGGGCCGGCTCCTCGTCCCCGGCGCGGGACGGACGCCCCGGGGGCGGCTCTCACCCACCTGGCCCGGGAGCCCGCTTACATCCCGCCCGCGCTGCGCTGCGCTGCGCTGCGCTGGGCCCCGCGCCCGAGCTCACCGCCAGCCGCCGCCGCCATCTTGTGCGCCCGCCTGCGCGGCCTCCCGCGGCAGCTGGACAACGTCAGCGCCGCTGGGAGCCCGGCCCCAGTCCCGCCGCCCCCCTCCCCGCGCCTGCCCGGCCCGGGCGACGGGCTCCGCCTGCCCCGCGGCGCCCAATGGGAGCCGGCTCAGCGAGCGCCCCCCGCCGTGGGGCGGGGCCTTGGGGGCAGGCCCAGGGGGATCGTTCAGCCCGTTGCCTGGGGCTGCTTCCTCCGCGCGCGCGCGTGTCAGTCTGTCTGTGGGTCTGTGCGTGGGTGGGTCTCTGTCTGGGGAAGGGGGGGTGTCTGTCCATGGGTACGCCTGGGTCTGGGTGTGGGTGCGTGTCTGTGGCCCTGTCTGTCTCTCTCTCTCTGTGTCTCTCAGGTTAAAACCCCCAACGGGGCAGACTTGTGAGATGAGTTTCTCATAAAGCTGACACAGAAAATACCCCAAACCTATTATTTTTTTTTTTATAAAAAGAAAAGGAGGACTTGTGGCACCTTAGAGACTAACACATTTATTAGAGCATAAGCTTTCGTGTTTTCCACCAAATGCATCCGATGAAGTGAGCTGTAGCTCACGAAAGCTTATGCTCAAATAAATGTGTTAGTCTCTAAGGGGCCACAAGTCCTCCTTTTCTTTTTGCGAATACAGACTAACACGGCTGCTACTCTGAAACCTATTTTTTTTTTTTTATAGCATTGAAACAAACTGCCCAGGGAGCTGGCAGGCCCTACAGATCCCCCATCCATCTACCCATCCCATACACACCAGGAAGGTGTGCAGGGCTTTGGGGGGCGGAGGGGAATCAAAACTTGTGATGCACTGTGATGGATACCATTGTATGCACTATAATGTGTCATTATAATCATATTTACCAGTTTATTTTGTAATCATATTTATCATGTATTATTTGCATTGCGGTAGCAGCCAGAGGCGCCAATCAGGATCATTGTGCCGGGCACTCTACAAACACATAGGCTACATGGTGCTGACCTACCCAAAGAAGCTAATAAGACTATGCCTATAATACTGTGTGTATATTAGGTGCAATGTAACTGAAATCAGAAATACCCTGAGTGAATAAGGCAAACTAGGAAACTGGGAAAAATACCAGCACTAAGCCTATCTGGTTCCTCCCTGTTTGCTACTACATACTAAAGATAGCAAGTGGAAGAGATTGTTGCATGCTTATTTTGTATGTCACTTGAATCTGCAGTTGCAGCAAAATCTTCTGCTTTCAAATTTAGTGAATTTTTTTTCTGTTAAGTAGTGCTCTATGTAGCTCTTCTTAGTATAGTGGTAAATATCCCTGTCTGTCACATGGGAGACTGGGGTTTGATTCCCCAGTGGGGAGGCATCACTTTTAGGGGGGAGGGATAGCTCACTGGTTTACACATTGACCTGATAAACCCAGGGTTATGAGTTCAGTCCTTGAGGGGACCATTAAGGATCTGGGGCAAAAATTAGGGATGGATCCTGCTTTGAGCAGGGGGGTTAGACTAGATGACCTCCTGAGGTCCCTTCCAACACTGATATTCTATGTATCAGCAGGAAAACAAGCCAAGGGAAGCCTCTATATCCCTATTCAATAACTTCCAAGGCAAATAGGTTTGTTTGCATCCTCTCTGTTACTTTAAGCAGCTTGCATTATCATTTACGTAAATGTATTATGATGGAACACTATTTACACCTCAGTCACACCACAGCTTTAAGACATTTGAGTGGTTTACACCAGTAATACAGGAGTGCTGGTAAGAGACTGATCCTTATTTCCAAAAGGGCTGTTCTTCTCTCAAGAAGCTTGTTAGTTCTTTCTTGTTTAGTTCAACAAGATCCGCACCAGTTTTGGACCAAGAGCAATCAGGAATCTCTTTTGTTTTCAGTGATTCTTTTGCATTCTGTTTCCTGTGTTCATTGTAAATTTCTGTCTTGGATAGCTTTATTTTTGATGGCATCATTCTTGCTTGGCCAGAATAAGCTCTCTCAGGCTCTGTTTTTATACTTCCCAGTACCCTGATGGACACTGCTTTATGCTTTGCCTTTCTGACCTCATGCTGTAAGGTGTTAAGTCACAATGTTCTTTGTAGAGAATGGTACAGTTTCACCTCTTCCTGGAGCTGTTGAAACTACATGCTCTGTAGGAGGTTCTTGCCATGCCTGTATTTCACATATGAGTACTTTGTAATTTCATTATGAAGGCCTAAACAGAGAAAGCCTTTTATACTTAAGCCTGGTCTACACTACGGGGTTAGGTCGAATTTAGCCGTGTTAGATTGATATTAAAATGAATGTATACACACAACCAACCCCGTTCTGTCGACTTAAAGGGCTCTTAAAATCGACTTCTGTACTCCTCCCCGGCATGGGGAGTAGCACTAAAATCAACCTTGCTGGGTTGAATTGGGGGTAGTGTGGACACAAATGGATGGTATTGGCCTCCGGGAGCTATCCCAGAGTGCTCCATTATGACCACTCTGCAGGGCCGGTGCAAGGATATTTTGCGCACTAGGCGAAACGTCCACCTTGCGCCCCCACCCCTGCACATTGGTTCATTGAGGGGCAAATCCCAACGAGCCTTTATAGACCCCAGGGGCCAGCCTGCCCAGGGGCCAGCTGTGCCCAGAGTCTGCTCCCCAGACCAGGTTCCCCCCTCCCCGCCCCCTGAACTCCCCTGGAGGGTGCACAGCCCCCTGCGAGCCCTCCCCACTCCACCGCGGCAGTCCCTGCCCCGAGTCCACTCATTGGCTTTGCAGAGCTTGGGCCACTGCAGCAGCTCGGCAGGGAGCAGCGGTCTTCCAGAGGCACCAGAGAGCCAGAGCCTCCCACTTGCGGCGGTGGCAAGCCCCAGCAATGGAGGAGCCAGCGCGGTGCAGGGGGGCAGCAGCCTTGCAAAGGCCGCAGCACCTCTAGAGGGGAGCAGCCATGTCCCCACCCCTCCTGCCCAGGCTGTGGCCCGGCACACCCCCAGCCTGGGGCCCCTGCAGGCTGCGGTGGATGCATGCAGGTGTCGGTCCCCATGTGCCCCCCCGGCTTCTCCTCGCCTAGGGTTACCATATTTCAATAATCAAAAAAGAGAACCGGGGTGGCGGCAGAGAGCCGCCACCCGCATGCATCTGCTGCAGCCTGCAGGAGCCCCGGGTGGGGGGGGGGGGGGGGCGCTGGGCCACAGCCTGGGCAGGAGGGGCAGGGGGCAAGGCTGCACCCCATCAGTGGCGCCACCGCCTTTGCAGGGCTGCTGCCCCCCTGTGCCGCACCGGCTCCTCCATGGCTGGGGCTCGCCGCCGCCATAAGCCGACGCTCTGGCTCTCTGGTGCCTCCGGAAGGCAGCTCCTCCTTGTCGAGCCAGGGCACCACTTTTTGGCACCCCCAACCACTTGGTGCCCTAATTCGCCTAATGGTTGCACCAGCCCTGTCACTCTGGACAGCACTTTGAACTCCGATGCACTAGCCAGGTACACAGGAAAAGCCCTTTGAATTTCATTTCCTGTTTGGTCAGCATGGCGAACTCAGCAGCACAGGTGACCGTGCAGTCCCCCCAGAATCACAAACGAGCTCCAGTGTTGGATCATATTAAAGAAGTTCTGTATTAAAATCACAAATGAGTTTGATTCCCCATAGTTTAAATTCCAGGGTATTACTAATTAAGAGGTCTCTTGGTTTTTGGTACTGTTTCTCTCCCTCTATGTGTGAAACTTGCAAGCTGCTAATTGTTAGTACATTCTAAGACAGAGTCTGTTCTCAAAGCAATTCTTTGTAACAACAACTACTCATACAGAGAGAGACTCAAGCAATACTCTGTAACAACAGAAACAGCACCCAGAGACTCCCCGCCCTTTTGTTGTATTCATCTCGCTTTGTTAACAATTGTGATTAAAATAGAGATAGAGGATGTATGTGGATGGATGCTTGGTGTGGATAATAACTGAATGATCAAGGAGGTGCCAGCCTAAGAATCCAGTGTCCATCAGCTGAAGAAGGCGTCAAGTGGAAATAACCAGAGGACCCCTGGAGGGCAGACTGGAATCCACCCAACAGCCTCAAGAATGGGAGAACCAAAGAACAAAATAACATCTGGCAGCACGGAGCCGTCAGGAATGTGCCATCTGCTGATTGATTCAGCAAAAGCATGTTGAAGCAATTCCCATAAACTGGCATAGGAAGAAATTCCTATAAAAATGGACTCTAGAAAGTGAGAATTTTGGGGTCTGATTCTGCAAACCAACTTCCAGGAGCATCAGATGTGCATCTGACAAGGCCCTGCTCCCTCCTCATGTCCAGGCCACCTGGCCAGTGGCTTGGCATGAGCAACTCTAAGGCTGGTAACTACGATAACAACCTTGCAGAACGTGTGTGTGTGTGTGTGTGTGTGTGTGTGTGAATAAATATGAAATTGAATGGAATATTATAGCTATAACTAACTGCTTACTATGATTCTTTCTGTATTCACAATAAATGTGGCATTTTGCCTTTTCCCCTTTAATAAGATCCTGCTGGTTTTTATTTTATTGGTATAACATTTTGGTGGAGAATTGCGAAAGGGGGAATACTGGTAAAAAACCTCAGTTATTTTAAATATTGGTGTGCACACCGCCAGCTCTATTGAGCTAGGCATTTCTGTTAGGTTAACCAGACCTGCTGACCTCTGGGAAGGTAGCAGGGAAAAGCGTATAGATTAAGCTACAATTACTAAACCTAAGTCCTATTGTTCACTGAGGTATCAGGGGCAGCAAGAAGGTCCACGGGCCAGGCTAAGCTACTCGCTGAAATAAGGAGTAGCAGGTTTAGGGAATCTAGGCTGTGTCACCCGCTGAGTAAAACCAGGGGAGACAAAGAAGCCACTCGCTGAATAAAGTCAGGAGTAACAGAGAAGTTAAAAATTTGTTAGAATGTTAAAGAAAAAACAGGATAAAGCAGATGCAGAGGGATGAATGAAGCCAAAAGGAGCTCCAGCCTCACCTTTCATTAAAAAAAAAAAATTACACCTTTTAAACAAATCCTTCAAAAATTTGGGCACAGTCCTTGGACTAAACAAGCCCTAGCTGATGTCTGCACTATTTTGGACCTAGAGGATAGATTGGCTCAGTATATCCTCATATACAAACCTTCTAGTGCTGTCAAAAGAGATGCAGCAGCAATTTGGTTGTTGTGGGAGGCATATAAGGATTCTTACCTCCGCTTGTCTTCATGTAAAGAGGAAAAGGCACAAACGGAAAAGAGAGCAGACAATTGGAAGGTGCTGGCTACAAATACCCAATGTCAGCTGAAAATAGTGAAAGAGGCACTCCAGAAATGCAAAAAGAGAGAAAGATTTCTGGCAGACCAAGAGAAAATTGAAAGAGAGAATCGTGCTCCAAGGTATGGTAAAGAAATTAACCTTGAAGCAGGGCAGAGTACCTGCAAATCATAGTCGTTGTGAATCACTAATTAAGAGTCTGAGACAAAAATTGGGTTTTGCCTCTAAACAGGTAGCAGCCACTACAGCAGGTGAAGGGGGAGAAGGTCCTATGTAGGGCACCCCCAGGCATAATTACAAAGAGAAAAGAGGGTGAAAAAATTAACTCTGCAGAGGCTGGAGGGAATTAAGCAGCTAAACTTTGTGAAAATGTTAAAAAGAAAAAGTGTTAGAGGAAAATAATTCTTGGTTTCTTTGCAGCCATTCTAAAGAGAAAATGGACCCTTTTCCAAAGGAATGTCTGTAAATTAGCCAGGCAAAAATAAACTATCTGATTAAAATAATTTGACTAGACAATTTAGTCAAATTTGCTAAAAGAACATAAGGGGGTTCTATTGGAACTTAACTGCATCAAATTGTATTGGTATAACACCAGCATGGACTGAAAGGGGACATTGGATCTGATTGCTATATGGGGAGAAGCATCTGTGCAGGCAGAACTCCAATCAAAAAGAAGAAATGCAAATACATTTTCCAAAATCTCACAGGGCATGTTGGAGAGAGGCTACAACAGGGACACACAGCAGTGCCATGTGAAAGTTAAGGAGCTGAGGTAAGCCTACTGAAAGACAAAGGAAGCAAACAATCGCTCTGGGTCAGAGCTCCATACATGCCGCTTCTATGATCAGCTGCATGCCATTCTAGGAGGGGACCCTACCACTACCCCACCACTGTCCGTGGACACCTGCAACACAGAGGAGGATTTTGTGGATGAGGAGGAGTAGGAGAATGTGCAGCAGGCAAGCGGTGAATCCATTCTCCCTGGCAGCCAGGACCTTTTCATCTCCCTGGAGCCAATACCCCCCAAAGGTGGGATTCCCAACCCTGAAGCTGGAGAAGGCACCTCTGGTGAGTACACATTTGTAACTACACTACAGGGTTTAAAAGCAATAGTGTTTAATGTTTGATTTGCCCTGAAGAATTAGGATGCATTGGCGGCCAGTACAGCTACTGGAAGAGTCTGTTCACATGTCTGGGGATGGAGCGGGAATCCTCCAGGGACATCTCCGTGAAGCTCTCCTGGAGGTACTCTGAAAGTATTCTGGAATCATTGCAGCACAAAGCATGGCAGTGAATGATGCTGGGTTTTGGTCGCATTCAAGCAACATTCAGTTTATATCTTTCTGTGTTAGCCTCAGGAGAGTGATATCATTCATGATCACCTGGTTGAAACAGGGGAATTTTTGTAAGGAAACAGTAAAAGGACCCCGTTCATGCTGGGCTGTTTGTGCTTGGCTAAAAGGAATCATCCTGGAGAATAGCCACACGGTGGGGTGGAGGGAGGTATGTGCTGCACATCCATCCAAAAACCACAGCCCCTCCTTTTAAATGTGAAACCCAACCCATTGCTTGCTATGGGAAAGGATGGCACTGCAGTTTGAAACCATTCCCACATGTTATGCGTAAGAAGCCAACCCCGCGTACCCTTTGCCTTACCATGGCTGCATGGAAACCAAATTCTGTTGCCCAGCCTTGTTTGCTGTGTCACCATACCAGGCAGGCGCTCAATATAAAAGGCAGAATGCGACCTTGTACCTAAAGCACATGTGCCGTCTGCTGTGAATTGCTTGATTCACTGTGAAAGAGGCTGGGTCCCCAAGGATAACTATTGTCATTTCAACATCCCCAACAGTAATTTTCTGGTCTGGGAAGTAAGTTCCTTCTTGCAGCTGCTCAAACAGCCTGGAGTTCCTAAAGATGCGAGCGTCATGCACCTTTCCCAGCTATCCCACGTTGATGTTGGTGAAATGTCCCTTGTGATCCACCGGTGCTTGCAGCACCACTGAGAAGTACCCCTTGCAGTTTACGTACTGGTTGGCAAGGTGGTCCAGTGCCAAGATAGGAATATGCGTTCTGTCGCCCCACCACAGTTAGGGAAACCCATTGCAACAAAGCCATCCACTATGACCTGCATATTTCCCAGAGTCACTACCCTTGATAACAGAACGTCAATGATTGCATTGGCTACTTGGATCACATCTACAGTAGATTTGCCCACTCCAAATTGATTCCCGACTGACTGGTAGCAGTCAGGCGTAGCAAGCTTCCACAGGGCTATCGCCACTCGCTTCTCAACTGTCAGAGCAGCTCTCATCTTGGTATTCCTGCGCTTCAGGGTGGGAGAAAGCAATTCACAGAGTTCCAGGAAAGTGGCCTTACGCATGCAAAAGTTTCGCAGCCGCTGTGAATCATCCCATACCCGCAACACTATGCGGTCCCACCAGTCTGTGTTTGTTTGCTGGGCCCAGAATCGGCATTCCACCGTAACAAGCAGTCCCACTGCCACCATGATGTCCCAATTACCACAACCTGTGCTTTCAGGAACACCTGTGTCCAAGTCCTCATCAAAATCGTCCTCGTGCTGGCATCTTAGCCCGGTTCTGCATATACTCCAGGATAATGCACAAGGTGTTTACAATGCTCACAACAGCAGCGGTGAGCTGAGTGGGCTCCATGCTTGCCACGCTATGGTGTCTGCAGGAGAGCAGAGTTGCAGTGGAAGCGGTGGATGACGATGGATGCCACAAGAATAGATATTTATACAGAACGATGAGAGGACCTGCAAGGTGGATTCCTGGCACCAGGAGAGCAGAGTTGCAGCGGAAGCGGTGGATGATGACGGTTAGCAGTCAGACTGCACTGTCTGCTGACAGCAACACCCAGGACACAACAGCAGCGGTGACGGTGAGCTGAGCTGAGCAGACTCCGTGCGTGCCGTGGTATGGCGTCCGCACAGAAAAAAGGCGCAAAACAATTGTCTGCCATTGCTTTCACGGAGGGAGGGGTGACTGACGACATGTACCCCAAACCACTCATGACAAGGTTTTTGCCCCATCAGACATTGGGAGCTTAATCCAGAATTCCAATGGGTAGTGGAGACCGCAGTTGTGAGATAGCTACCTGCAGTGCACCACTCCATAAGTCGATGCTAGCCACGGTAGTGAGGACACACTCCGCCGACTTAATGCACTTAGTGTGGACGTATGCAATTGACTGTATAAAATTGATTTCTAAAAATCGACTTCTATAAAATCGACCTAATTTCATAGTGTAGACATACCTTAACATACTATCTTATAACCTGCAGATACCATAACCTGTAAGTCTTAAGTATCTGCACATCTTCCTTTTTAAACTAAGCTTTCTGACATAATATCAAATGCTTTTAGTTTGTTTTCAATAATGGATTTTCTGAATAATCAACTTGTATTTTGTATTTTTCTTTTACTGTGTTTGTCCTTGGACACAGCATATCAGGGTATTGGTGGATGTTGAGTAGCATCTTGGGATAGATGCCTGAGAGAGCCTTAGGTTGGGATCATTTCAATTTTTGTTTGTGCGCTTAACAATGTTTTAAAATATATCTATTGGGTACTTATCCTAAGAAACTAGGCACTGTGCTGTTAAAAGGAATTCATGCAGTGTATGTCTCTGACATCTGTTTGCTTTTCATTATCTGGGGAAAACAAAAGAGTGTTTGATTCACCACTTCAGCATCTTAAGCTACCCCCTAAATTTGAAATTTATAAAACGTCAGGGTGTTTGCTTGACTGTGTTAAAATCTTGGACATCTGGTTAAAGGGTTCCATTTGTGTCAGAGCAGAAAGTGTGTTTTTAATGTAAATCTTGAAATGAAGTACATAGGGACATACCAAAATTGGACCAGTTCTGCTCTGTTGCACCTGTGAATCCCCACTGATTTTTATCAAGATTGCAAAAATGTAACTTGGTAGAATCTGGCCAAGAGTGTCAACATTTCTTCAAATTTAAGTGAAGAATTAAAGGATTGTCAGGGACACTTTACCTTTGACATTTTTAGCAAATTAATGTGAAGGAATATATGGATGTGAACAAATGGACATCACCTGGATGTCACTTTACAGCCTGCATGTGTTCCTAATCGTGCAATTTTAAAATGTTGTCTTGTCAGAATATCCGGTATCAAAAGTAAAAGTATGCAAAGTGATTAGGTGCCTTTGCAAATCTTTCTCACGTATTTCTAAAGCACCTATCACCAAGGTATCTAAATTTTGAAATTAGCATTATAATTTTCCTTTTTGCCAAGATGCCATATAAATCCAGAGTAAGGTTTTATTCTTCCTATTGTCCTGCTGATCGGCTTGTCACTTTAACATTTTAGAATCTCCACTAGAGATGGACTGTGGGGCTGAGGGGGAGGAATGGAATGCCGCAGCAGGAGGAGCTGAAGCACTCTCAAGAACGCATCCGATGAAGTGGGCTGTAGCTCACGAAAGCTTATGCTCAAATAAATTTGTTAGTCTCTAAGGTGCTACAAGTCCTCCTTTTCTTTTTTACTCTCAAGAAGCAGAGGGAAAGTAGCAGGTTTCTAAGCTCTGCCAGAGCAGAGCTCCCAGTTATGCAGGACTTATTCGATCCACATGGCTGATGCCTTCCCTTCTTATACAACTATAAAGATGTACAGAAGCAGAGCTCATTTTTAGGAGCTCCTGATAGCAGCAGCCTCTTCCCACAAGCCTCTCCCACTACTTCCAGGAGAGCACTTCTAATCCTCCTCCCAATGCATGCCCCTAATCTTACTGTTTAAGAGTCACAAAGATAATCAGCAAAAAGAAAAGGAGTACTTGTGGCGCCACAAGTACTCCTTTTCTTTTTGCGAATACAGACTAACACGGCTGCTACTCTGAAACCAAAGATAATCAGGTGATTTTATAATCAGTTAACATTACTGGATAATTCCCAGTTTGACAGTGCCATATTGCCACATACCATCTGTCTAATGTATTATTTAGTACACAGGGCCCTGTGTATAACATACAGTCCTGAAAACATCTAGCAATACAGCAGTTTCCATGTTTCATGGTCTTAAAGGACAATTTTAAAGGCTGGGGTTTCCAGGTTTAAGAGCGGTGTAGATGAGAATAAATACAGAAGCAAGAACAGGGTACAAAAGGAATGATGAGACAGACTATGAAAAACAACATTGACTGGACCTGCTAACACTGGATCTCTGTGTCTAGCATCAGCATCAAAAAGTTCCATCCCAAAATCTTTTTGGCTGGCTACCATGGTATTGCCTATGAAGCCACCAGTACAAAGAATTCTGGGGTGTGTTTGGATACCAGTGCACCTATCGCTGGCTCTGGATGGCACTACTTTTGGTACTCATCAACACCACAGCAGACTTGATGAAAAGAATTGTTGGAGAATGACATACTCCTTGGCCCCTCCCCCCACCTTCAAGGGCTTAAGGCATTATCTTCACGGCACTCTCAGCTTACAGTGGTCTAGGGGTTCTCACAACAAAAATTTTGGTGGCCTCAGAATGTGGCCACCAACTCTTGTTGGCGGCTGCTCTGACAAATTTTCCTAAAATACTTAATTAACTTTAGGAAAAACAAATAAATATACACATATACATGTCCAAATTGTAATTTATTTATGTAGGGTTTTTTTTGCAGACTCAGTAATAAAAATAATGTACAGTTGTAGGTTGGTGCCCCTGGCCATGCTGCCTCCCCTCATCCTCCACAGATCCCCCCTGGACCCTGCTGCCTCCATCCACTCCCCTAGTCTCCACAGGCCCTGCTGCTTCTTCCCTCACTCATTGCCCTGACCTCCCTTCCATGGCCTCGCACCTCAGGCTCTCTCCACTCCTTGCCTCTTGACCATGGCGCCCAGTAAGCCTGGCCCTGAAGAAGCCCCATCCCACTGGGCTGAAGCCCAGAACCAGAGCCCCACAGCTGAAACCCGCCCCCCAGAGCCTCCAGGAAGGGAGACTGAAGCCCACCCCTGGAGTCCCATGGCTTTGCTCTCTACCCAGGAGCCTGTCGTGGCTGCATACGGCCATCATGGCCACATTTAGGGAGTGAGAGACTGGGCATCAACTCCACCCATCCCCTTTCCCTATTTTCTCTTCTCTTCCCCTCTTTCCTTCATCTGTCATCTCTTTCTTTTCCTCTTTACTGACAAAGCTTCTTACTCCTCAGACACCTGTATGTTCTTGGGCCGGCTCCCATCACACACTTTGGTCATGTCTACACTACAAACTTTTGCCAACACAAGTTACATTGGCATAAAACTGCTACCGTTCATATGTTGCTTGTGCGTGTGCATACTTGGCTCCTTGTGTCAGCATTGCACATACTCACCAGAAGTGCTTGCATCAATGCACAACGCAGTGCACAGTGGATAGGTATCCCCAGAGTGCAACTTGCTGCTGGCCAGTGCACTGTCTTTTGTGAAATGTTGGCAATGCATAGCGGGGCAGAAATGAGTCACGCAAGGGTGTCTGGGAATGTGTGGTCTAGTTCCCATCATGCAACTTTCTCCATCCCATAATGTCATTCCTAGTCTGTAATTATCATGCCGATTTTTAAAATCCCACAAACCCGTACAGGAGTTGTTGTTGTGTGCCATCTCTGAGCACATGATCCACCACTATTTGCAGAGCCACAAGAAAAGCTGCAGGGAGCATGACAATTTTGTGGAGAACAGATTGTTGAGTGACATAGGAAGAACCAGTTCAAGGTCATTGGTCATGTTCATGGAGTAGCCGCAGATGGTGGAGCGCCGCTTCTGGGCCTGAGAAACAAGCACTGACTGGTGAGATCACATTGTAATGCAGGTTTGGGATGGCGAGCAGTGGCTGCAGAACTTTCAGATGTGCAAGGCCATGGTCCTGGACCAGCGGCGGATGTAGCTTGTCTCAGGGACTGCCGGAGCAGCTGGCCCTGGGTCGCTCCAGCAGCAGCCAGTGCAGCTGTCCATGGGGCAGCCCCTGGAACTGCTGCTCAGATGCTTCCTGGGGCTGCACCCAGGAACGCTGCTTGGGCGGTCCCTGGGACCAGCTGTACTGGCTGCTGCTTGTGTGGTCCCTAGAGCCAGCTGCCTGGTGCTGCCCAAACAGTGGCTGGTGCAACTGGCTCTGGGGCAGCCCCCAGGACCACTTCTTGGGCGCTCTCCGGGGCTGCCCCCAGGACTGCTGCTCGGGCAGTCTGCAGGAACAGCCACACCAGCTGCTGCTTGGGAGGTTGCCAGAGCCAGCTGCCCCCAGGCCTCCTGAGCAGCACCTGGTGCGACTGGCCCCGGGGACTGCTGGAGCAGCTGGCCCAAGGTTGCTCCAGCAGTGGCTGGTGTGGTTGGCTGTGGGGTGCCCAAGCAGCTGGCCCCGGGGAAGTTATGGAATCTGTGACTTCTCTGACCTCCGTGAAAGAATCACAGCCAGGCCCGCTGACAGCGATTCCAGGCCCTAGGACAGAACAGTCAATGGGCCCCCACGCACGCACAAGTGGCGCCCGCGTGGATGAAGTCCACCACACCTTAGGGTGGTGCTGCCCCTGTGCTGGCTGGTGCCCAGCGAGCTGCCGGCTGCACTGTTGGGTGCGACCCTCCAGCATGGCCAGGGCTCCCACATGCCCACCCGGTAGGATTGCCAGCTGTCTAATTGCACAAACCCAAAGACCCTTGTCCCTCCCCTTCTCCGAGGCCCCATTCCCTGCTCACTCCATCCCCCTCTCCCCCTGCTTGCTCTCCCACACCTTCACTCACTTTCACCCAGCTGGGACAGGGAGTTTGGGTGCGGGAGGGGGTGTGGGGTCCAACTCTGGGAGGGAGTTTGGGTGCAGGAGGGATGAGCGGTGTAGGCTCTGGGAGGGAGTTTGGGTACAGGAGAGGGTGAGGGGTGCAGGCTCTGGGAGGGAGTTTGGGTGCAGGCTCTAGGCTGGGCCAGGCGGTTGGGGTGCAGGAAGGAGTCAGGGGGTCTGCGCTTATGTCAGGCAGCTCCCGAAAGTGACTCGCACACCCCTCTGACAGCAGCTCCTAGGCAGGGGGCCAAGGGTGTCTCCGCACGCTGCTGCCTTCAGGCACCGCCCCCGCAACTCCCATTGGCCACCGTTCCTGGCCAATGGGAGCTGCGGAGTTGGTGCTCAGGGCAGGGACAGCATGCAGAGATCCCCTTTACAAGGGCTGCAGGGACGTGCTGGCCTCTTCTAGGAGCAGTGCAGAGTGAAGGCAGGCAGGAAGCCTGCCTTAGCCCCACTGTGGTGGCCAGGAGCCCCTGGGCCCTTTTAAATCACCCGGGCCCCTGGGCAATTGTCTCCCCCACCCTGTCGGCGGCCCAATCGCAGCCTTACCCATGGCTCAATATCGGTCTGGGAGGTGGTGTTACTATGTTGGTGTAATGGGTTGCTTACATTGGTGGGAGACAAATTTAAGTGTAGACATATGGCAACTAGGTCAGTGCAAGGTGGCTTACAGTGACCTAACTTTGTAGTGGAGACCAGGCCTAAGTCTCACTTGCACTCCGTGTGTGGCAAGACAAATAGCATTCTGAGTAATGTGAAAGGTGCTGCAGTATACATTCTAGCCTCCAACATTAGGTCCACTTCCACATCACTAAAACAGCATTGCATCATGTCATTTTTGGGCACTTAGGCTAATCATTCACCAACCTCCAGGGACAAGAGCCCCCAAACTCCTCAAACCCTATTTTTGTGTGTTGACTAATTTATTGCAAAGCATTGGCTTGGGGTTTGGATGAAGCTACTTCTTTGGTGCTATTCTCACCACATTCCCCACTGGCTTTTATTTAGGTTTAATGACATTCTACTTTAAACTTTTGACCTTCTTTTAATCCTGTACACAACAATGCACTTATTCTATTAAATAACAGTCACACTAAAAACATTCAAGGCTGTCAAGAGAATTTCTGAGCCCTGGGGATTTTACAATATCTGATCCCCTTTCACCATCCAGATATTATACCCATAATGTATTTGATTTATTGAGGCTGTCAAGAATCCTTTCCCAAATTTAATTAATTTTTAAGTTTGTCATATATTTATGAATATAAATGCTAAGTATAAAACATGATGTCCAAAAGCAAGAAAATGCAATACATCTTTTTAAAAAATGTATAATCTCAAATCTCCTTTTTACTATGAAAGCAGGAAGAAAGATTCACCTCTGGAGAAGAAAAATATTGTTCTGACTCTATGTATTTTTTAAAACCGCCATTGACTTTTATATATAGTGTGCACCTACTACATTAATAACAGTGAAACGATATTTACCTAGCCATTTGGCTGCTGCTTTACTGCTCTTTTGAGGGAGGCTTCAGAGCTGCAAGGAAATGCTTGAAAGTTAAAGCCTCTGCCACATATCCACACAGCAATAAAGCACTAAGCAGCCTTGACATCTGAGCTCACCAAATAGATGAATTAAATAATCCCTCTGAATAGCTCTGAAAGTATAAGCAAAAAGATACTGAGTATATTAAGAAGGAAATAATGCCTGGAACCATTTGCAGAATCAAGACCCAGGCAGGAGTGCTGAGAGCCATTGAACCAAACTGTAAATCCTGTATATAATGAAAACCACTTCAAACCAAGGGGTGCGGTAGCACCCCCAGGACCCCTATTTCCAGCGCCTATGGACCCAAGTTAAGACAAGACACAAAAATATGTAACAAACAATGCGGAAAAGTGGGAAAAGAGGTTTGAGAATAGCAACAATATGATTACATGGTTCTATAGGCTAACAAGAAAAACTTGTTACTAAGCAGTTCATTCCCTCATGATAGATTGTAGCATTTGAAAATCAAATAGCAAAGACAAATAGGACTCAAGAGAAGACCGGTCTAAGACTCTTCCTTCAAAAATGTATGTAGGTATACATTCATTGAGTTCTTTGGGTATACTTTTTCTTAAAATTCAGCATCTCCACAACCATTTGCAAGGTTGGGGCTTAACATTCCCTACAAAAACAAAAGAGTATTCATTAAGTAAAAGGCAGATTCAGCAAAAGATTGGTATGACTTCTGTGTTATTCAGTCGTTAACAATAAGATAGATTGACCTAAGGGCTTGATCCAGCTAAAAAAAATTCTATAAAATTCTATAAAAAAATCAGCAGAACAACTCCTATCAACTTTAGTGCGAGTTAGATCAGGTCTGAAGATAGAAGAAATGTTTGTTTCTTCTAAAGTGGAATACAAATTAGAAAACCTTAAGTGTTTTAAGTGCAGTTTTAAAAACTACAGTTTTAAAAACAGAACCAAAAATGCTGCCAATTAGGCACTAAACATGAATAAGTATGGTCATTTGAATCACTAGATATTTTTCAAAGGTCTTCTTGAGTTTTCTGCATAAGAATCAAGGAGACAGTAAATATTCATTCTCATGCTGATTCAAGTAAAGCCTGTCATTACCAAGGTTGCTGCTGTACTTATTCAATTTCCCATCTATTCTCTTATTTCTCCAATTCATATTGGCTTTTCGAATAGGGGCAAATGTTTCTTTGTTGTGACTATATTGACTTCAATGGGTTTACATCAGAGGAGTATTTAAGCTCATAGTTCTGAAAACCTGTTGGCAAAAGTATGAACAGAAGTCTGCATAGTAAGATTTTGAACTTTTGTTTTTTAAGTCTTATTTTGAATAGCTTGGAAGTAAAAGAGAAAGATTTCTTAAAACACATGCAGTAAGAGACCATGCTAACAAGATTCTATTTCTCTTATCTGTTCCTGTGGTGAAATTATTCTCAAGAATATCTGTTCTAATACTAGGTTTCAGAGTAGCAGCCATGTTAGTCTGTATTCGCAAAAAGAAAAGGAGTACTTGTGGCACCTTAGAGACTAACAAATTTATTAGAGCATAAGCTTTCGTGAGCTACAGCTCACTTCCATCCGATGAAGTGAGCTGTAGCTCACGAAAGCTTATGCTCTAATAAATTTGTTAGTCTCTAAGGTGCCACAAGTACTCCTTTTCTTTTTGTTCTAATACTAGGATTTTTACCAAAGCGTCTCAGACACTTCCATCTAGGCTGCCACAGAACCTAATTAAGCACACCTTGGAACAAGCCAAAGACAACCTTGCTATAAGGCAACATAACTGTTAAAGTCAGTGGAGTTGATTGCTTTACAAAAGGGCTGATCTTGGCCTTAAATATTGTCTATAGTGAGCACACTGACTTGCTTCTAACATTTATGGTGTGATTCAGGGCTCAGTGATGTGAACCGAACACAAAACACCCCCCCCCCACATACACACACACTTTATGAAGAAGTTCCCCTTACTGCTGAAAACTTGTCTGTCATTCTCTTCTTGACCTGCTGGATTAGGAGCTGAAACACAGACATGTGGGGTGTAGTGGATTCTCACCTAATGCACAGTGTGTATGATAAAATCCATTGTTTCATGTTCTCTGTGTGTGTATATAAATCTCCCCTCTGTATTTTCCACCAAATGCATCCAATGAAGTTAGCTGTAAATCACGAAAGCTTATGCTCACATAAATTTGTTAGTCTCTAAGGTGCCGTAAGTACTCCTTTTCTTTTTGTGAATACAGACTAACACGGCTGCTACTCTGAAACTTGTCATTATTCTCAAAAGGGTTAAACATGATCTCATATTAAGCATAGAGATTGGCAGGCACACATTTCTTTATGCTTTTGGAGGCAGCAGACCACAGGAAGGTTGCTCTTGTTTTTTTTTTAATTCTTAATTAATTAAATTTAATTAATTTAATTTTTAATTTAATTAAAAATTCTTAAGTTTTGCCCACTTTTCATGCTCTTCTAGCTGCCCTCCGAGAATCATCACAGCACCTTTCTTCTGTGAGGCCATCATCATTGCTTCACCACATACTAGATTATCAGTGTGGCAGAGTGCTGTAGACAGCTCACACGCTCTCTTCGGCTCTTTCCCCACAACCCCCATACTCTGATGTGTGTGTTCTCCATCTGCCTGGAGCGCCATCATCCCCAAATTCCCTCCAGAATGCAAAGTACCATGATCACAGCATGAGACCTGGCTGCCCTGCCAAATGGTAACCCCCCTTTTTTGGGGGGGCCCTCTTAGTGCTTGTTCTGTTGACAGTGATTTTGGCTTCATTCTAAAGCCTTTGTGGGCTGAATTCAGCCATGAGAGATGCCCTGTGGAACTCTTACTTATGAGCTTATGCTCAAATAAGTTTGTTAATCGCTAAGGTGCCACAAGTACTCCTTTTCTTTTTGCGGATACAGACTAACAAGGCTGCTACTCTGAAACCTGTCACGAAAGTCAGTGAATGTTGTATTTGTCTGCACAAATTAGCATTACAGTCCTGTAATGGCCTTCATGTTGGAGAACAGAAAGTACTCAAATGCTAAGCAGAAGGGACCAAATCAATTAAAATCCATTAACTTAATGGGAGTTACACCAGGAATGACTCATGGCCCCATTCATGCCCCTAGGTTTGACTGACTTCAGTGGAAGTTGCATCCAAAAGTACAATTGGACCTGTGATTTTTCAAATTGGCAAAAGTCATAGGAAGGGCTAGATTTATCCCTCGTATAATTCCATTGAAATAGTTATACAGAGGGCAAATTTGGCCCCATTTTATGAACCATCTGGAGAATTCATTGCTTCATATTAAACAGATGTTGGGGCACAATCCATTTTATAAGATGATTGCATTTTTTCCCTTTATTTTGATCCATTTCCTGGATTAAATAGCATTTGCTGAAGAATTAACACTCAGCTAGCTAAAATTTACAGATTCAGCCCTACTGACTCTGTGTTTGCTAGCTAGATCAAGATGTAGTTGATTGAAATGCTTCTATAACTAAAACCATGCAAAAAGAAAATGTAACTTTTGGGAATTACAGTTACAACTACTCTGAAGTGACAGTTCTTCTGCCTTGTAAATGGCTGTGAGACTGTGGCTCTTAAATTAAGCTGTAGTACAAGTCACTGAAGTTTAGCCAAAGAATGTCTTTGATTGAGAATGCTTAAGTGATATAGTAGGATTTGGTTACAGACTTTGCATTTGTTTCCTCAACCAAGTGTAAAACAATAATAAAGTGATCCATAGGAGAAAAGACTGTATTTAGCTTTTGTTTGAGTGTCCATGTTAACAATCAGAGCTTGAGTGTTTTAGATTTCAGTCTGAAATTAGCTGTTCCAAAACAACAATGAATGCTTTTCATGGTTGTCAGCTTTGATTAATGTAACATTAAACCCCTAGAGTACAGTGCATTACACAACTACTTTATTTCAGAACTGGCAAGGCCAGCCCATAACAATGATGAAGACCTGATTATTTTTCAGCCAGAGCCATTTAAACATATCTTTGATGCTTTTTATTCATTGTTAATGATTTTAGTTATTTGGATTTTGTTTGTTGGTATTTTCCAAGGTATATGATACTGGTTATGCAGTGTGATTTTTCCCAAATTATACCCATCCCAGCTCAATAAAAAGTCTTTCTGATTTATGGATTGTGGGCCTGATCCTGCCGTCTCTGTACTCAACCTGAGGAGCCCAGTTTGCTGCCTTGCCTTCTGCTCTGTTCTTTCAAGGAAAATAATCCTGGGCATATGCACAGGACATCCATACACTTCTTCCTTGTGGGGTAAAGTACAGAGAAGCACAAAGAGAGTCAGGGAGAAAAAATGGCAGCTGCACAAGCTGTGGGGCACAGAAAAAAAGCACAACGTTATTTCAGTAATTCTGCAATAAAAGTGATTATTTCTCTGACACCTAGGTACACTTTTGCTGCCATTTCCATAGGAGTGGAATTGCTGATTATATGAGACACCGATTCTTATTCCCCTTTTACAGAGGGAGAGACTGACGCACTGACAGGTTAGGGGACTTTTCTAGGGTCACAGAGTAAGTCCATTGCAGAACTGGCAATAAAATACAGTTTCCCTGACTGCAAATGCTGTGCTGTAACCACAGACTACAGCTTTATAAACTTTTAATTCAGAGATGCACTATTCTGCATATGCAATTTGTTTAATAGTGTGTGGGTTTTTCACAGTTACTTTACAGAAATGTTTGTGTGGCTATTTTAGGAAAACTGGATCAAGAGCACATCAACTTCCAAATCTGCAATTTATTATGAGATAAATGTACTGTCGTTCCACAAATTCCAAATGTTTCAGGTATAATCTTTTAATATAGAGGTAATATATTCACTCTCTCAGAAAACACTGTGTGTATACGGGAAGTGGTATAAAATAAATATTCTCTTCCATTTGAGGTACTTGTATCTCTTCACCTATTAATTCAACTTTTAAAAGAATTAAAGTTGAACCCGGTCTTACTTCCCTCTCATGTCACCCCCCTAAACATTAATGTTTGAGGGCAGGAAGCTGCATCACATTAGATCAGTATTGCACAGCAACTGAGTAAATAAAGCATTGAAATATCTACTTGACGTGCTGGGTCCAATTCTACATACTCAGCACACTCCAAATGCCCATTGAATTCAGTAGGAGTTTGGGGATGTGCAAGGAATGTAAAATTGGTCCTTAGCTTTCATATGTGTAACTTCCCCCTCCCTGCTCCATTGCTTTTGTGAACTTAAAAGAACATTTACACATGTATATATGGTAGATAAACCCTCTTCCCCCTCACATATGATGGTGTAATCCTTGTAATAAATCATCATGTAAAATGTATATTATGGTAGAGCCCAGAGTCTCCAACTGAGAGAAGGGCCCCATTATGCTGGGCACTGAACCCAGTATTGCCAAACCCAAACGTTCAAAAATCATGAGTCAGGCTCACTAAAAATCATGAGATTGGCTTTAAAATCCTGAGATTATGTAGAAGTAATAGATTTGGTATTCTTTTTATATGCCAATTTATTATTGAGTCTATGGGTGCACTGGGAGAGGGGTGTCACACTTTGAAGCTTTTTCCACAGCCACAAGGACTAGAAACTTACTTTTTCTTTAAGAATGAAGGCTTAAATCATCACCTATCCACTTGACTCCATGAGCTGGGGCTTTAAGGAAAACAATTATCATGAGACTTGTGACAAAATCATGAGAGTTGGCAACACTGTAAAGGGAACATGCTGATTCTGAAGAGCTTACAATTTAAGTTGATAGTACAGCGAATGGGGCAAGGAGAGGAAATATGAATACATTGCATTTACCATGTCATGTCTTGGACTGGCTAACCTGTGCTATGTTCAATAAATAATTTCTGTTGAGCTACATCTCACATTCCAAACCTCTGAGCGACCTTCAAAGAGCCACCATTTAGAAAAGGAAAAACAAACAAGTCCCTGCTAGAGAAATCTTTCTGCTTTTCTCCAAATGTGGAATTTCTCCCCTCCCCCAAATTACACAGGTCTGAGGATCAGAATGGGCAATGTGTAGTTCTGGACCAGCAGAAGAGGTTGAGGATCTCACCAATGGTTGGCTTCCATTACAGTTCTTTCTTAGGACCCTCTCCCTCCCAGAATTGCTGCTAGGCTGGAGGGAGATGGGGAGAAGACTGAAATCCGGCTCGGAAGGAGGGGGCCCTCTGAGGAGCTCAGGAGAAATCTGTTTGCTAGCTCACTGGTAGAAGACTGGGCTCTGAACATGGGTGCAGTATATCATTTGTGCCAGTAAGGCAGCTGGCAAGCAGCTTGGGGGGAATATCATAAGAGGTCTTAACTTCTTAAGACTGGATTGGAATATATATGAAAAACCTACCTCTGCTGGAGTGACAGAGCAGTGGGTGCCCACAGAGTGGAACTCCATAAGGCTTACCTAGCAGGATTTTCTGGCAGTTGTCTCCTCCAGTAGAAGGGCTTTTTGAGGGTATTGAAAATGAGGAAAATATGTGACCTGGTCCCTGAGGCCCAGCTACATGGAAGGGCTGCTCTCTTTGATGCTGCTACAGTACCCTCCGCAAGCCTTCAGAAGCAAGGCTCTAGCAGGAGTCATACTGCCAATGAGTGATTTGTTTGCAACTGGCAGGAGTTAATGCTGCTTGAAGCAGCATTAATTGCTTATGGAATAGCCACATACTTGGCTAGGATGATGCCACAGAGAGCTGGTCCCTCTCTGACCCCAGTTCTGTGGAGCCTAGGCCATGGGCTGTACTCAGAAAGACACTTCTACCCAGCCACTCCTGGATCCAGCAGGATTTCTTTCCTTTTCCAGAATGGAGAGAGGTGAATAGTGGTGTCCCCCAGGGGTCTATACTGGGCCCTGTCCTATTCAACACATTCCTAAATGATCTGGAAAAAGGGGTAATCAGTGAGGAGGCAAAATTTTCAGATGATACAAAACTACTCAAGATAGTTAAATCCCAATCAGATGCAAAGAGTTACAAAGGGATCTCACAAAGCTGTGTGACTGGGCAACAAAATGGCAGATGAAATTCAGTGTTGATAAATGAAAAGTAATGCACATTGGAAAACATAATCCTAACTATATATATAAAATGATGGGGTCTAAATTAGCTGTTACCACTCAAGAAAGAGATCTTGGAATCATTGGCAATTTTAGAGGATTGTTTTAAGAGGCCCCCACCAACTTAAAAATCACACTTCTGAAAATATTACCCTATATTGGTTCAAGTAACTCCTAAGGCTAAAGTCTGTAGCAATTCAAGAAAACATTTTTTCCCAGTCTGTTTACTGTATGCATTTGACACCATTTTGTATGGAGCCAGTTTTAGTGTTTCCTCTAATCACTCAATTACCCCTTTTATATATGTGAAAGACTCACCCAACAGAGGAGAGAAAAATAATATAATACAAATATGAATGTAGCGTTGTAAAACTTCAAGAATTGGCTGAGCGAATCAGGCAGGTATAGTATCTGAAGCTCCTTTAACTAATTTTTTTTAAACTGACTAGATTTCAGATTCATAGTGTCCTTTTAGCTTCAATGTTTTCAAAACAATCAGTACAAGTTTTTAAAACTTCCCTGCACAAATATGTCTTGCTGTGTTTTTCTTAGGTCCTACCTTGCACTATCCATTGACCTGTGAATAAAGTATTGAAACTAGTTCCTCTCTCTCTCTCTCCACCTTGTCATTAAAAGGCTCTGTGTTTTTAATCTAACCATATTATTATTATGGTTCCTAGCAATAAAATATCATTAGAGCAGAGAACTGAAAGCCAGGACTCTTGGATTCTGTTCCCAATTCTTCCACTGACTCTCTCTTCAACCTTGAGCAAATCAAAATGCTCTGTGTCTGTTTACTCATCTGTAAAATGGTATCATGTTTACTTCACTTGGGTGTTGTAAAACTTAGTGTGTAAAGCTTGTAGAGATTCTCAGGCGAAAGGGCAAAACACTGTTACTTTCTAAGATTAATCTTTAGAACACAGACTACTCTTCTGAAGAGTCAACCAAGAAATAAACAGATAAATACACTATCTTCTAAAGCATAAAGTAGATCTGCTTAACATATTTTTTGTATCATTATGAACCTTTCAGACCACATCACACAGGCCTTTGGAGACCCTTGAGAAAGGCATACTGGCAGTTTTAGTAGGAGTTACTGTGCTGGGTTGGCCTGGTGGCCTACTGATAGCCATCAGAACAGCCATACAGTGTTTGATGTCTGTGTATGGGCTCTTGTTCTTCAGACTTGCAGTCACAGGGTTTGAAATACTACTGTTGCAGCACACTAAGCACTTGGAGAAACCAGAATTCCTTGTGTAGCTCAACAACAACCTCTCCTGATGGTTAGGGAGCAATACTAATGGATTTGAAAGGAAATTCTATCTATGGTGATTGCCACGGTCTATGTCAGTGTTTTTCAAACTGCGGGTCACAATCCAGTACTGGGTCGTGGAATGGAAGGCACTGGGTTGTGGTGGCTCTGGTCAGCACCACCAACCGGGCTGTTAAAAGTCCCATCGGTGGTGCTGCCCAGCTAAGGCAGCCTAGTCCCTACCTGTTCTTTCACCACGCTGCGTCCTGGAAGCAGCCAGCAGCAGGTCTGGCTCCTAGGCAGTGGGACCACAGGGCTCTGCGCACTGCCTCCACCCCGAGCACTGACTCCGCTCTCCCATTGGCCAGTTCCTGGCCAATGGGAGCTGTGGAGTGGAGCAGTGCCTACGGGTGAGAGCCGCACAGAGGCGCTTTTGCACCTCCGCCTAGGAGCAGGACCTGCTGCTGGCCGCTTCTGGGGTGCAGCATGGTTCACAGTGCCAGGACAGGCAGGAAGCCTGCCTTAGCACCCCCGCTGTGCCGCTGACCGGAAGCCGCCTGAGGTAAGCCCGTTCCTCAACCCCGCACCCCAATCCCCTGTCCCAGGCCCCCCAATCCTGGATCCCCTTTCTGCACCCCAAACCTCTCATCCCTGGCCCTACCCCAAAGCCTGCACCCCCATTCCAGAGCCTTGACCCCCTCCTGCACCCCAACCCTCTGCCCCAGCCCAGAGCCCCCCCAAACCTGGAGCCCCCTCCTGCACCTCAAACCCTCATCCCTGGCCACGGCCCCACCCCCACCCCAAAGCCTGCCCCCCAGCCCAGAGCCCCCCTCACACCATGAACCCCTCATTCCTGGCCCCACCCTGCAGCTCTCACCCCCTACACCCCAACACTCTGCCCCAGCCCTGACCCTCTCCCGCACCCCAATCCCCTGCCACAGCCCAGAGCTTCCTCCCACACTGTGAACCCCTCATTCTTGACCTCACCCCACAGCCCTCACCCCTGCACCCCAACACTCTGCCCCATCCCTGAGCCCCTCCCTGACCTCAAACCCCTCATCCCCAGCTCCATTGGGTGGCAGGCATCAACAATTTTCCTCAACTTGGTCACGAGAAAAAAGTTTGAAAACCACCGGTCTGTGTAATGTCACAGCCATTCTAATGTAGGCAAATATTGCAGTATCTTAGGCATGATGTTGGGGGCCTTCACATGGGCTCAGCAGCCTACTCATATACAATGAATTGAAGGACTGAGGTCTTAGATACTGAAGTGGTAACTGATGGTAAACCTCAATTTTTTAATGGCGACCATAGCAGTTTTCTGTGCTCAGAGGGATGGTGACTACAATGAGGAGCTTTAAGACCAAGCAGTTTAAAATGAGAGGAGAAATAATGAGAGTTTTCATGCCCTGTACAGAAATGTTGAGGGTCCCTAGGAGAAAGAAAAGAATTATCCTACTGCCAGGAAATACATGCATTTTTTTTTGTACTTGGTGACAAAAAGATTTCCTTCAGTTAACAGCCTTGATTACTTTTAATATTCAATATCTTTAGGTGATTATTCTTTCCCTTTTTTGGTACAGTGTATTAAACAAATATATTTTGTATGAATTGTTAGAGTGTTAGAGTAGCAGCCGTGTTAGTCTGTATTCGCAAAAAGAAAAGGAGTACTTGTGGCACCTTAGAGACTAACAAATTTATTAGAGCATAAGCTTTCGTGAGCTACAGCTCACTTCATCGGATGCATTTGGTGGAAAAAACAGAGGAGAGATTTATATACACACACAGAGAACATGAAACAATGGGTTTATCATACACACTGTAAGGAGAGTGATCACTTAAGATAAGCCATCACCAGCAGCGGGGGGGGGGGGGGGAGGGGGGGAAGGAGGAAAACCTTTCATGGTGACAAGCAAGGTAGGCTAATTCCAGCAGTTAACAAGAATATCAGAGGAACAGTGGGGGGTGGGGTGGGAGGGAGAAATACCATGGGGAAATAGTTTTACTTTGTGTAATGACTCATCCATTCCCAGTCTCTATTCAAGCCTAAGTTAATTGTATCCAGTTTGCAAATTAATTCCAATTCAGCAGTCTCTCCTTGGAGTCTGTCTTTGAAGCTTTTTTGTTGAAGTATAGCCACTCTTATATAATCGCATTTGCTCCAACCCCTCAGACAGAGACAAACACCTACAAGATCTCTATCATGCATTCCTACAACTACAATACCCACCTGCTGAAGTGAAGAAACAGATTGACAGAGCCAGAAGAGTACCCAGAAGTCACCTACTACAGGACAGGCCCAACAAAGAAAACAACAGAACGCCACTAGCCATCACCTTCAGCCCCCAACTAAAACCTCTCCAACGCATCATCAAGGATCTACAACCTATCCTGAAGGACGAGCCATCACTCTCACAGATCTTGGGAGACAGACCAGTCCTTGCTTACAGACAGCCCCCCAGTCTGAAGCAAATACTCACCAGCAACCACACACCACACAACAGAACCACTAACCCAGGAACCTATCCTTGCAACAAAGCCCGTTGCCAACTCTGTCCACATATCTATTCAGGGGATACCATCATAGGGCCTAATCACATCAGCCACACTATCAGAGGCTTGTTCACCTGCGCATCTACCAATGCGATATATGCCATCATGTGCCAGCAATGCCCCTCTGCCATGTACATTGGCCAAACTGGACAGTCTCTACGTAAAAGAATGAATGGACACAAATCAGACGTCAAGAATTATAACATTCAAAAACCAGTTGGAGAACACTTCAATCTCTCTGGTCACTCGATCACAGACCTAAGAGTGGCTATCCTTCAACAAAAAAGCTTCAAAAACAGACTCCAACGAGAGACTGCTGAATTGAAATTAATTTGCAAACTGGATACAATTAACTTAGGCTTGAATAGAGACTGGGAATGGATGAGTCATTACACAAAGTAAAACTATTTCCCCATGGTATTTCTCCCTCCCACCCCACCCCCCACTGTTCCTCTGATATTCTTGTTAACTGCTGGAATTAGCCTACCTTGCTTGTCACCATGAAAGGTTTTCCTCCTTTCCCCACCCTGCTGCTGGTGATGGCTTATCTTAAGTGATCACTCTCCTTACAGTGTGTATGATAAACCCATTGTTTCATGTTCTCTGTGTGTGTGTATATAAATCTCTCCTCTGTTTTTTCCACCAAATGCATCCGATGAAGTGAGCTGTAGCTCACGAAAGCTTATGCTCTAATAAATTTGTTAGTCTCTAAGGTGCCACAAGTACTCCTTTTCTATTTTCTGGTGTAGTCTGACCTCTAGTGGTACATGGATGTACTTATCACTTTAGGAGGTTGAAGGTAGGCAATTGATGTGGACCCTCCAGCACGTGGAAGTAGATAAAGGGAATTTGGATGCAGGCCTCTATATTGAGCAGGAGTCAGGCTAACTCTAGCTTTAATAACACAAGATTTGTAGAAGCAGGGATAGTGCGAAGCGAGTGGCAAACAGCTGTGAAAGAGGCTGTTGTGACCTTGTATTAGATAAGACTAGAATGCTGACTATAAGAGAAATGGTAAGAAAAATAAGAGATCTTGAAGGAATATGTATAAACAAGCGGCAGTTGTTGCTTATTATTGTCTGTAATAAAGGTATAAACACTTGCTCTAATTGTTTATCTTGTAGAGACCTGCCTAGGTGGGGGAAACTCTGTGTCCTAGTGCACTCTCTCCCTCTGTGCAATTGCTTGAGGTAATAAAGTGTATCTGATTTGCTGCACCCATCCTGAGAGGGAGAACTGTGTTTTTCTCCAACAAGCATTAGTACACTTTTTGAACACTGGCCACTTAGTATATGAGTTAGTGACTTTAACAAATCAGCTAAAGGAGTTAAAATGTCACATTTCTGTAGCACTTTTCATCCAAGGCTATCAAGACACCTGAGAAATGTTAATTTCTCAAACTTCACAGACTCCCCTCTGGGTAACAGAAAAGTAAATACGCCAGGTTACAAATGGGTAAACTGAGACAGGGTCAGGTTTTGATTTTCTCGATGTCACATAGTAATTCAATTTGTAACAAAGAATATAACCTAACCCCCCAGTTCTCAGCAACAAACCACACTCCATTCAGTTTTCCAGTTCTGAATTAATTACAAATGCAATTTGTCATTTTGTCTAGGAGCATTTGATATTCTCTTTCTTGCCTAGATACTTCTATAAGGAGCCTATTTGGAAACTGTTTCTAGGGTACAGTGTAATATTTATGCTATGTATGGGTATGCCTGTTCCATTTTTCTTTCATCAGAAACAAGGATTTTGGTATCAAATGGGAGAGATTGGTTTATAAGGACACACAACACATAAGAAAGACCAAAGGAGACCAGAGCCATGGCTGATATTGTCAATTTCCAAGAAATGGACTTATCTTTTGCATTTTCTGATAACATAGTGCCCGGTCATTCCTCTAAGATCTAAGCACAGGAGGAACACTTCTTATATAGAGCTCTCCCCTCCCAATGGAAAGAGGGAAGAGTTGTCCAGCTGTGTGGATTGCTGTCTGTGGAGACGAACAGTGGGTGGAGGAGGAAGCAGCCCCCACTGCACCATCCCTGCAGGGACTACCTGGGAAAAGTAAATACATATGGAGCATGTGGCTCTCCTGCCTTTCCTGTAGAATCACAAAGGGAACCCCTTTTCAGGCAGTTCATGGGGGCAGCCATGGCCAGGGATAATCCCTCATAGCATGGCTGAATTGGAGCCTTGTTACTAGGGAATCGGAGGGTGGAGGAAAACACCAGCTCCAGGGCTGGTGTGGAGGAGGCTGAAGATCCTCTCTGTAAATAGCCTTGGCCTCCTATGGATCTGCAGGTTTGGGAGTAAACCTGCATCTCCATCAGTGCGTGGGGGAAGGAACAAACCATGCCCTTGGTGGATCAATCAAGGAAAAACCCAAACGGGAACCTCAGAGTTTTCCTTTCCTTTAGCCTCCTCTCCTGAATTTTTCTGTTGGATGGGGCGAGCCAGACTTCAGTTTTTAATAGGGCTGTCAAGAGATTAAAAAATTAATCGCACTGTTAAACAATAATAGAATACCATTTATTTAAATATTTTTGATGTTTTCTTCATTTTCAAATATATTGATTTCAGTTACAACACAGAATACAAAGTGTACAGTGCTCACTTTATATTTATTTTGATTACAGATATTTGCAATGTAAAAAATAAAATACAAGTAATGTAGTGCAATCTGTTTATCATGAAAGTTGAACTTACAAATGTAGAATTATGTACAAAAACCACTGCACTCAAAAACAAAACAATGTAAAACTTTAGAGCCTACAAGTCCACTCAGTCCTACTTCTTGTTCAGCCAATTGCTAAGACAAACAAGTTTTTTTACATTTACGGGACATAATGATGCCCACTTCTTAATTACAATGTCACCTGAAAGTGAGAACAGGCATTTGCATGAAACTGTCGTAGCTGGCATTGCAAGATATTTACATGCCAGATACACTAAAGAATCATATGTCCCTTGATGCTTCAACCACCATTCCACATGACATGCATCCATGCTGATGACAGGTTCTGCTTGATAACAATCCAAAGCAATGTGGACCGATACATTTTCATTTTCATCATCTGAATCAGATGCCATCAGCAGAAGGTTGATTTTCTTTTTTGGTGGTTTCAGTTCTGTAGTTTCCGCATCGGAGTGTTGCTCTTTTAAGACTTCTGAAAGCATGCGCCACACCTCATCCCTCTCAGATTTTGAAAGGCACTTCAGATTCTTAAATCTTGGGTCGAGTGCTGTAGCTATCTTTAGAAATTTCACATTGATATCTTCTTTGCGGTTTGTCAGATTTGCAGTGATAGTGTTCTTAAAACAAACAACATGTGCTGGGTCATCATCCGGGACTGCTATAACATGAAATATATGGCAAAATGCAAGTAAAACAGAGCTGGAGACATACAATTCTCCCCCAAGGAGTTCAATCACAAATTTAATTAACACATTTTTTTTTAAAGAGCATCATCTGCATGGAAGCATGTCCTCTGGAACGATGGCCAAAGCATGAAAAGGCATATGAATCTTTAGCGCATATGCACATAAATATCTTGCAACGCCAGCTACAACAGTGCCATGGAAGCACCTGTTCTCACTTTCAGGTGACATTGTAATTAATTTAGATTAAATAATGAAGAAGTGGGCAGCATTATCTCCCATAAATGTAAATAAACTTATTTGTCTTAGCGATTGGCTGAACAAGAAGTAGGACTGAGTGGATTTGTAGGCTCTAAAGTTGTACATTGTTTTGTTTTTGTGTGCAGTTATGTAACAAAAACCCCTACATTTGTAAGTTGCATTTTCATGATAAAGAGATTACACTACAGTACTTGTATGAGGTGAATTGAAAAATACTATTTCTTTTATCATTTTTACAGTGCAAATATTTGAAATAAAAAATAATATAAAGTGAGCAGTGCACACTTTGTATTCTATGTTGTAATTGAAATCAATATATTTTAAAACATAGAAAAACATACAAAATATTTAATAAATTTCAATTTGTATTGTATTGTTTAACAGTGCAATTAATCACAGTTAATTTTTTTTCATCGCAATTCATTTTTTTGAGTTAATCATGTGAATTAACTGCAATCAATCAACAGCCCTAGTTTTTAATATTCAAACCTTGTATTGTTTGTGTTCTTTTTGTTGCAGATCTAATGCTGGTGAAGTGTGCCAAGGCTATCATTCCTGGAGGTGGAAGCCCTACATTTATTCATGGAGTAGGCACAGCATAGATGATAATGATAATAATTCCAGTATATATAGAACCTATCATCTGAGGGTCTCAGAGCACTTTAGAAAGGTAGTTATTATTCTTGTTTTTCCTATAGGAAAAATGAGGCTCAGAGATTAACTGGCTTGACTAAGGGCCTGCAGCAAACCTGGCAGCAGTTAGGAAAGGAACCCAGCTCTTTTGAGCTCTGCCAGTTGGGTTATACTTCCCACCAGTAAAATTCCCTCTCACCTCACCAGTGCTGACATGGATGACCACCTCCAGGGTTGAGGAGATACAGAATTGGTACTATCTTTTCAAACTTTGACCTCTCTGCTGAGAATGCTAATTAGGGTGCAATTTAGTACCCTCTTGAGATGGTCAGTTTTGTAACATGGACACCTGCTTATTAGAAAGAAATTGGCTTATTATTTATTTAGCTTTCACAGTGAATTAACTCTGTTGAAGCTTCATTTTCACTGCAATGGTGTATCAGTGATGTACTTTTTGTATTTTTAATTTAAGCAATTGGTATTCTGCTACACAGTCCAGTTTCTAATTTTAATTGAATGTATATCTATTGAGCCTGCAGAGACCCAATTCTCAGAAATGTTGTTTGTGGATATAAGGGTGATGACTGCTCATTCTGAGCAGGATTGTAATGTGCAAGCAAGACGACTCCCATTTAAAAGTAGAAAAAGGGGATATTGCTCCTCCAAACTGAATGTTCAAATGAAAGGATGTCAAGAATAAATTACTTTAGTAAAAGTACCATATACTGAGGAATGGGAAGTCAAATTGACTGACTAACATTAGATGATTCAATTACGTGTTCACCTTTCGTCTCTACTTCACAAAAGATAAAGCAGGCATAAGGGGAAATAACTCTTTCCAGCCAGGTTGTAGTGCCCTCCAGAGTCTTTTTATCTCTTCCCCAATTCTTTGTCTGTTATAATCAGGTAAAAATTCTGCCTTAAAAATGATTTTGCTGTTTGGGAGGTATAATTATATCTGTGGATTATATAATCATAAATGTCTCCAAGGTGCTGGAGGGCTCAGGGGGACTGGTAATGAGATATGGAGCCTTTCTCTTCTAGGTCACCAGTTAGCATAATTACTGTGATTAATGCAATTTCCCAGCTCTGCCTGGTGAGATATGTGCAATTAGGCTCTCTGCTAGTGGCAAATTCCTCAGCCTGTTTCATGGTTGTGGAGCTGTGGAAGGCATAGGCCCTACAGGTAAGATGCACAAATGTTGACTTCTAGCTGAGACAAGTTTAGCAGAGCATGTACTGGGGTAGTCAAGGAAAGACTATTTTTGGCTCACCTTTTCAAAAAAATAAGCCAAAACTAACTCTAGGAATTCTATATCTTTATAGATAGGGCCCTACCAAATTCACATTCCATTTTCGTCAATTTCACGGTTATAGGATTTTAAAAATCATAAATTTCACAATTTCAGCTATTTAAATCTGAAATTTCACAGTGTTGTAATTATAGGGTCCTGACCCAAAAAGGATCTGGGGGGGGCAGTCGCAAGGTTATTGTTGTGGGGGTTGCGGTACTGCTACCTTTATTCCTGGGCTGCTCTGGCAACAGTGTTGGTTTCAGAGCTGGGCAGCTGGAAAGCGGCGGCTGCTGGCCAGGAGCCCAGCTCTGAAGGCAGAGCTGCCGCCAGCAGCAGCGGCGAAGAAATAAGGATGGCATGTATGGTATTGCCACCCTTACCTCTGTGCTACTGCCGCAGAGCTGGGCCCTCAGTCAGCAGCCACCACCCTCTAGCCACCCAGCTCTGAAGGCAGCAGTGCAGAAGTACAGGTGGCATGGTACGGTATTGCCACCCTTACTTCTGAGCTGCTGCTGGCGGGGTGCTGCCTTCAGAGCTGAGCGCCGGCCAACAGCCGCTGCTCTCCGGCTGCCCAGCTCTGAAGGCAGCACAGAAGTAGGGGTGGCAATACTTCTACCCCCCAAAATAACCTTGTGACCCCCCCCCCAACAACTTCCTTTTGGGTCAGGGCTCCCAATTTGAGAAACGCTGGTCTCCTCTGTGAAATTTGTATAGTATAGGGTAAAAGCATAAAAAAACAGATTTCCAGGGGGAGACCAGATTTTATGGTCCGTGATGCATTTTTCATGGCCATGAATTTGACAGGGCCCTAGTTATAGGGCTACTCTGTCTAGGAGGACCTTATTGCCAAGTGTTTATAGCAGTTGCAAGTTTCGTTTTGCTTGCATGCAGTGAAGGATATAATCGTTACACAGGAGTGCTTGAGGCTAATTTTGCAGTAATGCATCCGATGAAGTGAGCTGTAGCTCACGAAAGCTTATGCTCTAATAAATTTGTTAGTCTCTAAGATGCCACCGGTACTCCTTTTCTTTTTGCGAATACAGACTAACACGGCTGCTACTCTGAAACCTGTGAAATTTGCAGTAATAGTGAGTTTCACCCAATTAGATTGTGGATGGCTATCCAAAGGTGAATAATACTTTTGGCAAAGACATCTTTTTGGCATATTCAGTCTAATTTAATGTGCTCCACATATGTATTTACACAGATAATAAAGTATTAGGTAGTTTGTGTGTCTACCCACTGGACTCTGCTGAATTGGATCAGAATTACTCAGATCTGTGTTGTAGGCTCTATATTGCGAACAACTAATAGAAATTCTCTTTTTGTTCAATAATCCTTTGCCTGTCCTTCAGATACAACCATACCATTACCACGGCCCACTGCTTGGACGAGATCAGCTCATGGATGAAGAACAGCTGGCAGAAGCTGAACCTTAGGAAGTCAGCGGTTTTGTTGGTGGGCAGAAGAAAGCACTTTGAAGCGTTTGCAGCATGTCTCCTTCAATGGAAGGCACACACCCACAACTGGTCAATTCAATCTATAGCTTACGAGTGCTCCTGTATTCCTCACTGATGGTAAGGTCTCATGTAGCAGCACCTGAGAGTAACATTTCTATAATCTCTTCTTGGCTAGGAAACTCCATTCTATCCTGGCAAATAATGACCAGACTTCACTTATACACACTTTTGTCACCTGGCAAGGCAGTATACCAGGGCACGAAGCCCATCAGTACTCAGGAAACGCCAGTGAGTATGGAACACTGCAGTACACCTCCTCAGGAACACTGGCTACTGTGAACACACCGGACCTGCCCTCTGTTCTCCACAGTGACTTCCCATTGAATATAGAAGCAAATTCATGGTCTCTGGCCTTAGCATCAGGGTGCTCAATGGCCTGGGCACAGGGTATCTAAAAGATCACCGAAGGGTCTGGAATGAAGACTGTGGTCAATCACTTTGCTCCTTTGGCACAATGGAACTTTCTCCCAAGAGGGTAAAGCTGTGGGAGATAGAGTTTTCTTAGGGGCCAGCCCACAACTGCAGAACAAAGTCCCACAGGAACCAAGGGCCATTACAAACCTCACTAGGTTCACTTCCAAGTACAAGGCTAATTTCTTTGACCACCCTTCTTCAACAAACACAGAGGAATCATTTGTATCATGTGTATATAGATCATAAAAAGAAATATAAAACATGGCACTGTGCACATTTCTGCCTCTTGGGGAAAGAATGAGAGAGCAAACTTGTAGCAGATACTAGGCACATAGCACTATTGGAAGACACTCAGTACTACAGGGATGAGCACGGCATAAGAACCTATATAAAATAGAACCGAATCAGGATTTCTCTTCAGTGATCTAAAAGCCTCCAACATTCAACCTCTGCTTGCAAAATCTTTCAATTGGAAGAAACCAGTTTTATTTCCCACTCTAGAGTTTTTTGTTTTGCCATAAGGGGGCACTCTGGGATAACCACACAGAGAAGTTTTACCTTGTAGAAATGTATTTTTGTTTGTGGAAAACCAAACCTATGACTTGATTAATTCTGCCAAAAACCATCATGTCTTAAATTTAGAAGGAGTTTGTTCTATTAACTAAATAGGTCCAGTGTAAAAGCGAGAGGGCTTGAAATAAGAACAACAGGTATCTGACTTTCCTAGTAGACAAACAAAAATGAAGGGCTAAGTCCTGCACCTACAGAAGTCAAAGGCAAACTCCCATGTCCAGTCTATAGAAATGAGATTAACCATTGCACAGGTGTATTCTTCAGTTAGAAATAATTATTAATATTTTCCCTTCAGAGGAAACATTATGTAGGCTAATGGACTAAGTCTGGAAGTGAAAGTGGGGTTTCCATCTGTAAAGCAGATATAATACCTTACCTGAAAGAGATGGTGTCCATTAGTTAATGCTTGTATTGCACTTTAAAAATATGGAGCCAGATTTGACTCTATAATTTGTCCCCTTTTGGCTGCTTTGGTACATGGGGAAATCCCTAGGTAGCAGAGCCAGCATAGCAGCTGTTTTCTACCATCCTCCCATTCCTCAGCATAGGGGATGTGGCTGGGGAAAAAGGGGTCTAGCTAGAGTGCCATTGCCTACTGGTAATTCCTGGCTCCTGGAATAACAATTTGGAGCTGGTGGCAACAATAGGTTAGAGCAGGGGTGGGCAAACTACACCCCATGGGCCGGATCCGTCCCATGAGCCATTTTAAATTGGCCCGCGAGCTCCCACTGGGGAGCGGGGTTTGGGGCTTGCCCTGCTCCAGCGCTCCAGCCGGGGTGCTGGGCCAGGGTCTGCACCACGCGGCTCAGCCCCGCTCCAGTGCTCCGTGCGGGGCTCTGGGTTGGGGGTTGGACCACACAGCTTGGCCCCGCTCCAGCTGAGGCGCTGGGTCAGGGGCTGCACCATGCGGCTTGGCCCTGCTCCAGCACTCTGGCCGGGGCACTGAGTCGGGGCCTGCACCACATGGCTCCTGGAAGCTGTGGCATGTCCCCACTCCAGTTCCTATGTGCTCAAAGGCCCCCTCCAGCGCTCCAATGGGAGCTGCAGGGGCAGACCCTGCAGATGGGGCAGCGTGCAGAGCCACCTGGCCGTGCCTCCACATAGGAGCTGGAGACGAGACATGCTGCTGCTTCCGGGAGCTGCTCGAGGTAAGTGCCACTGCACCCCTGAGGCTCTCCCCACTCCCGAACCCCCTGCCCCAGCCCTGATCTCCCTCCCACTCTTCAAACCCCTCGATCCCAGCCTGGAGCACCCTCTTGCACCTCAAATCTCTCATCCCCAGCCCCATCCCACAGCCTGCACCCTCAGCCAGAACCTGCACCCCTTCCCCAGCCCTGATCCCCCTCCTGCCCTCTGAATCCCTCGGTCCTAGCCCAGAGCACCCTCCTATACCCCAAACTCCTCATCCCAACCCCACCCCAGAGACCGCACCCCCAACCAGAGCCCTCACTCCTTCCCACACCCCAACCCCAATTTTGTGAGCATTCATGGCCTGCCATACAATTTCTATTCCCAGATGTGGCCCTCAGGCCAAAAAGTTTGCCCACCCCTGGGTTACAGCAATCTGGAGACTGCTCTGAATCATGCTGGGAGCCAAACCAACCCCAGGCTGGCCCCAGAATTGGAAGGTGGGGAATGAAAGATAGTGAGAAGCCAGCATTTTCCCCTCTGAGTCATGCACTGAAGCAGCTCAGCTAGACCCAAGAATCAGGGCCATGCAGTGTGAAGCATTATTAGAGAACAAAAATATTTTTTTCAGTATCATCTTTATCGAAAACATGGTACATCTCATTCTCATTAGCTCAACCAAAAAATATTTTCTTCATGACACATTCCAAGGGCAGCTGTTCTGGCAATAAAAGCAGAGGAGAATGCAAGTGTTGTCTGTGTCCTGCAAGCCCCCTGCAGGATGAAGATAATGCATCTTGGTTTCCTCCAAAAAGAGACCTGCTAAAGGAGACAAGCAGTAAATGCTGCCAATAACTCTGGGACTCTTATGTCTTGAAGCAGGCTTCTCTCCAAAAGACGGTGGCAGAGAGGGAGAGCTGGTGCCTAGTCTCCAGCTGCAGAACAGGAGACAACTCTCACTGAATTCAACAGGGGAGGTTTTTTAGCCTGTGTTACATCATAAGAAGTCAGAGTAGAATCAGATTATCATAACCAGAAGATCTTTGGCCTAAAACCTGTATATCCATGAATGGGAGTTACTTTTATCCTGCTGTGGGAGAATTTGGCCCCAGATGTTGAAGAAAAATGCCTGTGTTTAATACATGGAAGAAATTGTTAAAGAATGGTGCATCTTTATGACCATATAATCCTAGTTATTGTCCCACGGTCACTAAAGCCGAAGATATCTGTTAAATAAGTGTCACTGGTGTAAACTAAGTATTTCTGATTGAGTGAAGTTGGAAGTTGGCCTGACCTGCACGGTCTGCGTTAGAACATCAAAGTCTGTGTGAAGTCTTGGTTCAGAACCAACTCTAATTTTAATTGTGCCTTCTGTGTTTCTCAAATTTCAGAAATGTTTGGTAATGAGAATATGGTGACATATTCATTTTTCTTTCCTCTTTCCCATCTCTATTTCTGACATGCACAGTACTCAAACACGTACAGTGTATATTATTCCTGGCAAGATTCTTGAGATGCATCACCACAGTAATTAAACAAGAAAGACCCATGCCACTGGTTTTTTTGTTTGTTTGGGTTTTTTTGCTTAAATTGTCCCTAAATCTACGCTTCATAGGTTGTTAGCAAGATAGGTCTACTCCAATCTCGCTAATGATCTCTGAATCTTAGATTTAGGGACAATTTTTTTAAAAGGTCAGTTTTTATGATAAAATATAGTAATTTAGAACTGGCTGACTATAGAAAGGACTACAGGCCCTCTAAGGCTATGTCTACATGACAGCTTATGTCAGCATAATTTATGTCGCTCAGGGCACCCCCCTGAGCAACAGAATTACACAGACATAAGCGCAGGTGTGGACAACGCTATGTCAGCAGGAGAGCTTCTCCCATGGACATCACTACCGCTGCTTGCACAGGCTGGAGTAGTTAAACTGACGGGAGAGCTCTTTTCTGTCGGCTTAGAGTGGCTATGTTAGAGAGCTTACAGCAGGGCAGCTGTAAGCTCGCTAATGTAGCTGTAGCCTTAGGCACAATGCCCCCAGAAGTATCTCTGGCCTGGTGCAGCTCCAATTTTGTGACCCCTGGCTGTCTCCTGATGGCACAATCTGGCCCACAGGAAATAGAATGGAATGTTAAAGGCAACACACCTAATGGTGCTCTCACCAGCTTTACAGCAGTGAACTTCTCTGACATAAGTGGAGTTACCTCCCATTTACACCAAAATGGAGCGGTCACACCTTTCTATCTTGTTAACCCTTTTGGTTCTGGTGTGATCATACAGAGATTTGGGTTCCTTTTCACTGTGATTGAGCTTCCAAGATGAAATTACCAAATAGCTGAGATAGAGGAGTTAGCTAATATCTTTCCTTCTCTTTGCATATTATTCCAGAGCCATGGTTCTTACAGGAGGTTTGTTATTTCACTAGCATGACCATTTGAGCTTGAGATGTGCCATATTTACTGGATATTTGGGAAACATGATAGTCCCATTTCTGGATAGATGTCACATATTCAAAGACATGAAAGGTCAAATTATCCTCTCAGTTATACTGGTGTGGTCCCATCCAAGTCAATGGAGCTGCCCGGGTAACTAAAAGGAGAATTTGGCCAAAACCCACTCATATAATGCAATCAGCTAGCATGGACCCTGCACCTATGTAGAATCTCATTGCCTTCATGGGTCTGTGCACAGCATGACCAATGATTGACATTTAGGCTTGGGTCCTGGGGTACAATCTGCTAGCACAGCTTTACCTTGCGATCCAAGCCTCCAGCTGAACTGGTCTTGATTCAGGGCTTGAGTGGGGAGGCAAAGGTGGATTTAAGCCATCATTAGGCTTCCCCTCCCACACAGGCTTATGTCTGGCTGTAATTGCCTCCAAGGGCTACTCACCAGAGGGGTAGTGCTCCAGCCTGGCCCTGCTGTGCCATCCTCACTGGAGGCTACAGGGAGTGTGGTGGAGGATTGGACATGCTGGCTGTATGCCACTGAGAAATTCCCCTATGTAACAGCGCTCCTCAGCCGGCAGGTCAGGCTAGCTTTCTTTCTCCTTTGTGGGGCCATAGCAAGATAAAGCAGATTTCACAAGGGCCAGGATCTGGCCCTGAGTGTTTACTCCCAGGAAAAGATTTTGAGGAAAAATAGGACATGTTAAAATTAAATGTCTTTTGAGCTACTTTATTTGCTACATATAATAAGGCTATGAATAACATTTCATTAAATGTACATTTCTGCCAACCTAACAAGCCCTTACCTGCAATTGTGTGTGAAGCACAAATAACCTTAAGGCATCATATCTGACGGAGAAATTCCAGTCCCTTGCATAAGGTATTAACATTTTTAGTGTCCATTTCAGACATCTGATGCACTATTAACAATGTAGATACTGGTTGGCTTGATTTATAATCAATAAGAGGCAGTCGGGAAGACTTCAGCTTTCATTTTATGACTTTTAAATGTGTGTCCTTTGTTGAAATCTGTTGGCATGAGAGAAGACATGGAAAAGCAGGATTTCATCATTAGTCAATTGGAAAGTTCTGGGCAAAGAGATGTATCTTGCAGTTCTTCCTAAGGAGGGCCAAGTGTGTGTTTCAGCATATTTCTGGAGTCAGCAAATTTCAAAGATACTGGGCAGCTAGCAAGAATGTAAGCCCTCCAATAGCCCTGAGCTCCACCTTTGGGACAGTGAGTCCCAGAGTTCCTGATAAGGATAGATTTTATGGGCGATCAGAAATGGCAAGGCAGTTCTTAGGGTAGTCTGGGCTTAATCCATTTAAGGCTTTGGGCCAGATCTCCACATGCCTGCTTTGTCCAGCTCTGGCTACATGAAGTGGCAGCACAAAAAGTGAGAGCTCCCTAGGTGGGGTTCCCTTGGCACAGGGTAGTTCTTTGCTGGGGTACAGCTGGCCTGTGCCTTCCCTGTCCCTCAACCCCAAGTGTAGGGAGGTGTTGGGGCAGCGAGAGATGGGGAAAGGGCATGGCTGGAGCAAATGTAACGCCAACAGGCCCCGGTCGTCGGTGGGTGGGATTGAACCAGGACCTCTGGAGTTTAGTGCATGAGCCTCTACCACCTGAACTAAAAGCCAACTGGCTGTTAGCTAAGGCTGTAGAGCTGACTCATAATCTCTCTCTAAGTGGTCTCGGTGCCACTAGATGGGACAGAACACCACACCCAGGAGGTGTGTGGGTTACACAAACGGTGCTCCAGAAATCACCAACTGGGGGGCAGCCCCCTGAGCGCTGTTACTAGCCAGTGTATTTTAGGCTACATCTACATAGCAGTGGTGACGTGCGATTCCTATCTCACGTAGACAGACGCATGCTACCTCTGTTCCAGTGAACATGCTAAAAATAGCAGTGTGGCAGCGGCAGCATGGGCAGCTGCTTAGACTAGCTGTCCGAGTACAAAGCCACTGGACCCTGGGTACATACTCAGGCAGCTAGCCTGAGCCACGGCCCATGGCACTGCAGCCACAAGCATCCCACCTCGAGCAGAGCTAGCATGTGTTTGTCTACCCAGGGTGGGGGATCATGCTTCCCAGCTGCTGTGTAGACATACCCTAAAGCTGCTCTCAAGTCTGATGATGCAGGGCCGACGTAGAAGTGGTCCAAGGCTAGGAAAGCTACAACCAGCTCCTTTGCTGCCCCCCCCCCTTTTCTTTAATCTCAGCGGAGAATCTGACCCTTTCTGCTGAGTGACTGGTACTTGAATTTCAGCCAGCCATTGACAGGCAGCCAGTTCAGAGAACGGGGGGGGAGGTGCTCCTATTGGGGTACCTTATGCAGAAAGTAGGAGGCTGTGTTCTGAACTTGCTGGCAGTTCCAAATGGCTTTCAGAGTCAGTCCGTGCTGTGCTTGTTCTGGGAAGGCCCACAGGTGTGAGGGAGGAATGAAGCGATAGAGAATGGCCATCCTCTTTGCCTGGCCCCTGTCCTGTCCCTTCTGGCTCTTGACGCATTGAGGGGCTTCTATGGGACTGGGGAGTAAAAAGGAAGTGTACTGTAGCAGTATCGTGTCTTTCTGACCCCAGCTGGATCCACAGGCTGCTGCAAGCACAAGGGAAGCAGGCCTATATTTGTGAATGCATTCATTCCTGAAATCAGGCTTCATTTCAGACTTACTGTAGAGATCTAGTTAGGGGAAATGGCGTATTAGTACAGTTACAGTGTAGTGATTTTACTAAAAAATACTTTAATACTTAACATGCAAAGAAGAGCGATGCTTTTTCTGTCAGTATATATTTGTAGCAAGATTCTCACCAAAAAGAGAGCTGGAGCAATAATGTCTGACCATGACAACAGTATAACAGTGACCAACAGCGGGCGGAGCAGTGCTGAAGTTCAGCGAAACAAAGTTTACTTGGCAAGAACAAGAGAACTGAGGCTTTTCAGGAAACCTTGCAAATGCTAATAAGGTCTCTTGAACTATGTTTGCTTTTCTTTTTTTTCTTAATCTGGGAAATCTTTCTCCTTAATACTGGACACATATATTTAATTATTTAAAAATAAAATCCAACATTGCTGTGGACAAGGCACATTTAAATTAGACATCAGTTTGCATGAGTTTTAGAAAAATCACACCGTACTTTTACCTAGGTGAGCTTTCCATTCTGAGGAGCAGACACTAAAAATCAGTGTCTCTATTTGCATTTTTGAACTATACTGCCATGGAGATGGGGGCACCTCATTTGCATCCATTTTTCTCAGTGTTGTGTGAATGTGAATGAAATACATTTGCAATGTGTAAATAGTTGACTCAAAGCACCAGCTCTGTTCGCATGAATAGGTCTTTTAAGCTTCTCTGCCCTTTCTGCCCCTTGGTTGCATAGATAAATAAAGAAAAGGCCTTATTATTTTTTGTGGTGGCTTAATTTAAAGATCTTCACTAAACCAACTATAAACTAAACCTTCCCACATGTACCCTATCACTTTCTGCTCCTTAAATCGCTTGGCACAAACTGTATAAATAACCCAGTGAAAGAACACTATTTTGAGGGTGTGTTAAAACTAGACATGCTGTTATGTCCCAACAACAGCAGGGTCTTTCCCAGACATAAAACATGAAGTCTCACAGCTGATGGGCTACAGCCCCCTTACGGGTATAATTAGATGGATGGAGCTTTTATCCTGTGATTTATTTTCTTTTTCAGAAGCATAAATCCCACAAAAAAGGGAAGATAATCTGCGAAGAATTCCCACAGAAAAGCACTTTAAAATCTTACTGTTTTGAAAATGTTCAATGGGGACATAATTATTTGTGGCGCAACAAAACAGAACAAAAAAACCCCAACCAAAACCCCCCTATTTCAACTATTCCATCCCAATAAGCTGCGCTTCTTCTCTTGATTCTCATTTAGGACTAGTAATTGCTGTACAGTGGAACCTGTTTATAATAAATTTTTGGGGGGGGGAGTCCATGTGTAGTGAACTGGAGTCAAAGTCACCAATGTTTTCTGTGCATTGCAGTTGTGATTATAATAAATTTCTATGTATAGATCCAAATTCTGCTCTCAGTTACAACAATTGGACAACCCTCATTAACTTGAATGAAGTTGAATGGGTGTAATGAAGATTGCATTTTTCCACTATCGGATACATATAGTGGTCCCTTCCAGCCTTACATTTCTATGATTCTAGAACCAGTTTCTGACAATAAGTAAGCTACTGGGGTAAATTCTCCATTGGTTTAAGTGAGTAAAACAGCACTGACATCAATGGAGCTGGACCCATTTGCAGAAGCAGAGAACCCTACTAGTCAGGAGTTTGCAAAAGTTTCTTTCAAACATGGACCTTGTTTGCATGATTCATGCCTTTGTCACTCTAGGCCCTACAGCATGTGCTCTCGTGGGACTACCACTTAGCTCTCTCTAGAAGCTGAAGCTACTGCAGAATGTGATGCTCTATTTAAGTGAAGTGCCGGCTTCTAGCTAAGCGTTTGAAGTGTTGGTTGTGACCTCAAAAGTTCTAAATGGCTTCCGCCCTGCCTGCTTGAGAGCCTGCCTCTAACCCTATGTGACATCAGTGCAACTGTGATTGGTGTGGTTTTAGCTGGCGTGCCCATGGTTTACAGCAAGGAAGCTGCTGACAGGGTTTTCTCCCTTTGTCCAGGCATGCTGAAAAGCTCATCTTTTAGGGAGCATTTTGGGAATCACTGAGGCATATGGGTGGGTAGGGGATTCTAGGGCTACTGGCGGGTGGGGATTTTTGTTCCCTTCTATGCAGAAAAACACAGAGCATCTAGCCTGGTGGGTTCTGCTTGCTGGTTTTCTATAGTATTAAAATGGTTTTCTGCTGCATTTTATTGTCATGGATTGTATTTCTAATATTTTGTTATGACAATTAGAGTCTGGGATAAGGCCTTTTTGTATATTTTAAATTGAAATAAATAAAATACAATAACATTCTCTTTCAATGATAAATACCTGTTTTTTTAAAGGCATTTAGAAAGGATTCATAGGCACTGATTTAAAAACTTAAAAGTAGAGGCTATTTTACTTTGCTGTTCTTGTCCCATATATTTAAATTGCTGGTGAGAGGAGATATTTCAGAGATGCAGGTGTTCATTGGGTCAAAGATACTTGTACTTTTCCAAGTGCATTGTTAGTTTTTCACTGTCAGAAGTGAGTTACAGTCCATATTGAAGCAACCTGCTATTCTGGGAAGTGTCTGGAGTTGTGAAATAAGTCTAATCTGTCTGATTGTGGTCCTTTGATGCCCTGTAAAGCATTATGATTGCTATAGGCCTGTGTTTTGGAGATGAGAATTAAGGCCTGCTGTCCATTTACAGTGGGATTGAATGGCCAATGCATAGGGCTAAATTTTGTCATCCTTTTTGAGCAAACCTCCCTTTGAAGTATCTTTAACTTTCAGCCTAAGACTACAGCTCAAGGTGTATGGCTACAGGCCAGGAAATTATGCAGGAATCATATGGCTATTTCTGCTTTTGAGGTCATGATTTCATTTTGTAGCTACCAAAGATAACCATCAAGTGACCTGCAGGAACATGTCATGCTGCATGTCACTGTGTATTACCAATTCCAACGCTTATACGTATCAAGAAGGTCATGAGAAATCACATGATACCTGGGCCTTATGAATTAAAGCATTACCAGACCTGTTTGTATGATGGGAATGTTTATGGATTGTTATGTGGATTTTTGCTATAATAAACCTTACATTGATCAAAGCCAGTGTTGATGCCGCTGTTACACAGTAAGGAACCAGAACACCTTGTATGAAAAGTGTGCATGTTGGAAGTATCCTGGTGCAGAGATAACACTTACATGTGGATGTGGAAGATGCTTAGTTGCGGAAGAAAAAGTGTCACTTATTGAATCACCAGTGCATGAAGTGTCCCCTCCAGGCCTGACCCTGCTTAGCTTGTAGGTCTATCGCAGTTCCAAGTGATACTGCTGCCCAGCAATGCTTCACGCCATTTTGTTTCGATACAGTTGAAATGGGTTTCTGAGGATCCTAAAACATAACCATTTTTTTGTTTTGTTTGGGTTTGGGCTTGGGCTTATTGTGAGTATATTCAGGGAGCGATTTCCCAGAGGAATTCACTGAATGCTCACAGATTCAATTAAAAGGGGAAGAAGCAACTCTTTGCCTTAGTTAACTTTTTGCCAGTTTATGTCAGACGTTAGTCACATTCAATTTTGGTTGTTGTTATAGAGCAAGAGCAAGAGCAGACGAAGCACCACCCCCATTGTGGACTCCTCTGCTATAATGCCTAAGCAGTTAAAACAGGGATAAGGGTGCCTGTGATAATCACACTGAAATCCTTCCTGACCTCAGTCTTCAAAGCAGAGTGATTTTCATTTTGGCTCATGTGGCATTTTTTCCTCAAGACTGAACTCAGGCACTTTCTATGTGCTTCATCCCCCCAGATGTTGCTTGTGGATATGTAATCAATGCTCTGCTTATGTACCTACATGTTGAGCCAAGCCATTCGGGAATACTTATTATTGTACAATAATTGTGACTGGCTTGTTTAGATTCAAGTCTCTTCATTAACAGGCGTATTTCATAATGTTAAGTGTGAGTTAAAATAGCCAAAGTTAAATCCGTTTCTATGCTACTCTCTCACATCAGTTTGCAAACTGCCAACGCCACCCTGAAGGAGTTTTGCTGGGAAGACTTTGATTGCCTGGTTCACCAAGGTCTCAGGATAACAGGGTGCAGATGAGATTAAAAAATGTGAAATGACTCACACCAGAGTCGATGCTACCATTTCCCAGGAAAGAGAGAAATACAAAAGTTTCTGAATCTGCTCACAAATTCCTAGAGATATGAGGGGAGGAAGGAGCATATTTTCTTGGTGGCACAGAAAGTAACTTACACTGGCAAAATGTGTAGGGTCTTTTTTCACAAGTTTGGTTAAAAGTGGAGAACTAACGTGAGTAGTCAGTGTATGAGAACTGGTGACCGAAGATTTCAAAGGATGTGCCTAAAGTTAGGCACCAATGGGCAGAATTTCAGAGGTATTTGGGCACTTAAAGATGCAGATAGGCACCTAGTAGGATTTTCAAACTTACCTAACAGAGATTACACACCTGACTTTCATTGAAGTCAATGGGAGTTAGGCAGCTAAGCAGGTCAGGAGCTTTTGAAAAGCCCACTTAGCACCTATCTGCATCTTTAGGCACCTATGTACCTTTGAAAATTGGACCCTTAGGGCCACAGCCTGCTGAGTGCTGCCTGCCATCATTTCTCATGAGCTTTAACAGGAACTGAGCATGCTCCCTCTGAAGTCCTCAGTACTCTGCAGAACTGTGGCCTTAAACCCATTTACAGAGACCTAAATATGTGTCAAGATTTACAGACTTGCTGAGCCCCAATGGCTCCCTTTCATTTCAGCACCGCTGACAACTAGTTAGGCCCCTCCCTTTTGACCTGTCTTTTTGCTATTACATCACTACAATAAAATTCAATTTTGACCTTTTTGTTCCCAGCAAGCTGGGTGACAGAGAAATAGGGAAAATGTTCTCCTTTAAATAGCAGTCATTAATGTGGGTGTCCTAAAGGCTAATATGGGTGTAGTGAATTCTTTCCTTTCTGCTGCGAAGTTTGGTCCAGAGAACTACATAGTTCCAGTAGCAGATTGGTAACTGCATACTTTAAAATACTGATTTGCATTGGTTTGGTTGGTCAGAAAAGGGAGAAAACAACCAAGAGGTGATAAAAACGTCAAGGTTATAAACTTCATGGAAGCTTTCCGACAAACATGGAATTTTTATTAAGTCTTTAAATGCAAACAGCAGGCCAATGTATGCACGTTCCATATCTCTTGTAGAGTGTCTAGTAGAAACTTTTAATTAGCCTTCCAGAACCATAGCACGGTCCAGAGCACAAGTAGCTCAATTCTGCTCTCAACTACCTGGATGCAAGTCCAGATGAACTCCATCAAAGCTATTATAATTATGAGAACTACTCCAGGTTCACTCCCGGGTAAGTGAGAACAGAAACAGGACCTGGCAGCTTCCTGCCTCCAGATAGTTTGGGTTTGTGAATGGTGAGAAAATGCTTCCAACTCTTGCACTACAAACATTCAAGATGCTACATTTGAGGATTTGGAACTGGAATCAATGGGAGTTACAGAAGTTCAACACATCCCAGGATCAGGTACTGAATGTTTAAACTGCTCAATACAAACATCTTCTAGGCTATTATGTCACAGCATTGGAAGGATATTTTTTCCTAAATGTGCTAATAGTGATAATATGGGCATTGTTAATATACTTACCTCTACTATTAACACTGAGATTGCTTAAAATTGTATAGGTTAATACAGAGGTTCTTAACCTCTTCCATATCAAGATCCCCTTCCTTCTACCTGGGACCTACCTCCTATTTAGCTATAACCATCTGGAAGTCATTGGCCCCAGGCTGATACCCCAGGGCTAAGATTGTTACCTTGAATTGTACCCAGAAATGAAACCGGAAGCCAGTGCAGGGCACAGGTGTAATGTGCTCACAACAGGAAATGTTCCATTACAAATGGGCAGCTGCATTCTGCACCAGCTGAGGTTTCTGATAGTCTTAAGGCTAGCCCCATGTAGAACACTTGCCAGTAATCCAGACCTGAGGTGACTTTGTGTGGACCACTGTAGCAAGGTCAGCATCAGAGGGAAAAGGTTGTACTATTCTGGTCAAGCATCAATGATATAAACTTGTCTTTCTCACAGCTGCTACCATAACATCCGGAAGTAGCTGAAGATCCAAGAGGATTCGCAGGTTTTGGACCTGAGTAACTAAAGTCAGACTGAGGGTTTTATTGACTGTTTAATTTATTTTGTTGGTGGCATCAGTTTACGTACTGAGTAATCAGTCTTCTTTTGCTGCATAATATATGGGACAAAGTCAGAGTGGCTTTTACTGCAGGCCTCTTACACTGAAAAAAATATTTTGTTTGTCAATATTGAGCACAATGGCCTACTGTTGCAATTTGCTCCCTGTGCTTAATAAAGTAATCATTGTTATAAGAGAACACCAAGGAAAAAATAACATTAAGGGACATTAGATATGTCAAAAAATAGCATCTATTGTTTTTTCATTGATGAGAAAAGGTCAGATTAATCAACTGAATTCCCGGGACTCACACAGCGTGATTCAGAGCATGATGGAAAACAATGTAACCTATGGGAATGTGCAGCAACAAAGCAATATGCTAATTAGAAAACACACAAATGGTGTATTGTCTGGGTATTAATACCTGAAGGTCATTTCTTGGTTTATGACGGGTAACAAAATTGATTAAGGTGGATTCCTTGGCAGGAATCTTTGTCCTATGAATTATCTTAGGTTTAAGCTAATTGATCAATTCATTTCCTTGACTTGAACAAAAGGAATGATCTTTAATACTCCTTTATTGTTCATTATTATGATGGTGTTTATTTAAGAGGTGCTGAGGAGAGGAGAGGACTTGAGGTCAATGCTCAACAGCCTGATACTCATGAGAATAAAATCACTGAGCCACAGCTAGTAGGATCTAGTGTGTCTCTGTTTTTAGGATTTAATACATGACTGTGCACAAACAATAGACCAACCTTCACATTTTTAGTGGCATCTACACAGATAGGAAGATTGCCATTCGCCCCTTTTATAGGAGGGAAAAAAACCCAAAGCCAGAGAAGAAATAGAACCTGGGAAGGAAAATAACAGAATCCATCCTGGACTGTGCTATGGCCAATGCTTTATAGATCTTTGAGCTTGATCCAAAGCCCACTAAAATCAATGGAATGACTCCCACTGATGTTAATAAACTTTGGATCAGGCCCTCAATTTCCTGTTCAGCACTTAGCTGCTAGGTACTATGGAAAAATATAAGGGTTATGGAGCAAAAAGGGCTTGAAAAAATATCATATAATCTGTTGGAATGGGTAGGAGATCAGAGAGGAAGGATGGTCTTACAGTTAGGGCACTGGAGTGAGAGTTGCGGTGTCCTACCCTTCCCAATGACTTCCTGAGTCACTGTGGACAAGTCATATAAGCTCTCTGTGCCGTTTCTCCCACCTTTACATCAGACATTCTTTGAGGCATGGACTCCTCTAGACTCTACTGTCAGACAAATACGAATGAGGCTGTTGCATCAGCATAGTGATGTCACAGAGTCATTGTGATTTACCTGCAGAGCCCATCAGCAAACATACATACAGGCCATGTTTTTCACAACTGCACCTCAGTTAGAAAACAATGCCATTTTATTTTGCATTGTGCCTTCAGACACACTGTGTCCCAAAATACTTTACAGCAATAAATAAAGCTACAATGGTAAAATCAAAAATAATAGCAGAGGACAAAACAAGTTAGAAGACAAAGAAGAAAAGATCTTAGCTGAGATTTGATATGAGCTAGAAAGTGGACAGATACCAGAAGCCTGCTTAATATGGCAAGAACTGCAGAGGTGAAGACACTTGCACAACCATTTTTTATTTGTATGTATTCATTTTCTTCCTATTTAATACCATTTTAATATTTTTAAACAAATAATATTGCAGATTCTGAAATGAAGATGAGTGAGAGTTTGTTTTTCGCAGTGGCCATGTGTTCTGTGTGCCAGGATCATATACAGAATATATGTTTGACTTTTTCCAAATCCTGGATGGTGCTGTTTATATGAAGGCAGAGTACACACATAGTGTAGATGATCCAACAGGCATTAAAGTATTTTCAGCGATTAAGTTCGTATACTGTTTGAGAAAGTGTCCTTACTGTTGCGTAATTCTGATTCCCGTTCTTTGGAATGTAGTGTGACTTCCCTAAGGGCTGAGAGCAAGAATGGAATTTTGTATTATTATAACTTATTATTTTCTTATACCCAAGCAGGTGAGACTTCCAGAGCTGCTGTGACTTGACTGGGATACAGTCATTTGTGGAGAGCAACCCTTTGCTGCTCCATGGGTTAAACTGGCATGTAACAATACCTGTCTAACAAAGCTGTCATAAATCTTTAAGCCCAGCAGTAAAATTAATGGGAACTGCATAGAGCAAGACCTTGTCAGTTTCATAATAGGTCTGTGGGTGGAAAAATTCTAGTGGTTTCCTTCAGGCATTTGGCAACCAAGCAGTTGGCACTTTGTGGCCATTATCCAAGTATAAATGCTTTTGAGTAAAAGAATTTGGTGGTTATTGCTTTTAACATGTCCAAGTTAAACAGTCACTAGCACAGAGTAAAGGTGAAGAATGGACTGCATAGTAATAATGATATAATGCTTGACATCTATACAGTTCTTCTTATCTGTAGATCTCACAGCACTTTACAAAGGTGGATAAGTCTTATTCTCCTCATTTTGTAGCAAGGGAAACTGAGGAATAGTAAGGATATAATCCTGGAAATTACAGACCGGGTACATTTGACCAAGTAAATATTTGGCTGGTAGCCCGAGTGAGTTCCAGTATTCCAAAGTCAGGGAGAGATGCAGCAGGGTTTAGAGTCTATGGCACTGGACTGAGGCAGGAGACCTCGATTCTGTTCCCTCTCTGCCACAGAGCTGCGTGTGACCTTGGATAGGTCACTTCATCTCTCTGTGATTTGGTCTTTCACTGTGTAAAGTGGGATGATACCACTTGAAGTACTGCTTGTGGGGGGGTATCTGGGCAGGGGGGCACTGGACATAGGAGGTTGGGGTGGGTGCTGGGCGGGGGGGGAAGGGGCGGTGTGGTGCTGCGCGGGTCCACCTGCAAGTGGAAGGGGCATGCTGGCAGCACAGGGCTAGGTGGCCCAGTATGCATATGGCAGCTGTCGATTTGTAAACAGTGCCCTCACACTGGGCTGGGTGGAGTGGGGTCGCCCTTGCTGCGCCGTGCCCCATTCCTCGCAGCCAGCCCCTCGCTCTGTAGACTGACCCCCTTTTTCCCCTGTGCCATGTCCCATTGCCCCCATGCGGGCCCACAAATATGTTTGGCGCCACAAAAGGTTAATCCACAAAAGGGAATACTGCCTTCCTTTGGAAAATGTATATAGGAACTAAGTATTATTAAAGTTTACATATAGTATAGAGATACATTTTTGATTGTGTGGCCTTATTCTTTTTAAATCAGATGGGCCTGATTCTGATTTCACTTATGACAGTATAAATCAGGGGCAATTCCACTGAGGTCAGTAGAAGTACTTGGGTGTAAAACCAACGTGTGACCAGGATCCAGCCCAATAGTTTTATGGGCTGCATGTTTTTATCTCAGCTAGGGCTAAATAAAAAATAAAAGCTGACAGAGCAGCCAACCATCGAACCTTCTCCCAGTTGTTGAAGCAAAATCAAATTCAAACTTTTTCAGTATTCTGAAATGTTCAGCTGACTTTATCAGGGTGCGGGTGGGGGAGGGCTAACTTCCTGTTTCCATCCGTGACCAGACCTGGAAATACTCCAATGCCCAACAAGTCAGGCTGTTCTCACAGTGCTTCTGGATGCAAATATTTTTTTCGTGGCACATCAAAATCAAGGCTCCTAAATGAATACATAGGTCGGATTATAAATGTAAGACATCAGAAACAAGCAATTAGTCATGGGAGGAAGTGAGTTTCAAAAGCTACCAAAGGAGTTGGGCTCCTACAGGCCACAGAAACCCAATGGGAGCTAGGTGCCTAAATCACTTGGGCACATTTGAAAATCTCATGTGATGGCTTTCTCCTTGAGTCTAAAATAATTACATTAGTGAAGAAAGGTGCGTGTGAGGGTTTAACAGGTGAACTCTGGCAGGTTCCTGATAGCACAAACTGCTGTTATGAGAATCACTTTTATTCTTTATTAGAAAACAGGACAAACCTGAAACAATGGTTTCAAGCTCGCCTACTGAAGTGTGTCTCTTCCTTAGGCGTGTATATTTAATGGATAGGCTGGCTTTCTCATCTCTCTGCACTAGCTTTATACCCATATGGGCCATATCCTTCACCCTGCTCTGTCCCTTTTGTGTTACTCTGCAGCCTCTGGTCTAAGAGGCATGTTGGCATTATGTCAGGGCAGGGAGCCTGGCTGGATTGCCAGTTAGGGTGAACAGTCAGCAAGTGTGAAAAATCAGGACAGAGGGTGGGGGGTAATAGGAGCCTAAATAAGAAAAAGACTCAAAAATCAGGACTGTCCCTATAAAATCGGGACATCTGGCCACCCTACTGCCAATTATCCCCACCTGCTCTAAACAGCCATTGAGAGCTAGTTCTGCCCAGTCAAGTTAGTGCAGTCCCACATTGTGCTGTGGGGGTTGGGGGGTGGAGGGGAAGGGAGCTGAATCAGCTCCTACAAGGCCCCAAAATTAGGGGAGTGCAATGATAGCACAGTTGTGGGGTAAATCCACCTTAGGCCTCTGCCTCTATGGTCTTGTGCCAGGTTTAGCTTGGATGAACCCAAGGATCAAGCCTGTATCTCCACAGACAAGTGAAGATCCTCAGCTGGCAGTGCATTAAGAGGCAGAATGGTCCGTGGTAGCAGGGCCATCCCTACCCATGCACAAAGTACGCAGCTGCGTAGAGGACCAGGAAATTTGCCCCTCCAGCCCCTGCTCCTTCTCTTCCCCATGGCCCCTACTCCTGTTCTGCCCCAGCCCCATCTCTTCTCACCCCTGCTCCGCCCCTGCCCCGCCCCTTCCTGCCCCTGCTACGCCCCCACTCTCCTGAGGACTCTGCAGCAGGGCCAGGCCTGCACTCACCAGTGGCAAAAGGGCAGCAGCCCTGCCCCAGCTGCGCTGCCGGTGAGTGTTGGGGGGAAGTTCCTGGGCCAGCCTCCCCCCCCCCGTGGGGGTTGTGCAGGGCCCCAGAATAGCTAGGGACGGCCCTGCATGGTAGACGCCTAGCCTGGGAATCAGGAGCTAAGGATTCAACTCCCTGTTCTGCTGCAGACTTCCTGTGTGACCTGGGCAAGCCACTTTGGCCCAGATCCACAAAGCTGAGGTAGGCGCCAAGGCTCTCTCCACAACCAGTGGGGAGAGAGAGGCACCTTCGACGGTGCTTCACAAAGCCAGCACGCTGGGCACAGAGCCACCTAAGCTAACCAGTGGGCGATGCCAACGAGAGGGGTATGCTGTGCATGCTACACCTTGCCCGTGCCTCAGAGATAGGGGCCTGAGTGCGGGCTGCAAGGAAACGCCTACTTCTAGTTGGGTTCCATGAACTGGGGCAAGATAGGCATTTGGCTGCTTAAGGCATGTATGGGGCCCAAAAGAAAACAGCTGCCGGGGGGAAGGGGGGTGGGACGGAATTGGAATCCCTTATAACCTGTAGCCCAGAGGTTTGGGTTCTCACCTGGGATGCGGAAGGCCCCCCCTTGGCCTGATGAGGAGAAGGAATTTGAATAGGGAGCTGCAACCTCTCAGGTGTACTCAAAAGCCGCCTACTCTATCAAGCCTTACATGCAGCTTAGGTGGACGTACACCTATCTTCCCCGGTTTGTGAGTAGTTCTGGGGTTTAAGCAGGAGAGAGGGCGCCTAGGGCGCCACATGGCTAGACGGAGGCAGCAGTGCCCATGCGCTGAGGAAAGAAACGGTTACTCACTTTCTCGTAACTGTTGTTCTTCGAGATGCGTTGTTCATGTCCATTCCAATCAGTTGTGCGCACGCTGCGTGCACAGCAGCCAGAAACTTTCTCCATCTCAAGCAGCAGGGGCTGTCCATGTCGTCAGTAAGGGTCCACTTGGCTGCCATTTCAGCCTTCCACCCAGGCACAGAGGGCCAGTCAATCTTTGCTAACCCTATGGTCAGCCATTTTCTTAAAGGTCTCGACAGGCTATACCTGCATGTCCGACAGCCTGTCCCAGCCTGGGATCTCAACCTGGTCCTTTCCAGACTCCTGGGTCCACCCTTCTAACCATTGGCAACGTGCTCCCTGCTCTCTCTCTCATACAAGGAGGCGTTTCTAGTAGCGATAACCTCAGTCAGGAGGGTGTCTGAGCGCAAGACTCTAGCATCAGAACCTCCTTACACTGTATTCTATAAGGACAAAGTTCAGGTCAGGTCTCACCAGTCTTTCCTCCCAAAGGTTGTCTCCCAGTTTCACATCAACCAGGATATTTTCCTCCCAGTGTTCTATCCTAAGCCACACACAAGAGGCAGGGAACAGAGGCTTCACTTGTTGGCAGTCCGCAGAGCGCTAGTCTTCTACAGTGAAAGAATGAAACTGTTCTGGAAGTCCATTCAACTGGTTGTGGCAATGGTGGATAGGATGAAAGGTCTTCCAGTCTCTTCTCAACGAATTTCGTTGTGGATCACCTCCTGCATCCAAGAGTGTTATAACCTGGCAGGTGTGCCTGTTCCCCCACTCACTGCGCACTCCAACAGAGCTTAGGCCCCTTCAACGGCGTTCCTGGTGCAGGTTCCCACCTAGGAAATACGCAGAGCAGCGATGTGGTCCTCCATACACACTTTCACAACACACTATGCGATCACCTAGCAGGCCAGAGACGATGCGGCCTTTCGAAGACCAGTGCTCCAATCAGTGGACAACTCCGACCCCACCCCCTGAACTTAGGCTTGTGAGTCACCTGATTGGAATGGACATGAACAAGCACTCGAAGAAGAAAAAACGGTTACTCATCTTCTCGTAACTGTTGTTCTTCAAGATGTGTTGTTCATGTCCATTCCAATACACACCCTCCTACCCCTCTGTCGGAGTGGCGGGTCAGCAGGGCTCTACATTGAGCACCATGAAGACATGACTCCAGGGGGCATCTAGGCTGACCCAACTGATGCTGCTGGGGAAGAGTTTCCAGCGGCCATGCACGTGTGCACACCTGATTGGAATGGACGTGAACAAGCACTCAACAAAGAAAAACCTAGACACCTAGGGAACTCTTCCTGCTTGAGCTTAGGCCCTGAGTGAGTTTAGACACCAATAGGGTTTGGAGGGAGTTTTGTTGATCACAGTGGAGTCAAAACTGGGACTTGGGCACCTAAATGCACCTTTGTGGAGTCCCAACGTTAGCATCTCTGTGCCTCAGTTTCCCATCTGTAAAATGGTACTCGCCTACCTCACATGGGTCATATGCAGATAAAGAGAAATAATGATTGGGAGGTGCTCAAATTTTACATTAATGGGGGCTACATAAGCACCTTAGGTAGAGGATCTGGTCTTTAGTTACTCCTGATTTACACCAATGAGAGGAGAACCAGAGCCTATCAATGGCAGCTATGTATAATTTTTCTACAGCAGCATATTTGAAAGTTATGCATATCTGACCCATATAGAGATGATAGATGGGCATGGTGCATACACACTGAGCTGGGTGATGGAGACAGCAATCTTTATCGTTAAACATCAGAACTTGTCAGTCTAGTGAACAGTTACTTTATCTTGATCTCTCCCTTGGCTGTATGGTGTTCTGAAACACACAGTGAGTCCCAAACCCTGGGCTGGAAGGGACTAGCTGGCTTTTGGGTCTGATATGTTTGATCTCCAAGTAAAGGTGAGGGCTGCATTCCTACTCATGCACACAGCTAATCGATTCATGGAGCTTGTATTGAGTCTCAGTTTCAGAAAATATTTCCCTACCTCCCTCGGTCAAGAGTTGATGTGTTAAAGTGATAACTGGCAGCAAGACTTCCAAAATGAAGAGAACTGATTTAAAATTTCGGCCTTGTACTTAAGAATTAAGTGTGCTTAAGCATTAAATATGTATTACTGAGAGTCCACCTAAAGAAGAAAATACTGTAAATGCGGGGACAACACGGAGAGTTGGAATAACGTCATAGTTTGTTGAGAAGAAACTATAACTGATGTGAGGCAGCGCAGCTAAGTGTCGAAGAGGCCACTGGGGATTGCTGCCTTCCTAATTATGTTTTCTGCTTCTTCTTCTGGAATATTGAGAAAGTAGCCAAGAAAATACTGGAAATGGCTTAAACTATGGATTGCTGCAAAGCAGGTACAATGTGGTATTTCGCTGTTTACATGTGCGAACTGAGCCTAACAACACATCTCTGAAATGTCTAAGGATTATTATTATATAGATGGGCACTTAAGTGATAGAGAGGCAGAACAAGGCAGTTCCCCAAAGTCACACAGAGTGTTAATGGCAGAGGTGGGACAAGAAAACAGAAATCTTGGTGCTCTCATCTCTAGATCCTGGTAATATTTTCAATATGTCATGAAGTTTTTCCATATATAGTACATATTTCAGCCTGTTTTTCTTAGGGCAGCCCTCCCCTTCCTGGAAGCATTCATAAATATTTTCATGCTGAACTGTGGGAAAGAAGCTGTGAGTAGCTTTGACCTCTGGGCAAGGTTAGATTTTAGAACGTATTGTCATTGAAAAATCAACACACCAGCAGAGAAACCCTAGAGACTGACGACATCCTTAGCTGCTTATCGGCTGCTGTGGGAGCAGCCACTGGACATTTTTGAGATTTTTAAACTAGCCACTGTTGATATGGAAGTAAATATGATAACTAAAAATAAATTATTTTAAAAATACACTGTAGATATTTGTTCCAAAGTTATGTTTCGCCAGGCCCAGCTTGGATTTATATTTAGACAGTTTTGTAGTGCCAAATGATCCGTCATTTTCAGTAACATGGTCACATCCCAGAAGATTTAGCCCACTAATATAATTATATTAAAACATGCCTGTAATTTTCCATTGCAAATGGCAGATCATGTTCCTCCACTGAGAGTGATGGGTTGGAGGGACAAGAATCATGTTTATTTGAGAAGCTCACCCAGTGGGCTCAATCCTGAGCCCTGTTGTGGATTTTTCCAACAATTCCCATGGCACAAAGGGGCCATTTAGCTGGGACTGAACATTCAAATGGGTAATTCCTCAGGGGCCGGGGAGCTCCTTAGGTGATATAAAGCTGGCCTAGTTGCCCCATGCCACCCCCTTTCAGTTCTGGTGTACAGAGCATGCCAGGAGGAGGAAGGGTTGTGGCCAGAACACACTGTCCTCTAGCAATCACCAGCTGACCAACGGACCCTTGGGGGCTGCTGAATGTGGGACATATTTCTGAGCAGCCCCAGGGCTGCTCTAAAGACGGCTGGGGGCTGAACTGGTTCCTGGTTGTGTTCAGGATCAGGGTACCACACAGGCTCTTTTGTGGCTCCCCTCCTCTGCTGTGCCCAGCAAACACAGGGTGCAGCAGAGGCTGGAGTCCAGTACATAAAGTCAGTGCTACACACATGCCTCCCTCACTAATAAAACGTGCACTGTTCTGTAGCTGAGGGCAGGGGTCAGCAACCTTTCAAACAGCTGAGACAGACATGGTGTTTGAACTTGCTCCCCTTGAAGTCAATGGTAGAGTGATCATATGTACTGTTTTGGCCAGGACAGTAGCTTTTTAAGCTCTGTTCCGGACATCCTGATTTTTTTGGCAAAATTGGGTATTTGTTCCCATTTGCTCTTGCCGACCGATCATCGTTGGCAAGAATAAATGGGACAAAATTCCCAGTTTTGCCAAAAAAGGTGGGGAGGAACGTTCGGGGGACAACTGCAATGCCAGGTGCCCCAGGCCTCGGGCTGTCAGCCCCAGCCCCTGGTGGCAGGGCTCAGGCCAGCCTTGCACCGGGAGCAGGAGGGGCTTAGGCAAGTCCCACGCAGCGGGGGAGGGTCTTGGGCTATCAGCTATGGGCAGTGGGTCTCAGACTTCAGCCCCAGCCCCGGGTGGTGGAGCTCAGTCTGTCAACCCCAGCCCTGTGCCAGGGGGTGGGAAGGGATTGGGCCAGCCCTGAGCAGTATCCTGTTTTCCTTTTGGGAAATATGGTCACCTGAAGTCAATGGGAGTTTTGCTAATGGCTTTGCTGGGAGCAGGACTGGGCCTACAATGGGGAAGAGTCACAGGACTTTTAATGTGACAGTGAGGATAGCAACCAAAGTGGGGGCACAGGCTATTGCTGGGGACCCCCAGGAGCTCCTAAGCATGAAAGTCACTATGGCCACTCTGCCACTCTTTAAGGAATGGGCACTCCTGTCTATGGCCCGTCAACACCTTTGGCTTGTGCAGAGGGGATGCGGTCTCATGGACCCATGTTCTCTTGACTCCTTGTATTCACATGCACCAGGAGTGCAGTGGCGGCTGGTGCCTGTTGATGAGGCACAAGGAGAAGGAGGCTCCATTCTGGATTTAAACTGGTGATCTCAAAGGAAAATGTTCTGTAAGCCATTATCAATCTCCTGGGCCACCCACTTACCATTCCAATGGGACGATAGGACAGAAGCAGCTAAGTTGAGTCGAGAGTAGAAGTGAAAGCACATTGGGCATGATGTCATAGTAATGAGAAAGGAAGGTGGGAGCTGGGAGGGGAAATGGAGGCTGACGGTAGAAGTAGAAACATTTGTAATCCTGTCAAAAGCCTCGTCCAATCAACGAAGAACCAGAGACTGAAAATATTCCGAACCTGCAGAAGAGCTCTGTGTAAGCTCAAAACCATGTCTCACTCACTAACAGAAGCTGGCCAATAAAAGACATTCCCTAACCCACCTTGTCTGCCCTTATATGCGTTTTACAGAAATTCTGTGCTATAACTGATGTGTGTGCAAATATTAAGAAAGAAACAGGCACAGGGGAAAGCTAATTATCTTCCCTAAGAAATAAATCCTTCCCTGCCCTCACGGGTGGACTGTCTCAATCACAGGCCCAGATAATACACTATAAGCAGACATCTCTCTTCCCCAGAGCAGATTCTGCCTCTCCAGCCCATTCCAATTCGTTTTAGAGATTTAAGTAGGTTGATTACTGAAGGCTCACAATACTGTACCAATACTATGTAAATACAGTCATTAGTTATTGGACCCACTTAATGAAATGTTGCGCTTTTCCTTAAGCATAAAAAATGATTTTGAAGAGTAAAAGAGATCTAACCATCAGCCTCACCTACTCTGAAGCCACAGCCCTCCTCTGCGGGTGCTGTCAAGCCGCTCATTGGCATAGTTGTCTCCAGACTAACTAATAAGAACAGGAGGACTTGTGGCACCTTAGAGACTAACTCATTTATTTGAGCATAAGCTTTCATGAGCTACAGCTCACTTCATCGGATGCATTCAGTTAGTCTCTAAGGTGCCACAAGTACTCCTTTTCTTTTTGCCAATACAGACTAACACGGCTGCTACTCTGAAGACTAACTAATGAGACCTACAAGAGCTGGTTTGCTTGTCATTTGCAATAGTGCACCATTTACTGTGGCCAAAGCCCTCGAGCCACTACGAACACAGCAATCTGCACTGTGTTTAACTTAGTCCCTGTGCATAAACTAGGCCAGTTCATTCTATGTTGATCAGTAGGTGGAGATAGTCTCTGCACATACATCTCTCCTGCCCCTGCAGAAGAGAAGGTTCAGTAGCCTCTGTGGCTCTGTTGGTCCCTGTTCCTAACCATATGGTCAGCTCTGTGCAGGAAGGGGGCAGTCCAAGGGGAAGTATATAATTCCCCCACCAATGCTGAGAGAATCTGCAGAAAATCTAATATAGTTTGAAGCTCTGTTACATTTCTGTTGGAGCCGGAATGGGGTTTCATGGGCAAGAGAGCCAGAAGGGTGAAGGGAGTTGGTGTGGAGTCCCCATATTTCTGCACGGATCTTCCCCCACTCAAAGATCATGCAGATCTCCCTGGGTTCCAGAAGCTAAAACTCTTACTTCTTCCAGGGTGAGGCAAACCCAGTCTCATGAGAGTAGACCTGATCTCAGGCCTCTATATTTTTCCATTGGGGAAGAACTGGAAGGAGAGAAATCAGTGCCACTGTGAGATAATTAACCCCTTGGTTACTGATTAACAGAGTACAGCCAGGATGTGTATATCTAACAGAGTAGGTGTTACCTATAGAGTAGTTCACTGCCTGTGCCTTCTGGCCATTCCTTTTCAGTATCTGTGAATGATTTTACTTTTGTTTTGTTAGCCGTAGGCCTTTTTCGTTTGGTTTTAATTTCCCACAGCATCTTCCCTTTTCAGTTTCAAATGAGAGCTGGAGGGACAATGGGTAGCATGATTTGGATCATCACTGGCTTGATATTCATGTGTAGCCACTCTCCAACTCAGGCTATTGCTTTTCTGTGAGTACCAGATTCTGCCAAGTCTAAACGACATTAAGGATGAAATCACCCTTGTGCAGAGGGCCTACATTTGAGACCCCCCAAAATAGGACAAAAATGTGAATTACATAGTACTTAGGCCTTGTGTTGATTCTTTGCACAAGGGCTGAATTTCACTAAAGAGAATAAAATTCTGCTGTACAATCACTTTCTTTTTTCCTTGCATTGTGGGTGTCAGAACAATATTACTAGAGATGTAAATGGCAGTGAAAGATGAGGCATTTGAAACCATATCATATTTATTACATACATGAGATATAAAAACAAATTACCAAAATAGTATCATTTTTGTGAGTCAACACGACCCTGAAAGAGAAATACATTTGTGAAGCAGATTGACAGACTTGAATTTTTTATGGCATTGCAGTTTCTCCTCTTTTCCCCCCTCATGCTCATAAACAGAATACACTTTATGTACTGAAGTTTAAAGATGGGTTACAGAAAAGGTATAATCTAGTGTTGGAAATGGCAATAACTGTGATATGTCCCATAAATTGGTGTTAAAATGGCAAATAGTCATATATACTGTAAATAAAAACACAGGGGGAAACAAATGTAATGTTCAGTTTTAAATACTAACATCGAAAATAAAATAAGCTTTAGGTCCGCCATGAATTACGGGGCTGTGATATGTGAAACAGAGTCCTTTTCACTTAAAAAGTCCATCTCTTTGTCCACAGGCAGAGTTCTTATCCTCTGGCAATTGCATTCTTGCTTCTTAGTCTCTTGTTCTCTATGCTGTTTGTGAAGTCTCATTATAGTCTATACCCATCGGGTTCAAACTCTGGTCTGAAATTGGGACTTCAGTGCAAGTACATTATCTTTCAGATTGCATCCTTGGATTCTCTGAGCGGTCAGTGCCAAGACAAAGAGGACTATTCCCTTTATACCATTAACGTTGTCCACATTTAGGGGTCTTCTGGAGTGCTTCTGTTTCAATAGGTTGTTTGTAGGCCACCTTCACCCCTTTTTTCTCTCCAACAACATTAAACTTGCCACACCATGAAGCGGCAGGTAGTAAAGTGCTTTATACAATGAAATATTTACATTTGGATAGGATCAGTTTTAACACTTTGTGGACAAAACTTCACATACGCTGCACCTCTTTAGTAAAACAAAATTGCTGACAAAGGGCTGGATTCGGCTCTTAGTTATGCTGGTGTAAACACAGAGTCATTCCATTGACTTCAAAAGGTTCACACTGGTGTAAGTGAAAAAACAATTTGGCCCTAAGTTAAATCCTACACATTCCTTTAAAAGCATGCACAACTGTTTTTGATGATGGCACATCCTCATCAGACCTTGTGCTATTACAGAGTAATTGCAAATGACATGTTGCCAACAGAGCTCTCCCACTGATACAAACAATATTTCCAGTTCTATAGAAAGCTGTTATTAGTGGGCCAAAGTCTGATCTTAGGGTCTGGCTGTACTGCAATCATGGGATGTGACCACAGCTTGAGCTGATGTACCCAAGCTAGCTTTAATCTCACTAACTCAAGTACTGGAGCAGTGACACCACGGCAGCGCAGGCTTCAGTGTCGTTAGCCCTGCAAATCCAGGGTTGCAGACAGGTTTGTACAGCCTGTGCTGAAGCATGAGCTGCTGCAGCTTCACTGCTCCAGGATCTGAGCTATGGGGATTAAAGCTAGCTGCATACTTTGGCCTGAGCGGCAATCACTCCCAATGACTGCAGTCAAGACATACACTCAGTCATAGTACAGCAGTGTAAATACAGGGAACTCCCACAACTTCACTGAAGTTAGTCAGGATTTACACTGGTGTAACTGGCAGCAATTTTTTGTCCATCCTCTTTAGTTTATGGGCATGATTTTCCTCTCATTTATGCCAATTTTATAGTGGTGTAACTTCACTGACTTCAGTGGAGTTACTCCACAATTACACTGGGGTATGAGAGATGAGAATCAGATCGTACATTTTTTTTAATGTAACATTGGCTCATATTCGCACCCTTCGAAAGAAGATCCAGGAGAGTACATCAACATTGACCAGGAAGGCTTAAACTGGACAGAGCCTATGAATCGGAACACCACTCTATACATTTGGGCACTATTTTCTTACATTCCAGTTTTCATTTCAGTGGTCTTCTGTCTGTGAAGTTTGCATTTTGTGCATAAAGAAATGCCCTACCTGTTTGTGTACTTCTAGTTGCAGTCTCTTTTTAAAATCTCCAAGACTTTTCTTCCAAGAGCTGATTTCCACTGGTGTACAAAACTTTTCATATTGACTATCAGTCTCCCAGTCCGTACTTCCTCATGCCCTGCTACAAGGTATTCCAAGCCTGCAAATCATCAAAGTGGTCAGGGTTTGTATGGCAGAACGCTTAAAAAGGTATCTACACTGAAAGTTAATATAAGTAGCTATTCTGAAGAAAAATCCCTACATTTGTGTAGAAATACTGTATAAATAGAGAGCTGCATCAAAGTCAGCCCTGTGCCCCAACTGACAGTGAGATCTGCATGAGATGCTGTTGTCAAGCTCTGAATCTGGTGGTGACTCACACTATATAGGCAAAAAGAAAAGGAGTACTTGTAGCACCTTAGAGACTAACAAATTTATTAGCGCATAAGCTTTTGTGAGCTACAGCTCACTTCATCGGCTGCTGTAGCTCACGAAAGCTTATGCTCTAATAAATTTGTTAGTCTCTAAGGTGCCACAAGTCCTCCTTTTCTTTTTGCGAATACAGACTAACATGGCTGCTACTCTGAAAACTATATAGGCAAGTGGCATGTTGGAAGAGCTGTGGAGATAGAGGAGGAGAGGGTGCTGGGTAAAAGGTGCTCATTTTCATACCCTCTCTTTACAGACTTAATAGAAGTTGCTGGGTTAAATTCACTCCTGCGCAGCCAGTATAAGATTTATGCATCACTCAGACCCCACTTAAATTCTCAAATTAGGGCATATGTGGGACATAAATGATCCATAGGCTTCATGTTGACCTTCTTCTGCACAGGGGCAGATTTCATTCCCGTTGAGCCCCAGTTGTCCATGCAAAGCTGGCACAGCATGTGTATAACTTGTCTAGTGTGTGTTTGTGTGTGTGTGTGTGTACATGTCATAAGGGTGGCATTAAAGGGGAAAATCATGTAAATATTTCCATGCCACTATTTTTAGCTCTATGGCTAAAGGGGAATTAAGGCTCATAATGTAAACAGATTGGAATAGTGTAGCCTAGCAAAGCAGTTATTCTCACCAATAATGAATTTATCTATCAGGTTTTAGATATTTAAAAATACAGGATCTGCTGCATATCAGTAAGGCAGGTTCCATATGTATTCCTCTCCTGTCATGGAAATCCACAGCTGCAGGTTAAATGCCTTTAGGAACACAGTTAGCTATGAGATACTCCAATGAGGCAATGGGGCTAGTAGAAGAACTGGAATGAGCACCTGGAGGGCGCCTGAGGGCTTGCACTCAAACCAAAACATGCTTCATTAAATTCTGCCTCACCCAGACATTTCAGAGATATGTTAGCAGCGTCCTTCAAAAATCTTGCCTGAATTATAGATGCTTCCAAAATCCAGTGAAATGCAGTGACATAGAATCCTGGTACATGGCTCCATCACATGCTTTTGATGCCACAGTCCTGATTCTGAACTCACCTGATTTTACACAGGTGTAACTCTGTTCACTGCAGTGGAATTGCTTAATTTATACCAGATTACTGGCTCCGGCACTGATTCAGGAAGGTGCTTCGGCACGTGCCAGACTTTAAACGGGAGCAGTCCCATTGAAGTCAATGCGGTGACTCACATGCTTCAAGTTAGGCACATGCTTTCTGAATACTTGTTGAGTCAGGGCCAGTGGGGGGCAGAATGAGGCCCTAGATGTTTCATATAAAGCTGCAAGTTATGTGAAGAAACACTGGGCCAGATCCTGAGGGCACACAGGAATCTGAACAAAAAGAAAAGGAGTACTTGTGGCACCTTAGAGACTAACAAATTTATTAGAGCATAAGCTTTCGTGAGCTACAGCTCACTTCATCGGATGCAAAGGAATCTTCAAAGGAATCTGAACAGCTGTCCTAGCTGGGCAGCTGAGGATTCTCCTGGAGTCAGGGGATGGTGATGATTATTCCTATTTATATTATGATAGCACCCACAGGCCCAGCCAAGCTCAGGACCCCATTGTGCTAGGGGCTCTACAACACAGAGTAATGGACAGCTACAGCTAGAGTAAAGATGGCATATGGGCTCTGTACTAAACTCTCCTGGCTCCCCCAACCATCGTAGGAAGCGTTCCAAAGGTAGAATGTCAGGGGTGTGGCTGCTCTAACTTGTCCCAGCCATCCTCAAGATCTGGACAAGAGAAAGCTGGCTTAGAGCCATCTTTGCCACCTATAACTCCCTAGGCACAGCTGCGGATTTAGCCCAATGTAGATAGTGTTATTTTTAACAGGGGAAGACCATTTAAAAAGTATCAACTCCACAAGTAAAGGGGATACAGATATTTATATAATTTGATACAATTTACTATCTGTTACATCTGAGTTTTTGGGCAAATGCAGTCATCTTTCTGTAAGATAAACACAGGATACATATTACAGTATGGCTGTTTGCAGAGCACTCACTATGGTTGTATTAACATTTCTGTTAGAAACATCATTTTTCAAAGGATCATAAAATCTCTCTAGAGGAGGCAACTTGGTATGAAGCGCCGAGTATGGGAGCAAGTTTTTTTTAATTAGCAGTTGATGTTGTAGACTTGTCCCAGCCATCCTCAAGATCTGGACAAGAGAAAGCTGGCTTAGAGCCATCTTTGCCACCTATAACTCCCTAGGCACAGCTGCGGATTTAGCCCAATGTAGATAGTGTTATTTTTAACAGGGGAAGACCATTTAAAAAGTATCAACTCCACAAGTAAAGGGGATACAGATATTTATATAATTTGATACAATTTACTATCTGTTACATCTGAGTTTTTGGGCAAATGCAGTCATCTTTCTGTAAGATAAACATAGGATACATATTACAGTATGGCTGTTTGCAGAGCACTCACTATGGTTGTATTAACATTTCTGTTAGAAACATCATTTTTCAAAGGATCATAAAATCTCTCTAGAGGAGGCAACTTGGTATGAAGCTCTGAGTATGGGAGCAAGTTTTTTTTAATTAGCAGTTGATGTTGTAGACTTGTCCCAGCCATCCTCAAGATCTGGACAAGAGAAAGCTGGCTTAGAGCCATCTTTGCCACCTATAACTCCCTAGGCACAGCTGCGGATTTAGCCCAATGTAGATAGTGTTATTTTTAACAGGGGAAGACCATTTAAAAAGTATCAACTCCACAAGTAAAGGGGATACAGATATTTATATAATTTGATACAATTTACTATCTGTTACATCTGAGTTTTTGGGCAAATGCAGTCATCTTTCTGTAAGATAAACATAGGATACATATTACAGTATGGCTGTTTGCAGAGCACTCACTATGGTTGTATTAACATTTCTGTTAGAAACATCATTTTTCAAAGGATCATAAAATCTCTCTAGAGGAGGCAACTTGGTATGAAGCTCTGAGTATGGGAGCAAGTTTTTTTTAATTAGCAGTTGATGTTGTAGACTTGCTTTTTTTAAAAAAGCTGCTCAGCTGTCTTATGGAAATACAAAAATAAAACGAAAACGCTTCCTTAGATGTCTCATTCTGTTCTTCAAGGTTGTGAATTTCATCTCAAATTCCTTGCTTTTGGTTGTGAGGAACTCTCTGTTCTTTTCCTATGTTTGGCAGAGCTGCAATTAGGAAGTGGAGTCTATTTCCTTGAAGGTGATTGAGACACTTAAATCTTCTGTGTTTACTGTCTTCTTAGTTCACTTCTGTGTGTGTGTTGGAAATATTCCTTGTAGGAACTCAGCTAGCTTATCATCTGAGCACAAGGGTGGTGCGATTTGATGAGTGTTTTTAGATTTTCTGGCTGGAAACTCTAAGATCCAAGCCACTGTTCTGTATTGCTGGGACAGAATGAAAACATGATATTTTTACACTATTTTTCTCTCTTTCTACTTTGATCTCTTTCATGTTTTAGGAGATGTTGTTATCTGAGAAGTTATGTGTGAGGAAATCATTTCATGTCTGCTTTGACTTTTTTGTCCTGCTGTTCGTGGTTTTTATTGATCTGAAGGTTATAGTTCCTATGCTAAAAGAAGAGTAAACAGGTCATTTAACTTACAAATGCAATACTGCCAACTGGCCAAAAATTAAATTTCGGATTATTTTTTACTTGCCTTCTAGTTTGTGGGTGTGAACAGTGCACTTGGTTCATGCTTTCAAGTTTTTCTTCATGACCATGAGGGCTAGAAACTTACTATTTTTAAAATGAAAGCTGAAATTCTTTTGCAATCACAGGACTCCAGGAACTGGAGCATTAAGAAAAACATCAGCTATCACAAGACTATAAATAAAAGCCTTGATCCAGTGAGCTCCATGGAAGCAGATCCCTGTGCCTACAGCAGAGCTTTGTGTTGGTACAGGGTCTTCTTATGCTATCTCATTGAAGGATCAGGGCCTTAGACCCTTTTCCTGCTTAGGGAATATTTGTAAGTACATCACTATTTCCTTAAATTTATTCATTACTTGAACTCATTCAATTCATTTTAAAAAGTGTTTTTACGGTATGGATGGATTGCAAACAATTCACCCAATATTGGATGGTTTGTCATTGTGTAACTCCAGATTTACACCTGCATAAAACTGGAGTAGCACAGTGGTGGATCAGGGCCACAAAACTGAAAATCTGAGCTATGTTGCTTGTGATTAGCCACATAAGTCATAGAATTGGCTCTGTTTCATGATTGGAAGTATATGCAAATACGTATGTGTGTTAATTAAACCCAGTTTGGTTCAGTTTGGTTGGTATGAATTAGTAACATTTCACTGAAGTCAATAGATTTTCACTGTTTTACACCAGCTGAGTATCTGAACTATAATATTTGTTGTTCTTCAACCCTAATGGAGTTTCTTCAGCTTTATACCAGTAGAGCTGACATCAGAAAATCACCTTTCCTGTTTGCCTTTGCTTTGCATATGGAAACCTTAAGAACCTATATCTCTTGCATTAAAATGTTTATGGATTTTTGCGACGATCCAAGGTCTTCTGTGCTCAAATAATAAACTTAAGCATAGGGATGCTGATTCACCCTATCCCCTGTACCATGGGAAGTATATTAGAAAGAATTCCTAAATACATCTCTCCCACCTTCTTTCTGTTAGGTTCGAGGCCAAACACTGAGCAATATTTCTAATGACAACAAAAGATTGCAAAAATCTCCACAATGGTAACCTTTTTGAGTGATCTGATGTCTTACAGTAATAATCTTGCATATGACCTTCTTCTCACTAAGTGAAAAATCTTCCTATTGCTAAATGTGTAAAGAAATCCTCAGTATTGGAATCTACATTTTGTTCAGGTAACCCCTGAAGTTATATGCAAACGTAAAAAGAAAATGTTTCCCTTAGATTAGTTATTAGCTGATCACTTGTCTTGAATAGTAAAAAAGATAGTTTAGGTGGATTTTAGTTTCTCTCTACTGAAAAATTCTGCCTCTGAATTTTTTGGTTCCTGCGATTATCACAGAGGCAGCATGCATTGTTTTATCAGCATTGATTACACTTCATTTGAAACCTAAACAGCTGTTCACTGAAAGAAGATGAGCAAAGATGATGAAGCTAAAGCTTCCCACTCACTCCCAAAGCAAGAGCTTCTTCCGTGTCATTTTAGCCTAAATTCATTCAACACTACTTCTGAAGAAGACATTCTAAGTGTGCGCTCCTTTGAAAGAAAGCTGTAACAGCAGAACAATAATTTGACCAGATCTAGAACTGAAAACTTGAACATGTTATTATGGATCTAAAGCAAAATTAGATTTGAAAAAAACTCTATCTTGTAGGTGCCTGGCTCAATATGCAGCTGCTTTCAATAGTGAGAGCAGTGAGTGATGGTGGATTAGCTATGTAAAGCTGTACTACTGTAATTCTGCTTTACAAATAGCAGTTTCACACTTCACAACATGTGAAGTGAATAAGGATTTTCTATACCAAATAAAAGTATTCCACTGAGAGTGCTCTTGGGGTTTAAATGATGGAGTAAAATCCAGTGTCTTAGTGCAGGACTATAAATTAAATGCACTGGAGGATGGGGTGGAGGAACGAGGAAGAAATCAGTATAAACTTGATGAGGACATACTTTTCACAGTCAAAGCCAAATACCTACCAGGATTAAGAACTGGACAAGTGCAGCCTCTGTTAGTCCAGGATTCCGGGTAGAGAGTTCGCTTTCCTCGCAGAATCTTAAACTTTGTTGATTTCAATACTTTCTTGATCTTCACGTTTACTTCTGCATGAGAGCCTTTGTCATGGGCTGATAAAATCTTTGCTTTCACCACTGGGAGGGCACAATTTCAAAAGCAGCAATAGATAAAATGGTCACACCCACCTCTCTTTCTACTGCAGTGTTGAGTAACACAGTTAAAGTGACTCTACATTGCAGAATCAGCCTGAGAGTTTACATATTTAGTCTGAGGCTGTGTGGATATGTCTACACTGCAGTCGCAGGGTGTGATTGCAGCTCAGACCTAAACTAGCTTTAATCTAGCTAGCTTGGATACCAGCTGTAGCAGTGAAGCTGCAGCAGCATGGGCTTCAGCTGGGGCTGAACAATATCCCTCAGTAGTTCTCGCAGGCTAGCCCTCACCAAAGCGAGTTGCCTTAATTTCGCTGCTCCAGGACTTGAGCTAGCTAGATTAAAGCTAGCTCAGGTATGTGCACATGAGCTGCAATCACACCCTGTGACTGTAGTATAGACATACCCTGCAAGTCTTATTGTCAGACTAGTGACACGCAGAAATCAATACTTTGCAGATGCTGGAGAGAATGCTGGGTTAGTTTTATTCGAACAGTAACTGTGCCAGACACCCGCCCATCCTAAAGACCAGGGGGTAAGGAGATGCTGAGTGGCCTGACTTTCGAAATGCTCCCATGGAGGTCAGTGGGAACTGCTGCTTTTTCAGCACTTTTGGTCAGCTTCAATATACTTTTAGAAGCCAAACTTCAGGCTCCTGCTTTTGTAAACCTTGGTCAAGGCACACAAAGTAGAATGATAGGTGCCTGAACAGCACCCCATCTCACCAATCCCACTCATCTCTAGCTACCAATGCTTCTGCACATGTCTGAGTAATGAAACTAAAACATGAGGGCCACGGCCGCTGGTGTTTGGGCTTGCCGATGCCCAGAGTCACCTCCACTTTCTTATCACAGTATATCTTTTCTCAGCTTACATTGGGGCGCCTGGAGGCTGGGATGGATGTGTGCCAGCCGTACAATGCAGAGCAGTGGTTCCATACCTGTGAACCAGTTTCTCTTTCTGCACTTTGTGTGGTGAACAAAACCTGCTGGATATATCTTTGCAGGCTCTGGAGGTGTGATTCCCACCTTGGGTAGACATACCCGTGCTACCTCTGATTGAGCTAGCACATTAAAATAGCAGTGTAGTCATGGTAGTGCAGGTGGGGGGTTCGGCTGGCTGCTTGACTACACACCTAGGGTCTCAGTCGGGATGGCACTTGGGCAGCTCGCCCATCCTGTGCCCACGCAGCCGTGGCTACACCTACACTGCTATTTTCAGTGAACTAAGATTGATCAAAGCTAGCTCATGTACATCTATCCGAGCTGAAAATTACACCTACAGCTGCAGTGTGGACATACCCGTACAGTCCTGCTGCCATGCTACACAGGCTACTGCAGAAATTACTTCTAAGAGAGCCGTGATGCCGGGGATGGTATTTAACAGCTTCTTATGATGCTGCTTTATTTAGAGTCCATATTAAAAATTTTAAGAAGGCTCCCATTCTACACTGCAACCCCTCACTTCACGCTTATGATGAACCCTACAATTCAGCTGTTGTCTCTGTAATTTAGCTGACACCCTGCAACACTGAGTAATGAAAGGGTGGGAGGCCTGAGTGCACTTCAGATAAGATTTATGAAGTTGTTTTTTTGCTTTTATTTCTTATCTTTGGCTAGATTAAACACTGTCACTATCGCAGTCAGGAAGCAAAGCAAAGCAGAGATGGATTTTTTTCTAATACCGCTAAGCCAGGGCCATATTTCAGTGACATGCGGCCCCTTGAACTTTTCTTTATGGGTCACTGCGCAGTCTGTAATGGCATGGATTATCTCTCAATGCATTTTAAACTCTAGCACGAGACAGAGCAGGTGCAGAAAAGTTTGAAAGCTCATGAAATGAAGGGAGTGTTATACAAAGAATTCCTTCTCCTGCATGGTATAAAGGAGACAGTTCACTGGCATTCAGCTGCACGGCTCACCATAGACAACGTTTTCTCCTTACTCCTTTAAGTCTCAATATGCAAATGCTCTAACATCACCCCATTCCAACTGGTGAGCTCTTGTTGACAGGGTGCCAGTGCTTAGGAGTGAACACTTAAGGGTTGGCAAAAGAGTCTTCTCAGTGAATGGTCTGTGCCCATGGAAATCACTCCCTCTTGTGAGTTATGAGAGCTCAGAACTGGTGGCCTCTAAGCAATGGTGCAGGGTGGACCTTTTGGATAAGGTCTTTCTTTTAGTATTGATCCTTCAGCAAGGGGATTTTCTAGTGGTTAGTGGGTGGATAATAGAGCAAGACACTTGATTATGCATAGTGTGTATATAGGGGTGTGTGTGTGTGTGTTTAAAATTATATATTTTGTGCATTGCCTATATACTGTGGCAACTTGCATCAAATAAAGCTCTTGTCCTGCGTTTCTTGTGCACCCAGTCCTCCCACTGAAAATCAAGACATGCAGGGTAGAGTTCCAAATTTGTAAATAAACAAGTAATTTTCTTTATAATTGCTCCTTGAAAATTATCTTGGGTATAATCAGAACACAGGCAAACTGGGTATCTGCCAAGTGATGTGTCCAGTGGGTGTTCATGGGAATCCACCTACTCTGAAACCTTGGTTTTTCCTGTAAGTTGCAATAAGAGAGGTAAACTTTATGACATCCTTTCTTTAGCTTTTTCTGTTTTAATCCATTTTATGGGCTAAGCACCAGCTAGGCTATACTTACACAGACTCCTCAAACTGCCCTTTATGTGTCAACAATAACCCAACCCAACAAGAATATGTAACTCACCATATGTGTATTTCATTCCACAGAAGATCTTGGGATTCCCTAAAACTTGTTCTTTGCATTCACATTTACCTGTGGAAACAAACCAAACAAAAGTGTCTCATGGATGGTACTCAAAAGATTGAAAAGTACAGCAAAGGGAGGGGATGGACTGGACCAAGGGGTGACTAATGGGATATAGAGCCTTTCACTCCAGTACTGCTCGTTTAGATCGGCCCGAGTGGGAAGAGACAAGGACTGGGGTGAAATCCTTGCCTCATTGAAGTTAGGGAGAGTTCTGTTATTAACTTTGCTGTGGCCTGGATTTCATCCCTTGTCCTTCTCTCACACTAGCCTTACATGGTGTAACTCCATTGACCTCCCTTGAATGACTTTGCTTCACAGTTGAGTAAGTGAGAAGAGAATCAGGCCAACAAAGTCATTACCCAATGACTGCCTCTTCAGTGGTTTTTGTGAGAGGATTTTGAGGGCTACATCACTTCCCAGCAGACATGAGGCACATCTTAAAAGAACAACTCACCACCACCATTTGCAACCTTGCACAGGGAGCAAGAACGCAAAGGCTGCAAGCATTGGTAACCAAGTGCGAGACCCAGGCAGGCCACACGGGCAAATGGTTACTTGTATTTTCATTAACACAACTCTGCCCATAACAAGGTTTGAAAACACCCACAGGACACCAGGCGAGACACAACTGAGCATCCGTTTCCCTAGCACATGCCCATCTCCCCAATTTTGAAAAGCACTCATTTGACCGACGCACAAGCTCGTCTTTCAGAACATCCAAGCTACCTTTAATTAGATGTCAAGGTTATTTATTTTAAACTTGGAATCTTCCAACTTTTACCTTTTAATAATATAAACTCTCCAACTTCCCACCATCCCTGGCTCTGTGCCACACAAGGATTCCCCTGCACCAAAAGAATGTTCAGTTGGGGAGATCCACCAGCTATCCACCCCATTCGTGCCATAGGAGTGAGGCAGAGTCCTGAGCCAAGGACTTCCCAATATAGCTCGCTCCTCTGCACTACAGTCTTATAGTGCTGCCATTTGTTTGCCAGGGTTTTCATTTTAAGCCCCTGAACCAGCAATGCACTTAAGCAGGAGCTTAATTTTGTGCCTATGTGTAGTTCCACGTTGACATCAACTACAGTTGATCACATGCTCAAAGTCAAGCATAGTGCTTAATTATTTTTCTTGGTCAAGGCCCAACCCGCTATCTTCAGGAGGTCAGCTGAAAATTGGGTTTCAGGAGGTCAGCTAGAAAATTGGGCTCCAGGTTCACAGTATCTTAGCCCAAGAGGAAGTAGTTTTTGCACAAAATCTGAAGGGAGATGGAAAAATACCACCTTTCTATTTTGAATTACAGTACAAAAATAAGAAGTGAGTCTTTTCTGATTCTATCTTTGCATTTGTACCAGTCAAAATTTGCTTAAAATGAAATGTTGCAGATGGTTATTCTGTATTTTGCCAATTAACTGCTATTGTGCTCTTGAAATAAAAAAAATTATTTAAAAGTCTCATGGACAGACACTGGGTTTTTTCTCCGCACTTAATGTGTCCTCCGAATTTTTATCATGCAATTCAGTGCACATGCAGAAAGTGGCACTTGCACTGACTTGATAAGATGGAATGACTTTAGGAAGAAGGTGTACTTTGTGCAAAACACAAAGGCCCTAGTTGTGGAAACCTTCTGCTCGTGAATGCTTACTCACACGAGTAGGCACATTGAAGACATTAAGACTAGTCATGTGAATAAGTGCTCACAGGCAGAGGAGATGCACAATCAGGCCATACTGCCTACTAATAATCATATGGTCCAGCAATGTTTCACAACACTTTTTAGGAGGACAAGTGGAAACTAACTTCTCCAGTTGAAATCATAGCTGGACTATGAGGTAGTCCGTAACCATGTCATCAACCATAACAACTTCCAAACTTCATATGATAGTCTGAGAAAATTATTGTGTTGTCACTCTTGTTTTAGAAACTCCCTAATTACTTATCTAATTCATCTGCGCAATATCACATTCTTTAAATAACTTTATAATCAATTTACCCAACAGAATATAATAGCTCTGGGCAAATATCACATACAAGAGTTATTAAAAACAAAGTAAAAGAAAAGAGCATTTAAAAGTATTCTGATGTAAATGTGCAAAAGCCCGAGAATTCAGAGCTCAGGATGAAAACTCAGGCAGATACTCAAGCTATCAATCCCTACACAAGCTATCAACCTCTACACACAGATTTTAAGATGGGACTGTCTGCCTAGACTTTAGATATCCTTGTGTATGTGGGTCGAAGTCAGTCTTTCAATGTTCCTTAGGCTTTTTTTTTTGGTAGTTGAACAGTACTGAATGTTGGACTTTACATTCCTTGCTACCACCATTGCTAAGGCATTAATCCAAAGCAACGCTCTGCTGCATTTTCACAAATCACTTTAAAAGACCCTTTTCTTGTTCATTAGGAACACTCTCTTAGTAATAGGAGGGGAGATAAGAAATATGTTTGAATCAGCTATCTCACCTGAATGCCGGAGAGCAGAGAATCCTTGTTCATCCTCCCATCCCCAAGCTGCCTCGCTCTCGTTAAACACAGAGCGGAAATCAGAAATTTCGTGATGCCAGACTACGTCCGCACTGTTGTAATAAAGGGAAACTGTGAGGCATTTCTCATGGAATCAATAGAAAATACCACAAATTCAAGAAAATTATTACATACAATCAATAGTCCATTTTTCAGAAATTTACCATGAAGTTTCTTCAGATTTATTGGTATTGTAAAACACACAAAAATAAATAGTTTTAGGTGGTGACAGCTTGATCATTGTAAACTCCCGGATTTGTGTTATGGATCCACATTTGGTATAAAATATATATTTAAGAATTTGTATGCAATATATAATCTCAGTGAATATACAAGGTCCACAGAAGAATCTGTTTGTACAGCTCAGAGACTCACAGACTTTAAGGTCAGAAGGAACTATCATGATCATCCAGTCTGACCTCCTGCACAATGCAAACCACTGAACCTCACACACTCACTCCTGTATTAGTCCCATATCATCTGGCTGAATTACTGAAGTCCTCTAATCATGATTTAAAGACTTCAAGTTACAGAAACTCCACTGTTTACACTACTTTAAAGCTGTAAATGACCTGTGCCCCATGCTGCACAGGAAGGTAAAAAAATCCAGAGTCTCTGCCAATCTGATCCAGGGCAAAATTTCTTCTCAACCCCAAATATGGGGATCAGTTAGACCCTGAGCATGTGGACAAGACCCACCAGGTAGACACCAGCCTAGAGGTGGCAATTGGTAACCTAGATCTCCTGAGATGGTTTGATTTAAAATATGTTCTTCTCTAGCATACAATAAGCTAGGGTTTGATGTTAGTCCATTTAAGGCAACGAGACATTTGTGATTAACTTTAATGGGAACAGGACTTCAATCTTCCTTCAAATGTATGGAACCCCCCTACCGCACGAACATTGTAAGAACCTGGAAGTACCAGCACCAGATGTCAGGAAGGGGAGTCATATGTCATGACTAAGGCTATGATTTAGTCACGGAGGCAGTGGAAGTAACAGAATCGGTGACTTCCAGCAACTTCTGTGACTTCAGTGGTGGAAAACTGCAGGGTTGCCCGCCGCCCACTGGCAGCAGGCCGCAGGGTACCCCGCAATTCCTGGCCACCACAGGCGGTGGGGAACCTGTGAGCTCCCGAGTGGCAGGGGTGGCTGGAGAACCCCTGAACTTTCCGGCAGCAGTGGCTGGGGAACCTCTGAGCTCCTGGCAGCGTGGGAACCCTTGAGCTCGTGGGTGCGGTGGTGGAACCCCTGCAGCTCCTGGCCACTGCGGACTGCGGAGGAATCCCTGAGCTCACAGCAGGCAGGGGAACCCCCGAGTTTGTGGCCCCTGGTGCTGTGGGTGGTGGGGGTACCCCGCAGTCCCCAGCTGCTGCTGGCGGCTCCTAGCCCCTGCACAGCTGCCCCCCCTTCAGGCGGTATGGGGATACACAGATCCCCATCTTGTCACAGATATTTTTAGTAAAAGTCCCATTGAAGAGACAGGTCACAGCTTCTTTTTTCTTTGAATTTTTCTTTTTTGCCTGTGACCTGTCCATGACTTTTACTAAAAATATCTGTGACAAAATCTTAGGCTTAGTCATGACCCATAATACTATAATAAAATGGGCCATTCTCCTGACATATTATTGTTAATAACTTAAACGTATTTCTAACCCAAGATCCTGATTCCATAACATATAAAATTGTGACTGGCTGAACTCTGAGGCCTTACAATATAATAAATATAAATATGGTAAGGCCAGTGCATCCCCTATGCATATGCACATCAGGGTGGACGGATTTCCTCCTGGTCTCCATGGAAACTACTTTGATGGTCATCCATGGACTCTGTGCTCCACATGGACACAGGAAGAGGGGACACAGGAGGGGCACCAGTGAGTCAAGGATTGGCTAAGTTTTATAGCACCACTCATGTTCAGCCCTGCTCTACTAACTCTCTCTGGCTCCCCTCTGGGACTGCTACAGAGCAGGGCAACCCAGACAATGGCAGCACGGCTCCAACTACTGCCCTGCTGTCACAAGGGGATAGTTGGGTCAGTAGAGAAACATAGCAGGGCAGCCATCCATGCAGATAGTTCCTGCTTCCATGTATCTAGATGGCTCCTTCCCTGTGGCTCCCCTAGAACTGAAGGCTTGGAAGATATCATCCCCTGCTAACCCTGCAGACAGCAAAGGCCCTCCCATCAAAAGTCATGAGATGTTTTGCAGGAAACTGTGCCAAGTAATCAGATGGAGCATTTAGTCTTCTCTGACTCTCTCCAATAGGTGTCTCCATAGGAGAAAGCCAATCTGGCTCAGTATTCATTTATAAACTGTATGTATTATCAGGTTTTCTGTAGTAACAATCCAAACAATAAGGTCTATCTAAAATAATCAACACTTATTGAACATATCTGGGATATGAAGGTCCATGATCTATTTGCATTTGTGAGTCTAGAAAAATAGCATGTCTGTCCACGCACCTGCTGATGCAGTCACCAGTGAGTGGGTCACAGCTTCTGGCACAGTCACACGGTCTGCAGCCATACTCTCCAAAGCCCCAGTATCCCACCATACACCGGTCACACTGAGGACCTGCCACTCCAGGTTTGCAGGGGCAGTCACCGTTGCTGGGGTCACAGAAGGTATTAGTGCTGAAAGGAAGCATGGCTGATCCAACTGGGTGGCAGGAACACACTGCAGTACAAAGCAGGTACATCATGTAAGTATATTGGTGATGGAAAGCTAGCAATGCTAGATATGAATGCAGAGCAAACAGATTAGTTCATCCAACGCATGGCTGAACTGGATGTGCTTATTATTTTACACTACTGGGGAGCGAGGAGTAGTAGGTTGACATCGTTAACAGAGGAAATATGTTTGCTACATTACTGGAAGTTTACCCAGAGTTGCTGGACTGGCGCAACACAGACATTTTCCAATCATTACATGAAATGTGACCTGACAATAAAGCAAAACTTTTGCTTGAAATAGTGTGAGACACATGCCAAACCTCTTGCAGTTCTAATAATAATCATGTTGTTTCTGGACTTTATTCTCCTTACTTGTATGAACCTGACCAGAGGAATTCCCTCTAGAAATGACAAGACTTTAACTTCTGTTGTATTATAATTAGTCAAGCTAGCTTGGTTTCGTGTCATGTTTTGCCAAAAGTGAAAAGTACTACGTCAGGTAGCTTATAACTCAAGGCCCCCAATTCAGCAAGAAACTTAAGTACATGCCTAACTTTAAAGTTTGCACTGAAGTACCTTGTTGAATCAGGACTTGGATCATTATTGTATATTCTACAAAAAAGAATCCTAACACAACTGCTTTCTTAAGTAACAATTTATGATTCTCTTGTTGCAAGAAGCTTTGAAAAAGTCATTTTAATTTAGATGAGTGATGGGTAAAATTTAGTTATTTTCTGGCATTTAAAAACAAAGTGGCTATTTTGAAATGCTGACTAAAAAATGAGGGCACTGATAACAAAGGGTCAGACAGTATACAAACGTCATCCAGCTCTTGTAGAGACCTTTAAACACAGATTTTTCTGCATTTGTGTAAGGTTTTGTTGCCAAAAAACTGAAAAGACTCATTGTTATTATTGAACAAGGAAGGGGTCCTCTTCACTCTTCTTCCATTTTTCTCTTCCCTGATAAACAGTCTCACATTGCAGCTTCTCTCCATTTGCGTGGAAAGAGCTAGATGTGGCTCTTTCTGCAGACCATCAGAGTGGGTCAATGTGGCAACCACAGGGATTATTAGAGAGCAAGGTGACGTTGTTTTTCTTCTTGGGGAAAGAGAGGGGGCAGTTGGGACAAGAGGAGAGAGAGAGGCAAATCCCACATTCCAGAATGAAAAAATTTGGAGGAAACTCTACATAGGAAGGGGTTGGAATTTTTTCCCCTTTAACACGTTTTTCCATCTGTAATCTAGGTCTCCTTTTGCTGTCTCTGGCATCCAACATACAGAGGGTTGGAAAAGTTTTAAATAGGGGATTTTTTTTCAGGGTTTTTTTTTGGGTGCAAATTCAAATACCAAAAAATTTAGGCTGAAAACCAAAATAATTTGATCTGGAAACACCTGGCTGGGGTGCCTCATGGGGACTGTCATTTGGATGCCTCATGCTCTCATTCTCCATTGTAGTCTGGGGCTCCCTGGTCAGATGCATTACAGTCCCATGGTGCATTACAGTCTTCTGAGAGAGGGGAGGCTATACATCATGGGAGTCCCTGGCTGTGGTGCATCATGGGAGAAGTAGTCCAGCCAGGGAGCCCAGCCCTTACAGGAGAATGGGGACATGAGTCAATCGAATGGCAAATCCATTAGGCACCACAGTATCATTTCCAAAGCTAAATATTTCAGTTTTCAGGCATTTTTTTTTGACAAAAAAAAAATCAACATTTTTCACAGAAAGTGAAAATTTTTATTTATCCAAAACCGCAAATTTCTATCAAAAACAGTTTGGGAAGAATATTTTCAACCAGTCACGGGGTTTTTCCTTTCCTGCTGTGGAGGCAGTACAAAGAAAGGCATTATATAGAGCACAGCCATGCTTTGCCTTAGAACACTTATTGTTATGCACGTATCTTTGATTCTGACATGATGATGTTGTTGTTCCAGAAATTCCAGGGTTTGACATATCTGAACTGCAGTTTTAACATACTAAGTCAGCCTTTAATATTGGCAGTCAATTTACAGTACTGACTGTGGTTCCAGAATCTTTGCAAAAAAACCCCCAAAACTCAACAACGCCAAAATAAATAAAATAACCCTCTCTCCGCCCCTTCTTCCCCAAACAAATATAATTTTAGAAAATAAGATTAAAAATCCTCTCCACAAACTGCATAACTAGCTGCAGGCAATAGACTCCAGTACCTTTAATAGCATAGTTTTCAGCAGTGCTCACTGAGGCTCGCATATCTTTCTCCTGAAGGCTGTCAGGTATTTTACACTAGACACATGCATCCGAACATGCTATTTTCTTACTTGATGCCATGGATATTTATGGAATTTCTCAACCCCCTTAGGGGGAAATAAAGTGTCCTATACTCTTCTGGTCTCATGCGCTCAATGGGCTAAATTTACCGGTGACATACATGAATTCAACTCTGCTGAAGTCAATGGAATTGTACTGCCTTAGGCCAGGGATGAATCTGGTCCAGTATGTTACATTTTAGCCAAAATTTTCTCCATTTTTTCCTAAGAGCTGCAGTTTGGAGACCCAGTTCCCATCGCTTGATGGACTCTGCAATACCATGGCTAGTAGCTAAAATTATCCCTATGAAAGCTGTTAGCAAAGATCCAGTCTGAGTATAAGAGGGAACTTGACTGAATCAGAGAGGCACATTTAGTTGATTTTATTTTTAACTTCCATATTACAACCCAGTAAGTGCCAAACTTTCAAAGACACCTCATCCTCACATTTGCTCACCTACATTTTGTGCATTTATATATTTTGAGATTTGGAAATAGCTCCTGGCAATTTGCCCCTAAAATAAGCATTCACAAGTATTCTTGACACTGCAGCTCAGAAGTATAGCTGGACTGCAGAATCATTTTTCCTTTAGCCACCTGAGGGAGGGTTCTCTTAAAAATCTCTTTTGGACAAGTCAGAATTGCCTTTAGACGTTGGGGAAACTGCCATGCAAATTATAAAAAAGGCCTTGCAAACTCTCAACCTCCCCTCTCCCACAAGACGAAATATTTTCATTTCCTAGAGACTAAGGGCCAGAAAGATTATTCAAGCAAATTCACACAATTCTTTGCTAATCTTAACTAGGATGAAGATCAGCGCTACTATAACTACAGAATAAAGGTAGTTACATACTTATGGGACCAAATTTAGAGCTGGTGTAACTGGATGCAACTCCCACAGAACCCTTAGGGTCAAATTCAGTGGAGAGAGCAAACTGTTGTGCAAAAGCTACACGTTGGATGTAATATGGTCAGAAATTGATGGAAGCAGGAAAATAGTGTAAAGTGCACTGATCTGGCATTCAGGGAGTTAGACCATCAGGCCTGTTATCTGCTAAGGCTGCTTTGTACCAGTGCAAAACAGCTACAAGACCTATCTGAAAGGCCCCCTGAGAATTCCCTATGCATAGGGGAACTCACTGGTGACGTAAGCCATCCCCTTGTTAGCGCCCCCAGTGTAAAGGGTATGGCTTGGTGATTCCCAGATGGAAAGGCCTGGCCTAGGAGGCTGTTCTCTGTTATGCTTGGCACCCATCCCAGGGTCCTACAATCCTTTGTAACCCTTTTCCTCCTGAGTTACACTAGGTGCACAAAAACCGATCTGGCCCAGGATCTGGCCCAGTAGTTGCACAAAATGAGTAAGTTACAGGGCCAAGAAGAAGAAGATGGGTTATCAAGAAAAGCAACAGAAAGTTGTGTGATAAAATGGAGGTGGGTAATTAGTTGCTTTCTTCTTTACCTTCCAAGATACATCTTCTTCTGCCTCCTTGGCTTGTCAGTAATATTTTTTTCACATCTGCTAGATCTGACCCTTGGTCCTGCTATGACCCCCTTCTGCCACTTTGGTAGTGGAAAGCAGCTATAACACTGGCTTAGCCCACTACCTGGGGATTCGCTACACCATCTCCTATGCTGGAGCCCAGCCTATGGGGAAAAGAGGGTGCGGCTTTACTGTCCCATCATTCTGATGATCCCTGACTGCTTGTTGGCATAGCAATGTCAGTTGGGGGGGGGTGATTTTTATATTGGCAAAAACCCTAATGTACATGCATTTATACTGGCAAAAAGGTGCTTTTGCTGGCACAGCTTATGTTTGGGAAACTGGTACAAGCTACGCTAGCTAAAGCCATCCTTTGCCAGAAAAGGGTGTGTTTACACTATGAGGGTTTCCCAGTACAGCTAGACTGGCCAGCTTTTCTAGTGTAGGCTGAATCCCAGAATGTTCTCTTGGACAGGAGCAGATGGTGCAATTTAGAGAAGCTTTGAGGCTGGTCTATGTAGCACTAACAGCCTAATCAGCTTCCAGCTGGTTTCAATATGGGGGGGGGGGGAGCACAAAGGTTGATGCTGAGTTAATGTGGATAGCTTGCATGTAGTTCTGAAAATACAGTAACTGTGTGTAATGTATATGTGATTAGAACCTAGGATAGGCACATACTGAGAAACATAAAGAAATAAAGTGCACCCCACAATGGTACAGAATAAATGCAGGTTTCAGAGTAGCAGCCGTGTTAGTCTGTATTCGCAAAAAGAAAAGGAGTACTTGTGGCACCTTAGAGACTAACAAATTTATTTGAGCATAAGCTTTCGTGAGCTACAGCTCACTTCATCAGATGCATTTGGTGGAAAATACATCTCCCCTCTGTATTTTCCACCAAATGCATCCGATGAAGTGAGCTGTAGCTCACGAAAGCTTATGCTCAAATAAATTTGTTAGTCTCTAAGGTGCCACAAGTCCTCCTTTTCTTTTTGAGAATAAATGCAATAGACATTCATAGTAAATAGGCCCAATGACCTGTGATGGGATGTTAGAATGGCCTGTGATGGGAAGTTAGATGGGATGGGATCTGAGTTACTACAGAGAATTCTTTCCTGGGTATCTGGCTGGTGAGTCTTGCCCATATGCTCAGGGTTCAACTGACTGCCATATTTGGGGTCAGGAAGGAATTTTCCTCCAGGGCAGATTGGAAGAGGCCCAGGGGGTTTTTTCACCTTCCTCTCTAGCATGGGGCACGGGTCACTTGCTGGAGGATTCTCTGCACCTTGAAGTCTTTAAAACATGATTTGAGGACTTCAATAGCTCAGACATAGGTGAGAGGTTTATTGCAGGAGTGGGTGGATGAGATTCTGTGGCCTGCGTTGTGCAGGGGGTCGGACTAGATGATCATGATGGTCCCTGCTGACCTTGGTATCTATGAGTCTATGAGACACTTCACATTACAGAGACAAACAAACAGCTAAATATCCAGACAAAACGAGGACATCATGAAAAGAGGAAGTAGGTATAGGGTCAGGACACAGCAGGAAATTAATTCTAAAGCACTGATGACTTGGAGCTTGGCAGTTACAGCTATTACCGTCTGTGGCCTGGTGATCTGCTCCTCTTAGAGCTGCTTCTGGACTCTGTTTTCTCCAACCAACTATCCTATCCCTAAACACAGGGTCTGTTGGAGAAGCCCCCTGAAGCAGCTGGGGAAAACAATAAAGCAGCAGAGGCCACTGGAGCAGTGAGAATCTGTGGACATGGGTAGATTGGATGCTGCTTCCTGGAGAATATATTTATAACCTTAGAGAGATGGTTCAGGGGAATTCCTATCACACGGGTAAAATGTGGCTTTCACATTGCGGGGAATTTACCATGCACAATGCAAAGGATCATAGAATCATGGAAATAAGAGAGGGAAAAAGGCTGTTAAGTCATCTAACCTGGCCCCCTCAACAAGATTGTCAGTCTGTGCTCCAGGGCTAGCTATGGCTAAATACACCAGGAGACAGAGCATTCTCTTCCTCATATTCAAACGTAGTGGCATTGAGATAGCAACACACAGTGTAATACATAAGAATACTTTGAGCTCAGCATCTACAAAGTGAAAATATTAATCAGCTGCCTGTCTTTGCTTGGGAGGTGCTGTATGGGAATAGGATTGTGTGGGGAAACATCTAGGCTGAAATCCTGCCCCTGTTGAAGTCAATGGGAGTTTTGCCATTGACTTCAATGAGGATCAGGAGTTCCTCCCTAGCACTGTGTTATGAATGAAGGTTTTGTTTTTTGGAGCTGCCAGTGATCTTTGGAAACACCAAATATTTACCCTAAAAGCCCTGTAGTGTAAAAGCAAAAAGAAACTCAGCAATTATGAAACTTGATTTCTTGTCCCTGGTTACACTGTAGCTGGGACTTCAAAATCCATGAGGGATATAAAATAAAACTGGAGGTAGGGGAAAGGAAAGGGAGTTACCTTCAGTCAGATTGCTATGTTAAATAGTAGAATGCCTTGTTTTATCTGGTACACACCTTCTCCTGAGCAAATATTATACATTACTAACCTAAAAGTATCTTTAAAGATTATGGCCTAACAACTCCTTTATTTACTTTGACCTTGGTGCAGTTTTAATTTTCATTGCTACTCTGTGGTTGAGCAATAATGTTGATTTGAGCTAAGTACAGCATTCTACCGTCTTCTCTATAAGAATAAAAGGTTATCAGACATGTCCCTTGTTACTACAAACCATGCACAACACAAGACTTTGAAACGTTTCATGCACAGACTTTAATCAGAATTATGTAGGTTCATCTAACCATGTTCATTCATTTGCTGTTCACTGGAGCTAACCAAAATACCACTAACCCTGTATGAGGAAGACTCTTGAAAACTTTTGGGGCACTGAAATATTCCATACAGGAAATACCAGTCTCACCTGAAACATTACATGAAGTAATCTGTAGCTCACGAAAGCTTATGCTCAAATAAATTTGTTAGTCTCTAAGGTGCCACAAGTACTCCTTTTCTTTTTGTGAATACAGACTAACATGGCTGCTACTCTGAAACTTGTCATTACACTCTCTGTGTCCCCCATTCCCCAATACTGCACTGTGAGCTCCCCACAGATGAAGATGGCTGCTTGTAAGGCTCTGATGGGTGTGAAGACAGGAATGGAGGGCATAGGAGGAGTTGCTGAGACAGGACTGGAAATTTTCCAAAGAAACATTTTTTGTCAGAAAACACTGATTCATCGAAACCAAAACTATTTGCAAGAAAGGGTCAGTTTTCACAAACTTCCTGCTTCAATTAAAAAAAAAATTTAAAGATTATCAAAAAGGCCCCATTTCTATTTTTTTTAAAAAGTTTTGTTTTTTATTTGAAATGATTTTGTTTTAAAATTGTAGTTTATTCTAAAAAAGTTTAAAAAGTCAAAACTGAAACAAAATGCTTCAAAATTATTGAAACACAATGTTCCAATTGATCCAATCCAAATGTATCTCTTTATTTATTTAGTTAGTTAGTTATCTGGATTATCAGTGAAAAGTTCTGAGATTTTGATTTTTCGTACCATTCTGGTAGAGAGAAAAAAATCTGAAATCTCAAACTCTAACAGGATGGGGAAAATAATTTCCTGCCCAGCTCTAGCTGCGTGGCCCGTTCTGGAATGGAAAGTAAACTGGCCAAGAGGTGGAGGTCAAAAAGGAAAGCACTTTGGGGAATCTGGAGTTGAGTGGGTGTCCAGAAGAGCATTTATAGGAGATTTCAAGTCTTTGCCTCCCCAAAATAAAGTCACCTTTGCCCTATTAATTTGAGTTTGCTGTAATATCCTATGTGAAGTGTAACATTCTAAAGTTATATAAATCTTCATGAAACCAGTTTAATGCTGTCAAAATTATTTTATTGAGTTGAACAAATACTCAATGTTCTGTAACTAAGGGCTTGTTTACACAGGAAAATTAATCCAAATTAACTAAGGCGATGGCTACACTAGAGAGCTTACAGTGGCACAGCTGCATCGATGCATCTGCGCCACTCTATGCTCTCCAGTGGAGCTACTGTAAGTCAATGAGAGAGAGCTCTCCTGTCAATTTAATTAATCAATCCTCAATGAGCAATGGTAGCTATGTTGGCAGGAGAAGCTCTCCCACCAACATAGTGCTATCTACACTGGCATTTAGGTTGGTGTAATTTATGCAGCAGAGGAGGGTGGCTTATTCACACCTCTGAGCGACATAAATTAGGGCTTGTCTACACTGGCAATTAACAGTGCTGCAATTCTCTCACTCAGGGTGTGAAAAAATACCCCCCCTGAGCGCAGCAAGTTGCAGGGCTGTAAAGTGCCAGTGTAGACAGTAACCAGCGCTGGGAGCTACACCCCTCACTGAGGTGGGTTTTTTAGAGTGCTGGGAGAGCTCTCTCACAGCTCTGTGCTGTGACCACACAAGGCACGTTAAAGTGCTGCTGTGGCAGCACTTTAGCATTGCCAGTGTAGACTAGCCCTTATACTGACATAAGTGGTAGTGTAGACATAGCCAATTTGAAGTGGATTAGTTAAATTGCATTAAACCCTTGAGTGAACGTCGTCATTCAGAAATAAAGTGACCTTAATTCAGTTTATCTTAATTCACTTCCAAAGTGAATAAACGAAACTGCATTCAGGACACACAGGGATTTAATGTGGTTTAACTAATCCACTTCAAATTCACACCTTTAGTTAATTTGGATTAATTTTCCTGAATCTCCATGTAGACAAGCCCTAATATGTTCTTAAATAATAACAGTAGCAAAGTATACACTATTAATGCAAAAGGTAAATTATTAAGACTTTGTCTTACTGTAACAATTGCTGTCTTATGGGTCATTTTAAACATACATTATCTTTGGGATTTAAATACCACAGAGTTCCTAAACATAGAGAGCTCTTTAAATGGATTTTTCTAGTGAAATTTTTTAAGAGACAATGTTAGGGGACAAAATCCTAGCCTTTATGTCAGGCATATAACATTTTGCACTTTTTAAAAATGAAATGCATGAAAAAAGTAGAATGTTATGAGTCAGTGATGAAGGAAACTGACGTGACTGTGCAGCAGGGTTTATGTCCACCACTGTGTCAGTAAAAATATCCATTAATCATATCATCTGCATAAGTCTGCCTCCTGCCAAGATTGCTAAGCTTTTTAGCCAGGATCTTAGCAGTCTCTTAGGATTTAGTGTCAGTGGTGATACTTACAGATAATTAATTCTGTGACATGATGGTTGATTGTTAGTTTGATTTTTTCTATACACATTGGAATTTTTCCATTTGAATCATGATCTCCATTTTGGAGTGGAACTTTCCAATAATTACACTGATACTTATTTTTGCAAGCAGGTTTTCTCTGTGCTAGACCCCAGTCAGTAATGGCCCTTCTCAAATTAGGTAAGGTTTGCATTGGAACTATTAGACCTGGGAGGACTAAATGATACTCTCTTTGAAAAACATTTCAGTTCAGTTCCTAGATTTGTCAAGCAAAGGGAACTACCAGTGTACTGATACAAACCACTCCTTCCATCTCCAAGGTGGAATGTGCTTCTTCTCCGGTGCTCCCAAGGCCAAATTCAACTCTCATTGAAGTCAATGTAAAAACCTAGATTGGCTTCAATGGCCTTGTCTTCACTAGGAAAAAAGATGTGGTAACAAACATGAGGTAAAATCCTAGTGAAGACATGGCAGTTGTACCTCTCACACATGATATCAGGCCAACATAAACCCTAGGTTCCCCCAAAGCGTTTAGTGTGATCTGCTGTCATCTGAAAAAAGAAAAGGAGTACTTGTGGCACCTTAGAGACTAACAAATTTATTTGAGCATAAGCTTTCGTGAGCTACAGCTCACTTCATCGTGTAGCTCACGAAAGCTTATGCTCAAATAAATTTGTTAGTTTCTAAGGTGCCACAAGTACTCCTTTTCTTTTTGCGAATACAGACTAACACGGCTGCTACCTGCTGAAACCTGTCATCTGAAAATTGCCTTTTCTCCTCTCATGGATTTTACCTCATTATAGTTGCCATGTGTCAGTTAATATGAGGTAAGGATGCACTTTTTTTCCTAGTGAAGATGGGAGTTGGAAAAGACCCCTAGAAAGTGAGGGGCTGAATCCAGGGTTCTAACCCGTATTTTCTGAATGGGAGTACAAAACAAAAACACCCTTGTATATGACCTGGCAATAATTATTGAAGAAAAATATCTGATATCACAGATGAGACTAGAGACTGCAAAGTAGGTAATGGAAGTAGGCAAAGGGATACTAGGAAAATATTTGAAGAAAAATTATTTAAGAAATGTGTTGTCTATATATTATAACATGAAAATATTATTTACCTGTGTAATGAAGGATTGAGATCACATACATTTTCATACAACTGTATTCTAAGAGGCATCAGGTTGGTAAACTATACAAGGTGTATTATCTGGGCTAGACACACATCTATCCAGTTAGTGAAATCAAACATCCAGAGGAGAATAGATTCCTCTGCCAGCTGGCTGGGGCAGCAGAAAGCCACAATGGAACAAGTATGTGCCCAATAAGATGAAAAGGTTAGTTGCCACACAACTCCAAGTGAGGCCAATGGGAGCCATATGCCATATTCAACCACAGAATGCAACTCTACAGTTTCAAAGGATACTGCCAATTTCTCTCTTCTGAGAAGGGATTCTTGCAGTACTTTCTGAAGAAGATGGATACAATTTTCCCTTAAACAATACTAACAGTACAGGAGCCAGATTCTGTCTGCCACATATGAAGTGACAGCACCAGATTATGCTCTCTTATGTCAGTGTAAATCTCGTGAAATCAGTGGAGTTTGTAGCTGTGTAGCTGAGAGCATTACTTGGCTCACTACATTTCTCTCTCATTGTAATCCATTGAATGTGGTTTGTGGATTTGAAGTTCTCTACAAGTCACAAATCCTCAGAATGTTCCTGGGTGATTTTTGCATTTGGATCTCCCTGTGGACTATATAACTCAGGAGTCCCACCAGAGTCAAACTTGCTGGAATAATGTTAACTCACACGGAAATTTCCCCCTTCAGATCCACCTGCTTCTGAGAGTCAGATGAATTAGGATTGTTGGTTTTTGCTAATTCCATCCACTTTTGGGCAAACCATCCATTTCAGGGCTTCTGCCAACACTAATGCAGAAGATGTGCCGATACGGAGATCTGTTTTCCAAAAACAGCAGGAGAATGCTCAGGAATCCTCATTTAAGTGAAGAGGCAGCCATCAGCCCATCCAGTGTATAAATAATACTAAATTACGGAGAGCCAGAGTCCTGATTTGTTAACAGCATTTGCTGACCCCTAGTCTGGCAAACTCTACTGGTTTTTGTAAATAGCATTAAACAAACCCAAAGATGAAGAAATAAATATGCGGTTAAGAACTTATAGCCCTCTGCTAAAGCAGCACAAATGAAAGATGGGAGAATCTTGTCTTCTAGTATTTAACCCTCAAGTTTCAGTTGGTATTTTATCAGTTAATTGACAGTGACTTACATTTGCAGGCATCTGGGGCAGAGAAAGGCCTTCTGAGATCTCGGTAGAAGCCTGGCTTGCAACGTTGGCAATGCTGCCCTTCAGTGTTGTGTTGACAATTATCACAGACTCCACCACTGCGATTCCCCGAGGCCAGCCATGCATCCATGTCAAAATGACACATGTCAGCATGCCCATTACATTTACATGCTGGGATCAAGCCAAAGAAAATAAAAAGACTCATTAAAAAAGGAAAGATTGTGGTGTGTATAAAAGGTTAATGCAAATGTTGAAAAATGAACATACAATACAGCAGTAGCAGAAACAACAAAGAAAATCAAATGTACATACAGGCCATCAGATGTCTTTAAAACAAGTACCCAGTTATACCAGCACTTGCATTTCCAGTGTAACTAATTGTTCAAGGAATCTTGCAAGTGAGACCCATGCCCTGTTGGGGGACCATAAGTGAGTTATGTTGGTTTGAGTTTAATGAATTAGGGATTCATATTTTAATAAAATTTAAGTCCTTCAACATCTTGTCAATATTGTTTATTTTCTTCATTTTCTTAGGTACACTTCTTTAAATTTACACAATTAACACCTATTCTAATTTAAACGGATTATGTTCAGGCTCGGTAGATATGATTTTGAGTAACATGCAGAATGCTCATGGAAGAAAATAATATGGATTCTGATGTATGCTGAAAGTCCTTGCAAATAAAAAATAAAGCACTCAAAACTAAATGTTTGAACAATGGGCCTCATTTATAAAAACTTCATAAATTCAAATATATAAAGAACTTTCACATTAATAGAAAACATGCAAACCAACCTAATTCCCTCCTTTGACAGGGTTACTGGCCTAGTGGATGGGAGGAAGCAGTAGATGTGATATATCTTGATTTTAGTAAGGCTTTTGACATAGTCCCACATGACATTCTCATAAGTAAACTAGGAAAATGAGGTCTAGATCGGGGTGGGCAAACTCCGGCCCCTCAGACCTTTTAATCTGCCCCCGCCGGGAGCGAGGTCGGGAGCTGGCCCTGCTCTGGCGCTCCTGCCAGGGAATGGGGTGAGGGGCTTGCCCCGCTCTGCTCGCCTGACGCTCCCATGTGTTCAGGTGGGACCTACGTGAGGACACACATGTTACTGCAGCTGCCCAACCCAAACGCGCTACCAGAGCCTGGAAGGTGCAAGCCCACGTGTCTGATACTTGTTGGCTTAGGTGACTCTGCTGTTTTAGTAGTGTTAATTTTCCATTGTTGAAGATAAACCAAAGAGTAATTGGCCAGGGAGTGCAGGCTGCATTGTTCACATTAATCAAAGAGGGAGTGGAAAGGAGGTAAGTTTGGTTTAATTATTGTAATACTTTATGACAGCATATTTATAATAGTAAGTAAGGTTTAATTTTTATTTCCACTAAAATGTATCTTTATTAAATAAAGTTTATTTGAATATCTCTGAATTGTTAATTTCCTGAGCATTCGTGGCCAACCATACAATTTCCATACCCAGAGGTGGCCCTCTGGTCAAAATGTTTTCCCACCCCTGGTCTAGATGAAATTACTATCATGTCAGCGCACAACTGTTTGAAAGACTGTACTCAAAGAGTAGTTATCAATGTTCTGATGTCAAACTGGGAGGGTATATCTAGTTGGATCCCACAGATGTCAGTCTTGGGTCCAGTACTATTCAATATTTTCATAATGTCTTGGATACAGGGGCAAAAGTAGTCCAGTATGGACTGGGAGTACCGGTAAGAAGTGGCTGCCAGTACTGGCCCATAAGCTGTCAATGTTAAAGAGCTACCACAGCAGCGCTTTAATATCGCTGCCACACAACCCCGGGCAGCGGCCCTGCTGGTAGGGACCCGGAGGGTAAAAGGGGCGGCTGCCCCAGGGCCCGGCAATTTAAAAGGGCCCAGGGCTCCTGGCTGCCGCTGCTACCGTGGCAGTGGCCGGAGCCCCGGGCCCTTTTAAATTGCCACCGGAACCCTGGGCGGCGTGGGCCAGGCAGCGCAGATGGGCTGGCTGGAGGAGGCTGACCATCCCAGCTCCGCCCATTCTGCCCGAGGCCCCACCCCTTCCAAGGGCCCGGAGCCAGGCCCCCATATTGGTAAGTCTTCTGTGCTACTTTCACCCCTGCTTGGATCATGGAGTAGAAAGTATACTTATAAAATTTGCACATGACACCAAGATATGTGTGTTGGGGGAGGTTTGAAAGCACTTTGGAAGACAGGACTAAAATTCAGAACGAGCTAGACAAACTGGAGAACTGGTCTGAAATCAACAAGATGAAATTTAATAAAGACAAGTGCAAAGTATTACATTTAGGAAGGAAAAATGAAATATACAACTACAAAATGAGGAATAGCTGGCTAGGTGGTAATACTGCTGAAAAGAATCTGAGGGTTAGAGTGAATCACAACTTGAATATGAGTCAGCAATGTGATTCAGTTACACAAAAGGCCAATACCATTCTGGCATGTATTAACAGGGGTGTTGCATGTAAACCACAGGAGTCTTGCTGTACTAGGCACTGGGGAGGCCTCAGCTGGAGTATTGTGTCCAATTCTGTGTGCCACACTTTAGGAAAGATGTGGACAAATTGGAGAGAGTCCAGGGAGAGGAACAACAATTGTAAAAGGTTTAGAAAGCCTGACCTATGAAAAAAGATTTTAAAAACTGGGTAACATTAGTCTTGAGAAAAAAAGTTGGATGGGGGTACATGATAACAATCTTCAAATCTATTAAGGGCTGTTGTAAAGAGAATGGTGATCAATCGTTCTGTGTGTGCACTGAAGGTAGGACAAAAAGTAATAGGTTTAATCTTCAGCAAGGGAGATTTAGCTTAGATGTAAGGAAAAACGTTCTAATTATACAGGTAGTTAAGCTCTGGAATTGGCTTCCAAAGGAGGTTGTGGAATCCCCATCATTGGAGGTTTTTAAGAACATGTTGGACAAACGCCTGTCAGGGATGGTCTTGGTATACTTGGTCCTGCCTCAGCACAGAGGCTAGACTTGATGACTTCTGGAGGTCCCTTTTAGCCCTACATTTCTACAGTTTTATCATTTTCATTCACGAATTTGTTACTTCTAGAGAATGACACTTTCATCAAATTCTTTAATTATTATTTTATTTTTTTCTTTCAATTTAGAACACTAAAAGAGGGCCCAAATGCAAGTATATACTATATAAAGCAATATCTTATTTTTAAGTCCAAAGAAAAAGAGAGTAGCATTGGCAAGGTGAATGGATACGTCCAAATTATCTGTGTCTCTGCACATATGCAGAGAGCAGAGCCTGAGGCCTTTCTGGAGAACACCCTGTGTATATAGCAACGACTAGAGTTGTGGATTTATTGAGTGGCACCACCTAAGATACTTCAGAGCTGATTCTTCTAGAGCTGCTGAGTGCCTACAGCTCTTGTTCACTTTATTTGGAATTACGAGTGCTTAGAAACTCTGAAACCCAGCCCTAAAAGTGACAAGTTAGGCACCCAGAACTTCATGCACACCAAATTAGTGTACACTTTAAAAAATGTTGGCTTTAATCTTTAACATTGGATATAAAATACCAACATTTAAAATCTTCTGGCAATACTTAAAATGGAAAAATAATGCCTCCCCTCCCCCCAACAAAAATACATCTTCATTAATTTATAGTGTATTATACAAACAGTTGTTAGTTGTGGCTGATTCTACTTTATACTGAAAAGCCAGAAACTGAAAGCTGTGCCAACGCTTTATCTGTAGTTCTGTCTCTCATTCAGTGTCCAGTACATTCTATTTAACTGCACTGTGCCTGCAATAGAATCCCAACATCTCAAGTAGTTGTGCTTTGATTCCACAAGAAAACCAAGCAAATACCTAACATGTTCTTGGTAGAATTTACATGCTTGCAGCTTTGCAAACAGAGCAGTTACCAATGTTTAAACACGTGGTGGGTGCTGACGTTGGTTCTCTACTCACTAAGTTACTTCACAAACTGCTGTCTGTCATCTGGCTATTGGGTACCTTTTTGAAATATCAGAGAAAGGGGTGTGATAAGGAATTTCATTTATGCTGACAGTCTTGAGGCACTTTCATGAATCGGTTACTTACATCGGCATTCTTTTGGGGCTCCAGTTTTGCCATTTGCAGCTTGCCAGGGCTGGTCATTGTAGAGTGGAGCACAGAGCTGACAGTGGTGGCCTGCTGTATTGTGCTTACACATGCATCTTCCATGGACCTAGTGAAGGAAAACAGAACCAGGATCATTCATAGCATAGACTGCAAGGTCTCTGGGAGCAGTGACTCTGTCTTTATATGTGTTTGTACAGCAGCTAGTCCAATGGAGTCCTGACCCCGACTCTGGGCACCATTGCAATAGTTAAATAATAATGGATAAAAAAGAAAAAGGGCCTGCATAGTGTCTGCCTCACTAGTCTGAACCTAGTCATTGGGTAAATAGTCTGCACTTATGCTTTCAACCATATATACCAATATATAACATCCCAAACTCTTCTTGTGATTTTCAAAGCACTATTCGTTGAGGGGCTCTGGCTATGGAATGAACTTCCAGAGGAGATTAGGTGAAGCCAGAGTCTGACTGGCTTTTGAAAACACTCCAGAACTTTCCTCTTTGAAAAAAATCTTTCCACCATACAGAGAGAGAGAGAGAGAGAGACAGAGAAGCAGAGTTTTTATCCTGCAAAGGGAGAAGAACCAGAGATGCTGTGAAATACACTCAGGATGCTCTTGCTATTGATTTAATGTGGAAGGTGCACAGATACCATGGTGACTGGTGATAGTATAAAACCCTAAAAAAGATAGATTATTACTATACAGAGTAGTTTTAGTAACATACTTTCTGAGCTCCCATAGTTTATCATGTGCCCTTATTTGAAAGCCATAAGTATGGGTACACACTTAGGGCCAGATCTGCAGGCTGCTTTGCACTGCTCCAGTGGTACATAACAGCTGGAAAGCCTACTGCAAGGGGAACCCTCAGATGATGTAAAGCCAGTGCTCTACCAACCTCTCTTCTAGCCACTAGCATAGGGAACAAGTTGGAGGTGTGACCAAGGGAAAGCGGGTGTGGCCAGAGTACCACTGTGGTGTGACTATTCTCAGGGTATGTCTACACTAGGAAATTAGGTTGATTTCATAGAAGTCGATTTTTAGAAATCAATTTTATACAGTTGATTGTGTATGTCCCCACTAAGCTCCTTAAGTCGGTGGAGTGTGTCTTCAATACTGTGGCTAGCCTCAACTTATGAAGTGATGCACTGTGGGTAGCTATCCCATAGTTCCCGCAGTCTCCGCTGCCCATTGGAATTCTGGGTTAAGCTCCCAATGCCTGATGGGGCAAAAACATTGTTGCGGGTGGTTTAGGGTACATGTCATCAGTCGCCTCTCCCTCCCTCTCTCCATGAAAGCAATGGCAGACAATCGTTTCGCACCTTTTTTCCTGGGTTGCCCATGCAGATGCCATACAACGGCAAGCATGGAGCCCGCTCAGTTCACCGCTGCTGTTGTGAGCATTGTAAATACCTAGCGCATTATCCTGGCGTATGTGCAGAACTGGGCTAAGAGACGCCAGCACGAGGACGATTGTGATGAGGACATGGACACATACATTCCAGAAAGCACGGGCTGTGGCAACTGGGACATCAAGGCGGCAGTGGGGCTGGTTGATCCAGTGGAATGCCGATTCTGGGCCCGGCAAACAAGCACAGGCTGGTGGGACCGCACAGTGTTGCAGGTATGAGATGATTCACAGTGGCTGCAAAACTTTCGTATGCGTAAGGCCACTTTCCTGAACTTTGTGTGATGCTTTCCCCTGCCCTGAAATTCCAGAATACCAAGATGAGAGCGGCCCTGGCAGTTGAGAAGTGAGTGGCAATAGCCCTGTGGAAGCTTGGAACGCCTGACTGCTATCGGTCAGTTGGAAATCAATTTGGAGTGGGCAAGTCTACTGTGGGGACTGCTGTGATCCAAGTAGCCAATGCAATCACTGACGTTCTGCTATCAAGGGTAGTGACTCTGGGAAATGTGCAGGTCATAGTGGATGGCTTTGCTGCAATGGGGTTCCCTAACTGTGGTGGGGTGATAGATGGAACACATATCCCTATCTTGGCACCGGACCACCTTGCCAACCAGTGTGTAAACCGCAAGGGGTACTTCTCAATGGTGCTGCAAGCACTGGTAGATCACAAGGGACCTTTCACTGACATCAGCGAGAGATGGCCGGGAAAGGTGCATGATGCGCGCATCTTTAAGAACTCCGGGATGTTCGAGCAGTTGCAAGAAGGGACTTACTTCCCAGACCAGAAAATTACTGTTGTGGATGTTGAAATGACAATAGTTATCCTTGGGAACCCAACCTACCCCTTGTTCCCATGGCTCATGAAGCCGTACACAGGCAGCCTAGACAGTACTAAGGAGCAGTTCAACTAAAGGCTGAGCAAGTGCAGAATGATGGTAGAATGTGCCTTTGGACGTTTAAAAGCTCGCTGGCGCAGTTTGCTGACTAGGTTAGACCTCAGGGCAACCAACGTTCCCACTGTTATAGCTGCTTGCTGTGTGCTCCATAATATCTGTGAGAGTAAGGAGGAGACATTTATGGCAGGGTGAGAGGTTGAGGCAAATTGCCTGGAGTCCAATTTTGAGCAGCCAGACACCAAGGCGATTAGAAGAGCACAGCTTGGCGCGCTGCGGATCAGTGGCTTTGAAAACCAGTTTCATGACTGGCCAGGCTACAGTGTGACAGTTGTGTGTGTTTCTCCTTGCTGTAAACCTGCCCCCTTCGTTGATTTTAATTCCCTGTAAGCCAGCCACCCTCCCCCCTTCGATCACAGCTGGCAAAGGAAATAAAGTAACTATTGTTTTGAAACCATGAATTCTTTATTAATTAAAAAAAAGTGAGATAACTGACAAGGTAGCCTGGGTGGGGTGGGGTGCGGGAGGAGGGAAGGACAAGGCCACATTGCTTATTGTAGCCACACTACAAATCAAAACTGTTTGAATGACAGCCTTCTATTGCTTGGGCCATCCTCTGGAGTGGAGTGGCTGGGTGCCTGGAGCGGAGTGGCTGGGTGCCTGGAGCATCCCCCACCGTGTTCTTGGGTGTCTGGGTGAGGAGGATATGGAACTTGGGGAGGAGGCCAGGCAGTTACACAACGGATGCAGCGGGGGTCTGTGCTCTTGTTGGCTTTCCTGTAGCTGCAACAGACGCTTCATCATGTCCGTTTGCTCCCCCATTAGCCTCAGCATCGCCTCCTTCCTCTGCTTTTCACGCTCAGTTAATGCTTTCCTGGCCTCTGCCACTGAATGCCTCCATGCATTAAGCTGTGCTCTATCAGTGCATGAGGACTGCATGAGCTCAGAAAACATGTCATCGCGAGTGCGTTTTTTTCACCTTCTAAGCTGCGATAACCTCAGGGACAGAGATGATGGGGGGAACATAGAAACATTTGCACCCGGGGGAAGATAAAAAGGGAGAGTAAAATTTAAGATGATACATTTCTGAGAACAAAAGGGAGACTCTTTCACAGTTAATCAAGCAATTCACACAGACAGCACATGTGCTTTAGGTACAAGGTTGCATTTTGCCTTTTATATTGAGCGCCTGCCAGTATGGTGACACATCACAAATGGCTGGGCAACAGAATTTGGTTTCCAGGCAGCCATGATAAGCCTTTTGGTATGTGGGTTGCGTTCTTCCGCCTTCATAACATGTGGGAATGGTTTCAAACTGCAGTGCCATCCTTTCCCATAGCAAGCAATGCCGGTTGGGTTTCACATTTAAAAGGAGGGGCTGCGGTTTTCGGTTGGATGTGAGGCACACACCTCCCCCCATCCCACCGGGTGGCTATTCTCTGGAATGATCCCTTCACTCCTCCCCCACACTGTGTGGCTATTCTCTGGGATGATCCCTTTTAGCCAAGCACAAACAACCCAGCATGAACGGGGTTCTTTTACTGTTCCCTTACAAAAATTCTCCTATTTCAACCAGGTGACCATGAATGATATCACTCTCCTGAGGCTAACAAAGAAAGATAAAGACCAAATGTTGAATGCAACCAAAACCCAGGACCATTCGCTGCCATGCTTTGTGCTGCAATGATTCCAGATTACTTGCTACTGGCTTGGCGTGGTAAAGTGTCCTATCGTGGAGGACGAAATAAGGCAGCCCTCCCCAGAAACCTTCTGCAAAGGTTTTCAGAGTACCTCCAGGGGAGCTTCATGGAGATGTCCCTGGAGGATTCCCGCTCCATCTCCAGACACGTTAACAGACTTTTCCAGTAGCTATACTGGCTGTGAATGCATCCCAGTTCTTCAGGGAAAATAAAACATTAAACACTATTGCTTTTAAACCCTGTAGTGTAGTTACAAATGTGCACTCACCAGAGGTGCCTTCTCCAGCTTCAGGGTCAGGGATCCCGCCTTCAGAGGGTATTGGCTCCAGGGTGATGAAAAGGTCCTGGCTGCCAGGGAGAACGGATTCACCGCTTGCCTGCTGCGCATTCTCCTGCTCTTCCTCATCCACAAAATCCTCTTACCTGTTGCGTGAGACTCCCCCCTTGCAGATGTCCATGGACAGTGGTGGGATAGTGGTATGTTCCCCCCATACAATGCCATGCAGCTGATCAGAGAAGCGGCATATATGGGGCTCTGACCCAGAGCAAACATTTGCCTCCTTTGTCTTTTGGTAGGCTTGCCTGAGCTACTTGACTTTCATGTGGCCCTGCTGTGTGTCCCTGTTGTAGCCTCTGTCCACCATGCCCTATGCGATTTTGGCGTATATATTAACATTTCTTCTTTTTGATCGAAGTTCGGCCTGCACAGATTCTTCTCCCCATTCAGCAATCAGATCCAGTGTCTCCCTTTCGGTCCATGTTGGAGTTCATTTGTGATTCTGGGGGGACTGCATGGTCATCTGTGCTGCTGAGCTCACCACGCTGACCAAACAGGAAATGAAATTCAAAAGTTCCCTGGGCTTTTCCTGTGTACCTGGCTAGTGCATCGGAGTTCAAAGTGCTGTCCAGAGCGCTCACATTGGAGCACTCTGGGATAGCTCCTGGAGGCCAATACCGCCAAATTGCATCTGCACTATCCTAAATTCGACCCAGCAAGGTTTATTTTAGAGCTACTTCCCTCACTGGGGAGGAGTACAGAAGTCGATTTTAAGAGCCCTTTAGGTCGATGGAATGGGGTTGGTTGTGTAGACACATTCATTTTAAAATCGACCTAAAGCGGCTAAATTCGACCTAACGCCGTAGCGTAGACCAGGGCTCAGATACCAGCATGGCCCATTGATGGCTACTGCAATCAGATACATGTTAAACAATCCTTGAGCCTTATAAATACCTGCAAACTGAAAATGTGGTGTGGTACTCAGTTGTAACCAGGCCATGAATCAAAGATGATCTGCAAGAGATTGCAGGTGTGCCAGGCGTATCTCTTAATATGGGAAGCAACCTCACCAATCATCCATGTTATCAAAAAACATTAATGAGGACTTTGCTATTGTAATCAATACGTACTTTTTGGAGCACTTAGAATAAAAGAAACGTAAGCTGGAAGGGACCTCGAGAGATCATCAAATCCAGCCCCTGTGTTGAGGTAGGACCAAATAAAACTAGACCGGCCCTGATAGGTGTTTGTCTAACATGTTCTTAAAAACCTCCAATGATGGGGATTCCACAACCTCCCTTGGAAGCCAGTTACAGTGCTCATAGTCAAATTTCCTAATATCTAAACTAAATCTCCCTTGATGCAGATTAAGCCCAGTATTTCTTGTCCTACCTTCAAGGGACATGGAGAACAATTGATCACCATCCTCTTTATAACAGCCCTTAACAGATTTGAAGACTATTATCAGGTTCTTCCTCAGTCTTCTTTTCTCAAGACTAAAGATGCCCAGTTTTTAAAATCTTTTTTCATAGGTCAGGCTTTCTAAACCTTTTATCATTTTTGTTGCTCTCCCTGGACTCTCTCCAATTTGTCCACATCTTTCTTAAAATGTGGCACACAGAACTGTATATAATACTCCAGCTGAGGCCTCACCAGTGCCTAGTACAGCAAGACTCCTGTGTTTTACATACAACACTCCTGTTAATACATGCCAGAATGGTATTGGCCTTTTGTGTAGCTGTATCACATTGTTGACTTATATTCAAGTTGTGATCCACTCTAACCCTCAGATTCTTTTCAGCAGTATTACCACCTAGCCAGCTATTCCTCAATTTGTAGTTGTGTATTTGATTTTTCCTTCCTATGTATAGTACTTCGCACTTGTCTTTATTGAATTTCATCTTGTTGATTTCAGACCAATTCTCCAGTTTGTCTAGCTTGTTTTGAATTTTAGTCCTGTCTTCCAGAGTGCTTGCAACCTCTTCCTAATTTCCACAGGATGAAATTTGTAAAGGCCTCCTAGTATCTAAATTGAGTTGACCAAACAGAGGTGTTTTATTTTTAAATAAAAATTTACCAAGAGCAGTAATAGAAAAATAAATGTAAAACAGTATTCAGGGCATTTCAAATGAGAGTCTTTCTTCAGATGTCTAACTGATATCCAAGCTCAAAAGATCTTTCAATGTTTCATTTTTGCTCAAAATGAGAGTTGAAGACCACCTAATTACTTGGCTTTTTCCCTTCTCCTGGTTCACTTAAAATTATATAGAACAGAAGCTAATAAATCAAACAAGCTTGCTCAGATTACTTCCTATTAAGATAATGAGCTAGATTCACTGGTCCACTCTGGCTGATTTGTGCTGCTCCAACATTGCACAACAGTTGCAAAGCCAGCTTGACTGGCTAGTTATGCCAGATTTATGGTTGCTTTAGGTCGCAGGAGCAACTGAAAGCAGTCAAAGTGTGCTGATGAATCTGGCTTAATATCTGAATATGTTTTTAATTACTGCTGTAAAATGGTACCTTAAACTCTTTTGTTTGTGCTTTTATAACCATAGTTCTCAGTGCACTGTTTGCCACTGAGCCTCACAATAAAAAGAGATTCTGGAGAAAAATGTGTATGTAAACATGGAACAATTATGTACTCCTGAAAGAAACTAAACAGAAAGGGGCCTTGAACATGCTGTAAACAACCCCTGCTTGGCACACACATGGAATGGGCAAGCAGGTATTATGTAAATACTGTTTGTCTCAGAAATGTCCAGCTGCACAGTGGGAGAAATGTATTACCTGGATCTGGTGGCTGTGTTTTTTTGTTTGAGTGTGTAACACTTTGATGATATTTCTATTGCTGAGTATTATGTAAGACTTTGGCTGTTTGACAATTAGACTGTAATTAACCTCTTAGACTATGATTGTGTCAAAGAAATCCTTGAGTATGTTTAGTGGAGTTCCCCATGTGACTTATACAGCTATCAAGGAAGAGGGAGCCACAAGATCCGTGGATGCACGTGTTTGGTGGCGGTAGAGAAATAAAGGAAACTACTGATCTGTGGCTGTGGTAAAAGAACAGTGTCTCCTGAGTCAGGATTAGACTCTTTGCATGATGAGTCTGTAGGACTTTTGCAGCCACGATGCCACATTTTGGCTGGTTAGCACTGTTGAGCTAGCATACAGACCTTTACAAACACACACTGCATGAGGATGACTTATCTAGAGCTAGATTGTGACGTGGACTTCACACCTGCGCAGGAGACTAAGGTGTAAAAACCTCTCTTACTCTCCTACCTGGGCAGTCTGAGCATTCACCTCCCTAGATCTAGCAGTCAGGGAGTGGGTGGGGATTGAGTGCAGCCTTGGCTACATACCTTCTCCTTGCCAGCCAGCACAGCTGAGCTGCTGTAGGGGAGTGTCAGGGTTTGCTGCTGGTATTTGTCTCTGAGACATTATGCCTCCTTGATACTCCTGGGGCACATACTCCTGAGGTACCACACCTTGCCCAGGGCTGTGCCTGAAGCCACAGTCTAGCCTAAGTGTTCAGCAATTCTTCCCATGCCCATTGGCCATGAAAAAAAAAAAGTGGCAACTCAAAACAATCAGCCAGCAATTCACAACAATAGAGCAAAACAGCAGTTACAAATAATGAGAAGGATTAAGCACCCTTGAACTTCAACAAAGAGATACCATGGACACCCCCCTCCCCCATGAAAAGGACACGTGGACCCAAAATATAGCACCCCCTTTCTGTAATGAATTGTATGTGTTAGTGTCTTCTAATACGTTACATTATACTGCCAGAACATGAGGAAAGAAGGGGCAGAAATAAACAGCATGGGTTGTGTGTCCCAATACTTGTCCATTAATATGGTATATATAGCAAGAATGCCAACCACTGAATTACTTTGCACTTGACCTCAGCTCAGTAAACAAAGCCGTATACATTATTCTGGAGAAAAGGGTTCTAATCAGGAAAGTGTGAGCAGTCATAAAACCTCGGTATAAAAGAGAGAGACTGTTGTGATCAGAGTGATAAACAGGTCACGTTTAGAAGAGCTCTCTGAATGACTTCATTAGATACGTTCTCTGCACTCATTGTGCTTACAGTGGTTCTAAATGACCTTTCAACCTATTAGTTTAAGGAGTAAAATATCAGAGCTAGGAGAAAGTGTGAGGGCCTTTCTACTGCAGTCATGAGAACTGTTTTGTGATCTTTCAGGTGCTATGGTGATGAGCACCCCATAAGAGCCGCTCCTGAGGTGGTATAATTGGCACAACTCCTGTTCAGATAGAGACAAAGTGGCAGAGTAGATGCATGACTCCCGTGTGACTGACTTTCTTTTTAAGGCATAGTTCTCTTGTGTGGTAAACTGTAATGCCGAACAATTCCTAACAGAAAGGTGGTGGGGGGTGCAGTGGTAGTACCACACGAAGTAGAATTAGTAGCCTCTGACAGCCCCAGAACTGCAACAACAGAGGTAAGACTGAATTGTTGATGAGAGCTGAGGTGCATGGGCAGTGCTTTCTCTGTCTGATTAACCAGAGATGGAAGCTTTCTCTTTTATAGCAAGACTCTTGCTGCTGCCTGATTTGTTCGGTGACATCACAGTGCAGTACGTGTGTTTATTGGAGGCTTGTTGCAGTTTAACTAGCACAAGTGATGCATCGTTCTGTGTAGTGACAGTCCAGCATTGGCCTATACTGCAGCAGCACCAAGACATTACAGCACTCAGGGAAGAAGGCGTCAGAGGTCACAGTGCTGGTCAGCTGTTTGCAGCCAGACAGAAGTGACACCTGCTCAGAAACAGAACAGCTGCGAGACTGCAAAGACAAAGTGCTAGATGCCCTGCTCTGCATGGGCAAGAAGAGGAACCCCTTTTTCAGGGTACTAGGGTGAGGGAGGGGAAAAAGGAGCCAGAAAGTGGGATGGGGAAAAGGGAGAAAGGAAGAAGAAAGAATGGGGAATGGAACTGCTGTTTCGGCCACACAGCTGCTGGGCCTGTGTCTCAGAACTAAACATGAAATACCAGGCCCTGCTGAGCTTACTTGTTATCTTAGATTGGAATAGGCAACCTATGGCACGCGTGCCAAAAGCGGCACATGAGCTTATTTTCATAGGCATTCACACTGCCTGGGTCCTAGCCACTAGTCCGGGGGGCTCTGCATTTTAATGTAATTTTAAATGGAGCTTCTTAAACATTTTAAAAACCTTATTTACTTTACATACAACAATAGTTTAGTTATACATTATAGACTTATAGAAAGAGACCTTCTAAAAACGTTAAAATGTATTACTGGCAAGCGAAACCTTAAATTAGAATGAATAAATGAAGATTCGGCACACCACTTCTGAAAGGTTGCCGACCCCTGTCTTAGATCATAGAAAACATAGGACCACACACCGCCCTAACTCACCTGTGCCATTCCCACTGACATTTGCTGACACTATCAGCTCCTGCTATGTGGCAAGGTGAACTCAATCTCGCACCAAATCTTTCCTGATAGCCACTGCAATCTCCACACTTCTAAGTCTCAAATTGTGCCCCTGGGTCCTGACTTTGTCCCATATTGTAAATCCATTATTTCCTCCCAGTGAGTCCTTTTCTGGGGGCTTCCTTTAGGCATCAGGGGCATATTGCCATGCAATCCCCTTTTTCAAGACTTATCAGGTTGTGCTGAATGAGCATCTTCAGAAGACTTTCCCACCACCCCCACATTATCCCTTTTCCAAAATGAGAACATCCATTCTTCAAATCCAGCTCTGGACAGTGGAGACTGGAAGCTGTTACCACCTTTGGGGGCCTGAGTGAAATGAGTTTGCTGGGTTCTGTCTAGTTTGGCATGAACCGGGGTCTACTTTACCAAAATCACCAGCACAATTGGCACTACTTAGCTCCCATTTGGCAATTTCAGCTGAAAGGCCAAGGGCTGAATGGGCTTAAGGGCCCTTATCATCCTTATCGGGATGATTTAATTGGGGATTGGTCCTGCTTTGAGCAGGGGATTGGACTAGATGACCTCCTGAGGTCCCTTCCAACTCTGATATTCTATGATTCTATGATCACCCTTAGGGATCATCCCTCAGATCAGGGACGGCAGTGCAGAGAACTTGTCCTTCCTGGGCGGTACAGTTCTGTGGATAAACAGAGGCCTCCAGCCTCATCTAACTGCTCTAATAGCACTAGAATTACTAACAACCCCTCCACACACACACCTGTGCTAACCTAAAAACATATATCCAACTTTCAGCTCAGTAAACAAAGCTGTATACATTATTCCTGCTGTGTCTGAAGATTCTCGTGCAGTGGAAACAGGTAGAGAACTAAGCATCAGCAAATCAGCTTGTTCTAGCAGCACACAACACAGACATGCATTTTTATTAAAAGAAATATTGTAATGCATGCCAATGAAAGAGGGGAAAGGACAAGTGAAGGGAAAGTAGAGGGAAAGGAGAATGGCTAGAGAAACAATAACACCTAAAGCTCAGCCTACACTAGTGCCAACATGATGCTCGCAGGAACTATACAATATGGCAGACAGGGCCTACAGTCACCAATAATACTACAGCCAATGGGAAAGCAACTATGGAATTGGGAGTGGGGTGTAAAAATGGTTAGAGAGGTAAAGTTGGTACTGAGTTGCTGGTAATCTGATATGGTCAGATTCTGCATTTGAAGGCACACATAGGTTTCCATGATTTCTCTGTAGGCCTCATGTTCACCTGAATGCAGAGCTTGGCCCACACTCATTGTCAATGGAAGGAGCACATTTTTTTTTAATTTACTTCAATTTACATTTGCAACTATACGGTTTTTCCATCTGGGATCATTATGGAGCATTGCTAAATACACAAACACAATTCTCAATTCCTTTCACTGCTTCAAGCATTCACACAGTCATTGGTTCATTTAACCAGAAATTCCTTTTCCCATTATTTTTCTTTCTGTCCTGGAGTCTTTATGTCCTAGTTCACTTTCACACTATTTCCCTTCTTAGGTTGACAGCTCTGTGTAATGTCACTCATTATGCTAGACAATGCAAACAGTATTACAAAAGTTGACTTGTGTAAGATAAATGAGCAACTGATTTCTATGCACAAAGACAGTGGCTAGGGCATGTTTCCATCCATTGCCTTTTGTTGATGAATTAATACCTTCCAATGCTTCTTTTCAGATTGCAAATATGCTTGTGTTTTGGTAAATCTTTATAAAATACTTTCTCTGTGATTTATTACGTTCCAGAATTCATTGTAGTGAGCAAAAAGAAAGTACTATCTACAAGTAATGTATGTGTCAGGTCACTTGTTATTTATTAATTTGTATTTCTGGGTGTATCTACACTGCAAAAAAAACAAAAAAAACCCTAACCATTGGCAACAAGTCTCAGCCCGGGTCAACTGATTTGGGCTTATGGGGCTTGGGATCAGCTACACTGCTATTTTTAGCCTGAAGCGAGAGCCCTATAGTGCAAGCCTGTATCAGTTGACCAAGGCACTAAGACTTGCTGCCATGAGTCCTTTTTTTGCAGTGTAGATGTACCTACAGTAGTGCCTAGATGCGCCACCAGGATCAGAGCCCCAACTTTACATTGCCCAACTCAAACACATGGTAAGAGAAAATCCTAGCCTCAAAGATCTTACAATCAAAATAGGTAAGATAGACAATGTATGGGAGGGAAAACAAACTTTAATAGACTGTTTCTTTTATTTAATTTTTAAATGTATATCTTTTTTTGCAGGAAGAGGGCAAGATGCAAGTGCAGAGGAAAAGAGTTTAACACATAGTCATTCTCCAACATGGCTTTTATTTTTGTACATTTTACACTAATTAATGTGCAACTCAGTTTTATAATCTGTTCACTTACTGAAATTATTCTCTGACCTCTATCCTAGTCTAGTCTAGCTAGATATTTATAATTATCTCATCACCATGGCACCTGATTTGAGACCCAATTTCGGTTTTGTATTCATCTTCAGTATTTAGCAAGACACTTGAATTGTTGGTATCTAAACTCCATGGCCCAGATCCATTGAAAGAAGTTAGGAGTCTAAATACCTTGGCAGACCTGGGCCCATGCAACTAAACTTATTATTGAGAGTGCCCTAATTCTCACAGCCTCCCTTGTTCTCACTTGGAAATGAAGAGCCTTTTGTAGAGGAACAGCCATGTTTTCAGGGGTTTAGGGGCATATTCTCAGCTGATGTGAAATTTTATAGCTCCACTGACTTCAGTGGAAATAAACCAACTCACACCAGCTGAGGATCTGCTCTTAGTGTCTCACTATTAGGATATGCTGGATGGTGCTAGCTTGATGCTCCTTGTTGTGTTACATATAGGTTTGCTTCCACCTGTCAAGTCAGGCAGTTTTGAAGCTGTGCTTGCTGACAGACCAAAAGATGCTGTCAGTTTCTCTGCTCAACTTTGAAAATGAAACACATCTTGAAAAAGTCCTTGGGGTAGTGCCTCGGAATATTAAGCAGAGCTATAAGGTCAACACCTTGATTATAGCTTTGAAAACGTACATTATTCATCCTACCATTCATTTTTAACTGTTGTAAGGCCAAACTCTGTTCTGATCCTGTACCTGTGCTCATCTCTCATTTCTTTTATTAAGAGTAAATATAAAAATAGTATATCACATTAATAGAGATGCCTCTTCAAGCAATAAGAGAACAAATCTGTACACCCAGCTTGTTTACTCTCCCACTGCAATGCAGGGGAAGATGGGGATGATAGGCAGCACTTTCAGGAAGGGATGACCATGGTGGATCATACTGGCTCCCAAGAAAAAGGGTATCTGATTTTGTGTGGGGAGGAACGCTGGAAACACTACTGTGACACCAGCTCTTACCTGCAGACATCAGGTGAGCACTTCTTATTTGTATGGCTGATGTAGATGTAGAGCAACAACTATAATTTTATATTTAGATGGTTAAGTCAGAGAATTGTGTCTGGAGTAGCAGAGTGTATCGCTGTGATGCCTCCTTCGTATTTGTGAATCGGGCATGGAGTCATAACGTGTTCCATGGTCTGTTCTGGGTGACCACAGTTGCACACTGGAGAGTTTTTAATTTTCCATTTGTGCAGCAAGTATCCGCATCTGCCATGGTTTGTGCAGATGCAGTTTAGGGTTGCCCATGAACTTTGTGGGAAATCAAAGCCAGGGATCTTTTGCGTTGGGTCTTTCACGCGGGGTTTATTTGTGATTTCTTGAGAACTCCATTTGGCTTTGGAAGCTCCAGCAGGGTTGAAGCTGCATTGCTGAAGGTTAAATGCTTCGGTCCAAAAGGGCTAACGCGACTTCAAGCAGTGTTGAGGGACGTTGTTAAGGCCCTGGTGGATGGGAAGACTTCATTTTCCGTGGTCCTCTGGAATTCCCAAAGGGTTGCGGCATCGTGGCGAACGGATGATGAGCGATGTGCGATAGCGCTGGCAGCCAAGGTGCTGGAGTACTCTTGATGCACTGCACTGATATACTGCACTGCAGTGTTCAGCTGGACATCATCAAGTCAAGTATGGCTACTTCCAGTCCATACCGGTGCACAGTACTAAGCTACGGAGTACACAAGGGCCATCCCTGATGTCCGTAACACAGAAGCTCCTGAGCTTGTGCTTGCCAGTTTCTGGACCAGGTTGATCCTTGTCTTCATCTTGGCAACTACCTTCTTCAGATGGTCCTGAAAGGTTAGAGTGTGATCCAGCTTCACTCTGAGATAGGCTGGAGAGTGGTTATGTTGAACAGTGTTGCCACAGAAGGTCACTTTCAGGGTGTGCTCAGCGTTCCTGTTATCAAGATGGAATTCAGTGACTGCTGTTTCATAAGGATTTGGCTTGAGCCTCCATTTCTGGAAATATTCCTCCATGGTGTTTAGGTCTCTGTTCAAGGTGGATTCGATGTCGCTGAAGGTGGCTGATTTTGTTGCCTGGGTAAGATCATCGGCATATGCCAATTTGCGTGACTTCATTGAACATATAAACACTGAAAAGCATCATTTCAAGTACTGAGCCTTATGCAAGTCCACTGTTGAGGAACTGGGGCGAACTGACTTTGTTTCCCAAGTGGACATGTAGCTGCCTCTTGCTCAGCATCGTCCATAGCAGGCATACTGTTTTGCGGCATGGGATGATCCTTGCAAGCTTCAGCATCAGGCCTTTAATTCAGACCGTATTGTAGGCTGATGACGGGTCTACAAAGGCTGCACTGGTCTTAAGTTTCCTCTGTAATCCAGCTTTGATGTACGTTACAAGGGCCAAAACTCAGCTGCAACAACTGCGTTTGGGCTGGAACCCTGCTTGTTCTTTGGAGATCACTGACTTGATGAAAGGATTGATTTTTGGCCCTTGTAATTCACATCGAAGACAGATTCCAGCTGAACACTAACAAATTCATAGACCAGACCAGACCAGTTCATCTGCATGATAGTATTGTTCAAGATAGACATTAGACTTGTAAAGATGTATTTAGTATTTAGACTTTATAAAATGCTTGTAAGTTGCCGCATGCATTAATCTTACTTGTAATGTCTGTTCCCATGCTATAAGGTAATATGTAAGTTTTGTTTTATAACTGTAAAAATTCTTGCTCTGGCTCCCCACCCACCAAGGACTATGAAAATCAAGTGGGCTATTGTTGAACACCATGATACAAAGATGGGGTTAATAGCCCTCTCACACCTATTAAGGTGCTATGTGCAAGAAACCCCCTCCCCATCAGCCTGAATGCTGGAAGAAGGGGATAAAACATGGACACACAAAAATTTTCTCTCTCTCTTTGCTGTTTAGACTCTCACAAGGGCCAAAGCTAAAAACAAAAGCAGAGATCCCCAGGCCAACGTGGGTTAGCCCTAAAAAACATTCAGTGCTGACAGATTACTACAACTCTGTCACCATTTGTAAACATAGACTGTAGCTCATTTGTGTATATACATTGCCTGCTTTAACCTGTAAATAATTCTTATTTCTTTTTCCTAATTAATAAATCCTTAGTTAGTTTCCTACAGGATTGGCTACAAGCATTGTCTTTGGTGTGAGATCTGAGGTACAAATTGACATGGGGTAAGTGACTACTGGCTCTTGGGTCTGAAAGCAACCTGAACATTTTGCGATCTTTGGTGCATGGCAACCAACTATCTCTAGTCCAACTTGCCTGGGTGGCAAGCTAGACTGGAATGCCCAAGGGGACAGTCTGTGACTCTGTGGTAAGACTGTAATAGTCCTTCAGGAGTTCATATTTGTTACTGGGTTGGTGAAATCTAAATATAGAACATACCACCAGTTTGGGGTGTCTGCCTTGTTTTTTTGACAATCTGCCCTGAGATTGGCACTCACAGTCATGAACCACTCCAGACAGCGTAACAACTACATGTCAAAAACCCAGTCTCTGGAGGCTGATAGCTTGGGCTAACCCCGAAGGCCACTCAGAAGTTGCAACTGCTCTGCTGGGTAATGGAGAATAAGACAGTCCCTGAGACAGTTGGGCTCTTGTTCATTTAGGGCTTTGCAGATGAGAACCCCAGTACCTTGAACAGGACCCAGGAGTGGATAGATAACCAATGCAGAGCACAAAGCACCGATGAGAGATGTTCTTCACTACTTATTATCTGTCAAGCTGAGGCCCAGTTTCTGGTTCTCACAGCAGATCTAACTGGCAGGGACCCTTTGGTTGGTGGAGCCCTGGGTATACATTATAATGGTTGAGTCCAGATTGATCTTGATGATGGGCTTGTGGCTGTAGAACTTTCTGCTACTGGAGCCTGGGCTGAGCTCATTTCCTTTGTCCTTTGTCATTTCCTTTGCTTTGAAGCTTTGGTTGAAAGCACTCTATAAGAGCCAGGTATTATTATATTATTTTAAACTAGACTGTGCCAAGCTCTTAAATGTGCTGTCAGAAACTATCTTCCATTGGCCAGGCATGACCTAGATAACCTAACAAGTCTCTTATATCTCTAACTTCCATGATTATTTGGTAAAACTTGAGTGAGTCTTTATGGTACATGTAATTCCAGAGGCTTTTTAAAAACAGAGCTGGTGCAATAACAAATGTACACACTGGATATGAACAACTTTCCTTTAAGAATGTGTAGACCATTGAAGATAATTTATAAAATCAGTAGGTCAGCTTGAACAATTAAGAATTATCAGCACAAAAAAACTGCCACTTATTTGAGACGTATAACAATTAGTCAATCTGCAGTAATAATGTAAACAGATTTGACATTAGGTCTAATTTATTAATGGTAAATGATTAAGTAATTAATTGTCACTCCTTCATTCCTATGACCAAAATCATGATACTGATCTGCATGTCTCAAAGCCATAGCAGTCCTGGATGCTAAGAATGAAATAAAGCTGTTTCTAAATCCCAAACAGACCTGATAGTTTCATATCCAACTTTATTTCTTATTTACTATGTACATTTACCATAAGCCTTTCACTTTAGCCTTTCTACCTAAGTTTACCATCCCCTGTTCCAAAATGGAATTCTCTTTAAGAGGCCTAGGTCTTCCTGTGGTGTTGCCCTATGAGCAAGCAGAAGCAGATGAATACAGAATAATACTAACCAGCTGATCTAAGTTGCAGTCAGAGAAATTACCTATTTGGTAAGGTAAATTTGTAAATAATTACTGAAACTCATGGCTACCATAACACCCACAAAGTGAAAGTTAATGGAGTGTCCAGTGAAGAACATACAGATCTCTGCATTCAGACAAAAATGAATACCTGTGAGTACAGCCTCTTGTTCTATATCATTCTTGACTATTGTTTTATATATTAGAAGCTAACTTGAAAGTATTTTTCTTGGAGCAGCTTATCAGATGTCCATGTTAGCCATCTTAGTAGTCAATTGTCCTGACAGATATAGAAAAATGACCCAGAGTCTATTCTGCTCCAGATTCAGCTGTGATGTAAGGAATATCACTCCATTAACTTCACTGGAATTACATCTGCTTCAACCAAAAGTGAAATGAACTCTGTATGTCCATGACTCAAGTACTGATAATATCTGTTCCTACCCCCAGGGCCCTGAGCTAGGCTTCCAGCCATCCTTCTAGCCAAAAAAGGAAACACCTACACAGAAGATTTTTTCTTTAAGTTGGGCTCCCAACTCATGAGGCCACAAAAAAGGGTTTTCAGGGAATAAGGAGGAGCTGTGTAGCCACATTGGAATATTAACAATCTGAATTTTAGTCCTCACAGATCATATCCCAGACCAATTCAAATATTAGTCTGCACCTACATCCTTAGCACTTATCTACCAGTTTCCCATATATCTGAAATTCAGCTTTATAGTATCATCTCTTCCAGATTGCTGAGTGTGACATGACTGAAATACTTCAACTTGCTTTGCTAGATCTATCTGAGACCTGTCAGATACACCCTGAGCTACCAAAACACACATTTGTTATTCTTCTGTTCACTCCCCTGAATTGCAGAACAGAGACTGCCAGCACCACATCCTGCTCTTTCCCTGTCCCGCTTTGAAAGCCATAATTAGCTAGGAGCTGAAACAAAGCCTAGATGTTTGTAAAATTGAAAATGTTTCTTTCCCATTTTCATCAATATAATCTATATGGGATTGATTTAATGGTGATGGGATTAAACCATTGACAATTTCCAGCAGCAGACACAATTACAGACTGAACCACTCTGATGCATGGCATGTCATAAACATACAAGTAAGTACTGTAGTATGTTGTGCATTTACAGATATATACATTCACATGCATATATAAACACTACACTACATATATTATACATAATATAACATCAGGCAAAATGTAAGTAAAAAACTTTCTAGAATGTGAATAGAAATAATAATTTAGAAATAATTTAAAATTTGTTATTTAAAAAACAAAAATTCACACTTACCAAACAACTGTTTCCCATTGAGGACTAGCTTCATGTGAAGTCTGAAGTTTTAAAATGTTGCCATTTTTTAAAGATATATGTGTAACCAAGTCAACTATATATTTTAAAGTAAGAGTATCATTTCCCCCGATGTCTATGATTGAATAGATTCTACATGAACCTTCCTATAAAACTTCACCTTAGATTCTAAGCATGGAAAGTTTTATCTTAAGAAGAAACTTTTTGGAAATATGGATGAAGGTCCCAAACTCCAGACATCCCCTTTTGAGCATGCTGGCTGTGACAAGTAGCTTTTGTGTCAAATTCTGCAGTACTATTGGAAAACTAAAGCCTTGATCTATATTTCCACTTTTGGTAACTGCTTTTACCATGCAGATGTTAGTGACAAATCTGAGGCTAAAGTTGTGTTAAGATTTACACTGAAAGTAGGACTGACATCCCTGTTTCAAACTTTAATGATTGAATTTTGTCTTCTAATTTGGCACAATAACTCTTCAGAGCATACGTAAACTTTCTGTCTACATTTTGAAGTAAAATGCTTCCTCTCCATGAATTTATTTTCCTGATATTTCTTTGGGTTCTTCTAACTAAAGAGCCACAGTCCCCACAAACCTCCCCTCTCCCGCATCCACCCGAGATAATCTCTCAGACACCAAGCCCTTTTGAAATATTAAAATTAAACACAAGGCCAGATCCTCAGCTAGTGTAAACTGATGTAACTCCACTAAAGTTCTTGGAACTCAGCTGATTTACCACAGATAAGGATCTGGCCTATGAGGCTCAATTCTCAACTGAACTGGTCCTATTGGTGGGAAACACATGGGTTCTTCTAACCCATCTTTTCAACTCCCCTGTCCTAGGCTGGCCAGATGCTGAAACAGTGCCTGATGCAAGCCTTGTGGCTGCTCCTATGCTGGCTGGAATGGACTAACAAAGTAGGCCCTAAGAGTTAATTTGCTGTAGGAACTTTATATTTCAATTTCCTGACATTTGTGTATTTAAATGGTCAATTTAGGGTTTGTCTTCACTATGGGGGTGAGTCGACCTAAGTTATGTTACTCCAGGTACGTGAATAACGTAGCTGAAGTCGACATAGCTTAGGTTGACTTACTGTGGAGTCTTCACTACGCTGCGTCGCCGGGAGACGGTCTCCCATTGACATACCTTAATCTTCTTGGAGAGCTGGAGTACCAGGGCGACCAGAGAGGGCTCTGCCATCGATTTACCAGGTCTTCACTAGACCCGCTAAATCGATCCCTGTTTCATCGACTGCAGCAGTGTCGATTTTCCCGTAGTGAAGACCAGTCCTTAATGTCCCATTCACTTGTGGGGAGGTGTTCTTCTGGTTTGGTCTTCGATTTCTTCCCTTATTACACACGTTTACCTGTGCACTATTATGTCTACAGAATATATTTATATATGTGTAACCCTTCCGCCAGGTGAAGCCAGCAGCAACAAGGGCCGGGTTCAGTATCTAGGAGTTCCTTTTCAACAATACAACACAAAACCGGCTTGAGCCCCCACCCAGTGACCTGGGACAATTACACACCACCCCCGGGCACCTCTAAGAGGCAATACTTCCCCACTCGTAAGCACAGCATCTGAGTGTAGCAAAAACTTTTAATAAAAGGAGGGAAGTAACTCAGCCTTAATTTGGGAAAACACCGCAACTAGGGCTCATAAACACAAACCATGAGCAAAAGACCCACCCCCAAGTAAGTTGGGCAGTGTCCTTTTCTCCTCAGGGTCTTAAGTCCAGCAATCTAAAAGTGTCTTTAATGCGCCTGTCCCTTCTCTGTACTCCACTCACAGTTGCTGTGCTTGGCCAGTGCAGCCCCAGAGTTCAGAGGTTCATCCACAGAGTTCACTTCCCACCCTGTGTGGAAGGCAGGGGGGCTAAGGAGGCACCTTACATGCTGCACTGCTCAGGCACTCACTCATCGCCCCAACGGCTGATTGCCACACCTCTGCGGGGCTCTGCTCTGGCCCTCTCCACCAGCTTCTCTGCTGGCTGCTTGCCACGCCCCTCCACCAGTTGCCTACTTGCCAAGATGTCTTCAGGGACTACCTCACACTTAAAATATCTCTCAGTGATTTCAGCTGTTAGCAGGGAAGCCTCACTGCAGGTGCACACTGGGCAGTCTCTTGCAATAGAGACACTGTCCCAAAGTAGGTCTAATACTTAGACCAGGGGTGGGCAAACTTTTTGGCCTGAGGGCTGTATCTGGTTTCTGAAATTGTATGGAGGGCTGGTTAGGGGAGGCTGTGCCTCCCCAAACAGCCAGGCATGGCCCGGCCCCCACCCCCTATGTGACCTCCCCGCTTTTCGCCCCAACAGCCCCCCAGGGACCCCTGCCCCATCCACCCACCCTGCTCTCAGTCCCCTGACCGCCCCCTGACTCCCCACCCCAACTGCCCCCCACAGCCCGATCCACCCCCACCTCCTTCCTGACTGCCCCCCTCAGAACCCCTGACCCATCCAACCACCCCTTCTTCCTGACCGCTCCCGGACTCCTCTCCCCTAACTGCCCTCCACCACCCCATTCAACCCCCTCTCCTTCCTGGCTGCCCCCCCCCGGGATCCCTGCCCCCATTCAACCCCCGTTCCCTGACCTCCGACCCTTATCCATGTCCCTGACCATCCCCCGAACTTCCCTGCCCTCTATCCAATCCTACCTCCTTGCTCCCTGCCCCCTTACCATGCTGCCTGGAGCACCGGTGACCGGCAGCGCAGCTGCACCAGGACAGGCAGCTGCACCGCACCACGCAGCACAGAGCACCTGGTCAGGCTGGACTCTGCAGCCCCGCCGTCCAGAGCATTGCACCGCACGGCAGCATGGCTGCAGGGAAGGGGGAACAGCCTCCCAGGCCACGAACTCAGGAACCAGGAAGGACAGGCCCGCAGGCTGTAGTTTGCCCACCTCTGACTTAGACCTAGGTATGAGTGATTTCAGTTCTGTAGCAAGTAACACGACTCTCAATTGAGTCTAAATTAACTCTTTTATTATACCATGGAGAGAGGAAGGGTCAAGTGGTATCTAGAACCCTTAAGCAGGGCCCACACCACCAGATACAAATACCTGTCCCCAGCTTCTCTCAACTCATTGGGCTTTGGAACCCATGTCCCCTGCCTAGCGAGTGCTGTTCAGTTGAGGGTGAGTCCCTCTATTGGGGTATGCCGGGTACAGTTCTGCTCCCCTCGGTTCACACAATAAGGATAGCAAAGCTTTATTACTCCTGCCCCAATAACAAGGAGACTGGGAATCCAAAATTTGGGCAAGCAGTCCCATCATCTGAGCACCTAGGGAGGGCGGATGTGTCCATGCAAACGAGATCAGCTTCTGAAGTTTTTTTCCCCCACAGCTCACCACTCGATGTCAGGGGAGAGCTCATCCAGACTCTGCTTAAATATGAAGTGTGTATGGCTACAACTTCTGTTCTAACTCTCAATTATGCTTTTGGACATGCTCCCATACAACTGTATTGTAATAAAATAATCCCAAGGAAACAGCTCCTTTCAAAGAATTTCACTCTAAAAACAGCTGTGAAGTCCAGGGTATTGCTACTTGAAACAGACTTACCAAACTGTGGCATGCTTTCAGATTTGTGGATCTTCAGATGACAAGACTAGCTCTGTTATTGGGAAACATGCCATCTTCTTCATGTTTGAGGCTATAATTTAACTCAGATGAGAGTGTTCTATTCTTTCCCCAAAGAGCTGACCAGATACCAGATTTCCTCACCTACAGCATTTGGTTAACCTGCCTTTCCCCACTCTTTTTATGCCAGAGTGCCTAATACTTCCTGAGATGGTTGTGCTGTTGATAGCAAGCAGAGGGCATCCTCAGCAAGGGCATGATCCAAAGTCCATTGAAGTCAATGGAAAGATTCCCTTTGACTTCCATGGGCTTTGGATCAGACCTCTAGTGACTAAAGTACTGTTTTCAGATTAAATTTGGCGACAAGATAGTTAAAATGCTGGTGACCAACATCTTATTTACTTTAACCTTCAGTTAACATTCAAAGAGTCCAGTTAGACTTGCAGATCCAGGCGTCACCTGTTTTGAGTGTATCCATGTTCTACTCCACTATAGGCAAGGCAGATACATGCTTTTATATGATAACCCACACATTTAAAAATCTTATATCCATATTCATAGATACTAAGGTCAGAAGGGACCATTATGATCATCTAGTCCGACCTCCTGCACAACGCAGGCCACAGAATCTCACCCACCCACTCCTGTGAAAAACCTCACCTATGTCTGAGCTATTGAAGTCCTCAAATCGTGGTTTAAAGACTTCAAGGAGCAGAGACTCCTCCAGCAAGTGATCCGTGCCCCATGCTACAGAGGAAGGCGAAAAACCTCCAGGGCCTCTCCAATCTGCCCTGGAGGAAAATTCCTTCCTGACCCCAAATATGGCAATCAGCTAAACCCTGAGAATATGGGCAAGATTCACCAGCCAGATACCCAGGAAAGAATTTTCTGTAGTAACTCAGATCCCACCCCATCTAACATCCCATCATAGGCCATTGGGCCTATTTATCATGAATATTTAAAGATCAATTAATTACCAAAATCATGTTATCCCATCATACCATCTCCTCCATAAATTTATCAAATTTAATCTTAAAGCCAGATAGGTCTTTTGCCCCCACTACTTGGAAGGCTATTCCAAAACTTCACTCCTCTGATGGTTAGAAATCTTCATCTAATTTCAAGTCTAAACTTCCCAATGACCAGTTTATATCCATTTGTTCTTGGGTCCACGTTGGTACTGAGCTTAAATAATTCCTCTCCTTCTCCGGTATTTATCCCTCTGACATATTTATAGAGAGCAATCATATCTCCCCTCAACCTTCTTTTACTTAGGCTAAACAAGCCAAGCTCCTTGAACCTCCTTTCATAAGACATGTTTTCCATTCCTAGGATCATCCTAATAGCCCTTCTCTGTACCTGTTCCAGCTTGAATTCATCCTTTTTAAACATGAGAGACCAGAACTGCACACAGTATTCCAGGTGAGGTCTCACCAGAGCCTTGTATAACGGTACTAAAACCTCCTTATCTCTACTGGAAATACCTCGCCTGATGCATCCCAAGACCCCATTAGCTTTTTTCATGGCCATATCACATTGGTGGCTCATAGTCATCCTATGATCAACCAATACTCCAAGGTCCTTCTCCTCCTCCGCCGTTACTTCTCATTGATGCGTCCCCAGCTTATAACTAGAATTCTTGTTATTAATCCCTAAAGGCATAACCTTACACTTCTCACTATTAAATTTCATCCTATTACTATTACTCCAGTTTACAAGGTCATCCAGATCCTCCAGTATAATATCCCGATCCTTCTCTGAATTGGCAATACCTCCCAGCTTTGTATCATCTGCAAACTTTATAAGCACACTCCCACTTTTTGTGCTGAGGTCAGTAATAAAAAGATTAACTAAGATTGGTCCCAAAACTGATCCCTGAGGAACTCCACTGGTAACCTCCCTCCAGCCTGACAGTTCACCTTTCAGTAGGACCTGCTGTAGTCTCCCTGTTAACCAATTCTTATCCACCTTTCAATTTTCATATTGATCCCCATCTTTTCCAATTTAACTAATAATTCCCCATGTGGCACGGTATCAAACGCCTTACTGAAATCTAGGTAAATTAGATCCACTGCGTTTCCTTTGTCTAAAAAATCTGTTACTTTCTCAAAGAAGGAGATCAGGTTGGTTTGGCACGATCTACCTTTTGTAAAACCATGTTGTATTTTGTCCCATTTACCACTGATCTCAATGTCCTTAACTACTTTCTCCTTCAAAATTTTCACCAAGACCTTGAATACTACAGATGTCAAACTAACAGGCTTGTCGTTACCCGGATCACTTTTTTTCCCTTTCTTAAAAATAGGAACTATGTTAGCAATTATCCAATCATACAGTACAACCCCTGAGTTTACAGATTCATTAAAAATTCTTGCTAATGGGCTTGCAATTTCAGGTGCCAATCCTTTAATATTCTTGGATGAAGATTATCTGGGCCCCCCGATTTAGTCCCATTAAGCTGTTTGAGTTTCGCTTCTACCTCAGACATGGTAATATCTACCTCCATATCCTCATTCCCATTTGTCATGCTACCATTATCCCTAAGATCCTCTTGAGCCTTATTAAAGACAGAGGCAAAGTATTTGTTTAGATATTGGGCCATGCCTAGATTATCCTTGACCTCCACTCCATCCTCAGTGTTTAGCGGTCCCACTTCATCTTTCTTTGTTTTCTTCTTATTTATATGGCTATAGAACCTTTTACTATTGGTTTTAATTCCCTTTGCAAGGTCCAACTCTACTTGACTTTTAGCCTGTCTCACTTTATCCCTACATGTTCTGACCTCAATAAGGTAGCTTTCCTTGCTGATCCCTCCCATCTTCCACTCCCTGTATGCTTTCTGCTTTTTCTTAATCACCTCTCTGAGATGCTTGCTCATCCAGCTTGCTCTACAACTCCTTCCTATGAATTTTTTCCCCTTTCTTGGGATGCAGGCTTCTGATAGCTTCTGCAGCTTTGATTTAAAGTAATCCCAGGCCTCCTCTGCCTTTAGATCCATACAGTCTTCAGTCCAATCCACTTCCCTAACTAATTTCCTTAATTTTTGAAAGTTAGCCCTTTTGAATTCAAAAACCCTAGTTGCAGATTTATTTTTGTTAATCCTTCCATTCAGTTTGAACTGAATTAGCTCATGATCACTTGAACTAAGATTGTCCCCTACAACCATTTCTTCTATGAGGTCCTCACTACTCACCAAAACCAAATCTAAAATGGCATCCCCTCTAGTCGGTTCAGCAACTACTTGATGAAGGAATCCATCAGCTATCGCATCTAGGAAAATCTGAGCCCTATTATTATTACTAGCACTCTTCCTCCAGTCTAGATCTGGGAAGTTAAAGTCTCCCATGAGCACGCAGTTTCCATTAGTATTTACTTCATTAAAAATATTAAAGAGGGCTCTATCCATATCCAAATTAGATCCCGGCGGTCTATAGCCCACCCCAAGCGCTATCCCGGGGAGGCTCTAATAGTTTTCTTCCCCAATGTAATTTTTGCCCAGATGGACTCTGTCTTATCCATTCCATCGCTTCTTATTTTTTTACATTCTACCTCATCATTGATACACAATGCTACTCCACCACCTTTACCTTTATTTCGGTCTTTCCTAAACAGCACATACCCTTCAATACCTGTAGTCCAGTCATGACTACTATGCCATCATGTTTCTGTTATCCCTATAATATCTGGTTTCACTTCCTGCACCAGTAGCTCTAGTTCCTCCATTTTGTTACCTAGGCTCCTCGCATTGGTGTACAAACATCTTAATTTTTGCTGTTTGGCCTCGCTCACATTCTGTACCCTATTAGGCACGGTCCTTCTACATCCAGTATAATGTATTAGACTGGTATCCACACTGCCCTTCCTCCTTTTTTGCATTCTCCTACCCAGGACTGTATCTTTTCTTACTTCGTTTTCTTCCCTCTCAATGCTAAAATATGGCGTGGAGATTACCTGGACATCTCCCAACTATCTCCCCCAAATTCCTAGTTTAAAGCTCCCTTAATCAGTTGTGCCAGCCTCCATCTTAGAAGTCTATTTCCTTCCCTACTCAGATGAAGTCCATCCCGAGAGAACTGTCCTCTGTCTATGAATGCCTCCCAGTGGCCATATATCCCAAAGCCCTCCTTATAGCACTACTGCCTAAGCCATCTGTTGATAGTCATAACCTTGTCACACCTTTGTTGCCCTTCTCTAGGAACAGGCAGAATCCCACTAAAGATCACCTGAGCCTCGATTTCCTTAAGCGTCTTCCCCAGCCTAGCATAGTCTCCCTTAATACGTTCCAGCGAGAATCTAGCCGTATCATTTGTTCCCACATGAAGGATAATTAGGGGATTCTTTCCTGCTCCCTTTAGGATCCTTTTCAACCTCAGGTCTACATCCCGTATCTTAGCACCTGGAAGACAGCACATCCTTCTATTCTCTGGATCAGCTCTGGTTACAGGCCCATCTATTCTTCTCAGTAAAGAGTCCTCGATCACATAGACCTGCCTTTTCCTGGTGACGGTGCTATTCTCCAGCCTATCCCCTGTTCCCTCTGGCTGCAAGTACTTTCCATTCCTATTCTCCCTTGTAATCCGCATCAACCCATCCTGTATCCTCCTGGGGCTCATATTTGGTGTAGTCTCCATTGACTCTTCCCCTTTTCCTATAGGACTAGCCACTCTTCTCTTCTTCCTTGCCCTTCCACCTTCAGTGACTACCTGCTGAGCCCCTTCTTTATTTTCCAACTCTGCAAACCTGTTCTTGAGCTCTATTTCTCCTTTACTAGCCCGTCTTTTCCTCTGCCTGGTTCTTTTAGTCACATGCTTCCACTGACCACTTTCCTCACCCAGTCTCCCTTCAGAATTCCTCAGTCCTGCTTCCATCTGCAAGTCTGAGCTTTCCCCGTCAGATACCTCATGTCTTTGCTCCATAATCTGCTCGAACCCCTTTCTAAACTCAACCAGATTTTCCACCTGCATCTCCAAACCTCAGATTTTTTCCTCCATCAGCTCTATCAGACAGCATTTCATGCAGACAAAACTTATACCAGGTACCCCCTCCAGGATCATGTACATACCGCAGCTTCCACATCTAGTCATCTTCATTGTGTCTTCCACTACATGAGTCACTCCCACTGCTGCCTCTGTATCTGTCATAGCCTTCCCACCTAAATCCTGTTAATCTGGGAAACACAAACCACACCAAAACACCACCACCCACAGCAAAACCAAACCCCAAACAAGTACCACAATACAAACTCCCCTTACAAACTCCCACTGAAACTCCCTGTTTACAGCTCTGTTTGTTAGCTCCTGTGCCCCTACAGGATCCCAAAGCCTTTCACAAACTACACACATGCAGCCATCTCTGGGATGGAGGATGGCAGCCAACTGGTGCACAGCCTGCTGCAGAATAATGTGAAAAGTCTGGCTCTTCCAAGAAGTACTGTAGAAACTTTAATGTCTATACAGAGCCAGCATCTAGCTTATTTATCTGTCTTAGGGTTTTATTTTGTCATCCATCACTGTAGTATCTGAGTGCCTTCCATTTAATAGAAAAGCAAAATCCCGAGCAGACTTCATGGAGTCCCTGTCTCTTCTGTCTTCTGGGAGGGTATAAACTCTGCTTTGAGTAGGTTTTATTTGGTTGGATTGTATTAATTTCCTCTTTTTTTAGTAAGTGTTTAGGTGGAAGGTTGGGGGCGGGAAGTGACTTTAGTTGTTAAGGTTTCATCTGAAAGAGACACAATAATATACTGCAGATAAGTCATTTATCTTTTTTGAAAGGATGAGGATCTGAATTGACCCTGCCCCGCTTTCAACTATGGCACCAGGAAGTTAAAGTAGTTCAAACCTGATGCTTAGATCACTAAGCCATCCCTTATTAGTTGCTTTGGTTCAGTTTGTTTTGATTTTGGGGAATACCATTTGACTAGGGTTATACACATAAATTATATTGGACGTTGAAGCTAGACAAATTCAGACTGGAAACAAGGTGTACATTTTTGACAGTGAGGGTAATTAACCACTGATGGAACAATTTACCACAGGTCGGGGTGGATTCTCCATCACTGACAATTTTAAAATCAAGATTGGATGTTTTTCTAAAAGATCTGCTGTAGGAATTATTTTGGGGAATTTCTATGGTCTCTGTTATAGAGGAGGTCAGACAAAATGATTACAATGGTCCCTTTTGGCCTTGGAATCTATGAATATTATGTATAAAAACAGGAAAACAAAAAGCAACTCTGCTGTATTTCTTGTCTCTCTTAGGGTAAAGCTTACACAGTTCATACATACCACATGGAAGACTCCTGCCGCCTTGACAGGTATAAATCCAGCAACAGGTACACAGTGATCAGCGTGGCCATTACAAAAGCAGCTTCCCTTTACAATAAGATCGTAGATTGCATAGTGTATGAAATGCTGAGGCTTTGCATTCAGGTCATTGCCGTGACAGGGACAGGCCTGTCGCTTAAGCAGCTGCACTCGAAGATTGGTGATCTTCAGTTGTGCTTGAGCTTCAGCGCTGTACGGATCCTCAGCCGAATACGGTGGTGACAGTGCTCGGTATATAACCTGAACAAAGAAAAGCAGAGACAAATAAATAAAGAAGAACTGGGGATGTGAACTGGAATCTTTTGAAAGGTTTGCAGTGTGTTGTCTGCAAACTGAACTCTCTGAAAAGTTTGCCTCTGGTTTGATTTACAGGACTGTCTGTGACATCTGGAATTCATATGACAGTAAGATGCGATGAGATTTTTAGAGCTTGATCACACCTGGGGAAGGGTTGCCCTCTGTTATGTTATGGAACAGCTGTCCCCCATGGTGCATGAAGGAAAGTAATGAGTTGAGTAATGAGATTCCCAGTGTGCTCTGTCCTGTCTACAAGGTAGTGGAGTAGCAAAGTAAGTTTTATCCAGAGGAGAAGCATTTTTGTTCATCTTTTTAAAAAGGTAGAGCCTGATCCTAAGTGTTTCAGAATAGCAGCCGTGTTAGTCTGTATTTGCAAAAAGAAAAGGAGTACTTGTGGCACCTTAGAGACTAACAAATTTATTAGAGCATAAGCTTTCGTGAGCTACAGCTCACTTCATCGGATGCATTTGGTGGAAAAAACAGAGGAGAAACACTTAGGGTATGTCTACACTGCAATTAAAAATCCACAGCTGGCCTGTACCAGCTGACTTGGGTTCGCGGGGCTCAGGCTAAGGGGCTATTTAACTGAGTTGTACCTATTCAGACTTGGGCTGCAGCCCAGGCATTGGGACCCCACAAGGGGTAGGGTCCCAGAACTTGAGCTCCAGTCTGAGCCCAAACAACTATATTGCAATTAAACAACCCCATGAATCCAAGCCCCACGAGCCTGAGTCAGCTAACACTGGCCAGCTGCTGGTGTTTAATTGTAGTATAGACAAACCCTTAGGGTGAAATCCTGGCCTCATTGAAGTAAATGGGAATTTTTCCATTGGCTTCAGTGGGGCCAGGATTTCACCCTTACTACTTGGCATAGTACTTTACCATGAAGAGTATTGAAGTCAATGGACTTACTCACAACAGTAAGCACTACTTGAAGTAACGAGCATTGGATGTAAAAAGGATGTAAAAAGCTTCTGTGCATTTGTTTATTAACTCCCACTCCCAAAACTGGGTGAATTTTTTGGCAAATAAAGCAGATTTCCAAATATTTGGCTCATGTCTGACCCATAGTGCTTCCTAGTGTGAAAGTGATTATGTGTGGTGAGTAATGACAGCAAGAAGATAACCCAGAGGACTGAGATAAGAAAGAAAAATTGGGGGCCTTTTAGGTTTAAGCAAATACCATTTAGACTTTATTTTAACTTCAACAGGACTGAACAGGCAAAAATTGGTTTAACTGGAGAGCACTAGATAAAAATAACTAGTTTTCTTTAAGAGGTTTATTTGGAACTTGTTAATGTAGTTGTCTATACAGTGTGATACCAGAAACAGCAAGCATGCAAGGTATTTAATCTATTAATTGATTATTATTGGTATGATGTCACACTTTATATTAAGGGTACATTTCTAAATCGCTTATAACGAGATAATGAATAATATTTTAAAAATAATATTTGAATGAATCGTTTATCAATGATTTATGATTTATGAAATGTTTATAAAACATCTAAAACCCTTTTTACTGATATGTTTATAACCATCTATAACACATACTAGCCCTATATGTATCGTGCTTATAAGATATTAGTCGTTTATGAACCATTCATAAATGTACACATGTACCCTTAATATAAAGTGTGATCATGAACACTGTCGTTAGTGTAGTGTTGACTATATGCTCAGCACTCAACAAGATGTAATGTGAGATAGAACCTGACCCAGGGACCTTACAATCACAGATCCTGATCTTGCTATTGATAGCACCTATGTACGTGGACTAATCTGCTTGGATGGACCCCCACTGAAATCAGTGGAGCTCCATGTGTATGTAGCAATTAGCCTTCATACCACCAGCTGCAGGCCTAACCTAGACAGACAGAGAAGTCACATACGGGTAAACCCAGAGGAGGGAGAAGCTTGTTGTTCTTTAATATTATTATTAGCTTTCAATGTACAGTACGATCTTGATTCTCTGAAGGTCTCAGGCAAGAAGGCCTTAGAGTTAACCACAGAGCTGGGCATCAAGAAAGTTGGGTTCAATTCCCAGCCATGCCACAAATTTCCTGTGTGACTTTTGTGAAATAAGCACAGTTCTCTAACCCTCAGCTTCCCCAGCTGTAAAATGGGGTTCATAAAACATACTCCGCCTACCTCACAGGTGGTGTTTAAATGCATGAATGTTTATAAAGCAATTTTAGATTCCTGTCTGGAGTGGGCTGTAAACACGAAGTATGTTATTACCCAGAAGTGGGGGAGTACAGGGGGAGGAAGCTGGAGAAGAGGCAGAATACAAGATGCATGAGAGGAGCAATCTAGCTGAAGCACTTTAGGTGTGCCAGATGCTAAATTGTTCTCCCCACAGTCCTTGGCACTTTGCCTCTTACTTAGTCCCCTGTCTCTTTTTCCTGGGCTCCATCCTTGATGGATAATTGGAGAATCAGCTAACAAGCTATATAGATAATCCATGCCTTTTTTAAAAAAACAACCCTACTGTTATTGAAGGACATTGTTGTTTCAGCTAACCAGGGTTTCACTTTTCATTTAAAAGAATGACTTTATGCAGAAAATAATAATATTGGCTCCTAGTGCTGCCAACTCACCAGACTGCTGGCTTTGCTTCTCCTGGCTCTCTCATCTCTAGACTCTGCCTAGGCTCCCTTCCTGGCCATGACCTGGCATTTTTCCAGAACTGCCAAATTCCAGCCAGAGGAAGCCTTGTCAGGGGATGGAAGGAGATTTAGAGCTCTTTACTATTCTGAGTTGAATGGCAGCAGTGTGCTTTGTTCGCCTTGTCAGCATGCCAAATGTGGCAGCAATCAGTGTGCTGGTGACAGCAGTGATTTGGACATCCCGGTACCTGATGTTGGACATTAGAAAGTGCATAACACCGCAGCTCCAGGCTTTGACAAATGCAAAGCGAACAATGGTGCATGTGCTGCTTCTGCGTCCAATTTGTGCTAAGTTGCACCCATCATCCTATTGGCAGCTTTAAAGGTAGTCAAGCACCTAATTCCCTTTACCTAACAGACCATAAGAAAGGGACTGGTTTAGGGTGGGAGAGGCAGTGGGAGGACAGGTTGGTCGGTGAGTTGTGTTCACCATGAGTAAAAGTGTTGAGCCTGGGATGAGGGACATAAATAATTAGTTACGCGCTTCAAAAGGCCTTTGTCTCTCTTTCAGTAAGACCCCACCTCTTTTATACTTCTCCAGAAGAAAAAACTAAATCAGGCAGGTACAAACACAAACCCAAACACATCCCAATGTCAGGACCTGCACACATCCCCAGGATTTATTATTTACCCAAATCTAAAACTGTATAATTTTGATCACAATAGCATTTTAGGGGCTTCATGAACATGAGATGCCTTCAGATATGGAAAGAAAATTGGCTGGAAAACGTCCAGGTTCTAGACATTCATTTCCTTTTAGCTGAGGTGATGGAAAAAGCAGGCTGAGAATTTTCAGTAAAAATTAACACTGAGTTCCTCATGATTAAAGACCAACATAAACAGCTTCTGAAAGTCTTTTCTGGTTCAGATCAGAGTAGTGAGGGAAATATGAATTCATCCTAGACGTAGCTATAGCCATGGTTCTTTATTATTATTTTATTATTATTTTTATTATTTTATTATTTATTTTCAATTATTCTTGCCTGTCAAGCCCATTTGAAACCAAGCATGTGGTCAATATTTACAACTGTAGTACTGACAATTAAAAGGGAAAAAACCTCTCATTATTAGGTGAAATCTTGACTCAACTGAGGTCAATAGGAGTTTTATCATTGACTTCAGAGAAGCCAGTATTTCATCCTGGTTCTTAAAAGGTTACAATCATTTCTTTTTATGATTGCCTGAATATAGTGATGTCAAACATGATCTGCTATCTGTAATTCCCAGTAGACTTTAAGGACCAGATTCATCAATATACTCTGGCTGCTTTGTGCTGCTTCAGTGATGCAAAACAGCCATAAACGCAGCTTAACTGGCCAGTTACACCAGGTTTATTGCTGCTTTTCATCATTGGAGCAGTGCAGACCAGTTGGTGCATACTAGTGAATCTGGCCTTAAAATCATTAACTTAATAAACACCCCCCCCCCACTACTAGGTTCATTGTAATAAAATGCAAGTTCTCACTAACACAAAATAAAGCCCAAATTCCCATATAAACAGTAATCCTCCTCTCTGTGCTAGCCAATCAAGCTGGAACCTCCAGATGCAGTATATTAAGAACAAGAATGCACTTCCTGGCTGGATTTTTCTGTTCAATTGTCAAGCTCGTTGACTTATTCCATCACCTCTCAGCAATAACTCTAGCGTATCCCTTGGTTCACTCCATCCTGTCTCATTAATAACTAATTGTAGTAACACTTTCAGGGCTAGCTGCTCCAATGTCTCCTTCCTTATCTTTCTGTGTGCACCCCCTCAGGTCTTAGGGCTCGGACCTTTACCACTTCTGGGATGGAATCATATGATTCTCCAACTCGCAAAATGGGCCCTGTATTCGGAGGATTGACTGTGCTTACCCTGCAGGTCTGATTGGGTCTGGCACCTGAGGTTCTTCCCTTCAAGAGTTTGTGACCAAAAGTGAGTATAGCAACCACATAGCCTTCTTAAACCAAAGTCTTGTTTAATTTCAACAGTACAAACAAAGCATTTAGATAAAAGTATTTTAAAACAACAATCTACAAGCAGGTCTATCTTACCTATATTGCTTCCCATGCCTCATGATAGCCTAGGCAGACCTAACTTCTTCAGATGCCCCAGCAATGCCCATATAGACAGACTTACAGCTCCTCAACAACAGCAACTCTAGAGAGGGAGTCCCTTTAAAACCCACTAGGGATCCTTTGTTCTTGTGAGTTTCCAGGCTTTTGTGCTTCTTGTCTGAACCAGTTTTGTAGGTTCCACAAGAGGTCAAGCCAGACTCCTCAAAGTCAATGGTTCTGCCATTATCTTGTAACAACCCTCAAGTGTTTACTGTGGGTGGCTTACTATGAACAATTGTTTCCACTTTTTGCTTGTTTTCCCAACACCCTGTTGAGTTAACCCAATATAGTAATACAGTACCGCAATCACCAGGTCAACATACAGTATTAATAAATCAAAACTGTGCAGCTCCACACCAATCTTGCTATTCTTAGCTGATTTACTCAGGAGAATTTCAGCATTTGATTAAGGTGACACCACTAGTTCCAGACATGGGAGAGGAACAACAAATTCCCTACACCCACTATGCAAGTCTCTTATTGCAGGAGTTGTGTTTAATCACCCTTCCATCTCAAAATATACTAGAATGGGTTCCGCCCAAGAGCATTCATGCAATGATGGCTATTGTGTGATTAAAAGGGAAATTATGTGATAGAGTAAAGGGGCACAGCCACAGAAGACCATTCTGTGGAAGCTAGACATTGGCATTCTTACATCAAATAGTCCCTTATTCTGAGGACTGTCCCATTGATTTCAGTGAAACTTACTCATGGGGTGAGGTAATACTCAGTTCTGAATAAGGGTGGCCTTGGTATTCAAGACTCCCTTCAAAATGCTTATTCAGTGAAGCCCACAAGATGGGATCTTATAATTTAAAACAATGATAAAAAACCCCAAACCACTATTAAGCCATGCCCACCACTGTATTTCCCAATGCATCCCATCTTTGCGTGTCTGTCTTTCAGGCTCTGATTCAGTAAATACTAAATACCGGTATAGTGTTCATTACTGTGAAGATAATGGGACTATTCATGTTTGAAAGCACTATACCTCATAGATAGTATTTGCAGGATTGGATCCTTACACTGTTTGCTGTTCAGAGCAGGGACTTCCTTAATGTTTGTGTTTTGTGCAGCACCTAACACATAATACATAAACAATAAAGAGACTCCCCAAAATATAACCTACCATAAAGACATTTCCATTCACAGTGTTGCCAAAGCTCATGATTGCATCGCAAGTTTTGTGACATTAGGTATTTTCCTTTCAGCTCCGAGTTGTGACAATCTCAACTTTCTTTTTTAAAAAGTAAGTTTCCAGCCCTCATGTTTGCAAATGTGACCTGAATACCCCTTAAAGGCTCAAAAACCAGAAGGCCCCAAGCATACTATTTTTAAAAAAATCTCTTGATTTTTAAACCAATCTTATGAATTTTGATGCCTGACCCAGGATTTTTGAACAGCTGGGGTCGGCAATACTGCATTCACCATGTCTGTAAGTCTGTCTATCTGAGCCCCCAAACAAGAACTGCAACTATTAAAATTGAATTCATTGGGTAACCCTCAACCATAAACCCAGGGGCATGGATTCACCAGGATCATGAGTACAGGCATGCACAGTCTTTCCTGCCTGCATGTTACTCCTGTTGTGGGGCCTGATTTTGAACTCCCTCCAGTGTAAATCTGGAGCATTTCCATGGAAATCAATGAATCTTGTGCATCTGTCAGTTCAACATCTGTGTTTTCTTTGTATAAGACATACATTCCTTCCACATCACATGAAATTCTTCTGTTGGATCATTAGTCTTATAAATGAGATATAAAGCAATGTCGATACAGCAGTCTTTTAAAATTGAGACAAGAGATTTTCCATCTTCTTGGAAGCAACCTCTACATACAGTCAAAACCTGTTTTTAAAAAGACCTCATGGCAGAGTTGGTCAGAAAATGCCCTCCTCTCCATGGGAGTATTTTATTGAAAGTGAAAAAAATATTAAAGTTTCAGCAAAAAATTGAAAACCAAAATATTTCATCCACAACCTGAAATATTTCAATTTGGAAATGTTGCTGAGGTGCCTCATGAGAGTTGTAGTTCTGGTGCCTCCCATTCTCCCATGCTCCCATTTTCCTCTATAGGCCAGGCTCCCAGGTTGGATTACATCTCCCAGGATGCACTCTCTTAGTGAGGGGAGGTTGTGCATCAGAGTAGGTGAAGTCCAGCTGGGGAGCCAAGCCCACAGAGGAAACTGGGAGCACCAGGAACATGAACTACAACTCCCATAGTGCACCACAGCAGCATTTCAGACTCCATTTCAGACATTATTTGGGGGGGGGGGGGAGTGGACAAAAAAATTAAAATTTTCCACAGAAAGCAGATACTTTTTGTGATTACTTTAGTTTAGTTGGAAACCCAATTTTTCATTGGAAAAGAAGTTTCAATGGAAATTTTTCAATCAGCTGTTTTGTAGTCCAATGCACTTGCAAAAGAAAAAAAAAGTAGCAAATATCATATAGATTTAGGCTCACTGTGCCTTTAAGAAAAAACCCTACTGTGCATGTTTCTTCTGTCTCCTATGTGTAAGGGGACTATTGGCCTGCTACTAAAACTTAGTGGGGGGGTTTTGGTTGGCCAGCTCCCAGTACCAAAAGAAAGGGGAAGGGTTGGTGGGAAATCTGGACCCGTAGACTGACAGTTCCCAGGGGCAATGGGGAGAGGCCAACGCTTCAGATCAGCCTGATTTACAGGGCAGGCAGGTTATGAAGGAGTCAGGAGGCAAGGAGGGCCCCATCCTCCATGTAAGCTGAAACTGCCTGGGCCAGAGTGGGGCTGAGCTAAGGAGAAAGCAGTGTTGCCAACTCCACATAGCAGGAAGTCACCAGACAAACGCTGAAAAGTCGCTAGATGTAGCTGTTTAAGCATTCAAAAGGAGTCAAAAATGTCTCTAAACAAAATTTCCACAGAATTGTATCTATGTGTATGCACCCAGGCAAGTATAGTCACAAAATCATTCACAAGCAGCTCAACAGTGTTAATAAAATCCATTCCACTCTCTTCTTACTACATTCTTTTGCACATCAAGTCAATGTTATTATGTCTTAACTGAGCATGTCTTCGGAAGGAATTGCATTCCAGGGCTTCTTGGGCTGAGATCACCATAATCTGCAGGCGAGGAAAAGAAGGTTGTGGAGGCTAACTAGATATTTTGCTAAAGCCAGGAACACTTTGGAGAGAGCAGCACATTAGCCAGGGCTTGTTTTTACCCAAATGTGTTCTTTCTCGCTGCTCTGTAGGAGGTAGCGCACCCTGTGACGCAGGGAAAGATGGTTAATGAAGTAGGAAGGGAAGGCAAGGTGGAAAGGCAGGTTAGCTGGTGAGGAGAGACGCACGGATGAAAGGTGGGGTGGGATGGGATGAGACATGGCCATGTGTCCAATGGGGCGGGCGGTACCGTGCCTCCAGAGATAAAGCCCTTACTACAGGATCAAAGGTGGAGCTAGCTTGATTTCGGCTCCCCTTTACTCCTTCCCCAGGCTTGGCCAGGGTTAGCTGCCCAATTGTTTTCAGAAATCAAACCCTGGAAGCGGGGGGATGGGGAAGGGGTCTGGCTAGTGGATTTTTGTTTTTAAAGCTACTTTCTTGGCTCCCTGCAGCGCCGAGCTCAGGTCAGGTGAATGCCCTCTTCCCCCTGGCTCTGACTCTTCCTTTCACTAACCTGTTGGCTCAAATCCAGGCTGGCAAGAAAGGGAGGCTCAGCTGAAATTAACCAACCGCAGCTGTACTGGGCTGCAGTTTACAAAGAATGCGGGGGACCCTGGGCAGAGAGCCCAGCACAGGGAGTTGCCCCAGCCAAGAGGCCTTGCAGACCAGACTTGGCAGCGGGGGAGGGGAATCGTAACCCCAGTGGGGGGTAGGGACGTGACACTGGGAAGTAGGGTCCTGCTACGTAGAGTCTGAAGGCATCTAGCCACCCCCAGATAAAGAGACTGATCCACGGCACCCCTGCAGCACAGCCGGGGCCTGGGAAGGGAAGGGACGTGTGAGGAACAGGCTGTGAACTGCCCGTACATTCCAGAGACAGCTGTTTGTGACGTCCCTGTACCACAGAGCAGCATTATGTGTTTTCCTTTAACCTATCCCATTTTTTTCCTTATTTTTAAAAACTGATTGCTGTTTAATAAATTTTATTTGTTTGAACTATATGCAATCATCAGGGTGGCGAGTTATATGGGCCTGTTGTGCCTGGACTCCAGCAATATTCAGGGCACGGGGGCCCAGCTCCACCAATGTTTGGGGTTGGGTCTCTCCCCCAGCCCCACCTGCCACCCCCGCCCACTTCCCCCAAGTGTCCCTCAGCCCCCACTTGCTGCCCCTGCGCACCTCCCCCTGGCACCTGAGCATCCCTGCCTCTCCCCTGCGGCTCGGGACTGCCTCCACTCTGCTGGCTGGCTCCCAGCATCGACTGCCTATTGCCCCCCATCCACCTGCCCCTGCCCCTGCCCTTCTGCCTCAGGCCATTCCCTTTTCTGGCAGGACCCTCCACCAGCACAGTGGGGCCCCCTGCCCACAGTCACTGCTGGGCAAGGGGCAGGCCCATCCCCACCCCCAGTGAGGCTATAGTGAGGGGCAGCAGCTGGGGAGAAGGCACACATGGGATGGCAGCCTCCCTCCCCCAGCACCCACCACTGGGGAGGTGAGGGGGCTTCCTGGGCCTGAGAGGGGCCCTAGAAGCACATGCAGTGACAGTGGTGCGAGGTGAGTGTGCTGCCAGGGGGATACAGGGTGGTCCCTCCCCTGGAGCTCGCTGCTGCCGGTGGGGAGAGAGCTGGGGGGAGTCCTCCTCTCTGAACCCAGCCCCGGGGCAGCCTGCCTGCACCCCAAACTCCTCATCCCTAGCCCTGCCCCACCACAGAGCCCTCACCCTAACCCTCTGCCCTAGCCCTGAGCTCCTCCCATACCCCAAACCCCTCATTCCCAGCCCCAGCCAGAGCCCTCATCCCCCTGCACCCTAACCCTCATCCCCAGCCCCACCTCACAGCCCTCATCCCTGCACCCCAACCCTCTGCCAGAGCCCCTCCCACACCCCAAATCCCTCATCACCAGCCTCACCCCAGAGCCCTTACATTTTTACATTATTTTAAAATATATATATATATATATATATATATGCTTACAAGGCAGTCTGTGGGAGCAGGACTTGGACCAGAACATAACCTCAATGGGTTATACAAACCAGCTGCCCCTGGTAATCATCAGGGGGTTAGGGAAGCATCCAGAGCGGAGAGAGCACCCTGGAGTGGGGACACTCTGGCCCATGTCCTAAGTGACCACGACAAGACTGGGGGTTGAACCCACAAGGAATCCTGGGCCCAGCCTTATCGGGGTTATGAGGACTCTGCCACACAGGAGAGTGGCAGGGGAATCCTTTAAGTCAGGCAGGCTTCTGGGTAAAGGGAATGAGAGCGAGGACTCGGATCCTTTCACTAGCCAATTCCACCAAAGTAGTGTATAAGCCAGAAAAGTTCCCCACAATAACGGGACCAATCCCCCACTTACATATGCAGCAGAGCAGACCTTTCCCTCACACCCTTGAATGGGTGACACTTGAGCTAATGATTATTTCATCTTTTTCATGGACAAAGAGCCTTATCTACTTGCAGTTCCACAAATGTGACAACACAGCCCAACATATAAATAAAACAATGTCTGAGAATGTGCTGCATTCAAGTAACCAGCCTGTACCATAATAATCTCCATTTATATAAGTACATAAAAGTCTTTTTGCAAGCACCCAAGTATGTTTACACTTGTGAAGCAATAACAGGGCAGCTTTTTTGTAGTTGGAAGGAAAATGGCACTGAGAACACAACAAATAGGCTCTGAAGTCAAAGCTGTTTGAGGAAATCAACAAAAACAACAAAAGATTTGCTGGAATGTCGGGTGGGTGGAGCAGGGCACGCCCCCACGCCCCAACACTGCTCCCCACAGGAGTGCCAGGCGGGCAGGCGAAATGGAGCGAGCCAAACAACCTTATAACGGAACATTGTATGACTTTAAACGAGTACGTTCTCAAATTGATCAGCTACCTAATAACGAAACAATGTTAACTGGGATGACTAAGTGAGGAGTTACTGTACAGCTAGCAAGATTTTCCAGATGAATCATAGATGTGTTTAGGTCACCAGAGCGTCCATTAACCTGACCTTCTGGGGCCTGATTCTTTCCTGGCAGGATACCAGGGACTGCCATCCAAACCAACATGAGGAATTCATACTACAGTGGGAAAATGGGGGCCCTGAGGTTTTGGATGCACATGCTCTATCTCGGGATTCATCACTTTAAAGAGACCGGCATGCTCCCTCAGGACCCTTCCTCTTCACAACTTCTCCTGTACATGTAGACTCAGCGGAGAGAGACTGCACACGCACATATCAGTGTATTTCATATAAATGGGGAGAAGCATGCTGCAACATCCAAAAGGATGCAGGCCAGGGCCAGCATTGTGTAATCTCATCTGTACCAAAATGTAAACAAAGATCATGCTGAAAATTTAAATATAAACACTTTGTTCTACTAAAGATCTTCCCAATCGGATCCTTGGCATTTGGTTTGGTTGAATGCTGAGCCCATTTAGTTTTCATTCTTGTTTTATTGCCTTTTATGTATCTTATATGAACACAGGAAAAAACTGCAATAGAAAAAGTATGTAAGATTTTCTATTTTCTCAGAAGGGAGAGAGAAGCGATGTCTACACAACAGAGCCTATGATGGCATAGACTTCCAGGGTAGATGCAGCATATGGAGGCACAAGTTTTTCCTCCAGTGTACAAACACCACCTGGCCAAATGACATTAGCTATGCAGAGAGAAGCACTCTTTTGCAGGCACAGCTGCATTTAAACTAGGGGATTGTCGGGATAGCTGAGTCACTAAGGGTGGTAATTTTTTCACACCCCTGGCTGACTTTGCTATGCCAGTATAAATTTTAAGTGTAGACCAGGCCTGAGAGAAGAATAAGAAACATACACCAAAAAATAAGAGGAAATATAATATACAGTAAATTAACAAAAATTGTCAAGTTTACATTAGAGGAATCTATCGTTTTTGTTGGTACCCTGGCATTAGGAATAAATATACCTAACCTGGCCATGGTTTTGGGCTGCATTTAATCACCATGTTGTTGTGACATCTCTAGTTTAGTTAAAGTCTATGTACATGTGAAGCAATAACGGCTGAGGGGAAGATTTTCAAAGCAAAGAAAGGGCATTAGGCACCCAACTCCCACTGATTTTCAGTGGGTACTTGACACATAACTCCCTTTCAGGCCTTGAAAAATCTCCCCCTAAATCCCTGAGCCCTGCACATAGCCCCAGTAAGTAACTACGTCAGCCATGTGCTAAGGAATTCTGCAGGGGACAGGGGAAGAAGGAATCCTTACCCCCAGGCCACAGGATCTGCAGCTGTGTGAACAGGACCAGCCTATGTCTGTGCATTGCCATAATCTTGGGTTTGTGAATGCACAGACCTGTAAAGATAAGGCTAAATTTGACCCAGCTTGCAGTTCAGTGCAAATACTTTGCACACAAGCCTGTCCTCCTGGCCTGCCCCCAGACTCCTCTGTAGTGAATGGGTGTGCAGACCCCTGCATGCACCCCCACATCCTCCCACTCCCTGCTTAATAGTACTGGTGCAGCTCGGCTGCGATCCAAGGCCCCAATACAAAGGGGCAGGCTTTGCCCTATGTATGATTATTATTTCTATTCAAGACTTTTTTTTGTAGTTTAGATGATCCCAACAACATTGCTCAATAAAAATACAGGTTTACAGCATGGTCTGGTCGACTCTAGGATTTTTTGCCATACATTTCCCACTGCTGCTTCTGCGAACGGTTGCTAGGATGAGCCCATACATACGGCACCCGCAGCCACCAGCATGTTAATTACCATGGTGGATTGGCCTACTCTGAGTGAGGTCAAATAAAATGGGGCTTACAGTGTCATTGCCCCGCTGAAGCCCTTTTTACACTAGTGTTCCCACCAATGGCACTAGCACCAGTGATGGCAATGATGGGAAATTTATAGCAAAAATGCCTATACACCAGCATAGATGATATCCCAGTGTGCCCCAGCAAGCAAGTTTTTGAGTATTTTCATGTAATTCACAGTAATATATGGTAATTCATGGTTTTCTTCTTCCTCTGGGTTTGTCCTGATGCTAATCCCATAAACACCTGATCCTAGTCTTCTTGGGCTTCACAAGTGTATCAAAATGCACTGGCCAAGGACTTCATCTGAAGCTGTGAGTGTTCAGCTCCTCTGAAAATCAGGTTCCCAGTGCTCTGCACCCTAAAGACTATCTCCTCTGCTGCTGCCCCACAGATACCACCCTCCCCCCATCCCAGAGCTCCTCTTACAATATCGCAGGTTTCCCCATAGCAATAGCCCAGAGTGGCAACTGCTTTTAACCTTTACTTTTTCTTATTTGAAAAAGCTTAAACAGGAGATTTTATTGGACCAATTAAACTCTTATTATAAAAAGAGATGTAAAAGTTAAAAGTAATCACCTCCCTGGGTGAGCGTGATGGAAAATCTCCCATCTGGTAATTAAGGTGATTTGTAGAAATAGTAATTGTTTTGGTGCAACCTGTGTGCCCATGGGGACTTTACATAATGTGAGCCTGCAGCAGTGGCTGCTTTCAACTTTCATCAAAGAAATTAGATTTCAAGGGGGGAAAAAGCCTGATCAAGCTTTTTAAATAGAAAGTAAAATGTAAGCTTAGCCACCATGGTGAGGGAACGCTGTGGAAACGCATCCCAGCCAGGCAGTCTCACTTCAAAGGGGTTCCTGCCCCCTCTACTGCACCCCTCCCCAAATTAAAATGCAAGTTTGGCCTCACATCTGTGCTTCTTGTTTAGTTCTTGTATAGATGCAAAATAGCCTCACAGGTGAGATTGTTTCCATGTTCCTCTCTCTGCACCTGGCTGTTAGCGGTAATTACGACCATAGACCTACCAGCACATTAACAAAAGACAAAAGTGAAACTATACAGTTGTAAATAAGAGGTGGGAAATCTCTGGGTTATCAAGAATTGAGACTTAGAGTCACAGAGATTAAAGCCAGAAGGGACCATCAGATCATCTAGTCTGACCTCCTGTATCTCACAGGTCACCAGCATCACCCAGCACTCACACACTAAACCCAACAACTGAAATTAGATCAAAGTATTACAGTCCACAGGCGACTAGGCTATTATGTGCCACAGGCAGAGTATACGAGGGATGGAGCTGCACCAGTGCCTCAGGCCCCTGAAATGGCAGCAAAATGATTAAGTGAGTGTACACAGATAATCCTGGCAATTGACTTGCACCCAGGCACTGCAGAGGAAGGCAACATCTCCCCCTCCCCCGCCCCACCCAGTCATTGCCAATGTGACCCAGGGGAAAATTCCCTCCCACCCCACATATGGCAATCAGTTAGACCTTGAGTATGTGAGCAAGAACCAGCCAATCAAACACCTGAGCGAGAGAAAGCCACCTCAGAAACTTGGCCCACGTGCCCATTGTCCCATATCTAGGTATGGCCATCCCTGTTGCTTCAGAGGAAGAAGATTTAAAAAAAACCCTTCCCTGAATACATGGGAGGGACAAAGGATGGGGGGAGAAGGGAAAAATCCCTTTCTGACCCCTGCAGGTGGCCACCTGAAATCATGAAGCATGAATTTGTAGGAACATAAGACATAAACCAGAAGTAAGATGGGGTTATTGAGCCCTGCCTGCTACCATCACACACAATCCCATCATACAAGTGGATTTACAAATTTGTTCATCTTGCTCTTAAAACTAATTAAGTTGTCTGCCCCCCACTATTGTGAGGCTGTTCTAGAACCTCAGCCCACTGATGATTAGAAACTTTCTTCTAAATTTCCAGCCTGAATTTGTTCATGGCCAACTTATATACATTAGTTCTTACCTTCCTTTGTATTTATCCGCTAATACGGAGAGCAATCGTATCCCTCTCAGCCATCCTTTTGCTGGACTAAACAAGCAAACCTCTTTCCTCTCCATTCTCCTGATCATCCTAGTAGCTCTTCTCTTTGCCTGTTCCAGTTTAAATTAATCTTTCTTGATCATGGGTGACAAGAATTGAAGACTTCTCTGCCCTGGCACAATCAGGGACTGACATATCTCCCCAGTCACAAAATATACACTTTGGTCACTATGTAGCTGGGGTAAGGTATGTACCTAGGAGCAAGCCTATGATAGTCTCCATTGGGATTGTTAAAGGAAGTGGACACCCTGACATCTTCTGTAAACAGTGTGACTTCCAAGTTCTGCTGCATCCCCAAGAGCCAGACTTCCACTGTAGTAATAATACATAGTAATGGGTACATATGTAGAGCACCTTTCATCCAAGCATCACACAATGCTTGACAAGTATTAATTCGTTATCCTTCACAGCACACCTGTGAATTATAGATGATCATTCCCTTTTTCACAGATGGGTACACTGATTCACAGAAGTTTAGTGACTTGCCCAAAGCCACACAGCATTGGCAGCAACAGAGCAAGGAATAGAACCCAGGCATCATCAGTCTCCTGTTCTGACCATAGACCAAAATGGCTGTTAGACAGCAGCCAAATGATTTCCTCCAGCATAGTTCTGTTCTGTTTTACACAGGTTTTTATAGTAGCAGCCGTGTTAGTCTGTATTCGCAAAAAGAAAAGGAGTACTTGTGGCACCTTAGAGACTAACTGTAGCTGTAGCTCACGAAAGCTTATGCTCTAATAAATTTGTTAGTCTCTAAGATGCCACAAGTACTCCTTTTCTTTTTACAGGTTTTTATATTACCCTCAGCACCATGGTATCAGAGATGAAGTGTTTTGTTGTGGGAAGGTTTGGATATTTTTTAAAAGGTACATACTGGCTAACTGTTTACATTAGAGAAGGCAGGTTGAAGAAGTGCACCTTGCCCTTGGAGCAGATCGTGGTGAGATTTGTGATGGTCCTTAGCTCCTGGGAGAGTTTGTTCCACAGTCTCAGACCGGCCCCTGAGAACGCTGTTTCCTGCACAAACAAGCTTCACACTTATGGCTGAAAGCTCCACTGGACCTAACCATGGTTGTCATCTTAGAACATTAGGCAAACTTTTAGATATGCTGGGCTCAGGTCATTGAGTGCTTTGAAGATAAGGGCCAAGATCTTGAACTTGACTCAACAGCATCTCTCAACAGTTTTATTTTACATTGTTTTAGTTCTTTCCTGTCAAACCATTTTTGTCTTAGCAAAAATTTAACCTAATGAATTTCTGCTCTCATTAATAATAATGAGATAATAATAAAATACTTGTAACGTTTCCCACTCAGCAATTAACTTTTCGTTGCAAGTACCAAAGGTTTATCTAACTTGGTACATCCATATGAACTTTAAATGAAACTAAAAGAGAAACTTATGCAATGTACATCATGCCTGGATAAAAAAAAAATGTTGGCAGAAGCTGTAAATGATTAACAAGATGTGGGAGGTTTATAGAGCTTAAAGTGGGCAGGTATTGCTCATAGAGTCCTCCTCTAATACAGGATTTATTTGCTGGCCTGTCAGATAAAGTGGACTCTACAGGAGAGATGCTTCTCTTTTTCCAGTGAAAAGTATTAATATTACCTGTGTTTGCACACTCACATTGTGCACTTCAGCATTATTAATGAGAGATCGGACAACATGGGGAAAAAAAATCAGAAAACTGATTAATCATACAGATTGCACTTTTTGAGAAACCACTAAGCTCACTATGGACCATAAATGTAGCCTCATGGAAAGCACTAGATCTCTGCAGGCAACCCCTATTTATGGCACAGCAGAATTCCTATTGCATGACCAAAGGCAGTTCATTGAAATCCATCAATGAGACACCATAGAGATGACACATTTTGTGGTCTTTATGATAGGTGGCTGCTTAATCCAATGACAAAGACGACCATTCACACAACTCCCACCAATCCCTTCTGTAACCTTTATAACACAGAGATAAAAATAGGCAAACAAACCATAATTCCAGCCTCACAATTTAAATGTTAAATAATTTTAACAAAAATCAGGTGCAAATTCCATAAATTTGAAATAAGTTTTCTTTCCAGTGGCTTTAGAAGATTGATCACAATATTCTATTTATTTAATTTGTGTGTTTGAATTTGTTTGTTTTCATAGTTTCAAGGCACTAACATATCTCAACTTTGTAAATAAATATCTAGGGTTATAGTTGCTCTGTATCATAAATAACATATTTGCAGAGCTGTCCAAGGCTGTAGGTGGTCAGCAATGGGTCAATCAGGAGCTGTCACAACAGGGTGAGTTAATAAGCAGAAATAATATATGCAACTCACACTAAGGACCACCCCACATGCCGTTTATGAAACTCAAAGTACTTTCAGCCTCAAAGACGATAACATTTATGGGTCAGATCTTGAAAATCCTTACACACACACACACACACAAACCAACAGGTGTTTGCCTGAGGAATGCATGAGTAAAAGCTACACAAAATCCTCAAGGTCTCCCTAGAAACCTCTATAACCTGGTAATAATAGGTGACATCTTCTTCATCCCTTGCTTTCAAGATCACGCTGGTTTATTGGTACAATCTCAGTATAGCACAGTGCTAGATCATGCTAGTCTTCATTCAAATGTTACACATATAAATGAGAGACAAGGTGGATTAGGTAATATCTTTTATTGGACCAATTTTTGCTGGTGAGAGAGACAAGCTTTCAAAGTTTACATAGAGCTCTTCTTCAGGTCTGACCATCTTCAGGACTGAGTCCTGAAGAAGAGCTCTGTATGCTTGAAAGCCTCTCTCTCTCTCTCCTTCTCTCTCTCTCGGCAATAGAAGTTGGTCCAATAAAATATTACCTCACCCGCCTTGTCTCTTTAATAGACTGGGACAGACACAGCTACAACACTGCACATATGAATAACATTCACACCACAGAAATATCAATTCAGTACAGATAGCTCAAAACTGTTGGATTTCTTCACCTCAGATTAAGTTGTGTTGCTCCTTGAACAAAGAGTTTGTTCCCAAAATGGCTTAATTTGCTTAATCAAGAATTTCCTACATGACACTATTACAATAAATAAATAAAAATGCTTGATCTTTTTATTGTAACTGTTGTGAGACTAAATCAAACAGATATAGATACACTTAGGTTTAGTTTCCTGTCTTGCAAATCCCTTTAGATATATAGCATCATCAGATATGCACCAATAAAGGCAAAGTTTTAATTTCAATTAGTCTTTTAATCCAGAGTCTTCTTTTCAAAAGTTACAATTTTCAAGGCTACACTGTATGGCATAGGAAAAAGAACAGACACAGAAGAACCCCTTTGGTCTGCTGGCAAGAAAAATGATATTTAAATATTCTTCCCTCAGGCAGCTTTCTCTTCCCTCCCTGCCTTCCCCCAGTAAGATTTATGTTCTCAAGTTTGGCCTGCCTGCGGTACCTGTTTAGTGTATGTGAGATCAACTAAGCTTGGAGTTTCATCCCAAGAATGAGACTGATAGAGAACTGCACTTGCTTGTTCAGAGACAGTGCCGTTAAAAAAAAATGGCTCGCTCCCCAGAACCACAGAATAACCTCCGAGCACGACACACAACTTCACAAGCTTGCGAGATAGGGTGTTCAGTTAGAGAGTTTCAGTGAGAACACCTACAAGAGGACCAGGAGATCAAGGGAATTCCTTTGCAACCCAAGAGTAATACATTTTCCCAAAATATTTTTAATATGCTAGTCCGTATAATATGCAGTGTTGGTGTAGCCATGTTGGTTCCAGGATATTAGCGAGACAAAGTGGGTGAGGGAATATCTTTTATTGGTGAGAGAGACAAGCTTTCAAGCTTACCCAGAGCTCTTTTTCAGGTCTGGGAAATGTCATATAGAATGTCAATGCATATAATTGGAAGTTTTGTGACTATAATTTGCAGGATTAAAGCAAGTCTGAGAATCATCCAGTTGATGGTGTGTGACATCTAATATAGGAAAGGAAAAAATGTTAAATGCAAATGAAAGAATAAAAATGAAAATGTATTAAAGAAGTGGGATGCCACCATCTTCCAACCTGCTTACGTAGGTGATGACACGGGATGTGGAACCCTGGGAGTTTTGCACATAGTTTGGTGGCAGGATATGGTCCTACGTCAGCCTACTGGCGGCCTTGTTGGGAAGCAGCAGTAAAATCTGGGCTATCATCTCACTAGATCTTATAAAGTGGGAGCCCTCCATGTTAAATTAGTGTGCTGTCAAAATCTGAATAGGCGAATCAGTCTTCCCTGTGTGGTAATACTGGACCATTGGCGCACAATGTTGCAAGAGATGCTAGCTATGAGATGGGATGTAAAACCAAGGGCCTGACTTCTTGTAATCATTAAAAAATTCCAAGCCACTTGTCATTGGTAGCCCCAGGATCAGGGCTTGTTTCAGCTGGATACAATGTTCTTCACTTCCTGTTCTACACTGGGTAGTGTTGCTGAGCACAGTCACACATTTACCATGTTCAATCCCAGAGGTGGCTGCATTTCAATAGCTGGTAAAGTGAAGAGCCAAACTCCAAGAGCCATAAACTTGGGAGCATGGCAGAAAACCCAGGGATAGAATAGGACAAAAAGACCATTCTGCAGGCCAGTACAACAGAAGAAGTTGGGGAGGATCAGGTGCATTTAGCCAGTGGCCTAGGTAGGGAGCAGTGCAGTCATACTGCCCCGGGCAGAGCTTGGAAGGTGACTGTGACTCCACAAGGCCTAATCCCTATCTGAGGAGCCCCTTGCAAAGGTGCACTGGGCAGGATGCACTGTCTTTTAGATGGTGCAGCTTGCTCTCCATAAGTCTGGGATAGTCCAGACTCTTCCCCTGGGCACCCCGGAGGTATAACAAAGGAGCACGGGCTCAAAGGTCGCTGAGGGGAGTATAGACCCTGTCGCCACCTGACCCGAAGTGCTTGTCTGTCAATAGCATCCAAGGCACTTCACAGAGAAAACAAATACACCATTAAACAGGCTCATAGTCTTCCTTCCCCTCATCGCTTTCCTAGAAAATCATTATTGGAATAGCCTTCCAAGGGAAGCAGTGGGGGCAAAAGATCTATCTGGTTTTAAGATTCTACTCGATAAGTTTATGGAGGAGATGGTATGATGGGATAATGGGATTTTGGTAAGTAATTGATCTTTAAATATTCAGGGTAAACAGGACTAATCACCTAAGATGGGTATTAGATGGATGGGATCTGAGTTACCCAGGAAAAAAATTTCTGTAGTATCTGGCTGGTGAATCTTGCCCATATGCTCAGGGTTTAGCTAATCGCCATATTTGGGGTCGGGAAGGAATTTTCCTCCAGGGCAGATTGGAGAGGCCCTGGAGGTTTTTTGCCTTCCTCTGTAGCATGGGGCACAGGTCACTTGAGGGACGCTTCTCTGCTCCTTGAAGTCTTTAAACCACGATTTGAGGACTTCAATAGCTCAGACATAGGTGAGGTTTTTCATAGGAGTGGGTGGGTGAGATTCCGTGGCCTGCGCTGTGCAGGAGCTCGGACTAGATGATCAGAATGGTCCCTTCTGACCTTAGTATCTATGAATCTATTATGTCAGTCCCTGTCTTTTCTAAATGAATTAAGTACCTGTACCCTCTGTTGGTCTCTCTAGTATAATGTAACGCTGTTGTGTTGTGCCTAGCCCACAGCTATTTTTTACCTAGTCAGGACTACCCTGTAAATAGACCTGCTCCAGCACCATGGGGAAATCTGTCATTGACTCAAGCGGGTGCTGTGTCCAGTCCTGTAATGTCACCTCTGTGTAGCACATGAAGTGCCTTTGTTCCAAAGATGGAAGATCAGGAAGAGTGAGTTTAAATTCTTCTATGAAATACCAGCATACACTGGGGACATTTGAAAACACATTTCCTTTCATGCATGTTAGCATTCGCTGTGGTCTTCTGGGTTTGTCCAGCTGCCTAGGGCAACTAAAGCAAATGAGGCCAGCAGAAATGTTAGTAGTGATGAGCAAACCTCTCCTTCTTTGAAGGCCACATCTGTTTCAAGGCCACATCCACCTCTCCTCTGCACAGCTCATTTTAGTCCTGCAAGTTACTGAATCCAAATTCGCCATGCCCTACGGGCCTGTGTGTCCCAGAGCACATGAGATTTGGATTTAATTAAGATGGGATATGATGGGTTCTTAGGCAAACTTTCCAAAGCCTAAAAGAAGGTACGAGTTTGGGTTAAGAGATGGGCAAATATTTTTGAGGTAAGAGTGGGATGTTTACGTAAGCCTAATGTGATCCCATTGAGCATTCTGGACTCCCATTGGTGACAATGGGAGTTAAAAGTGACCAGTGCCTTGCAGGGTCAAGCCCTTGGGTAAATGGACACCATTTATTTTTGTTCTCTGCTCTAATCAGTTAGTTCCAGGAAAAATCTGTAAGAGCTGGTATAGAAATCCATGAGGAATGAAGACAGGCTGGGATGCAATAATGCTACAAGGGAAATCATCTGAAGGCTAATCTGTCACAGCAGATATATAATATTAATCAACCATTCAAAGACACAAACACACACCAGTAAAATGTGCATATGTGATGCTTCAAAAGATGGTAGTGCGTCAATATTTGTTGCCAAAGAGACTCTCTAACAGCAAACAGTGACAGTGAGTAATATTCTCAAAGTGATTTATTAGCACCCCCATGAATTCATGAACAGTTATATACAAGTTATTAACTTATTAAAATACTGTAGTGAGCGCTCAGCTACATTGAGTGCTCTTATCTTAATGCTGAGCTCTGGACTAGGATAAGTTTAAGATGAGAACCATAATTAAGAAGTATTAATATGACCCTGTATGGGGGGCACGGGAGAAGTGAATGGGAGGGGGAGAGAAAGACTTTCATGTGCACTAGAAATGTTTTTTTCAATCTGACCATGCAACTGAAGGATTTTATGTCAGTCTTTGGGGAAATACATTTTAATTTGTATTTGACTATCTCTGACTGTAGCATCCAATTCCAAGCTCCATCAATGTAACTCAGCAGTAGCTTGACTGAAGGCAGTAAAGTTCTGGATTTGCAACACACTAGCATGATTTAGATCAGAACCTGGCTCCTTATACTAATCTTATTACAATTATAACATGTGGTCAAACTTGAACACTTTACCATGGCCATATTTCCCACTCCCATGAAAAAAGACCATTGGATTGGAGGTCAGCAACTCTGCAGAGATTTCCCTCCACACACAGAGTTTAACCAAATTGTTCCAGGCTGGGGACAGAGATTGTCCTCTGCACTCACCATTGAATTGGCCAGAGGTTTGATCCATCAAACTGGCAGATCTCTGGGATCTGATGGAAGCCCAAACCAGTTGTGCAGGGCTCCGCCTCTCTTCTTGCTCCCTGGTAGCACATGTCTGATGGAACAATGGTTGTAGTGTCCCAAAAATTCCCCTTACAGAGGAGGAGAATCTGGCCTTCAGTTTCTACTCATGTAAAAGAGTACAAGGGCTGCAACTAAAACAAGTTCCTGCACAGGGTACACAAGAAGAGAGAGGATCTGTGGACTCTGTGCAGGAGCTGGCCACCTCTTACCTCTTCGTATTTCCATTCTTTTCTCCGTAAGAAGGAGTTAAAACGCTTTTCTTGGCTCACTAGTGCATACACTGTTTTATCTTGCCCGTGAAATACTTCCTCTTTATTTGAGACCAGACTGAAGTGGGAAAATAGAAACACACGCTACCAAACTGAAGGCCAGATTTTGCTCTCGCTTAGAATCCAGTTTGGCAAAGGACTTAAGTGCATGCTTAAGTCTACCCCTATTCAGCAAAGTACTTAAATGTGCACTTAAAGTTAAGCATTTGTTCATGTGCATTGCTGAATCAGGACCTTACATTGCAGTGATTCCACAATCACCCTATTGACTTCACTGGCGTTAAGATGATCTAGAGTGATATAAGTGAGATCAGAATATGCCCTCTGTCCTCATTAGATTATGATTCATTATAATTTTACAGATCAATAAAAAGTCTTATTTATTTCAGCAATCATATTTAACATGAAGAGCTAATCAGTGACAGTCTCCATAATTTTCATGCTTTCACAGTTGAGTGCTACTGCTTTTCTCCCCCACGCCACCCTCCCCAGCTTGTGAAATCAGTGAGTTCCAAATTAGTGCAATTATACCAACTTGGTTAAAAAAACTCCATTTACTATCATTTTTGTGAGACTTTATTCTTAGAAATTTTGAATATTTCTACTGAAAAGCCTATATTTCATGAACAAAAAAAAGGTCTCATTTACTGCAGGATGGAACCAAAATGAAGAAAATGCAATACTTGCTTAATTTCATGCCTAACCAACAGGTCCCTTTAAACTAATTAATATATGTTTCTTGAATGAAAAGGTTAGTCAGTAGCCAGGAGAAAGGGGACAGCTTTTTCACGTCAACACAATAAAAGGTGGCTGTACGGTAAGTTATATTGAAGAATAATGGATCAGTCCACATGGGATTTGCATTCCTTTGTACTCACATGTTCTTTGCGGGCTGTGATTAAGTATAAACAACTCTTCAGAATCAGCAGATAGTTTTTCAGGCTGAAGCAAAATAGAGCGATCGGACATTATGCAAAGCCCATGCAAATATGTTGCAAGCAAGCAATTAAACCACAAAACGTAAGCTGCATCATGACAACAATGAAGTGCCTAATAATGACTCTCTACAAGAAACTGAATTCACTGTCAGTTTGATTCCACCCCTTGAAATGCAATATACTTCTATGAAGATTCAGTCAAAATTTATTCAAACGTTAATGTTCCTGAATTTAATATTTTAAGAATGGTTAATTTTTAATTGTGCAGTCTTATTTATAATGCATCAGTGCATCCTTTGTGTATATTGTGGAGTATTCTGTTGTATAAACTGTGATCGCTTAACATTAATTAATTGACAGAAAGATATTAACATTTTTCAGGCTGCTGTCCATTGTTATGGAAATCTGTTTCATAGTTACCACATTAACATAATCTACATTGTATTAAGCTCCAAATGTTCTTCTCTCAGTCCTGGACTACACACAGGGGAGGGGGAGGCGGCGGCGACATAAGATATGCAACTTCAGCTATGGGAATAGCATAGCTGTAGTTGGCGTATCTTAGATCGACTTACCTGGCCGTGAGGACTGTGGCGAGTCGACCACTGCTGCTCCCCCATCAACTCCGCTTCCGCCTCTCACAAGCTGGAGTTCCGGAGTTGACGGGGAACGCATTCGGGGATTGATTTATCGCGTCTAGACAAGACTTGATAAATCGATCCCCGATAGATCGAGCACTACCTGCTGATCCAGCGGGTAGTAAAGACCTGCCCTTACTAGACTGTACTTCTAGGGCCTGATTCTCCCCCCTCTTACAGTGGTGCATATAAGGAGCCAATGAAGTTACCCCAGGGTAAAGCAAGAAGAGAAGCGAGAAAGAGAGAGGACTGTAAGAGTTTCCAGGCAGCTGCACCTGTATTTGCCTTTGTGGTCCAAGGGCACCAAATTTAGGCTTCTGGCTCCCAGCTGTGTCTCCACCACTCTTGGGTGGAGACCTACATCTCTCTCCCTCCTGACCAGGGGTTTTAAGGCTGCACAGCTCCCTGTCTTACTCTGTGATATGCCCAGCAAGCCAGATGGCCTAAAAGGCCAGTGCCCATGCTTTGCTTTCTCTGTGAGGGCTACGATGAGTGTATTGCAGCACATGTAAGGTACCACACAGCTCCTTCTAAGCAAGCACATTTATTCTTATGTGTTCCACAGAAAACACTGAAACAATAAAAGAACCTAAACACATGCTAAAAAGCTTATCAGAGGCCACCACACTCCAGCCTAAGGCTCTGGAAGGTTTTAATCCTTCAGACCCACAGCTGGGTTTTCCCTGTGGTTACAAGTTCATCCATCTTAGATACAGAACCCAAACCCAGACTAGGCAGATCAGCCATTTCTTATATAGCTCTGGCCTTGATCTTGGGCTTCTGCATCAGATAATCAGCTGACAATAATCCTCCCCTCATGGCATAGTTTCAAAAGGCTGTTTTTTTGCATAACCAGATTTGGGTAATTTGCATTAACCTTCCACTTATTATCCAAAACGTCCATACTTGTCAGGCACATTTTCAGTATAATCTTTTGAACCCCCCAGGTCTTACATCTGTCACATTTGCCCCCTAGAATGGTTACATATAATCCTGGCCCGCAATATTACATAAATGTAATACAGCAAGGTCTTTCAAGGACATTTCAGGAAATTACCGTATCTGTCATGAGGACAATCAGGCTTATAGTATGCGCTCCTCATTCCCACACCCACTCCTCAACCCATATTGAGCAAATTTATATGCTGGTGCTTGTTTGGGAGTCACGTCTTTGGTGCTAATTTCTCCAGGGGAGGTAATCTCAGAAATTGACTGGGAACCATTTACAAGCAGTAACTCAACACAATGAATGGGTCAAATTCTGGACAGTTATGTAACTGGTTACAAAATGGACGCACATTAATGCTGTGAAAGCAGTATGTGCAGACTCCTTAGCTTAGAATCATAGAACTGGAAGGGACCTTGAGAGGTCATCTAGTCCAGTCCCCTGCACTCAAGGCAGCACTACATTATTATCTAGACCATCCCTGACAGGTGTTCGTCCAACCTGCTCTTTAAAGTCCTCAATGATGGAGATTCCACGACCTCCCACACAATTTATTCCAGTGCTTAACCATCCTGACAGTTAGGAAGTTTTTCCTAAAGTCTAACCTAAACTGCCCTTGCTGCAATTTAAGCCCATTGTTTCTTGTCCTATCCTCAGAGGTTAAGAAGAACAATTTTTCTCACTCCTCCTTGTAATAACCTTTTATGTACTTAAAAACTGTTAGCATGTCCCCTCTCCGTCTTCTCTTTTCCAGACAAAACAAACACAATTTTTTCAATGTTCCCTCATAGATCATGTTTTCTAGACCTTAATCATTTTTGTTGCTTTTCTCTGGACTTTCTCCAATTTGTCCACATCTTTCCTGAAACATGGCACCCAGAACTGGACACAATACTCCAGTTGAGGCCTAATCAGCGCAAAGTAGAGCGGAAGAATTACTTCTCAGGTCTTGCTTATAATACTCCTGCTAATACATCGCAGAATTATGTTTACTTTTTTTGCAACAGCGTTACACTGTTCACTAATATTTAGCTTGTGATCCACTAAAACCCCCAGATCCCTTTCCCTTTCCGCAATACTCCTTCCTAGGCAGTCATTTCCCATTTTGTATATGTGCAACTGATTGTTCCTTCCTAAGTGGAGTACTTTGCATTTGTCTTTATTGAATTTCATCCTATTTACTTCAGACCATTTCTCCAGTTTGTCCAGATCATTTTGAAATTTAATGCCATCCTCCAAAGCACTTGCAACCCCTCCCAGCCTGGTATCATCTGCAAACTTTATAAGTGTACTCTTGATGCCATTATCTAAATCATTGATGAAGATATTGAACAGAACCTGACCCAGAACTGATCCCTGCAGGACCCCACTTGTTATGCTCTTCCACATGACTGTGAACCACTGATAATTACTCTCTGGGAACGATTTTACAACCAGTTATGCACCCAACTTATAGTAGGCTCCATCTAGGTTGCATTTCCCTAGTTTGTTTATAATAAGGTCATGCAAGATAGTATCAAAAGCCTTACTAAAGTCAAGATATACCATATCTACCACTGCCCCCCATCTACAAGGCTCGTTACCCTGTCAAAGAAAGCTATCAGGTTGGCTTGACGTGATTTGTTCTTGACAAATCCATGCTGACTTTTATTTATCACCTTATTATCTTCTAGGTGTTTGCAAATTGATTGCTTAATTATTTGCTCTATTATCTTTCTGTGTACAGAACTTAAGCTGACTGGTTTGTAATTCCCAGGGTTGTCCTTATTTCCCTTTTTATAGATGGGCACTATATCTGACGACTTCCTCTTTAATTTGTCATCATGCACATCTATAGTGGTATAGAAATAAAAAATAATAATGTGTGCTTCTATTTTCACCAACGGTGTTCCCTTTGCAGTCCCTCCGCTCCAGACTACTTCTGTCAAAATGCCTGGACTATGCTTTCTGACCCTAGACCTCACCCTGTGATGCCTTTCCAGGGCTCCTGTCAGAAGGTCTGCAGATCATCACCTCTGCATTGGGTGGAATTAGAATTAGGGTCGAGACCTTCTCCCCCTTGCTCTCCCTCAGCTCAGAGTTTTTCAGGAGTGAGCTTGTATGTCCAGGCCTTCTAGAAAGTAGCGTTGCTTTACAGTAACAGTATTGGAGAACACTTCAGTTTATTACAGTCTACATGTGCAAATAGGAGTAAACTACATAGTTTGCAAAGGAGTTTGTGAGCAAGAAGCTTCCCAATTTATTACCCCAAATAGGGGCAGAGCACAAATAAAGTCTTTTTTTGGTATATGAGCATAAGGACTGCACAAGACCAATGTCAGCTACCCGAACTGGGATGGGGAGGAGACAGAGTCTGTGCCCCATCACTTTCTACACTGGCCACATGCTGTACTTTCTTAAGGAGTGAAGCAGTGGCTATGCTCACGGAACTTTAAAAGTCAATGCATGCACTTCTTTGAGTTCCACTGGACCTGATTCTTCATTGCTTGCACCTTGTTTTGTCAGTTACACCTACTCTGGGGAGAAAAGGAATAGGAGATTGGTACCTGGACAGAGCAGGGAGTAAACTGGAGAGGAAGAGCTGAGGCTGGAAGGGAAGAGGGAGAATCTATGGAGAATCTCCAAGGGTAGGGATCTGACTTTCTGCTGCCTTCCACCTTAGGAAGCCATTTGCATCTGTGCAAAATGGGCATGAAATGCTCCCACCATTGTGAGTGGGGAATTCTGATTTGGTGGTGTTTCACATACATTGTGCACAGGTGTAAATGGCAGTGAATATAAAACACTCAAAAACTAGAATTCTCCACTCAAAACAGCAGTAACATTTTACATTACAGCTAGATAAAAATATACCAGTTCTTTTCATGGGAAATTAAAAACTTTGTTTCCCCATTTCCTCTGAAATTTCCTGCAGATGTGTTTTGGTTTCTTAATAAAAAATAAATAAATCTAAACCTGATAAATATTTGGTTTTCAAAAAAGATTTTTGTTATAATTTTCCATCTTTTGTTTAAAATATTTGGTTTAAAAAAAACTCCAAAAGATTTTATCAAAAATTTCAGTTTTTCATGAAAAACAAAAAAAAATGATCAAAAATGAAAATTCTGTGACAGTTTTCATTTTTGATGAAAAGCAGTTTACCTCTGCTTCTCAATGAAAAAACGTTCACCACTTTATTTTACCTCCACTTTGCCCTCTCCTTCTCCAATCTCATCTCTTCTTCTCCAGCTTGTTCCCTAGTGTCCCACCCTTGTCTCTCCAGAGTGGATGTAATTAAATTGACAAGATGCAAAGTAGTGGAGAATTAGATCTAGTGTTTTTGCAATTGCCAGAATAAGAAAGTAAGCAAGAGGAGGAGAGACACATAGGGTATCTCTACACTATGAAATTAGGTCAAATTTATAAAAGTCGGTTTTGTAGAAAGCATTTTTATACAGTCGAGTGTGTGTGTTCCCACACAAATGTTCTAAGTGCATGTAGTCGGCGGACTGTGTCCACAGTACCGAGGCAACAATAGACTTCCGGAGCTTTGCACTGTGGGTAGCTATCCCACAGTTCCCGCAGTCTCCGCCGTCCATTTGAATTCTGGGTAGAACTCCCAGTGCCTGATGGGGCTAAAACATTGTTGCGGGTGGTTTTGGGTACATATTGTCAGGCCCCCGTTCCATCCCTCCCTCCGTAAAAGCAAGGGCAGACAATCGTTTTGCACCTTTTTTCTTGAGTTATCTGTGCAGGCACCATACCACGGCAAGCATGGAGCCCGCTCAGCTAACCATCACCGTATGTCTCCTGGGTGCTGGCGGACATGGTACTGTATTGCTACACAGCAGCAGTTTATTGCCTTTTGGCAGCAGACATTGCAGTATGACTGGTAGCCATCGTCGACGTAGTCCTGGGTGCTCTTTTAACCGGGCACCTGGGCAAACATGGGAGTGACTCAGCCAGGTCATTTCCCTTGTTTCGTCTCATGGCGACTGAGTCTTACCGGCAGTGCACTGTCTTTTAATTTGCAGCCAGCAGAAGACGATGGCCAGTAGTCATACTGCACCGTCTTCTGCCAAGCACGCAGGAGGTGATGATGGCTAGCGGTCATACTGCAGTCTGCTGCCAGCAAGATGTATAAAGATAGATGAAGTGGCTCAAAACAAGAAATAGACCAGATTTGTTTTGTATTCATTTTCTCCTCCCTCCCTCTGTGAAATCGACGGCCTGCTAAACCCAGTTTTGAGTTCTTTCCTTAAGGTTTTGAGTTCTATCTTTGAGGCGGCCATTCAGTTTCTCGCAAAGCCACCCCCTTTGTTGATTTTAATTCCCTGTAAGCCATGTTGTCAGTCGCCCCTCCCTCCATTAGGGCAACAGCAGATAATCGTTCCGCGCCTTTTTTCTGTGCAGACACCATACCACGGCAAGCATGGAGCCCACTCAGATTACTTCGGCAATTAGGAGCACATTAAACACCACACGCATTATCCAGCAGTATATGCAGAACCAGAACCTGCCAAAGCAAAACCGGGCGAGTAGGCGACATCAGCGCGGTGATGAGAGTGATGAGTGTATGGACACAGACTTCTCTCAAAGCACGGGCCCTGCCAATGCGTGCATCATGGTTCTAATGGGGCAGGTTCATGTGGTGGAACCCGATTCTGGGCTCAGGAAACAAACACAGACTGGTGGGACCGCATAGTGTGGCAGGTCTGGGACGATTCCCAATGGCTGCGAAACTTTTGCATGCGTAAGGGCACTTGCATGGAACTTTGTGACTTGCTTTCCCCTGCCCTGAGGCGCAAGAATACCAAGATGAGAGCAGCCCTCACACTTGAGAAGCGAGTGGCAATAACCCTGTGGAAGCTTGCAACGCCAGACAGCTACCGGTCAATCGGGAATTAATTTGGAGCGGGCAAATCTACTGTGGGGGCTGCTGTGATGCAAGTAGCCAACGCAATCAAAGATCTGCTGATATCAAGACCTGGGAAATGTGCAGGTCATAGTGGATGGCTTTGCTGCAATGGGATTCCCTAACTGTGGTGGGACCATAGACGGAACCCATATCCCTATCTTGACACCGGAGCACCAAGCCAGCGAGTACATAAACCACAAGGAGTACTTTTCAATAGTGCTGCAAACACTGGTGGATCACAAGTGCTTTCACCAACATCAACGTGGGATGGCCGGGAAAGGTACATGACGCTCGCATCTTAAGGAACTCTGGTCTGTTTCAAAAGCTGCAGGAAGGAACTTTATACCCAGACCAGAAAATAAACGTTGGGGATGTTGAAATGCCTATAGTTATCCTTGGGGACCCAGCCTACCCCTTAATGCCATGGCTCATGAAGCCATACATAGGCAGCCTGGACAGTAGTCAGGAGCTGTTCAACTAAGGTTGAGCAAGTGCAGAATGGTGGTAGAATGTGCGTTTGGATGTTTAAAAGCGCGCTGGCGCAGTTTACTGACTCAGTTAGATCTTAGCGAAACCAATATTCCCACTGTTATTACAGCTTGCTATGCGCTCCACAATATCTGTGAGAGTAAAGGAGAGACGTTTATGGTGGGGTGGGAAGTTGAGGCAAATCGCCTGGCTGCTGGTTACGCACAGCCAGACAGACACCAGGGTGGTTAGAAGAGCACAGGAGGGTGCGGTGCGCATCAGAGAAGCTTTGAAAACCAGTTTCATGACTGGCCAGGATACGGTGTGAAAGTTCTGTTTGTTTCTCCTTGATGAAATCCCCCGCCCCTTGGTTCACTCTATTTTCGTGTAAGCTAACCACCCTCCCCATCTCCCTTTGATCACCGCTTACAGAGACAATAAAGTCATTGTTGCTTCACATTCATGCATTCTTTATTAATTCATCACACAAAAAGGGGATAACTACCAAAGTAGCCCAGGAGGGGTGGTGGAGGAGAGAAGCACCAGAGGGGTGGTGGAGGAGGGAAGGACAAGTCCACACAGCACTTTAAAAGTTTAAAACTTATTGAATGCCAGCCTTCTGTTACTTGGGCAATCCTCTGGGGTGGAGTGGCTGGGTGACCGGAGGCCCCCGCACTGTGTTCTTGGGCGTCTGGGTGAGGAGGCTATGGAACTTGGGGAGGAGGGCGGTTGGTTACACAGGGGCTGTAGCAGCGGTCTGTGCTCCTGCTGCCTTTCCTGCACCTCAGCTATACGCTGGAGCATATTAGTTTGATCCTCCAGCAGCCTCAGCATTGCATCTTGCCTCATCTCATCACGCTGCTGCCACCTTTCAACTTCAGCCCTCTCTTTAGCCCGCCACTTACTCTCTTCAGCCCGCCACCACTCCTCCCGGTCATTTTGTGCTTTCCTGCACTCTGACATTGTCTGCCTCCATGCATTCGTCTGTGCTCTGTCAGTGTGGGAGGACAGCATGAACTCAGAGAACATTTCATTGCGAGTGCGTTTTTTTCGCCTTCTAATCTTCGCTAGCCTCTGGGAAGGAGAAGATCCTGTGATCCTTGAAACACATGCAGCTGGTGGAGAAAAAAAAAAGGGACAGTGGTATTTAAAGAGACACATTTTTATAGAACAATGGATACACTCACTTTCACGGTAAACCTTGCTGTTAACATTACATACATAGCACACGTGCTTTCGTTACAAGGTCGCATTTTGCCTCCCTCCCCCCCCGCGTGGCTAACATACACATACACTGCAATGCTTTGTTCTACAATGATTCCCGAGGACGTGCTACTGGCCTGGAGTGGTAAAGTGTCCTACCATGGTGAATGGAATAAGGCTGCCCTCCCCAGAAACCTTTTGCAAAGGCTTTGGGAGTACATCCAGGAGAGCCACGAATGCCAGGGCAAATTAATCATTAAACATGCTGGCTTTTAAACCATGTATACTATTTTAAAAGGTACACTCACCAGAGGTCCCTTCTCCGCCTGGTGGGTCCGAGAGGCAGCCTTTGGTGGGTTCGGGGGGTACTGGCTCCAGGTCCAGGGTGAGAAACAGTTCCTGGCTGTCGAGAAAACCGGTTTCTCCGCTTGTTTGCTGTGAGCTATCTACAGCCTCCTCCTCATCGGCTTCCTCATCCCCAAAACCTGCTTCCATGTTGCCTCCATCTCCATTGAAGGAGTCAAACAACACGGCTGGGGTAGTGGTGGCTGAACCCCCTAAAATGGCATGCAACTCATCATAGAAGCGGCATGTTTGGGGCTCTGACCTGGAGCGGCTGTTCGCCTCTCTGGTTTTCTAGTAGGCTTGCCTCAGCTCCTTAAGTTTCATGCGGCACTGCTTCGGGTCCCTGCTATGGCCTCTGTCCTTCATGCCCTGGGAGATTTTCACAAATGTTCTGGCATTTTGAAAACTGGAACGGAGTTCTGATAGCACGGATTCCTCTCCCCATACAGCAATCAGATCCCGTACCTCCCATTTGGTCCATGCTGGAGCTCTTTTGCGATTCTGGGACTCCATCATGGTCACCTCTGCTGATGAGCTCTGCATGGTCACCTCTGCTGATGAGCTCTGCATGGTCACCTGCAGCTTGCCACACTGGCCAAACAGGAAATTGAAATTCAAAAGTTTGCGGGCCTTTTCCTGTCTACCTGGCCACTGCATCTGAGTTGAGAGTGCTGTCCAGAGCGGTCACAATGGAGCACTCTGGGATAGCTCCCAGAGGCCAATACCATCTAATTGCGTCCACAGTACCCAAATTCGACCCAGCAAAACTGATTTCAGCGCTAATCCCCTTGTCGGGGGTGGAGTAAGGAAATCAATTTTAAGAGCCCTTGCAGCTGAAAAAAAGGGCTTCGTCATGTGGATGGGTGCAGGGTTACATCGATTTAACGCTGCTAAATTCGACCTCAACGCCTAGTGTAGACCAGGGCATAGGAAGAGAACAATTATGAGGCTTAGAATGAGATCAGCAGAGGATGCAATTGTAGAAATGAAATGAGCAAATTGCAAAATCAGGGAGATCAGGGACTGTTGGCAAGGCTGATAGACTGTGGTAGTTGGGGTCGGGGCCAGCTCTAGGCACCAGCAAATCAAGCATGTGCTTGGGGCGGCACTTTTCAAGGGGCAGCACTCTGGGCCTTTTTTTTTTTTTTGTGCTTGGGACAGAAAAAAAACCTAGAGCCGGCCCTGGTTGGGGTGTATTACAATACAGGGCTGGAAGTGTTTGTGTTCCTCTCTGGAAGACAAGTAGACATCAGAGGATCCCAAGACTTACCCAGAAAAGAGACTGGGAGCAGGGTAGAAACAAGAATGAAGCTTTATCCATTACCTAGTCTTCTTTTCTTAGTAAAATCCTGTCATTTTTTCAACATCCCTATGCTCAGCTCCCAGTCACAGTGCCAGAAAGGGAAACACAAAGCTGCTCTATTAAAGATGAAAAGCAGCTCCCAGGGCCAATTAAATATCTCTTATTTCTCCATAAATGTTGAGCTTTGTGCCTTAAAAATGAACCTGTGGACTTGGCATTTTGCCTCTTGTGGTGTCATAAATCTCTGAGAATCAGCATCAAGGTAAAGATGCAAATAAGGGAGGTTTTCTGACATAAGAATCAGGATAGGCCTGTTACTAGCCCAATTTTTATTCATAGAGCCCTGTCTTTGAAAAAAATCTGTATTTTGGGCCCAATTAATTGCTTGAGTCTCCTTAAAAAGAAATATTCAATGAATGTGCAAAGGTTTGAGTTGCTAAAGCCATTGCTGGCATATACTCAGGACATTGACTTGGAATAGGCTTTCACTTGTATAAAAAAATATAGAGTAAAAACACAATCCTTTATTTACATAGCATGGAAGTGCACTGAATCTTCAGTTAAACTGTAAGCTCCTCAGGGCAGGGCCCATATGCTAATCCATTTGGGCCAGGCCTGCTCCTGATTTTCCTCTCTATCTAGCCTCTCACCAACCCCTCCCCCGTATTGCTTACTTGGTTCTGTTTTCTGAATCTAGGGTTGAAAAGCTTGTTGATTTTACCACCTTCAGGCAAGCTCTTCTTACACAGTATCACAAATCCTTGTTTCTTCTAGGTACTAAAGGCTAGATCCACAAAGAGAACTTAGGCTTGGTATTGGCATGACCAATTTTAGGCACCCTGATGCCCATTGGAATCTTCAGCTCTAAATTAGGTGTGTAGGCTCCTTCTACAATGATGGGGACTGGAGAGTTAGGCACTTAAGAACGGGAGTCACAAAACCCAGCACACTGAGCAGGGAGCCACCTAAGCTACCCAGTAGGAAATGCCAAGTAGTGGGGGGTGGCTTAAGTTTCACCTGTCAAAGGGAGTTAGGTTGGAATTTACCTACCTGGGGACTCCACTTGAGATTCACAGCCGAGAACCCTCTCCTGGAGTTAGACACCTAAGCCTTTCTCATTGAAAATGAGATGATGGTACTCCCCCCCTCTTATTCAATATCCCATAGGTTAGAGCCCTGACCTCAGATGTGGGAGATCCCACATTCTAATCCTTACTCTGCCTGAAGTGGGGCAGCGACTTGAACACTGGTTTTGCACCTCCTACAGAAGTGCCCTAATCACTTGTTTAGCCTGAGGATGAGCACCCAAGCTCTCCTGCGGAAGTTGTTCCACTTTAGGCATTGAGCAAGTGAAAGCATCCGAATGCCTATGGCCTAGTTGTTACACACTCATCTGGAAGACCCAGGTTCCAATCTCTGCTCTACATCAGGCCACAGGATAGGAGTGGCCACACCCAGAATCAAAGGCCACTTTTAATCATTTGTCCCCAAGTAACTTGTCCAAGGTCACATCTGTCAGTGATAAAGTCACAAACAGAACCCAGGTACTTTGACTTCCATTCCCTTTCTTTTTACCTTTAGACCACACTGTTTTTACACAGGCACACAGCCTGTGTTTTTGTACCTTGACTTTTATATATGATACTGAAACTTTTTCAAGTGGTGCTCCAAGGGGCTTGTGCGCAGTTGGCTGTCATGCTATACAGTAGTTGCCTTATATTAAAGAGACCTGTTAGCAGTTCAGAGTTTACATTGATGTTTTAAAGAATGCTGGCCCAACTTACCTGCAATTAAATAATACTCTTTCAAGCTAGATATTTTAAGATGGCTGCATATTTGAAACTACCGTTTCAACTGAAACTGTTTCCATATGTCTGAAATTAGGTGCTACGATTAGTGGGAGTCAGCAATGCATAATTCAAAACAGCACACAAAACTCTGGTATTGCTTTAGGTGAGATACACATTGCTATTGGCAGTTAGAAGTAATTGCTGGAATGTAGCACGCTGTAATAAATTAAATGTGATATATGCGAAGCATGCATGCTTGCCATCTGGTTGCCAGAGAGTTGCTGTTATTACTTTGCACGTAAATACAAGTGGTGTTTAAATGCAGGGAACTGAAGTGTGCCACATGCATTAACTCCAAAATGATTTAGGGCTCCAGTCCCCTCTACTCAACATTTGTTTTAAAATATGAAATAATAAGACAATTTGTGATAATTGCAAAGAAAGGAGACCTCCAATTCCAAACTACAATAAAATGAAGCCAACATATTAGACACTGCAACAATAAGGCCATTCTGTGAATGGATTGCTTTGTAGCATGCTACCTGAAATACACGGGATAATACTGAATTCCTTCCCTTACATAAGGTATTTGCTGATTTCTACATATAGGGGTCTCAATCCTTAGAGCCCTGCAAATTTGCGGGTATCCACTTTATATCTGTAGATGTCCGTGGACCATATTTGAGGATGGATGTGGATCCAAATTTTATATTTAGAGCCCAGAAAACCTGCGGATATCCATGGACCATGTTTACGGATCGTGGATCGGATGCAGAAACAAATTTTGTGTCCACACAGGGGGCTATCAATCCCCTAGCTGCTGCACATGCAGAAATTCCACTGACACGCATGTAAACTGACTCGGCCTGTATTTGCACACATCTATGTGGACACACTTTACTGGGATGACTTCAGTGGGAACTGTATACACACATAGTGGCTACAGAATCAACCTCGGATGAGCCAGATCCTGCCCTGGTTTACACTCTTTGCAAACCCACTGAAGTCAGGGCTGAATTTCTTCTCTCTGAGCATCACTTGTAGAAAGGCTAACAAGGAATTGTGTGATTGAGAAAATATAAATCACACTCTTCTGTGGTCAAACGAGAGAGGGAGTGGTCACCAATCCTGGTGTGGCTATCGTCATAGGGCTCAACATTACGTGGTAATATGGCATTACATAACCTTATGGAGATGGCAGACAACTGGTGGAGATGCTGAGAGCCTCAGAAACTCCTCAGCCTGGCACCTCCTGCTACTTCTACCGCAGATTCCCTTGTTTAGTGAGTCCCAACCCCAGCATGAGGGGAAGCTCTCTCTCTGCTTTTACCACAGGAGGGGCAGCAGGAAGCAGTCTTCCCTTGTGGTCCCCTTATTTTAACCCTCAATTGGATTAATAAAGTAACTGCTAAGGACACCGGCCTCTTCAGTGAGCCTAGAGGCTTTCATTCCTTCAGTGAAAAGAATGCACTTAAAAGTTTCTCTCCAGACCAGAACAGCTGCTGCCCTCCCTTGACTTTTTACATAGGAAGATGCATTTTAGTGAATAGACTTATGTATTTCTTTGGACAGGTACTCCTTATTCCTTTCTTAACCAAACCGGGGCCCAATCCTGGAGAAAGCTGACTCTGAATAACTCCAGTGATGGCTGATATTGTTTGACTCTTCATGTGTATTGTTAATTTTTAACAGTGACAATCTTATGACCCTTTAGCAAGGCAATTGCTTTCAGACTGTGGCTTGGATCCTCAGTTGAGGTAAACAGGAATACGGAACACCGATGTGTGCCAGCTGAGGTTCTGGCCCTTTAAATTCAAATACTATCAAAGCCCTGTTATGGAGCTAACATATTCTTCTGTGAAGAAAACAAACAAAAAGTAAAAAAACTACAAAGAATCCTCCCTTTGAATGCAAAATTTGAGGGAAACTAAATCACAACTTAATTTATTCATATCTGATCCTTTCATTTAAAGGTCAGATTTTACACTGGGATATCTATATGTGATTTTCACTGAATTCAGTGAAAACCACATATGGCTATCTCAGAGCAAAATTCTCACTGAATTCAGTGCGAATTCCATGAACATATCCAAGAGTAGAAATTTGGCCCTAAATGTCTATGAACTCAATCATGAAACTGCTGGGATGAGAGTGGGAAACTGTGTGTATATCAATCTCCCCTCTGTTTTTTCCACCAAATGCATCCGATGAAGTGAGCTGTAGCTCACGAAAGCTTATGCTCTAATAAATTTGTTAGTCTCTAAGGTGCCACAAGTACTCCTTTTCTTTTTGCGAATACAGACTAACACGGCTGCTACTCTGAAACCTGTGAGGATTCTGTATATCAACAGATGATTTATTGAGGCTCAGTCTACACCACAAAGCTTTGCCAGCACAGGTAAATTGGTTAGAAGTGTGGGGGGAATCATACCACTAGCTGACATAGCTATGTTGGCAAAAACCCCAGTGTAGCTGCAACTATGCCGACATGAATGCTTCTGTTGGCATAACTAGTGTCATCAGGGAAGTCGTGTTACTATGTCAACAGAGAAACTCCTTCTATTGTAATGACAGGTTTCAGAGTAGCAGCCGTGTTAGTCTGTATTCGCAAAAAGAAAAGGAGTACTTGTGGCACCTTAGAGACTAACAAATTTATTTGAGCATAAGCTTTCGTGAGCTACAGCTCACTTCATCGGATGCATTCAGTGGAAAATACAGTGGGGAGATTTATATACACAGAGAACATGAAACAATGGGTTTTATCATACACACTCTAAGGTGAGTGATCACTTAAGATGAGCTATTACCAGCCGGGGGGAGGGAGGGAACCTTTTGTGGTGAAAATCAAGGTGGGCCATTTCCAGCAGTTGACAAGAACGTCTGAGGAACAGTGAGGGGTGGGGGGAGGAATAACATGGGGAAATAGTTTTACTTTGTGTAATGACCCATCCACTCCCAGTCTCTATTCAAGCCTAAGTGAATTGTATACAGTTTGCAAATTAATTCCAATTCAGCAGTCTCTCGTTGGAGTCTGGTTTTGAAGTTTTTTTGTTGAAGGATAGCCACTCTCAGGTCTGTAATCGAGTGACCAGAGAGATTGAAGTGTTCTCCAACTGATTTTTGAATGTTATAATTCTTGACGTCTGATTTGTGTCCATTTATCCTTTTACGTAGAGACTGTCCAGTTTGACCAATGTACATGGCAGAGGAGCATTGCTGGCACATATCACATTGGTAGATGAGCAGGTGAACGAGCCTCTGATAGTGTGTCTGATGTGATTAGGCCCTATGATGGTGTCTCCTGAATAGATATGTGGACAGAGTTGGCAACAGGCTTTGTTGCAAGGATAGGTTCCTGGGTTAGTGGTTCTGCTGTGTGGTGTGTGGTTGCTGGTGAGTATTTGCTTCAGATTGGGGGCTGTCTGTAAGCAAGGACTAGCCTGTCTCCCAAGATCTGTGAGAGTGATGGGTCGTCCTTTAGGATAGGTTGTAGATCCTTGATGATGCGTTGGAGAGGTTTTAGTTGGGGGCTGAAGGTGATGGCTAGTGGAGTTCTGTTATTTTATTTGTTGGGCCTGTCCTGTAGTAGGTGATTTCTGGGTACTCTTCTGGCTCTGTCAATCTGTTTCTTTACTTCAGCAGGTGGGTATTTTAGTTGTAAGAATGCTTGATAGAGATCTTGTTGGTGTTTGTCTCTGTCTGAGGGGTTGGAGCAAATGCGGTTGTATCGTAGAGCTTGGCTGCAGACAATGGATCGTGTGGTGTGATCTGGGTGAAAGCTGGAGGCATACAGGTAGGAATAGCGGTCAGTAGATTTCCGGTATAGGGTGGTGTTTATGTGACCATTGCTTATTAGCACCGTAGTGTCCAGGAAGTGGATCTCTTGTGTGGACTGGTCCATGCTGAGGTTGATGGTGGGATGGAAATTGTTGAAATCATGGTGGAATTCCTCAAGGGCTTCTTTTCCATGGGTCCAGATGATGAAAATGTCATCAATGTAGCACAAGTAGACTAGGGGCATTAGGGGACGAGAGCTGAGGAAGTGTTGTTCTAAGTCAGCCATAAAAATGTTGGCATACTGTGGGGCCATGCGGGTACCCATAGCAGTGCCGCTGATTTGAAGGTATACATTGTCCCCAAATGTAAAATAATTATGGGTGAGCAGATTCCAAGGAGAGACTGCTGAATTGAAATTAATTTGCAAACTGGAAACAATTCACTTAGGCTTGAATAGAGACTGGGAGTGGATGGGTCATTATACAAAGTAAAAGTATTTCCCCATGTTATTCCCTCCCCCCCCCCGGCCCCACTGTTCCTCAGACTTTCTTGTCAACTGCTGGAAATGGTCCACCTTGATTATCACCACAAAAGGTTTTCTTCCTCCCCCCCCCCCCCCCCCCCGCTGGTGATGGCTCATCTTAAGTGATCACTCTCCTTACAGTGTGTATGATAAAACCCATTGTTTCATGTTCTCTGTGTATATAAATCTCCCCACTGTATTTTCCACTGAATGCATCCGATGAAGTGAGCTGTAGCTCACAAAAGCTTATGCTCAAATAAATTTGTTAGTCTCTAAGGTGCCACAAGTACTCCTTTTCTTCCTTCTATTGTATACACTGTGTCTACACTAGAGGGCTCTGCTGGCATAGCTTTACCAACAAAGCTTTTGTAGTGTAGACAAGCCTTATTTACTTGGAGATGTACAGTATACTGATCTCCAGCACGACGGCATGGGGAGCCTTACTTCAAAGAAAATAATCAACACAGTCTAACAGAATAAAACTGATCTTTCTTTTTGTTAATAACTCACCCCATTCTCCATTTTATTCCAAAGAAAAATCAAAAGTTTGATTTAACAAACAAAACACATCTGAAAAGCACTCTAAACCGATCATATAACTCTTGAAAGACCACTAGAGGGAGCAGATTTTACCAACAGTCTACCGAGGATACCTCACTACTAATGAAAGTGTAAACCCAGAGATAGCAACACAACAGATCTTAATTTCTGTATTAGGGTTTCATTAGAGGGAATCTCTCAGAAAACTAGTTGAATTATCAGTGTAAGCAACAAAGCGAAACAGTGCATTGGGCATATGTTCTTTATTTTCTGTTATTTGTAATGTATAAAAATAACCTCTTTTCAATACTGTCATTTTTCTTTTAGCAAACGTGATTTTTCCCTTCTACTTTTCTTTTGTTTACCTCTTTTTTTCATATTAGCATCCATGCACATAGCAAATATAAGGGAGTGGGGTTTCTTAATTAACTAGTATGTCCTTCTTCCACAGAATTACAGGAAAATTATAGGGTCAACGTTAGCAGTGGCTCTTTTTGGTTTATTTTACTTTAATTTGTTGGTGACAGTGGTAGTTATCTAACAGGGACATGGACACCATCAGTTGAAAAATAACCCCATTTCTGTCAAATTTTGACCTATTGTTACAAGTAACATTTAAAATTACTAGAACTGAAAGAGAATGGAGAAAAATATTTTTCTCCATTTTCTCCTTCCATTCCATTTGTTTACTTTCTGAAATTAACAATATCTTTGTGTGTTTGCCAGTTTCAACATTTTTCCAGTATAGTCAATTCACCTGTTGCTTGTGTGAGTTTTTCACAAAGCAACAGTGGAGAGAGAAACATTTTTAAAAGTAGAAAAATGTGATTGTAAAACCTCAGAGATTGGCAGAGGGGATCAGGGACAGATGTAGTACTTGCAACTACTTTTAACTCATTTCTTGAAATTAACTAGATTTCAAGTTGACAGTGGCATTTTAAGATGAGAAATATAAATTCTGGAGTAAAGGTTATAAGGATTATAAGGAGACTGAATTCAGGGCCAACATTACTTGACAGTATCCCTTTAACATGCCAGTGAACTTACCTCTCCCCCAGTGCAAGGAAAGGGACTTGAATATCTTGAAGTGCAAATTGCTCCTTTCTTTGTCACATCGTCCTCTACGCCAAAAGTTGCTGAACAGTTAGTGGAAAAATACTTGTAAGGCTTCCATGTTTTCCCAAAATCCTGGGATCGCTCCAGAACCATGGCTGCTGGCCTTGCTGACTTAAACACCATGATCATGTGAGTAAAGTAAAACTCAGCTTCTAAATCCAGCTGGATCCTCTCCTTGTGCACGTCCTCAGCTGACTGCCACCATGTGCGAGGCAAACGGAAGGAAGAGTCGGCCATTGCAGAGGGCGGGTGAGCCAGATGGGCGTGAGCAGCATTGCATTTGTCACACTTGGGCTGCTTGCATGTCAGGTCTGCATACTCACTGTATGAACAGTAAAACTCAGTGGAGTTGCGCCCACATGTGGTATCTGTCCACAATCTTCGTCCATGGGCTAGGTTTCCCATTCGAGGGTTGCACGCTCTTTCGCAATGGGACCCAACTCCGACAACGCTGCTCAGTCCTAGGTGGAGAAAAGTACATGTTAATCTAAAGCAAATTATCTTTAATGGTATGGTTCTTAGACAACTGCATTCAATTTGCCATGTGAAACAGCTCCCTGTGTAACCATAACACAAGTGGAGCTAAATTCTGCACTGGCCAACACAGAGAACAAGGAGAGAAGCCCAGAGTCAGGAGTGGAAGGGAGCTGCTGTAGACTAGGGCAGCCCTCAGGATTGCACCTGTTTCAGTGGCCCCTGCAAGCCAGAGAACACCTGGAGCACAGGCCTTCCCCAGCCATACTTCCTCCTGGTCCCAATATGTCCCCGGCTACTCCACTGAGGGGCGCTTACAACAGCCCTAGAGCCCCTTTGCCTCAGCTTAGCTCACTCTCCCTCTGCAATGGATGCTACGTTAAGCCCAGGGGCAGTAGATGCCCCCTAAGGCTTAGTATGGTAGATAAGGAACGCTCAAGGGTTCCCTGGAAACCACATGCAGGAAAAAGTCCTATTGGGTAGTTTCTAGGGAACCTTGAGAGTTTTTTAGTTACCACAATAAGCATTATGGAGCACTCCCTGGTATCGCAGCCACCTCAGTGGGGAAAGGGAATATTCCCTTCTCTTGCTGCCCTGTGTTAGGGGAAACCAAGCTGCTTCATGAGCTATCCTAGAAAACCCTGAGGATTTGAAGTGGGGCAGTGACCTTGTCTGAATACCCACAAAGATATATTCGTATCTCAGTGAAGGGCCATACAACCCCTCTCTTCAAGACGGCAGAAAGAGACCCATCCCATCACAGGACAGGGAGGAGACCATGAAGAAAGCACTAAGTAGCATGGCGGTTAGGGTGACCAGACAGCAAATGTGAAAAATCGGGACGGGGGTAATAGGCACCTGTATAAGACAAAGCCCCAAATATCTGGACTGTCCCTATAAAATCAGGACATCTGGTCACCCTAGTGGAGGTTGAGTGGTGCTAGGGCTTACTGGGCAGATGAGGTAGCTGAGTTTTCAGTAGGAGACAGGGAGCTGAGTTGTAGAGGGATATTCAAGCAAGGTGCTTCAGTATTCCTACTGAGCCTGGAGGTTGTTTGCACAGTAGGAACGCTGAAGCATCCCCTCCCTAGGTCGGGATTTAGCCGGTACACTGGTTCATATTTTGGAAGTTTGTCACTAATGGTGTGTAAAGAAAAAATTCCACTGTTGAAATGGTGCTGGCAAGCTGCCCTGCAATTTAGTCTATGTGGTTTTTGTTCAGGTTTGTCTAGAAGTCACGTTGATTTAAAACTCATGCAATTACAGTGTCTACACAGAAAATAAAATCACCACAGGGGTTCAGTATGAAACCTTTAGCAAAGTTACAGTCATGGTTTAGTAATTTTTATTATAAACTTTCCACCTATTAATGAAGCTGGCAGTCAGTCAGGAACTAGATTGTATTTTATGACCCTCAGCCATTTAACTTAAAAAAAAAAAAATAAACAAAACAGCTCCGATGACTTGAAAATGGGCATGCCAAAACATCTGAGGTGCATAATGTGTTCTTTATCACTGGGCCAAACATACACAATAAGCTTTATGCACTAATGATTATGATTTCTTCTTGATCTTTTTGCTAAGTTCAAGTGTCATTTTGGTTTAATATCCAATACATCCTTTATCTGGGGGCTATTATTGTTATTCAGCTTTGGTATATAGTAGTTGCACTGAAGTTCTATCCTGCATTAGCAGAGGGGTAGACTTAATGATATGATAGATTCCTCCCTCACACCCCAATTTCTAATACCAAGGATCTATGCAGGTTTTTTATACAGATTACTCAGAAAAGCAGCGGAACATTGTTTATAAAGCACTTACAAATGGACAGATTGCATTGGCTAAAAATATCTTGGAAAGATTTTAAATGATCAAAATACTCTGTGAAATAATGAATCCCCTACAGGGATAAGAAATTAAGTGCATTAAAAAGGACAGTTGCAGGTAATAACTAAAATAAGACAGTCTCATCTCAAATTTACGAAATACACTTATGCCTATAACAGTAAATAAATACAACTGTAAAATTCACAGAACAACACTTATCCCTTATAGAGATCCTTTTCAAAGCACTGTCCAAATATAAACTAATCTACACAGCTCTCCTGAGAGGTAGGGAAGCATTTTACCATGTGCGTTATCAGTTAGGCCTACCATGGGATGACTTAATTTATGTGTTGGCTGCTTTCTTGGATTCTTTAGCTACATTATTGTAGTGAAGTTACCTGTTAAACAAACAGGTGAATATTTACTGTAGTACCCTCCACCATTACATTGCAAATTACTATCTCTAATAGAAAGCACTTTTGTGACAAAATTAATATGTCAGTTCTTAGTCAGGACTTCAATATGATTTTTAATTAGTATCTATATTGATCAAGTACTATCTTTGTGCTCAGTTACTGTATAGTATATAGAGGAAAACATGGACTAAAAGTGTTGCCCTTCTAAAGTCAACGGGAATTTCAATGGAGCCAGGATTACACCTAGAAGTTCTGCCCCAAGGAGCTTACAGTAACTGTTCAGATGCAAATGTATTATACTTAAACTTACAAACGGATTAATGTAAATAAAACACTTTCTGTAGTCCTTTGGCAGGCCTGTCTCTTCAGGGCTCTGTCCTGCAGAGGTCTGAGCTTCTCTGACATGCCGAGTACACAACTCCCATTAAAGTCCATGGGATTTGAGGATAATCAGAAGTGGTTAGCACCTGCTAGTATCAAACCCTAACTCCTATACTCCCAGGAGCTTTGAATCAGGCCCATAGTTTTCATTCCTCATTTGGGAGTGGATCCTGCTCCCACTGGAGTCAATGGGAACAGGTTCAGGCTGTTAGAATTCACAAGCCATTGCTCTTACACTGGGGGAAAAACAAATCCTGTGAATAATAGGAGGGTTTTTTCAAATGAAAAAAAAATAGAATGATCAATGCAGAGTGCTGCAATTTGTGAGGTATGAGTTTTCTGGCTTAGTGCTGTTTACCACAAGAATGCAGCAAAATTGACAGATAGGAGCATAAAGATTTTCGCACTGTCAGCCACAAACTCACATCAGCTCTTCCATTACCAGAAAGAGGTGTCTCTCCATACCCCTTAATGCTTATGCTTAACCATATGCTATTTCAAACCCTATATACTGTACATACCACTGAACAGCAATCTTTAGTAATGGACAAGAGCACACAAGGTACACCATGACTCACCTGTAAAATATCCAGGACTATCATATGCTTCCTGTTTAAGCGTTTTTTCAGTTGACACACTTGCCTTGTAACATTTTACTTACACCCTTGCAATTGATTATGATTTTTCTATAACAAGCTATAATAAACAAATAATGAGGTTTGTTCAAAAAGAAAATCAGCCCTCAGTTTGAAAACGCTCCAAGAAAACATTATATAAACAGTTTAAATATTAATATTTAATATTAATATAAACACAATATTAAAGACTAATTGTGAAGTGTTTTGAGATTCTTTTAAGTGCAAAGTGTTTATTATACTAAATATATTTGGCAAGGGTGGGAAAGGGGTTTAAAGCTTTGGTTTATCTGTGTGCTAGTTTTGCCATCAGTACTGTAAAGATCATTACAAGCATGACTAAAAACTTTATTTACTACACTGTGAATTCTGCTTTCCTCACTCCCTTCCAATACTTAAGTAATGGTTTCCACACCACAAGGATAGTAACTGACACCGAGATTGTTAGAGCTACATTATCTTGTAGATCTTAGCTAGTAAGACTCAGAACAAGCGGTAAGGAACAACCTCAGTGGTGCACTGTTGTACTATATGCTAACCGGATACCAAGGAGCTTCTAAATAAATAAGCCAGCCAAAGGGAGTGAATGAAGGCTCTCTTATCTTTATTTCAGGTAAAGGAGCTATAAGCAACATGAGTGTAGGCACTGTGGGGTGTCAGCTCTAAGGGTCAATAAAGTCCTGGCACGTTTATCTTATTTGAGATCTTTAGATTGCTTTTCTTGTGCATAAACTTGAAATAGCAGTTACTTCAGAAAGAATGCACGTCTGACTTTTCACTCTGAGTCAGATGTGATAAAGGGATAGCACACAGAAATTACAGCTGTAAAACACTTATCAGGACACCCACTCCATTGCCTACCAGGGAAGCTACAGGGCACTGTTTGGTGCTTTGCCCAGTCTAATTTTGGCTGTCTCACATGGGGGAGCTTCCTATACTTTCAGTGTCAGGAAGCTTTTCTTGGTGTTCTGTTTAAATATTCCTTTTTTTCCACTTTCATTCTTATTACCTCCTAGTTATATCCCTCTCCAAACTATTCCAGACAGTCACTATGTCCCCTTTAAGATGTTGCTTAGCCAGTCTGTACCTATTTAGCCCTTGAAAACTCCCCTTACTTCTGAGACTGAGGAGATGGACACAAGACTGCTGGCTGGATGGGAAGCAGTGTGACAAGCTGCCTCATGTGGAATTTAATTTGCATTCCTGAAAATAAATTCTGGCAAAACGAGAACGGACTTGGGAAATACATCCGTAGTATGTCCAGGAACTAGCGGGAAAGGAAGGTGAAAAAGGGAGAGAAAGGTGACTTGAACGTAGGACATTCTACTGTTTGAGGACCCCTTTCTGAGGAATCAATAAAAACCCAAACAAAACAAAAGAACCTAAGGTGTGAATTGACACTTCTCAGCAACACTGACTGTTCTTGACCATGGAAGAAGCACTTTCCCCCTTTACAGGTCATTCCAGCTGTAGCTAAAATAATCCAAGCTGCTTATTCTCTTTCCTGCTCAGGAAGCTCCTGTTCCCTGTAGCCCTATGCAGAAACAGGACTGAGTTTAAAAACGTTGCTTAATGGCATTAACCAGTACGCTACATTGTCATCTTTCCTTCTTGAACTCACTGCACCTTCCTGATGTCTTCCCTGGCTTTCCCAGTCCACTTGACTTTTCACACTCTCTTATGAGCTTGTTAAAGAGACGGCCACATTTTTAAAAAGCGAATGTTACATCTTTTACTTGAGAGGCTGCGAAGGAACACGAGGATCCGAAACCTGTTCGGGAAAAGTCCAAGGGTGTGTGTTGATATACACGGTGGTTGATATACACATTGCAAGTAAAACTCTTCTTTGTTCACTCTGAAAATGATAATCGGGCTACAAAGATAAACTTTGATCATTAAGGGTAAATACTGCCCTTAACCATCGGTTTACATATATTTACTGCTGGAGAAGGAGGAAGATAGGGAATATGAAGCGATTTCATAGTCTGAAACTGTGTTCCCCAGCAGCTTCGGGCTTTATTCCTTCCTAGAGGCTAAGGATTGGGGAGAAGGTTTAGAAGCAATGAAAATACATCAAGACCCACCTGCACCTACAGCAGAGCAGCCCAGAAGTACAATGAGCCAGACCCAGCTCTCCATGGCCAAACACCTGGTCAAAGTGCATGAATCAAGGAGGAGGACCAGGAGCCTGGAATCTCTTCTGCACATGAAGACGGTTCTCCAGAGCAAATCCTTCCCGGCGGGTCATTCATTCGCCACTCACTGGAGTGCTAAGGGCAGGAGGGAGGCTCCAGCCCCCGAGTCTCCCCCGGGGAGTGACATCGCGGGACAGCTGCTGGCTCCTCCAGCCCCCGGGGAGCCGCGTGCCTCGCTAGGAACATTTCACTTCCCCGCGGGGACCCGCCGGGCTCCTGCTGCTCCCGTGCAGGGCATGGCAAGCTGAACTCGCCGGACCTTTCACTTCCCGGCTGCCGCCGCCGCCTGCGGCTGCTTCCTCCCAAGGGGCACTTGCAGGAGGTGCATTTTATTGCATTGATCCCGATCTCTGTGCCTGTGGCTCCCGGGCCCCCTCCCTCGCTGGCTTTCCCCTCAGTTGACAGCCCCGGGCTCTGCAGGCTGGAGCCTCGCCGTACTGCACAGGGAGCACGGGGCCAGCCAGCGCGAAGGGACTGGCTGCCGCTCCAGGGGGCTGGGGGCTGACACCGCCCCCAGCCACATCTCCTCCAGCGGCGCCCGCCACGCACCCCGCCTCCCTGTGCCCCCCGGCGCAGCCTCCCTCAGGCCGGGGGCGAGCGGCTAGCTGCGACTGCCAGCTCCTGGCGGGAGCGTTCCGGGGAGCGCCGGGCTCGCCCGCCTCAGCCCCGAGCGTGCCCAGGGGCCTCCCCAGTCAGACGGACAGGCCAGCAACGGGGGGGGGGGGCGCCCGGCCAGCAACGGGGGGGGCGCCCGGCCAGCCCCAGCCTCCCGCCTCCCCTCTGTCCCGCTCCGACCAGCGCTTCTCCCAGCCACTCCGCCCCGCCCAGCTAGTCCTGTTCTCCCCCCTCAGCCCAACTAGCCCCCTGCTCCCCGCCCAGCTACTCCTGTCCTCCCCCCAGCCAGCCCTCCTGCCCTTCCCCCTCCAGCCCAGCCAGCCCTCCTGCCCTTCCCCTCCAGCTCAGCTAGCCCCCTGCTCCCCGCCCAGCCCAGCTAGCCAGCCCTCCTGCCCTTCCCCCTTCCCCTCCAGCCCAGCCAGCCCTCCTGCCCTTCTCCTCCAGCTCAGCTAGCCCCCTGCTCCCCACCCAGCCCAGCCCAGCCCAGCTAGCCAGCCCTCCTGCCCTTCCCCTCCAGCCCAGCCAGCCCTCCTGCCCTTCCCCTCCAGCTCAGCCAGCCCTCCTGCCCTTCTCCTCCAGCTCAGCTAGCCCCCTGCTCCCCACCCAGCCCAGCCCAGCCCAGCTAGCCAGCCCTCCTGCCCTTCCCCCTCCAGCCAGCCAGCCCTCCTGCCCTTCCCCCTTCCAGACGTCCCCTCTGCCACCCATTAGCCTTCCTCTCTCTCAGCGAATAGCTCTCCCAACCATCTGTCTCCAGCTCAGTTATCCTTCCCACCCCTTCCTTCCTTCAGCCATCGCTACCTCCAGCCATTTTGCCCCAGCAATTTCCCTCTCCTATCCAGATCAGCCATCCGATTGCTACAGCCACCCCCCTTGCTTCCCAGCCCCTTGTCCCTCCCCCCAAAGCCCCAGCCCCACAGCTTAGCCATCCTTTAGTCCTACATCCCTTGCGTCAAATGGCCCATGAAGCAGAGACAACTCACTTCCAGGCACCCACCTGAACACCGCTGGGGCCTATTTGACATAAGGAGGCAGTAGCGCTGGACTGAGACTGCACTGCCCTGAAAGCCATTTGCTTGCTTGTGCTTTAAACACACACACACATTCGTGATAATCCCTGCACCGGAGTGACAACATAAAACAGTGCTCATCGTAATGCACCTGTAAGTGATTCCCTTCATCCCACCTCAGCATTTCACCTCCCCTTCTGCTAAGTGTGAACTAGAAATCATTAGGGCCTTCTGTCTCCTCAACAGCCATCAGTTGGATGAGACAGAAGTCTGGATCCAGTCCTCTCAGAGAGGTGACAGTCAGTCTGCAGCATAGCACTGTGACTGTCAAGTGGTAAACACACAAGAGATTAGCCTGCTGCGTATGGGACAGTGAGTTCCTGTCTAGACACACACTTGCATACTGCACATGTCTAGCTGAGGGTTAAAGAAAATGACATCAGCAATGGAAATGAGACGCCTCCTCTTGTGTTATGTAAATCTGCACTGAAAATTAGATATTCAAACAGTATCAGCCTAGTTGTGTTACCGAAATAGAGATAATTGAATACTGAGGGGCAAATGGTAAAGTTCTATAACCAGAATGGATGATAACAGGACTAGATACCTCTCAGAGGGCATTTTGATAGCCCATACACATGAGGATTATAAAACCTATGATCAATGGAGCAATATTTATAAAGCAGTTTTTATCTCTGAAGGGGAATGCTGAAAGGTGATCTAAATATGACAGCAGTTGTTTTAAAATAAATTTATCCAACTTCAAAATGCAAAGAATAAAGGCTGAAAAATTTCATAACAGTTGCAACATGCTCACTTTCCAGGTTAGATTCAGATAAGTAAAAAAGGTGATTGTTCAGAAGCTTTCCACGCTGGTTCTTCTAGCCCTCCTGTGCTGAGAATGAACATCAGAAATTGCAACTTAAAAAGATAATTATTTGAGAAAATATATATTTTGTGAAAAGTCAAGGCTGCTGGGCTACGAAAATATTCCTACATCCTCCATCACAAACGATGGGTCCAGAAAGTATCTCTATAGACTTTCACATAGCACACCACAACTGTCCTCTTCCACTACACCACCCCAAAAGTCCAGGCAAATAATATCCTACTTGTGTATTTCCTCTTCAAAGATCTATTCCATTCTACTAATGTTGAAAAACTAGAAAGCGTTCAGAAAAGAGCTACAAAAGTGATTCAAGGTCTGGAAAACATGCCTTATAGTGAGAGATTTAAGAACCTCAATCTACTTAGTTTATCCAAGAGAAGGTTAAGAAATAGCTTGTTCATGAATGAGCTATAAGTAGCTACATGGTGAAGAGATTTCTGATAGTAGATGGCTCTTTAGCACAAAAAGGCATAACAAGATTAAATGGTTGGAAACTGAAAATAAAAATTTGCATCTAAATTTGTCTAACAGTGAGGGTGATTAACCATTGGAACCACTTTCCTAGGGACAGGGTGGATTTTCCATCACTTTAAGTCTTTAAAGCAAGATCAGCAAGCTCTCTACATATTATGCTGTAGTTTAAATGGAAGTTATACACTTGATTCAGGAATTACCAGGTGAGGCTCTATGACCTGTGACATACAGGAGGTCAGACTACATGATCGTAGCGGTTCCTTCTAGTCTTAGAATCTATTAATTATATTATGTCATATTAGTTCTAGGAACGAAGGCAAAACCTTTGAAATTTACATGGTTCTCCTGCATAATCTGTCAGAGTAACCAGAAACAAATGAAACAAGAAACATTTCCAGTGTTTCAATTACAGTTTCTCTCTTAATTTGGTCACTGGCTAATTTGATCCTCCTTTTAAATTGATCTAAATGTCAGGAATAAAAAAAAAATCACCTCTATATTTAAAAGTATAACCTCCACGCTTTTTGGGGTGCTAATGAGTAATGCAACTACTAGCTATGGAAAGTTGCTATTTGGGGCCTGATCATGCATGACTGGAATTAATGAGAGTGTTGCCATTAATATAGATGGCAGGCCTGTAATGCATAAGGAAGGCCAGAATCCTAAATAAGACGTGTTTTCCCTGTATTTTTTCTTCTCTGTGACATTAAGAGGACTACATCTAATGATTCTGTCATTGATTCATAGATGGTAATGGACATTATTGCTGGTATCATATGCCAGACAAACTGTGATATGCACCCTGCTGGCCTTGTTGGTAACGGGAGTGACTGCTTATTTCAGTTGAAGTGACAGAGACAGACTTGAAATAAATAAGAGGAAGACTTTTTAATGACAGAGAATCAAGAATAGTGGTTGGTTGGTTTTTTTTTTTTGTTTTTTTTTTAACAAGTCTGGTTATATTTTCTCACTTCTTTAACTGTATAGTTGATCCACATTGATTTTAAAAGATATCTTTCCCTGTTTAGGTTTACAGTTTGGTTCAATGATTCTCAGCACCCCCACTATGCAAATTGTTCCAGCACGCCTGTACCCTCATTCTCAGTCAAATATGTCACTCTGACTTTCCACATATTTTTCAGTTTATTTTTTGAATTTGGCAGGTTCTAGTGTTAGACTTTTTAAATCATTTCAGGGATAGTAATTTATTGAAGTTGATTCCTTAAGTATTTTAAAAATAGAGAGTGCTTGTGGTCCAAACCATCCACTTTACTTCTTTGCTGCTTTTCACAAGTTTGGGGACTATTTAAACTTGATCTCTATGATCCACTTATGTTGAAGTGGATGGGGTGTTGTAATATATGGCATCAGTCTGTCTTAAACAGGAGGCATTTATTAAACACAACAACTGCTTACAGACTCATGTCCTCTACAGGGAACAGCATCTTTTGAAATCAAGGTCCTGCAAAAGTCATATAAAGAGGAAATATCAGAGGGATACGTAGTCAGTGTTGGACTCAATTAATTCCAAGAGTGCTAGGCAGCAGCGGAGGACATCCAGGAGAGGAAAAGGCCAGCCCAAGAGCAGCCTCTCCTGGAATCTCTCTGTAATAATATATTTACTTGAAGTGTATTATTTAATCATTTGATGTCTCTAAGTACTGTTTATATTTCCAGACAGGTTTTTGGTCCCTGATAAACGAAGGAGACAAAACTGGATTTCAAGTTATGTGGATGTCTGTTTGTTTGAGTCTGTAAGCAGTTGTTGCGTTTAATAAATGCCTCCTGTTTAAGACAGACTAATTCCATATATTACAACACCCCACCCACTTCAACATAAGTGGATCATAGAGATCAAGTTTAAATAGTCCCCAAACTTGTGAAAAGCAGCAAAGAAGTAAAGTGGATGGTTTGGACCACAAGCACTCTCTATTTTTAAAATACTTAAGGAATCAACTTCAATAAATTACTATCCCTGAAATGATTTAAAAAGTCTACCACTAGAACCTGCCAAATTCAAAAAATAAACTGAAAAATATGTGGAAAGTCAGAGTGACATATTTGACTGAGAATGAGGGTACAGGTGTGCTGGAACAATTTGCATAGTGGGGGTGCTGAGAATCATTGAACCAACCTGTAAACCTTGTATATGATGGAAACCACTTCAAGCCAGGGTGGGAGGGAGGCAAGGGGGGAGGGTACAGCAGCCACTCCCAGCACCCATGTCTGGATATAATTTAAGGATTGGAATTTTCATCAGCCAGTCAGGTTTCATTTAAATTATTGTTAATAGGTTTGCACAAATGTAACCGGATGGCACTTAGTAAACAATTCTATTGATGATGCATAAGAAGGATTACTATTTTTATTTTGTTATATTACAGTATTCCTCAAAGATGCTAGACACTGTACATGCTCATAGGAAGACTTAGCCCCAGCTTTCAATCTTTCAATTTAATAGCATCCAGCTCACTATCTCTCAGTTGTGTTGGTCGGCAGGGTCAGCAAAAGTAAAATAAACAAAAACCAAACCAAACCAAACCAGAGTAGTGTCTTATTTTGGCCAGCAAATAAGACTGAGTAAACACAGAGAAGTTATCTGGTCAGTTAGGATGGTACCATTTTCCATAGTCACTTTTTGGATTACAACCACTCTTGCTCAAAAGTCAGGAAATATCTGCTTTAATTTAGGCATGGAGCAGCATGCACTATCCTGGCACTAGGGGATATTGCAGCACAGAGGTCAGAAGACAGCACCACATATGAATTACAATTCTGAAGGGTGGAGCTCTATGGAGCTCTAAAGCCTGTCTCTCTCACCAACAGAAGTTGGTCCAATAAAAGATATCAACTCACCCACCTAGTCTCTCTAATACCCTGGAACCAACAGGGCTACAGCTACACTGCATAGTTCTGAAGGGTAGCATCCAGCAAGTAGATTATAGAAAGAGAGAGAAGTGGGCATGAGAGCAGGAGGGGGCCAAGAAAGAGGAGCAAACTAACTTCAGCATAATCTACTATGACAGCACCATGGGAGGGGTGCATTGTAGTACTGGTAATATCACTGTTGGAACACCATTGTACAGCACTGCACAGAAACAGTGGAAGGAATAAAAGGAAAGATTGCATAACACACTGGAAAGTGGATCCCATAGAAGCCGCCAAACGGAGAATGAGTGGGCCAATGTAATGCCTCTACCTTAACAATTGCATAAGCCTGCCACGTGCTACTGTCAAGTGCCATTGGCAGGTGTGCCCTCTGTAGCCACAAGCCAAATATCTGCGTTCTCCCCTCCTCTTTTGCATAGCATTCTACAGTAACCACACACCCTGATACAGGCCATTTGCCTCTCTGGCTACTTCTGTAATCATCCTGAGCCATAGGAAGCAAAAATATTTTCACTGAGCTTCCCATGTTATTCAGTTGCCTTGAGGTCAGATGTGAGCCATAAAAATGCATTTAAATAAATATACAGTAGTTGCAGGATGGAAATGTACAATGCTCATCTGTTCAGGGCCTCTAACTATGGATGCTTCACATGACAGGAATGATAACCTCTTCTTTTGCAGTGCTTTGGCAGGGCTGGGGGAGGCAGGACATTGGTGCACGCTACATTCAAAACAGTTTTGTTTTAGTTGCTCATTTTTTAGAGCTGGTTGGACTGATCGGGCCCTTAAAAGTAGAAGATCATACAACTCACAAGACAAGTATTCTCCAAAGCAGTGATTCTCAACCTTTTTTGGGTTCAGTGTCAGAAATGAGGGGCTGCAGCTGAGCCTGGGACTAGTTAGCTCAGCAGAGCTACAGTAGAACTGCCTGATTAGCTGAGGAGAGTCACCAGGCCTGCTTTTAAACTCAGCAGCAGCAGGTTGCTGGCTGCTCTATCAACACAGCTGTGATAGAACCTGTGCCTGCCTTGAACTCCCAGCTTTGCTCCAACCCTGATCCTTGCCTTGTTCCTGTCCTGCTCCAGCCATAGGTGCTGACTTCTTCTCTACCCAGGGGGTGCTCGACGCCCCCTCTGCTCCAGGCCTGCCCTCACTCCATCCCTTCCTCAAGGCCCCACCTCTGCCTTGCCTCTTCCCGCCCTACCCGCACCCCTTTCTGCCTCTTTCCGCCCCCTCTCCGAGCACCTTTTGCACACTGTTGAACAGCTGTTCCGCAGTGTGCAGGAGGTGCTGGAAGGGAGGGGGAGGAGTTGATCGGGGGGCCGCTGGTGGGTGGGTGGGAGGCACAGGCGCTGCGGGGAGGGGGAGCTGGCTGCCAGTGGATGCTAAGCACCCGCTAATTTTTTTCCATGGCTGGAGCACCCACAGAGTCGGCGCCTATGACTCCAGCCCTGCTCCTTGCCTGGTGTGATAACTAGTATATGTTTGTTGCCTTCCTGTTCATTTCCTGGTTTCTGCTCCCTGAACTCAGTGTCCAGTTTATGCATGTGGTGTTGGTTGTATGCAGCCCCATTCACTCCATCCCCCTCCCTCTGACGCTCTCTCCCATGCTCATTCACTTGCTCATTTTCACCAGGCTGGGGCAAGGGGTTGGGGAGCAAGAGGGGTGAGGGCTCTGGCTGAGGGTGTGGGCGCTGGGATGAGAGGTTTGAGGTGTATGAGGGGGGTCTGGGCTGGGGGATGGGGCCGAGAGATTTGGAGTGTGGAAGGGGGCTCCAGTCTGAGGCAGAGGTTTGGGGTGTTGGAGGGGGTGTGGGCTCTGGGGTGGGGCAATAAATGAGCGGTTCAGAGTGCAGGAAGGGGTTCCAGGCTGGTGCAGGGCATTGGGGTGCAGAAGGGGGTGAGGACTCCAACTGGTGGCACAGGCTTGGAGGTGGGGGCAGGGATGAGAGGTCTGGGGTGCATGAGGGGGCTCTGGGCTGGGGCTGAGGGGTTCAGAGTGCAGGAGTGAGTGCGGGCTCTGGGAGAGAGTTTGGGTGGGGAAGGGGGCTGGGGCTGGGGCACGGGAGGGGGTGTGGGCTCTGGGCGGTGCTTACCTTGGGCAGCTCCCAGAAGCAGGGACATGTCCCTCTGGCTCCTAGGTGGAGGGAACAGGGGGCTCTGCGCTGCCTCTGTCCACAGGCACCGCCCCTGCAGCTCCCATTGGCCGTGGCTTCCGGCCAATGGGAGCTGTGGAGTTGGTGCTTGGGGCGGGGGCAGTGCCTAGAGCTCCCCTGGCTGCCCCTGCACCTAGGAGTCAGAGTGGCGACATGCCAGCCCCTTCATGGAGCCACAGGTAGGGAGCTTGCCAGCCCCAACGAACAGATTTTTAACAGCCCAGTCAGCAGTGCTGACCGGAGCCACCACGGCTCCCTCTTCAACCAGGTTTTCCAGTTAAAAACCAGACATCTGGGAACCCTAAGAAGGCACCACTGAAGTGGGGGTACTGTCAGGAATAAGGGCTTGCAGCTGAGCCTGAGACTAATTAGCTCAGCCTGCAGGCAGATTAATCAACAGCTGAGCTACAGCAGAACTGCCTGACTGTTGGAGGGGAGCCAGCTGGCCTGCTTTGAAGCTTAACAGCAGTAGCAGGTGACTGGCTGCTCCAAACTTACATCTGCAGCTGCAATCGCTCCTGTGCCTGCCTGACACCCCCCCCCCCCCAGCCTTGCTCCTTTCCTGCTCTGGTCTGCTCCAGCCTTGCTCCTTGCCAGGTTCCTGACTCCAGCTCCAACCATGAGGCCTGACTGCTCGTGCTGCAGCTCTGGATACTCAGGACCCTCATTTGTAAACCTTAATGGTCTGTCACAACTCAGTAAATAGCTTTATTGCAAAGTACATCTGGCTCACTAAATATTTCTTACCCACAATATATAATATACAAATTAACATAAGAAATACTAAATAAGTACATCATGTATACCTAGCAGGGTAGGTTGACAACTTTCTAATCGCACTGAACACCCTGGCCCCACCCCTTCCCTGAGGCCTTGCCCCTGATCCAATCCTTCTCTGAGGCCCCACTCTCCACTCACTCCATCCCCTCTCCCTCTGTTGCTCGCTCTCCCCCACCCATTTTCACTGGGCTGGGTGAGAGAGTTAGGATATGGGAGAGAGTGAGGGCTCTGGCAAGGGGTGTGGGCTCCAGAGTGGGGCCAGAAATAAGGGGTTCAGGGTGCGGGAGGAGGCTCTGGGCTGGAGCAGGGGGTTAGGGTGCGGGAAGGGGTGAGGGCTCTGGCTGGGGGTGCAGGCTGAGGGCAGGGGCCAAGGAGTTCGGAGTGCAGGAGTGGGCTCAGGGCTGGGGCAAGAGGGTTCAGGCTCCAGTGGGGCAAAACTTACATCAGGTGGTTCCCAGGCGGCAGCACAGCGGGGCTAAGGCAGGCTCCCTGCCTCCCCTGGTTTCGCGCAGCTCCTGGAAGGAGCTGTCATGTCCAGCGGCGAGGTGCGCACTGCCTGCACCTGCAGGTGCTGCCCCTGCAGCTCCCATTGGCTGTGATTCCCAGCCAATGGGAGCTGCGGAGCTGGCACTCGGGGCAAGAGCAGCATGTGGAGCCTCACTGGCCGCCACTGCGTCTAGGAGCCGGACATGGCTGCTGCTTCCAGGAGCCACGCAAAGCCAGGTTAAGTTTGGAGCTGCCTTAGCCCCTCTGCATTGCCGACCGGACTTTTAATGGCCCGGTCAGCAGTGCTGACTGGAGCCACAAGGGTCCCTTTTCAACTGGGCGTTCCAGTCAAAAACCAGATGCCTGGAAATCCTACAGCAGGGGCTGCTGCAGCTCCTGTCCCACAGGACTGGCTGGCTGGGCTTGCCTCCACTCCCTGGTCTGGATGTTGCAATCTCCAGGGTCACAGCACTGGTTGGCTTTGGCTCAGGCCTCCCTCCCGCCAACAGGGGGCTGGCCGTGCGTGTGTGAATGGTATTGTGATCTGGCACATGGGGTCACAACATTGCTCACTCAGATTTGGCCCAGCCAGACCCCTGATATCATGGGGGGAGGCAGCTGGACCAAAGTGAATGATGCTGAGACTCCATGCACTGCTCACAATACCTGGTGTGGGGAGCTGAGCCCAACCAGTCCCATGGGACTAGAGCAGCAGGAGCCACTGTGGCAGGATGCGTGCAGGTTGGGTTCTTCAAACCTCCCCCCGGAACCCTCACCCGCATGGGGGCAGAACATGCCACCCCCTTTGCCTCACCTCCTCTGAGATCTCCCATGCAACTTTGACCCATTCTGGCAACCCAAATCTAGATTGAGAAATCCTGATCTATAGCATCTCTCTCCCCCCAACGGTCTTGCATTTCACACAATCAGTATTTATGCTCCATTACTTTTAATAAGTAAAACAGTTGTTTCAAATCCTTCAGATTTGTACCTTCTTGTTTCATGATTTCAAACAGACAGACTAACAGAAAAATCTGTTGAACCCCTAGCTGTGTCCAGTACTTCAGAACATAAGAACAGCCATACTGGGTCAGACCAATGTCCATCTAGCCTAGCATCCTGTTTTCCAACACTGGCCTGTGCCAGATGTTTCAGAGAGCATGAACAGAATAGGGCAATTATCGAGTGATCCATCTCCTGTCATCCAGTCCCACCTTCTGGCCGTTAGCGGTTTATGGACATTCAGAGCATGAAGTTACATCCCTGACAATCTTGGCTAATAGCTATTAGAATCATAGAAATATAGGACTAAAAGGGACCTCGATAGGTCATCTAGTCTAGTCCCCTGCACTGAGGCAGGACTAAGTATTATCTACCATCTCTGACTGGTGTTTGTCTAACCTGTTCTTAAAAACCATCAATGACAGAGATCCCACACCCTCCCTAGGTAACTTGTTCCAGTACTTAATTATCCTGACAGTTAGGAATTGTTTCCTAATGTTTAACCTAAATCTCCCTTGCTGCAATATAAACCCATTACTTCTTGCCCTATCCTCAGTAGTTAAGGAGAACAATTTATCACCCTGCTCTTTATAACAACCTTTTACATACTTGAAAACTATGTTCCCACTCAGTCTTCTCTTCTCCAGACTAAACAAACCCAATTTTTTTTCATTCTTTTCTCATTTTCTAGACCTTTAATCATTTTAGATTAGCTCTCCTCTGGACTTTCTCCAGTTTGTCCACATCTTTCCTGAAATGTGGTACCCAAAATTGGATACAGTACTCCAATTGAGCCTTAGCAGTGCTGAATAGAGTAGAAGAATTACTTGTCATGTCTTTCTTTCAACACTTCTGCAAATATATCCCAGAATGTTGCTCATGGTTTTTGCAGGAATATAACATTGTTGGCTCATATTTAGTTTGTGATCCACTATACCCCCTGATCCATTTAGACAGTAATCCTTCATAGACAGTCATTTCCCATTTTGTATTTGTGCAATTGATAATTCCTTCCTAAGTGCAGTACTTTGCATTTGTCCTTATTGAATTTCATCCACTTTATTTATTTATTTATTTATTTGTTTGTTTAGCAGTTTATCAAGATCATTTGAATTCTAATCCTGTCCTCCAAAGCACTTGCAATCCCTTCCAGCTTGGTATCGTCCACAAACTTTTTCAGTGTACTCTCTATGCCATTATTCAAGTAATTTATGAAAATATTGAACAGAACTGGACGTAGGACAGATCGCTGCAGGACCTCATTCGATATGCTTAACTGTGAACCATTGATAACTACTCATTGAGTACAGTTTTCCAACCAGTTGTGCACCCACTTTATAGTAGGTTCATTGAGGCTGTATTTCCCTAGTTTGCTTATGAGAAGGTCCTGTTAGACAGTAACAAAAGCCTTACTGAACTCGAGAAATATTATTACAAAATGGTGGATATGATGGATCTATCCTCCATACTTGTATTTCTTATGCACTATTGGAATTGCAGAGCTACTTAAAGAGCAATCACATATTCTGAATGTATTTGTTAATGACTTAGGGCTGGATTGTCTCCCACTAGCTCCACACAAGGGTCTGCTTTGCACATGGAAGCTCCTGCCCTCCCCCTGGAAGGGGGCTCAGCCACATCATCAGCAGATGCTAGAGAAAGGGACGGAGACTCAGCGGGCGGAAAGGGGCAGGAATGGGTGGGTCTGTCACAGGGCCAGGAGAATACATATTGTCCCCTCTCAAGCACTGTGGAAATTAATCAGAAAAAATAATGCATCCTGGGAGAGCTGGGGTTTGCCATGGCCAGGGAAAGGCCCTGGTAACATGGCTGCAATGGAGCTGTGCTGCCAGGTTGTGGTGGGGGCCACGAAGGAACAGAATCAGTGCAGGGGCAAAGGGACTCACACAGATGGTTCTGGCCTTCTGTGATTTCTCTGGGATTTCTGTAGATCCTGGGTGGTCCCACCCACATTTGAGGAGAGTCCTTCAGTCTTTGCTGCTGGGACCAAATCCTGACCTCCCAATAGGATGAGCTAAGGGAATTCTGTGAGGGCCTCTTTGTGAGAAGTTCTTCCCCTTAATCCCCTTTTCAAGGGCAAAGATGATCAGAGGCTGACTTTTAAAAGTATGCATACCAAGCTAATTTTAGAAAAATACTTCCCTGAAATGACCCCCACTGCACTATTAAATCAGTTTGGACTCTATGCATATTTTTGCATAAAATCTCAAAAAAAGTAAAAAAAATGTTTACTTTTTAACTAAAAGTCTGTTCAAAGATCACCCCTCTCTGTATAGGAATCTGTGTAAGTATGTGTATTCCTGTTATAGTTTAACAAAAAGCCTTTGGGTGAGGTGCAGTTTTACAGATATTCCGCTTAAACTAATCAGATGTAAACACTGTCATGGGTGTCATTTGGCTTCTGCCAGAGAGTTCACTCCCAGTTCCAGAGAGAAGAATGGTGGGACGTTCAATCCTGTATCGGTGGCAGAACTGTTATTCAAAGGGAACATCACTGTCTAGTACTAGAGAGGGGGGAATCAGACATGAACATTCTTTTCCAATGAACGTAACTGCAGGATAACTAGTTTTAGTACAGATGTTTTAATTGTGATATACAATCTCATTAGCCCACAAGAATGCCCGTGTTTTTTTTCTGTCCTACAGCTATGCAGCATTCATTCCTCTGAAAACAAACGTATCATTTGGTACAATAAAATTAATTAGCAGATGTTATAGCGGGATGGAATAGTGCAGTGAAAATGTACTGAATCTTTAGAATCCATGGGGCCACACCCTCATCTGATCTAGATTGACATAGTTTAATAGAAGTCAATGGCTAGACGCTGGTTCACAGCAGCTGAGGATTTGACCCAAAAGGTAATCAGATATTGCAGCATCAGGCCATCTGCCACTAAATGGATAATGTCTTATAAATTGTGTCTTAAGCCCTCCAAAACATTTCCATGTGAAAGTCATGTTAATCAGCTCTTTTGCACTATTCCTTAATGGCACTAGCAAAACGCAAAGAATCTAGATTAATTCACTATGCACCCAGTTGTAGATTATCCCTGCATTCTGACAGGGTGAAATTTACGTCAGTGAAGAAGGAGGCCTGCCCACAGAGTGCCCTCTGGAACCTTGAGGACCTTAAACCAGTTGCTCTAAAACTTATTTGATCGCGCCCCCCTTCTTTGTGTCCATAATAGTTTATGCTCCACCCTCGCCACACAAGTACGTATACTGCTATATGCTGCAGCGGTGCTTCACTTGAATCATTTTTGGCTTCTTTGTTTTTCACTTGAGTTGGGTTTTTTTCCTGCTGCATGAATGAGACAATGATCCATTGTAATGAGAGCAAAAGCAAAATTGTGATTTTGGTCCATGCTTACAATTAAATGTGCAACATCGCATTGTAGCAAACAGATTAAACGTACAGATGGCAATGACTGTGTATAATGCTATGCAAACTTAACAGAAATCTGTCAAAATGTACAGTGCCATCTGAAGACCTGATATGCCTGGAAGAATCATCTTTGCTTGTTATTCATTGCTGTAGGGAAAATGTTCACCGTAAGTTGCTTTCCCCCCCAAAGCTTCTCATGCCCCCCCCAATATATTCCACACCCCCATGGGGGACTGCCCTCCAGTTTGAGAACCTCTGCCTTAAGCCCTTCATTAAAGGCTAAAGTGATGAACAGGGCCTTCTGCGCTGGGGTGAATTTCAGCCTTATGTCATGAAAAGCACACCAAAGAGATTTCTGACTCATATTTTCACTGTGTTTTCTGTAAATATTTGGTGACTAACACAAAAAGGGTTTTAATTGTTGGGTGTGTGGGTGTGAATGGCAGTGAACAAAGTATTGGAAAAGCGAGGAGTCTGTAGCATCACAAAAAGAAAAGGAGTACTTGTGGCACCTTAGAGACTAACAATAACTGTGGCACTAAGGTGCCACAAGTACTCCTTTTCTTTTTGCGAATACAGACTAACACAGCTGCTACTCTGAAACCTGTAGCATCACAATATCTATTCTCCACTCCTTTCAGTAATTAGACGGAAGTGATATGTTGCAATATAATACAAAAGGATCACAAGACTAGGGTTCTTACACTTGTAAAGACATGTGGTTGATGTATTGTCTTGTGGCTTGGTTTATCCTTTCATTGTGTGTGCTAGAAGAACACCACTTGGGGTGTCAGTAATGAGAGACTAATTAGGCTCTCTGAGTGAGGATTCCCATTTATCTACAATTGAACACTCAAGGGATGAGTAGTAAGGAGGTCCCTAAGATCTTGTCTACATGGGTTTATAAAACTGATTGTGTCTGCCTGAGGCTTTTGACTTCAATTGGTTTTAAAATGGACCCGGTTAGGATGTCTGGGAGAATTCCCCTATGTAGACAAGACATATGAAGCTACATCTTTGGTCCACCTCACATGGGCAAGCAATTCCACTCTGTTCATAGTGGGGTGGGCAGAAGGAAAAGTCTTTCTCTGTGGAAACCCCCAAAATTTTGGTAGATCCGGGTCCTGTATAGACTTAGGTCGCTCCAGAGGCAAGGGGAAGAATCTGATCCTCTGGCTACAAGTTGAGGCTTTTAGAGTCTGTACATTAGTATGTCATTTTACAGAGAGGTTTTTCACTAGGACTAGAGATTTGCCTATTTTAAGAAAATAAGAGCCTGAATCAAATTCCACTGAAATTAATGGGAATCTTTCCAATTATTTCCAGGGATTTTGGATCGGACCCTAAGTTAGCTAGCTCTTGGGCTTTCAAACCAGACCCATCTCTAATTTTTTAAAGCCTTTGGTTTATAACCCTTGTGCTTGTTTCTTTTTTTTTTGCAAATTACTGAATTTCTTCCAACTGTTATCAAGCAAGTAGAGAAAGCACTTCACTGACTCATCACATTTTGAGACAGTTTGGCTCTTCAGTTTCCTGTGAGCAAGTTAGCTACAGGATAATGCAAAGCAGTGACTAAAGACTCACACTTCCCATTCAGTTCTTTTTAAAGCTAAGCTGTGTTTCGATATTAGTCAGAACCCCACTAATAAATGAAGAAACCAGAGAACTTTACTTTTCACTGTACACTGTGATCAGCTTTTTGAGCAAAGCATTTGGCATGCTGGACCAGCATGCATAACAGAATGAAAGCCCATTCATGGGATTTAGTGTAATTGGAAGTCAAGTCACAGTAACATTATGGCAATGATAGTGCTATTTCTAAGAAGCCTGTAAGGAGAATGGAATGCACCCTGTTTCTGCCTGCCAGTGCGAAAAATGTAGAGATTCATTAGGGAACATGAAAAGAGAGAGGAAAAGGAAATCCCAGAGTTTTTCCATCAAAATCTTAATATATTCTATGTAGAATCAAAGTTGAGGGAGTGTGGGTGTGTCAATTCTTCTTCTACCTCTTGCATGTGACTACAAAAAGGGATGATTCTTTTATCAATCACACACAGATGCACTTCTGAAATGTGCTGCCAAAGCACTGACTCCTTTTAACTTTGTGCACAGTCCTGTTAGACCATAGAAGAGTGTCCCTGCTGCCCCAGCACCCTCCATTCCACAAAGGGGGATTCATCTCCTAGGGGTAGATGCAGGCAGAGTTTCCATAACTGGCCTCCATCAATGTTTTTGGCAAGGAAGGGAAAGTTTAAAATGGTCTTCATAGGATCTCAACCAGAAGGGATGTGCCATAACCACAATGTGTCCCTGGCCAGTACCGCCAGTTGTTTTGTCTTTGGTGGCCTCGTACAAGGTACCCCATTAAGAAGGGGGGTTAGAGCCACCTTTTCTTACTACCGCCTATATCCCCCCTGTTTCTACTTCCACTGTGTTCTAAGCCAGCAGACCCCAGCATTGACTGTGGGTGAATCAGGCCCTGTGTGTCCACAGCTAACCATTTAAACAATGCTCTCTTCCGAGGCATGTGAGAATTTAGGCTCTCTGTTCATTCTGAGAGTAAGGGCTGACTAGGCATTTCATTTCCCAAACCATAGTAGTTTGAAAATCACATCAATTATTTTTCATATGCAGCTGGTTTTTATCCACAAACTACAGCTTTAGGCCTGTTTTCCTCTTTACCACACATTTTGGACAAGCTGGAATGAAGGGGAACCAGCTAATCTGCTCATGGATTCGGGGCGGGGGGGAGTGAAGAAAGATGTTGGTGGAGAGTAAACATGGCTTGCAATAGAATCCACAATTTACTCACTACATTATGGCCGTCACCATTTTCTTTGGATCTCATGTAATCTTTGCTCCTGCTGGCTCCCTTACTTTTCTGCTTTATTGACCTCTAAATATCAAAAAGATTATGAAATTTATGTGCCAAAACAACCTATGACACAAACATTTTAATTCAGTTGTTCAGTAAATTACTACTGAGCACGTTACCATCCGGTTCAACTTCCAGCCAGGAGAGGGCTCACCCACAAACACAAGAAAGTATTATTTAAGGACAGAGGAGAGCTTGCTCAAGGGAGATCTGGGAGCAGCCTTAGAGCCAGAGTAGCAGGCCAGAGACAGGAGCTTGGGAGCTGGCTGTGCAGGGAAGGCTGGCTAGCAGACAGCTTGGGAGCATGCAGGGACCCACAGGCTCTTACTTCATTCATAGCCTGCAGTCTGAGAGCTGGAACTGGAGGGCTTAAGAGCTGGATAGAGACACACTATTGCTGGCAGGAGGCCAGGAGTAGCCTCAGCAGGAGAACAAAGGGCTGCAGTACCAGGCAAGAGGACTGTATGGAGGGGTTACACTGGGACTTCATTCCCCTTTACTGCACTGCCGTAGGAGTAGGGCTGCCATCTGTAACTAAATAATTGCATCTTTGATCTCAGGCAGTCTTAATTAAGGAATCCCCAGTTATTTCTTGGGAATCTGGGAGCATTTATGGGAAACCACCTGAGAGCAAGAGAGTCTGAAGGGCTTCGGGCTTGGAACACCTACAGTGCTTCCCTCCAAGCATGTGGTACACCAGCATGATGAACATGTCTATGATATACTGCTGAGCTGGGAAATCTTTCTGCAGGTACTACTGCTTTATGTGAACCATAAAAAAGCCCCCCACTCGTACGCTAAACTGCAAAGTCTTTGTCAGAATCTTCTGAAGTTACAGTAGAAGCTCAGTTACGAACACCTCGGGAATGTTCGTAACTCTGAACAAAATGTTTCAAAAGTTTAAAACTGAATATTGACTTAATACAGCTTTGAAACTGTATTGTGCAGAAGAAAAATGTTGCTTTTAACCGTCTTAATATAAATAAAACAAGCACAGAAACAGTTTCCTTACCTTGTCAAATCTTTTTTAAAAAATGTTTCCCTTTTTTAGTAGTTTACATCTAACACACTACTGTACAATATTTGCTTTTTTTCCCCATCTGTGCTGCCTGATTGCGTACTTCCGGTTCCAAATGAGGTGAGTGGCTGACGGGTCAGTTTTTGTAACTCTGGTGTTCGTAACTGTGAGGTTCTACTGTATTCATTGTTGTGCAGATGAATTCATTTGTCCACTAGTGAGAGAAAGTGACATCTAGTGTCAGCTTCAAGACAAAGACCATGGCAACATTCATATAGGACTGTAGCACTAAGTATCACAGCCAGAGATTGGCAGACTGGGGGCAGGGGGGAAGGAGGGGGCTGTCATACCCACTATATTGGAAGAAGAAGTAGGGACATAGGGTCTGCTATGCTGACTCTACATCACCACAGGATTCCTCTTGGACTTGGCTGATCTTCTTGGGGCCAGATACATTGGCTTTACAACCAGAATTTGCTGAAGTGTGATGCAAAGTAGCCAAGGGACTGATCATATATTGGGTCCGCTGAGTTAGCGGAAAATATGTAAGCTCAAATCAAGGTGCTGGGGACTATTTTGGGGAACGAGAAGTAGAAACTTTGTCATAGATTCTTGTCCTGGCTCTGCCACTGATTCATTCTGTGGCCTTGGGCAAATCATGTAACCTCTCTGGAACAGATCAATCGCTGTTGCAGCACCCATAATTTCAATTAATTTAACCAGACTTGAATTTGGCTCTGTGTCTGTTTCCCCATCTATAAAAATGCGTAACTGGTTAATGTTTGTATAATTCTCTGAAAACATAAAATATATCATATATGATAAAGTAGTACCTTCCTACTGTCTAGGTATCTGAGGAGACAAAAGTGCATTGGTTTATCCCAGGCAATATATGAAATATCTAGTGCTGATGTACTGTACCCCCATATGCTAATTTTAAGCAGGAGTATGCGAATAACTGGTGTGTAGGGCTAAGAACTCTCACACTTTGTCAAATTACAATCCTGTCTTTAGAATTTGGAGCACAGGCTCGTTAGACCGAGTTAGATGCCTGTCCATCCCAATGCACCTTTTCCCAGTAGCAGTATCCCAGCACAGCTTTCACTTAGGCTATTGGTAGCCTCTCCAGACATACTGTATGTCCTGCTTTTTGATGCTACGCACATGCAGAATCGAGCCCTGAGCATAACTGATCTCTGATAAATCTACAGAGGATGGAATTCAAATCATCAAAAGACAGATGAATTACCCTTTAATGTAGTAGCATCCAGGGATAACTATATGGATCAGGACTAGGTTTATAGAAGGAAGCCACATGAGCTCTGACTCCAGGGAAGCTAGTCAATGTTAGAAAGATTAATCTGGGTTTAAAATTTGATGTGCTAAACCAGTGATACTCAATTAGATCTACCTGTGGGCTGATTTGAGAATTTGTGACAAGACGGGGCCATTTATGCAGAAGGCTGACAAAAACCCTTCATTTGCCAACAAATAAGACCTTGCCTTCAACATAAGCATTAGTGTTTCTATTTTTTAACAAAGTTGATAAATGAACATTATTACCCGTATTTGTGGAACCCTCTAAAGGGAGAGGTGACATCGACGATCTCTGACAAGTTTTGTGAAGAGTGGTTTGTAGGAGGTCAGGGCAAGGTGCATGCACTGGTGAAGATGTTCATCTGGCAGGTGACTGCGGTGTTGGTTTTTTATAAAGTTCATTGTAGAAAACCCAGAATCACCGACGTACATTGATCCAAACATCATTAAAAGATAGATGGCTAGTTTTTGGCTATTCTGAAACTGGTCAGGATATTGAGTCCAGAAATCACAAAGTCCCATTTCTCTGAATTTTGCCTTCAAGACATCTGAGCTCTGGAGCCTTACAATTTCTAATGGAAAGGCACCATCATCAATTGAATCAAGAACGTTCTTTGCTTCAGAAGGGCAAGGTCCATCAGTAGAGACAACAAGCCTTTTACCTTCCCAAAAATGATCTCACCTGTGATGTAGATTTCTAATGGTAGTAAGCACAAAAAATCTTCCTTGAAAATTTCACTATAATAAAGTCTAACAAACAGTGATAGCTGGGCAGTGTCACTTAAATTGCTTGCTTTATCCCCTGCAAGAGACATGTATTTGGCATTTTTTAAATCAGAAAGCAGTGCTGACAAACAGTCTTTGTAAATTACCTCCAATCTTTGCACTGCCATGGAATCAGATAGAGGAACTTGCTTCACACTGTTCACCATGCAATCTTTGTTTTTATCTCCTGCAAAAAACTCCTCCAGCATTTCCAATGCACACTCCCTCATGAGCTCAGCATCTAGGAAAGGCTTTTTCTTTTTAGCTAGTACCCACAGTATCCAAAAAGAAGCAGCTATTGCTTTTTCCTGCACAGTTGCTGATGTTGTGAGAATGACATTTGAAGTGTGATAAAAAGACTTCAGATTTTCAATTTTGTCACATCTTGCAACACTGCCAGCAGGATAGGCCATGCTGAAGTTACTGTGCTTTGATTCAAAGTGGTGCCTTGTGTTGATGACCTTACAGATGGATACAGAGGTTTGGCATGTTAGACACAAAGGTTTTGCGTTTAAATGAGGTGGGATAAGAAGAAAATCCGCTCTCCAGTTTGGTTAAAAGCTTGGTTTTTGCTGTCGACTTTGCAATGTTTACTCCCACTCACATTCATTTTTTGTTCCATTTCCATCACTAATGAAAAAATGGGTGATGTCCAGGGCTGGCCTTAGGGAAAATGGCACTCTGGGTGAACTTGTATTTTGGTGCCCTTTCCTTTTTTTGGCCCACAGGCCACCTATCGAATATCACTGTGCTAACCCACGTCTTAATAGACAAACAGAACACTGTCTTCTAGTCACTTAAAGGATAATGTATGTGGTGCAGAAGACTAAGGCTAGGTCTACACTACCGCGGTAAACTGATTTAAGTTACTCCAGTTATGTTATTCTAGCTAGATCCACTTACAGCATGGTGTAGACAGCTTGGTGTAGACAAGAGATGCTCTCCCATTAACTTAGCATGTCTTCACCAGACCCGCTAAATCAATGTCGCTGCATCAATTGCAGCAGCACCTATGTAGCCCTGTAGCAAAGACATGCCCTCAGTATGGTATTTTCTGCATAGCAGGAGACAGACTATGATACTGTGATGCACTAGAAGACCTAGATTAGAGGCAATCTGTAGCAGCTATTTTGATCTCTCACTGTAGTTAGATCTTATGGTACAAGTTATTGAATGTGAGTGTCACTAGGCTAACAGAATAGTTTGTGGTCAATAACAGAACCCACAAGGGGAATTTCTTTTCCCATGCATCTAATGTGCGCATTTGAAGAGTTTCTCTGGTATGTTATGTAATCAAACAAATCGATTTCTCATACATGGTATTAGAAGAGCGTGTTAGCTTAAAGACCCCCACAAAATGCACTGTATCTTTGTTGTTTTGACAGCATACTATTATAAACCCCATAATGGGGTACAGCTGTTGTTATAAGTAAGGCTACAATTTGGTCTTGGAGGTTGCGGAAGTCACAGTATCTGTGACTTCTGCAGATCTCTGTGACTTCAGCCCACAGCAGCTCGGAGCTGCAGGGTACTCCGACCTCCCGTGGTGGCTGGAAGCTGCAGGGTATCCCTGCCGCCCAGAGTGGTGGGGGTCCCACGCAGCTCCCCTGCCACGCGGAGTGGCAGGAGTCCCCTGCAGCTCACCAGTTGCTGTGGATGCAGGGGGCCCTTCCCCAAGCCCCCAGCCTCCACAGTGGGAGATCCCCTGGAGCTCCCTAGCCACCACGGGTTGCAGGGGTGTATGTGTCCCCCCATAGCTCCCCAGCCTTAGTTATAAGACACACACATATGGGGCCTGTATAGTAGTCAGTGACCATTCATAGTATTCAACCTTGGATCATTAGGATACTTTCAAACATGGCATTTTATAGGTACTTAAATGCGATGGACTTGATTCTCCACTGTGCCCCTGCTCGGGTGCAGTGAAGAGGGAAGGCTGACAGAGAGCCAGTTGTCCTGCCCTAGCATAAATGAAGGCTCAAGGGGGCCTCTGGGACTTTATGCCAGTAGAGTGTTGGATGGAGCAGAGCCTCATTCTGCCATAATTCCCTCCCTTAACTTTAGATGCCCCCACCCTTTTACTCCCCATGTCTGTGCCATGCCCAGGGCATTCCAGGCACACTGTGAAGACTCAGATCTGGGCCCCCCTTCTCCATGCTGGAGAGAAAACCCTGCAGTCACCACTAAATACTTCCTAGCCTTCTCTGAAGAAGTCTCATTAATTAGCCCATCCCAGTCTACTGCAGAAATAACTGCCAGATTGTTTAATCTTTCATGCCCCATGGATGTTCTTAGATAAGTTTGATTAAATTTAGCTTGATGAAACTCCTTTCATTAGCAGCCAATTACAGGAAGACAGCACTATATATAGTGCCATTTCTGTATTAGGGAAACTTGCATCTAAAAGACCTTTTGTGAATGTAGTTAAGGAGATCAATGGACACCTTTGCACCCAAGTCATGCTTAAAGATTGCCAGTTTTTGCAAGCCAAAGAGCTCAGTGTTGTTCTCAAAACTGAGTTTAGATCCTCAGGGTAGCTGCTTGCCAAATTTCAGGTGTGCCTCTTTAGGTCTTCACTGCTGAGGCTTTTCAGGTTCTTTACAGTCAATAAAGCAATCCTTTCTCTGACTACACTATACATACACATCCTGTGTCCAATTGTATTAATATTGTGTCTAAAATAGGGTTGAAAACCCTCATATTCAAGAACTGTTCCAGGATCTGATAACCTTTCATCTTCTACAATTCCACCTGACATTACTTTCCTTCAAGACAGTTTCTCTCTGCATGGCGTGGTTATTCCTAACATTTCAGCCTGTGAATCAGCAGCTTCCTTACAGGCAATAAGTAAAAAAAGGCAGTAATTCTGATAAAGCATTTCAAAGGCTGCCAAGTAACCACAAGCAATTTGAGCATCAAGATCAGGACTCCGCAATTTTTTGCTCAAAATGTAAATTTTCTATAAAATAGTATACCACATCTCGGCCAAAGCACAAAACAAAAACTCTGAAACATTTGTTTGTATGCTATCACCTTCCAACTTAAGTTCTGGCATAAGATTGTGTGAAATGTTGGTCTTATCTAACGCATCGAGAACACCCTCAACCTGATTTCATAATGGACAGATTGACTCTACCACTTATTAACCATCTTGTCGGGCTTGGGCATTTCAGTGTAATGCTAATATGCTTTTTCAACACATCCCAACAACTAGTAGAAGCGGAAGACAGGGTATACAATCTTTGAACAATTCCAAAAAAATAGAACTTGAACCAAGGCAGTAGCTTGACCAAAAAGATGCAGTGAGTGGGCAGTGCATGGGACAATAGATGCCTATTGTTGATTTACCTGCTGCATTCAATTTTGAACACCTTTGTATACTGCAGCCATCTTAGTTTCATTGTCACAGCTCTGTTCTTGCAACCAGCCAGACCTAAAATGTTTTCTTGCAACTTCTCTAAAACCACTTTCTAGTGCTCTCCTGTTTTGGTGAGGATATCAGTGAAAAAAAAAGTCTGTATCTACATGTGATGAAAGTTCATACTTCCCTGGGAAAGTATTTGTCTGCCAGCAACCAGAGTGTTGGTCTGCAAGGTCCCTTCTCAACTTTGGACAGGGCTGCGTGTCATGCAGTTCACAGCACTGAAAGCTTTTCAACAACTTGTAAATAATGCTCCTCTTTTGGAAGACAGTGGGCAGGAGCACATCTGGGCCAGTTTCTCTGCTCATTAAGGGCATGTGGCCTTTCTGTAGCTGGAAAAAGCCAGTGGAGGACTCCCATCATCAGGAGAATGCTGCTGGTGACAGCCGAGTTGCCACCCATGGTAGCTGCCCTCCTCACACCTAGCATAAGGGGGAAAAGAAGGGTTGCTGGGGGCAACGAACGTGCACCCCAGAGTGTGGAGCAGCATTGCAGAACAGAATTCCACCACTTGATTCTCTAGTGGCTTAAGTTAGGCTTAATCATGACCAGGCCTAATTTTCACCAGAACCAGAACTGCAGCCACTCCCTGTGTCCCCACTTCCTCCACTCTGTCCAAGAGCAGCTCCAACACAGTGGAGAATCAAGCCCCTATCTGAGCACATTCCATAGCTGAGCAGGTAGGCTGGAAGCTTCAAGTCCCTTAAAAATTTACTTTTTCAACAAAGGTGGTAACCCACAAAGGCTACTTAGGCAAAGAGGCTAAGTGCCAGGCCCCTTACAGCCAGACATATTCAGGTTTTTGGAACCTACCACATTTGGAAAAGTTTGAACTCTGAAGAAACTCATTCAGCCTGATCTCATTTAATCCTACTTGAATTGACACAGGCAGGAAAATGTTCTTCTCTGAATATATTACACTAATAGAATCAGCCAAGCAGCCTCCCTTTGATGCACTTATCAGGAGAGGGGAAACATTTCCCCCTGAAATAGTATGATGCATCTGACGTTTTTCTGAGAGCGATTTTCAGTCATGACTTTAAGCAGAATGAAGAATATAATGTGGTATAGATTAGAGGTTTACCAATCTCATTCATGCACCTTGCTTACGTTGGCAGCTCTCCACGCTTCCCATGCTGAAGGCCTGCCTGAGACTGAATTCCTGACCCATCCAATCTCCTAAGAAAGTCAAGGGAAGATGTGATTGAGTAAGGGATTCAGGATTGGGCATCAAGTGCAGAAATCATTTAATCCATGTCTGAAATGCAGCCACTTCTGTGGTGAAAGACAGTAATGGGAGTTAGATCAAGACTTCAGATTGAATGCCATTATACATAGAGAATATACCTGCTTAAATTTCTATGATGAAGCCCACACACAGGACCACCTCCACAAGGCAACCCGTTCCTTATGTTCTAAGTGACCACTTTAAAATAAAGTGTTTCCAGAATAAATTTTGTCCACTTGCAGTTAAAGGCTACCTCTACTGGACAACTGACTTTTCTGATCCTTTAGACTGTTACTTAAGGCCATTTCATTGTACATACATTTATGGGTTGCGAGGGGGACTAGAGAGAAGAGAAAGAGCACATCAGATGGTAATTAGGAATGATCCGAAAATACATAGCAGGATGCTATTTTATTTTTAGGCATGACAGTTCTAACATCCTACAACAGTTGCACATAATAGTACATAGGATGGGTTAATCTAGAGATAAACTCAGATATCTATATACTACCTCTACCAAAACAGTCTGTGTGGGTGGAAAGTAGAAGTGAACAAGCCTTCATGTCTGTGTCTTTTTCTCACCATTGTCACTATTTTCCTGGGTCCCAGTCTTTCTTTCGTCTTTTATGTCTCTCCCCAGATCCCCCATCTATTTTCCTCCCACCATGGTCTGTATATTTTCCCTCATTGTCTAGCTCCCCACCTGGTCTCTCTCCCCCTCTGCATCCCTGGGCTGGCACCAATTCTTTCCCTCCCTTTCTCTCTTTCCCTTCCCTGGGTTCCCCCCTCCACATTTCTTTTGCCAAATTATGTTAGGAGATTGTGTGGGAGAAATTATTGCCAAAGAATGCAAGACAATTAAGTAATAAAAGAGACATTAAAGCATGACAGACTATACTTTTCTGGGCAATTATTACATATCTCGTTTTGTGGTATAAGGCACGAGTCCAAAAAGTCAAATCACTTTAGGTTCACAAGAAAAGAGAATACTATCCTCCCCCATGCCCTTTTTAAAAAAAGAATTTAAATCTAGTGAAAAGTGCCCTGTGACAGCCCTGAAATCCTCTATCCTCACAACTGGGACAGCTGTGATAGTGGTAGTGCAAGTATCCCATACAGTGCCTCACCCTCAAGTCACTTCTGCAAGGACCACTACTAAGGACAAGAGGGTAGTTTAGGCCCCAATCTCACAAAGAGTTATGCTCATGTTTAACTTTAGGCACTGTGAGGAGTCCCATTGAAGCCAATGGGCCTATTGCTGTGGGCTAAAGATAAGCACATGCATAAGTATTACTGGAGCCTAAGTCTTCATGCCCAGTTAAGCGCAAAATGCTGAGCCAATTAGTGTACTAGTATGTTTTCACCTTAAAAGCTCTATCATAAAATATAACAAAAATGGACAGCATGTGTAGATAATAAGAACACAAGAACAGCCATACTGGGTCAGACAAAAGGTCCATCTAGCCCAGTATCCTGTCTTCCGACAGTGGCCAATGCCAGATGCCCCAGAAGGAAAGAACAGAACAGGCAATCATCAAGTGATCCATCCCCTATCACCCATTCCCAGCTTCTGGCAAACAGAAGCTAGGGACACCATCCCTGCCCATCCTGGCTAATAACCATTGATGGACCTATCTGCCGTTAATTTATCTAGCTCTTTTTTTTTGAACCCTGTTATAGTCTTGGCCTTCACAACATCCTCTGGTAAGGAGTTCCACAGGTTGGCTGTGCGTTGTGTGAGAAAAAAACCTTCCTTTTTGTTTGCTTTAAACCTGCTGTCTATTAATTTCATTTGGTGGCTCCTAGTTCTTGTGTTATGAGAAGGAGAAAATAAACACTTCCTTATTGACTTTCTCCACAACAGTCATGATTTTATAGACCTCTATCATATCCCCCTTTGTCATGTCTTTTCAAAGATGAAAAGTCCCAGTCTTATTAATCTCTCTCCTCATACAGAAGCCATTCCATACCCCTAATAATTTTTGTTGCCCTTTTCAGAACCTTTTCCAATTCCAATATATCTTTTTTGAGATGGGGTGACCAGATCTGCATGCAGTATTCAAGATGTAGGCATACCATGGATTTATGTAGAGGCAATAAGATATTTTTGTCTTATTATCCATCCCTTACTTAATGATTTCCCAACATTCTGTTCACTTTTTTGACTCCCGCTGCACATTGAGTGGATGTTTTCAAAGCACTATCCACAATGATTCCACGATCTCATTCTTTGAGTGATAACAGCTAATTTAGATCCCATCATTTTATATGTATAGTCGGGATTGTGTTTTACAATGAGCATTACTTTGTATTTATCAACACTGAATTTCATCCGCCATTTTGTTGCCCAGTCACCCAGGTTTGTGAGATCCTTTTGAAGCTCTTCACAGTCTGCTTGGGACTTAACTACCGGACTAGTTTTGTATCATCTGCAAAGTTTGCCACCTCACTGTTTACCACTTTTTCCGGATCATTTATGAATATGTTGATAGGACTGGTCCCCATACAGACCCCTGGGGACACCATTATTTACTCTTCTGGCTCTGTCAATCTGTTTCTTCACTTCAGCAGGTGGGTATTGTAGTTGTAGGAATGCATGATAGAGATCTTGTAGGTGTTTGTCTCTGTCTGAGGGGTTGGAGCAAATGCGGTTATATCGTAGAGCTTGGCTGTAGACAATGGATCGAGTGGTATGATCTGGATGAAAGCTGTCAAACAGATTGACAGAGCCAGAAGAGTACCCAGAAGTCACCTACTACAGGACAGGCCCAACAAAGAAAACAACAGAACGCCACTAGCCATCACCTTCATCCCCCAACTAAAACCTCTCCAACGCATCATCAAGGATCTACAACCTATCCTGAAGGATGACCCATCACTCTCACAGATCTTGGGAGACAGGCCAGTCCTTGCTTACAGACAGCCCCCAATCTGAAGCAAATACTCACCAGCAACCACACACCACACAACAGAACCACTAACCCAGGAACCTATCCTTGCAACAAAGCCCGTTGCCAACTCTGTCCACATATCTATTCAGGGGATACCATCATAGGGCCTAATCACATCAGCCACACTATCAGAGGCTCCTTCACCTGCGCATCTACCAATGTGATATATGCCATCATGTGCCAGCAATGCCCCTCTGCCATGTACATTGGCCAAACTGGACAGTCTCTACGTAAAAGAATGAATGGACACAAATCAGACGTCAAGAATTATAACATTCAAAAACCAGTTGGAGAACACTTCAATCTCTCTGGTCACTCAATTACAGACCTAAGAGTGGCTATCCTTCAACAAAAAAGCTTCAAAAACAGACTCCAACGAGAGACTGCTGATTGGAATTAATTTGCAAACTGGATACAATTAACTTAGGCTTGATAGAGACTGGGAATGGATGAGTCATTACACAAAGTAAAAACTATTTCCCCATGGTATTTCTCCCCCCACCCCACCCCCCACTGTTCCTCTGATATTCTTGTTAACTGCTGGAATTCGCCTACCTTGCTTGTCACCATGAAAGGTTTTCCTCCTTTCCCCCCCCTGCTGCTGGTGATGGCTTATCTTAAGTGATCACTCTCCTTACAGTGTGTATGATAAACCCATTGTTTCATGTTCTCTCTGTGTGTATATAAATCTCTCCTCTGTTTTTTCCACCAAATGCATCCGATGAAGTGAGCTGTAGCTCACGAAAGCTTATGCTCTAATAAATTTGTTAGTCTCTAAGGTGCCACAAGTACTCCTTTTCAATCTGGGACAGTTCCTCAGATTTGTCACCTAAAAAGAATGGCTCAGGTTTGGGAATCTCCCTCACATCCTCAGCCGTGAAGACCGGTGCAAAGAATTCATTTAGTTTCTCCGCAATGGCCTTATTGTCCTTGAGTGCTCCTTTAGCATCTTGATCATCCAGTGGTCCCACTGGTTGCTTAGCAGGCTTCCTGCTTCTGATGAACTTAAATTTATTTTTGCTATTACTTTTTGAGTCTTTAGCTAGCCATTATTCAAATTCTTTTTTGGCCTTTCTAATTATATTTTTACTTTTCATTTGCCAGAGTTTATGCTTCTTTCTATTTTCCTCACTAGGATTTGACTTCCACTTTTTAAAGGATGCCTTTTTGTCTCTCTTTTTTTACTTTGTTGTTTAGCCATGGTAGCACTTTTTTGGTTCTCTCTGTTTTTTAATTTGGGGTATACATTTAAGTTGAGCCTTTATTATGGTGTCTTAAACTTTTCCATGCAACTTACAGGGATTTCACTTTTGGCCCTTTACCTTTTAATTTCTGTTTAATTAACGTCCTCATTTTTGTGTAGTACCCCTTTCTGAAATTAAATGCTACAGTATTGGGCTGCTGTAGTGTTTTCCTTGCCACAGGGATGTTAAATTTAATTATGGTAGTTTTTCAAAGAGACATTATTAAGGGCACAAGAGCAAACTATCCCACTGCGTAGGAAAGATAGGAAGTATGGCAAGAGACCACCCTGATTTAACCAGGAGACCTTCAATGAGCTAAAAATAATAATTAAAAAAAAAGTCCTACAAAAAGTGGAAACTAGGTCAAATTACAAAGGATGAAATAAACAAACCCAAGTATGTAGGGACAAAATTAGAAAGGCCAAGGCACAAAACGAGATCAAACTAGCTAGAGACATAAAGGGTAACAAGAAAACATTCTACAAATACGTTAGAAGCAAGAGGAAGACCAAGGACAGGGTAGACCCGTTACTCAATGGGGAGGGGGGGGAATAATAACAGAAAATGTGGGAAATGGCAGAGGTGCTTAATGACTTCTTCGTTTCGGTTTACACCAGAAAGTTGATAGTGATTGGACATCTAACATCGTTAATACCAGTGAAAATGAGGTAGAATCAGAGGCTAAAATAGGGAAACAACAAGTTAAAAATTACTTAGACAAGTTAGAGGTCTTCAAGTCACTTGGGCCTGATGAAATGCATCCTAGAATATTCAAGAAACAGACTGAGGAGATATCTGAGCCCTTAGCAATTATTTTTGAAAAGTCATGGAAGACAGGAGAGATTCTAGAAGACTGGAAAAGGGCAAATATAGTGTCAATCTATAAAAAGGGAAATAAGGACAACCCGGGGTATTACAGACTTAACTTCTGTACCCAGAAAGATAATGGAGCAAATAATTAAGCTATTTGCAAGCATCTAGATGATAATAAGTAACAATCAGCATGGATTTGTCAAAAGAAATCGTGTCAAAACCAACCTGATAGCTTTCTTTGGACAGCGTAACAAGTCTTGTGGATAGGGGGAAAGCGGTAGACGTGGTATATCTTGACTTTAGTAAAGCTTTTGATACTGTCTTACAATACCTTCTCATAAACAAACTAGGGAAATGCAACCTAGATGGAGCTACTATAAGGTGGGTGTATAATTAGTTGGAAAACCATTCCTAGGAGTAGTTATAAGTGGTTAACAGTCATGCTGGAAGGGCATAACAAATGAGGTCCCACAGGGATCAGTTTGTAAAGCATTTTGCATGTATTTATGTTTTAATATGCATGCTCTGATTTATGTCTATGTGATATCTTATATTATTTATCTGGGAAATGGTAATGTTAAAAATTTGTTAAAAATCACCATTTAACGGTGGCTAGTAGCTGTTGGTATCGTGTTCGTTACCCTTCTCTTTGGAACTTTGGCACCCTTTTGTTTGAGTTTGGTGCGTCTTTTGTGGAAAGGTGGGAAAAGGACTGGTCAGGTGTCACTAATCCGACTAGAGGATATAAACGCCCCCTCCCCCCCACAGGCTCTAGGGTACTGTCCTGCCTAGCAGCAGCCCGCACATCACATCATCAGATCAAGAACCACCGGAAGATCTCCGGGAGATACCACCACAGCTACTTACCTGAGAAGTGATCCTGATTCTAATCCTGGTTCAGCATCAAAGGTCCGAGTTCCTTCTGTGCCACATGTCATCCCCAAGCGCAGTGGTAGATCCGGATCCACATCTCAAGGCCGAGGCAGATGAACTTTGATCTGTAAAGTATAAATACCTTTGTCTATCATTTGTGAGGGAGAGGGTTCTGGGCTTCATGCCCATGCAAGTCACTGAGATATTTTGTCCATTTACTTACCTTATGTTAAATAAAGCACCTTTTTAGTTTACCTTTTCTTGTCCCTTATCCTTATTTTGCACTGAGATCAATTAGGTGATATATCCTAATTCAGGGATAGCCGTACCTGTGACTTCTTAGCAGGGGTCCATAACATCCTTAATTTCTTCCCCCACATTGATACATTGTAACAAGTTCTGGGTACTGTTCAATATCTTCATCAGTGATTTAGATAATGTCATAGAGAGTACACTTCAAAGTTTGTGGATGATACCAAGCTGGGAGTTGTTGCAAGTGCTTTGGAGGATAGGATTAAAATTCAAAATGATCTGGACAAACTGGAGAAATGGTCTGAAATAATAGAATAAATTCAATAGGGACAAATGCAAAGTACTTCAGTAGGAAGGAACAATCAGTTGCACACATACCAAATGGGAAATGACTGCCTAGGAAGGAGTACTGCGGAAAGGGATCTGGGGTCATAGTGGACCACAAGCTAAATATGAGTGAACAGTGTAACGCTGTTGCAAAAAAAAGCTAACATCATTCTGGGATGTATTAGCAGGAGTGTTGTAAGCAAGACATGAGAAGTAATTCTTCTGCTCTACTCCGCACTGATTAGGCCTCAGCTGGAGTACTGTGTCCAGTTCTGGGCGCCACATTTCAGGAAAGATATGGACAAATTGGAGAAAGTCCAGAGAAGAGCAACAAAAATGATTAAAGGTCTAGAAACATGACAACATGCATATTTCAGTCAAGCAGCAAGTACACCACGAACGCACATGCTACAGACAACAAACTTACCCCAAGGGTCACATAATCATTCCTCCTTCACCTGGAGAACTCTCTCGCAAAACTCCCCAGTTAGCCACTCCTGTTCGCGAGAGAGTTCCACACACAATTTTCCCTCCTGGGAGAAAGAATGAACTCTATATGACAGATGCTAGTCTCATCAATTAATGCACTTTGAGAAGGCCCTCACATACTGTAGCGAAAGGCATAGTATGAGACCCTGAGTAGAATACAAATAGACCCATGTATTTATTGGCATGAATTGTTGAGAGCTGCCTAGAAGCTCCAATTGTTCTGTTGTTGTAAAATCATTTGGTAATACAAATGAACTATAGGCATATAAGAATTTACACCACTGAAGGACACTCGGCTGCATTCTCCTTTCAACAGTTTTACATGGTTGTTGCTCCACAGATTTTAATGAATCTTTCTGCTTTATCCTCAGCCAGTGAGTGAGAAAAATAAGTCCAAAGTGTATGTGCTAGCAACACAGGACTAGAGAAGGCCAATTGTTGTTGTATCATGTTACACAGAAGCCACTACTCTAAAGACCATACCTGGGGTAGGGCAGAAGAAGTCAGGAACACCTAATCTGAAAGTGGGGAACATAGTTTACAAATTGTTCTCTGTATCAACAATGTTTACTAATCCTGATAATCTGCCAGTTGAGATAGGAGTAGCTCCTCAGTGAAGGGTGGAGCAAGCTTTCAAGGCTTTGAAACTAAAGGTCTGATCTACACTACAGACCTGATTGGTATAGTATGTCGCTCAGGGGGATGAAAAATCCGCACCTCTAAACACATAATTACACCGACCTAACCCGCCCCATGTAGATAGCATTATGTCAGCAGGAGAGCTTCTCCTACCGACATACTACTGCCTTCAGGGAGGTGGATTAAGGAGCTATCTCCCTAGTTTAGAGTTACACCATCTGGTGCTGGCCACAATCAGAGACAAGATACTGGCCTAGATGGACTGGCTTTCTGATTCTGTATGACAATTCTTATGTTCTTTATAGTTCCAAGAAGGAAGGCACCAAAACACTGAAGAGAAGGAAGTTTAACCAGGGTTTAAGAAGAAATTAGGACTGATCCAGGAATTTATTAGGTTACAAATTTCTTATAGGTTGTAATCTTGGTGATATGATGTATTTACGATTTTTGCCTAGGGATGAAATCACAAAACTTCTAGGAGAGAAGTGAGCTGATTAGAAACGAGTCAGTGGTATAAAGATAAATTTAGAAATCTAGTGATATGTTTAAGCAAAAAACACAGAAGTAAGACAGGGTGAAGCAATGGATTGCTAAAAGGAGATTGACTCTACTTATAAAATGGACTACGAACGCTCAAGCTCCACTCGTAGGGCATCATTTTCAATGGATATGGAATGATTTGGTGACTGAGTGCAGAGTAGTTTTAAGGTAAGTTAGAAAGTTAACAAAAGGACCAATGCTGCACCATGCTGAGAGCATCCAGGACTGGATTAAAACACTGCCACTATGGACCCATTCCTATACTAACTCCTGGAGTCCTGTGATAATTTACAAAAAAAAAATCAAATCTCAGTTTTGATTGAAAATTTTTTCTAACTCTCATAGTTGCAGAACTAATCTTGAAATAATGAACAGAGGCATCTGTCAGAGTCTGCAGAGAACCTGAAACAATAGCTCTCAGAAGTGTCAACTGCCTGCCTCATCTTACTGGGTTGTTAACTCTGAAACCCTGTGCCAACACTACCATAACAGAGGGCTCTATGTGTGTAGTGCCCTCACTATAACTAGCCCCTCATGTCTCTGCAGGGTATTGTCAGAAGGGGCCCCCATATTCAGAGGGGTGAATAAGGGCTGAGTTCTCCCTCCTCCAGGACATATCCCAGCCTGCCTGAAGAGATGGACCAGAGGTCCAGGTAGTGCAGAGGCTCACCTGCTCAAACAGCTTTGGTTGGCTCCCATCAACCCAATAAGACAGCTCTTGCTTGAGTAGTCCCTACTGCTACCATACCTGGGAGGGTTAGAGCCATGCTGGAGGAAGCCTGGTCAGGACACCAAGGTAGGGCCAAAGTGGATCTAGGTGAGGTTATGCCTTGGTTGCCTTAATCTTACCCTGAGCACACACTGAGGTTCTGCATCATCAAAACACATTTAGGCTACTTAAGAAGTGTTGCACCAGCCAGAGAGGCCACGGTGGAATGTCACACCAGACATTGTGTAGTGAAGTTCTCAGATGTGGCTCAGTTCTGTGAATCCACAAAACTCTGGCGGGGGGGGGCAGGTCCTCCCCAGGGCAACACCAGATTGGGTTCAGGGAGTGTGCCCATTCACATGTTGATGAAGAGTGTGAGACCATGGTGTGCTGGAGTGTTTTTGTCCATCCCGGTGACATGGCAGAAGAGCATGCAGTGCCAGTTTTCAGTACAATGATCAACCGAAGGAAGGATTATTACTTTTACAAAGTCAAGCCAGTTAATGCTAAGGATTTGGCGCTGACAGCACATAAGGAATGTGCCTAGCAGCTCAGAGTCTGACTGTAAGAGGGCTCAGGTTTCTGACCTGAATAGCAATACAGGTAATATGCAGGTTTGTTAGATCCTGAAATTTGTCTCACTGTGAAGACATTTATGTGTCGATAAGCAAGACAGAGGCTTCAAGCAGGAGTCAGCAAGACCTGTTTCTCAAAGAACGTCCTGTTTGCTACCATTTGAACTCTGCTTGCAGCCTAGGTAAATTAACTCATCAATGCTCTCCATGGCATTTGATCACACATGTACCGGGGTTCTGGTATCCTAGCTCTGAGGTTCTGGACCTTGGTCTTGTGCCATAAGGCATTCAACCCCATAGTGTTGGCAGCATCTTTGAAACCTTTAATTGAAGTAAATTTTCTTCATTTGGATTGACTTGAAACTACATTTTCCCATTCTGAACCAATTTCAACAGAATGTTTTTACCAAAATAAATTGTTCATTTGTTCTCAATTTTTCAAGCAGAACATTTAGCACTTATCTAGCTGTTTGCAGCTTCATATCACTGCATAGCATTAATCGTCACAACAGGGTAGGAAGCAGGTGTACTGTATGTATTGTAAAAATGGGGAAATAGAGAGAAATTCATTGAACTACCCAGGAGTACACAGCAAGTCAATGGCAGAGCCAGGATTACAGATGCAGAACAGAAGTTAGGGGAAAAAATAAAATTGTGGTACTTTATGTGGGATTTGTTAGATTATATTTATAATAAAATGCCCCTTTCTATGCACTCTCAAGTCCCATTACTCTTTATCTCAAAGTGTAAGCAGTCAGAATGAGCTCTACCCTGACATCTGGTGGTGAACTGTGGCAAGGAACTTCAGGGGCTGATCTCATTTGCATGGGCACACCCACGCTGCGTAGCATGATGGGCTGCTTGTGCAAATGGTCACTTTGGCTGCTGTGGGATGTCCAGTCTCTTTGTTATTGGGGACGAGTAATAAAGCATTGTTATTCTGGTTATGTAAATCAAGGACAGTAGAACTGTACTTGGCATTTTATGATAGAGGGACTCGCCCTCAACTAAATAGCACTCACAAGGCAAGGGACATGGGTTCCAAACCCAGTGAATTGTGAGAGGCTGGAGAAAAGTATATGTACCTGGTAGTGTGGGCATGAAACACTTCCCCCCCCCCAGGTGTAATAACAGAACTAGTTTTGGCTCCATTAGGAGTCTTGTTACATGCTACAGAACTGAAATCACTGATACCTAGGTCTAAGCATAAGACCTACTTTGGGCTAGTGGTGCACCAGCACTTAGGCTCCCCTACTACCAGCTAAAAATCACTGAGCGCTGAAATCACTTAAGAGCTGAGGTCACTGAGAGCTGTGTTAAGTAGTGGAGGGGAGGCTGAAGACAAGGTGGTTAGCAGACAGCAGGACAGCTAGCACAAAGAGTGGAGCAGAGAGTGGAGCGGAGCAGATAGCAGGACGGCTGGTGGAGAGGTACAACTGGCAGTGAAGACTGCAGCCAAACCCCATGGAGAGGTGTGGCCGTCGACCCGAACAGTGGACCATGTAAGATGCCCCCCATACCTCCCTCCACTTCCACCCAGGCTGGGAGGTAAACTCTGCAGATGAACTTCTGAACTCTGGGGGGGCTGCACTGACCAAGTGCAAAAACTGGGGGGTGACTATTGGGTTGCTGGACTTAAGACCCTGATGGGAAAAGGACACTGCCCAACTTACTTGGGGGGTCTTTTGCTCATGGTTGGTGTTATGAATCCTGTTTGTTGTGTTTCCCCAAGATAATGCTGCATTGTTTCCCTTCTTTTTAAAAGGCTTTGGCTACACCCAGACTCTGTGCTCGCGAGAGGGGAAGTAATGCATCTTAGAGGCGCCCGGGGGGTGGTATGTAATTGTCCCAGGTCACTGGTGGGGGCTCAAGCCGGTTTTCCATTGTGTTATTGAAACGGAACCCCTAGATACTGAACCTGGCCCTTGTTGCTCCAAACTCTGACGGGCAGAAGCATTACAAAAGCATAGAAGTCTTCACATTTCCAATCTCTGGATTGATTATTTCAGTGAATAATGCTTACACCCTGTGTATACATCTTCCAAAGGAGAATGTGGCTTTGATTCTGACCTCTGTTACTGAGGGGCCTGTACCTTGTAAAAGCACCATTTATTGCAAATTCCACAACTAGACTACATAAAGCTAGTACCTTGTAAAATTAGCTACTGCAACTGACTCTGTATGAAATATGCTTTGGGGTTTATTTAAGTATAATAAATTCAAGATTTCTTTAAGAAGGAAAATAAAGCTGTAAAGAACAACTTAGTGTTTCCATAGAACAACATTGATAGTGTTGCTGGGACGTTGGGTTTTCTTTACATCATCATAGGTTCTTTGTGTAAGAATTTTAATTTATAGGAGTTAAAAGCCTTGTGCTAGCTTGTCCCAAGACCTGGTGTAATATTAACTGAATTATGTCAAGCATTTTCTGTCAGCTATGAGATTTGTCATAAATCACAAGAAATCTTGTAATAATGTAGTTCTGGGTTTTATGTCTCCAAAAAGCCCCTTTCATAATGGGAAATACTGACTCAAGTTCTTTAATGTCTTTTTTTCCTCCCTTCCCTTGGGCTATGCTTTTTTCTTTCTTTCTTCCCTTTCAGGGAAGTTAGACTTTTCCTTTTGAATGACTGGAGGAAAAATCAAATATTTAGTTCAATCCATGTTGTGTCTTCTCTATCACTCGATAATGGGACAATTTCCCAACATCTGCACAAGAGTTTTAATACTTGGGGGCCCCATTTTAAAATTTGAACACTTTCAATCATTCCACATTTCGCTGTCAAAGCAGCACTTACGATCAAAGATAGGCTTGCACTGAACATCTGGAATTGAATACTTCTGTACTACATTCACACCTGAATCTCAATCCAGATTTGAAGCCAAACTTTGTGGCTCTACAACAATGACTTATACCAACATTGCGGAGCCAAACATCCCCAAATGTTGCTGAAGTTGGTGTGACCTGCTTACTTGCATATTCCCCTAGCGTAAGGATAATTCATGGGGGTCAGACTCATTCTTTCTTGGCCCTTTAGAGAATATAGGAAACCACCACCTTTCTGACACAAAGGGACAGAGAAAAAAAGTAACATCTGCACAAGCCAAGGAGAAAGAACTAGACTGTGCAACCCTCATACTGGGGAGAGCTCACTCACCCAAGTAGGTCCTGGGGGGTGCTCACTGATGTAAGGGTTGCAGAGTTCAGTCTATATGATCAAATGGAGGCCAACCAAAATAAATGAGACTTGCAGCATGTCCAAAAGGAAGCCACTGAGAGGATTTCCCTTGGGAAGGAAGTCCATACTGGAGGACCCCAGCCAAGAAAGCCCGCTTTGAACTGAAGCTGGGGACCAAACACCAGATTTGTTTTCACCGGACCATAACTGCTAGGCCAATGCATAAAGTAAAAGACAATTGCTTAAGTGTTTATGGCTCTACACAGGGCTAGCCACCTCCTGAGGCAGCCTCATGTGGCCTGTCTATTGTGCCTACTACCAATTTCTCCCCTATTCAGTGCCCCTTAACTCACAGTTTACAGGTAATTTAAAACATTCCCCCTCCTGGGGTCCCATTTATTTAGTGCTTACAACAGTCTCTCCAGGTCCCAACCTGAGTTCAGTCACTCTCTCCCCTTTAGGTAGGCAATCCCTAGCCCTTCTTCCAAAGCTGGGCCCCAACCATAGTCTTTCTGGCATTACCTCTGTATAGTTCAGCCCTGACTTCTAGGCCTCCAACCCTTCTGCTAATCAGTATCTTTAGTAGGAAACTGGGACTAGTACGTACTGAGCTGAAACTCAGCCTTCCGGTTCTGGCTTCCAGGCCCAAACCTTTCTCTCAGCGATGGTTCTCTAGGAGGAGCTCTTCTCTGTTACAACTCCCTTAGCGTCAGAGTCCTTCCCTACAGAAGCATTTCACAATTTCCTGTACTTCCCTCCTTTATTACAGCCTCCTGCTGCATTTTATATGGCAATCATCCTGATCTCTCCCAGCTGTGACTTATTATGTAACCAGGGTTGGCTAGCTGCAGCCCTTAAACGGGCAAGCCACCATGTTACAAGATCCTAATATCATAAGGGCTTTTATTAGGGTTGCCAGGTGGGTCTGTTTTTTTAATCAGAATGCCTGGTCAAAAAGGGACCCTTGCAGCTCCAGTCAGCACCACCGACTGGGCCGTTAAAGGGTCTGGTCAGCGGTGTGCTGCGGGTCTAAGGCAGGCTAGTCCCTACTGTCCTGGCTCTGCACTGCACCCCTGGAAGTGGCCAGCAAGGTCCGGCTCCTAGGCGGGGGAGGCACTAGGCTCTGCATGCTGTCCCCTCCCCCAAGCACTGGCTCTGCACTCCCATTGGCCAGAACTGCTGCGGCCAATGGAGTTGGGGGGTTGTGCTGCAGGTGAGAGCAGCGCGCGGAGCCTCCTGGCCCCACACCTAGGAGTGAGATCTACTGGCCACTTCTGGGGCGCAGCGCAGTGCCAGGACAGGCAGGAAGCCTGCCTTTGCACTGCTGGACCAATAGCCACCTGAGCTAAACCTGCATCCCAACCCCTGAGCCTCCTCCCCCCCAAACCCTCCTCCGTAGCTCAGAGCCCTCACCCCTCCCAAACCCTTGCCTCCAGCCCCTCTCACATTCCCAAATCATCCCTCGGCCCACCCCCCAGCCAGGAGTCCCCTCCTACATCCCAAAACCCTCATCCCAGCCCCACCACAGAGCCCACACCGTAGCCAGAGCCCTCATCACCTCCTGCACCCAATTCCTGTCCCATCCCAGAGCCCCCTCCCACACCCTCTAAACCAGTCATTTATGGCCCACCCCAGAGCTCGCACCCCCAGTTAGAGCCCTCACCCTCTCCCATACCCCCAACTCCCCCTACCCCAACCCAGTGAAAAGGAGTGAGGGTGGGGAAAGCAAGCCACCGAGGAGGGGGGGAATAGTGAATGGGGGGCAGGGCCTCAGGGAAAGGGAAGGGCTAGAGTGTTTCACTTTTGTGCGATTAGAAAGTTGGCAATCCTACTTTTTTAGTTTTTGTTTGTAAACTAAGACTCCATTGTTTGATTCGGTGGCATATCGATAACCAATGCAAGTCTGGGAAAGTAGGAATATTAGGGTTGCAAACCTCCGATTGTCATGGAATCTCCAGGAATTAAAGATTATCTTTAATTAAACATTGTCATATGATGAAACCTCCAGGAATATGTCCAACCAAAATTGGCACCCCTAGGATAGAATAACACATTTCCCTGCTCAGTGCAAAAGAGCAACTATATTTTGCAATTGTGGCAGCCTCCAACCCAGTTTAAGTGGAAGCCTAATTAGGTCTGGCTTTAACTAGCCAAAACGAACACAGGCCAATTTGATAGGGAGTTTGTCTGTACTCCCACAAACTCCTCCTGGATCTCAGCAAGAGAGACGTGTACTAGAAATAGTATCAACCCAGAGGTTTTTCAGCCTAAGCAAATAATTGGACTATCATAAACAATCAGTTAAGATCAGTACCTTATTATTCCCAGAGAGCGCTAAGGTACAATACATTCCAATTTCAAAATATGAAATCAATACATTAATGAGTCCATCAGATGTAGAAATCTCCAACGTATTCTCCACAGTAGATAGAAACACATGAGAAGTCAAGTTGCATCTGGTTTGACTTGATTATAATAAATGCAGCTTGCTGTTCCATATCAAATAAAAAATGTAAGCATTGCCATGACAGTTTACCCAACATTTACCGGGGGGAGGGAAGGTGGGAGGAGAGGAGGGGGAGAGAGTCTTGAGGGCTAATATTTCTTGCTTATAAACAGCAGCTGCCATTTTTCAAGTTTATGTTGGCCTCGAAACACTGGGGAGCAAACACATTCTTCACCAGTGGGAGAATGCATTTTCTGCAGTTGAGTCGTATTTTAAGAACTCAGTAACAGCTAAGTCTTCAGGGGAAAAATGAGCAATCAGCATTCTCCTTTGGACTTGTCAGGTCCAGAGGTCTCTACAATAGCATTCACAGATGAGCAATTTTCCATTCTGTTCCTTTTCCATGCTAAACTAAATATCATATTAGCTGCACAAAAATGTGGTGGTCTCTCTCCATCCTGAACAGAGATTTTAGAGCAAAAGCTGCGGTGTAAACCTATATTACTAAGAGTATTTTTCTCAAATATATTATACTACATTTACCAGAATACCAATGTATTATCCTCAGTTAAAAGTAAACTACAACTGGAAAAATAAATGACATATTGTGATGTGTAATCATTGCTTTTTCATGGTGTTTGTCTACAATGGCCCTGCTTCATCAGTCTATCCCTATTCCGCAAAGTATTTAAGCACTGTGCTGAATTGGGACCTTAGGCCTGATGTACCACTGAAGTTCCGTTTAAGAACTGAAGATGGCTTTTAGGGGGAATTAAGTGATGTGCATAGGCCTTATGCTTGCCCTCTGCAGAGAAGTGAATTACACCCTCTCGGAGCTGGTAAAATACTGTATAATGGATTTAAGCCATTTTTGTTTGTGAATCATTTATGAACCAATCTTGATTTCTGTGCACTTATTTGTAAATATTTGCTGACTAGCTGGGCAAATTATTTTCAAACTCTGGGTGGCTCACAAACTGTTCACTACAAGCACCAACTAATCATTATTTGCAATTCATGATGCGTGAATGCTGACATGGTATTGCTTTTGATCACTCTCTGAATGACTAAACTTTCTAACATGAGAATGACAGATGGTGAATAGTGACTAATGAACACCTGGTATGAATCCTTGACACTTCTGGGATTCACAAATATTCTGAAGAATTCTGGCATTTACCCAAATATTTGCAAATACTGATGAGTTTGCCACCATACTTAGCAGGGAATTTTATTTGAATTGTTTATTCACCTATATATTTTCCTGAAACTGTGTTTTCTATCATACAGCTACTTGCTAATTTGAAAAATTCAGTAATTCTCAGTAAAACTCCAAGTCATAACATGAATCAGTGAGGCTCTCTTATACTTACACTAAAATTTTTAATCTGTATTGTTCACTACTCTTGAACTGGCTTCGGGGATAAGTATCTTACTCACTCATTCTCCATTCCCCACTGTGTTTGGGGAAGTTCTCGCTCTACCTTTCTTTTTTTCTCATACCAATCAATGTGGGTGAAGTGTTTCCAAGATAAATCCCTCTCTCTCCCCTAACGCATCCTTGGATGGTAGTGTTCAGTAGCTACACTAGGTGGTCCATAGGCCACTGAGCTATGGTAGCAGAAAGGCGAGGGGGAGCACTGGTTTGACCATTGACCATTACTCACAATGGTGATCAGCAAGTTGAAACCCTATTTCTTCCTCTGCCTCCCATGTGCAGCACTCAATCATTAGACACTAGCAACAGTAATGTCAGCTACAACAAGCATCATAATGGAAGAAGCCCAACCAGAATGTTGTATCAACTGAGGCCTTGTGTTTTGGTGTCTAAGTGAGGCAAGATGCATCTAAAAAGGGTATTCTATATTTTAGGCTTGGCAAGAAACACTGAATATACTCATCCTGTGACAGTGTATTTTAAATCAGCCTCTTGTATTAACATCTGTACTGTTTAAAACTGAAAGAATTTAGTTTACTTTTTTGCCATCTAGCAGTTGGCTGTTTGGGAGAGGAGGGATTTATCTGGAATATAAATCAGCTGGGGAAGTGATGCTAGGCTGATTTGATGCAGGGCTGCATCTTGTTCACTTCATTCATACAAGAAGCCCCACTGATTTCTATGGATCGACTTCTGTAAGTAAAGGAAGCAGGATTTTCCCCAGGATTGGTTTTGCCTTCTAATTCTCACGTGCTAGCAAAATGCTGCAGAGTTTGGATTTCAAATAAGGAGGGGATGTTAATTTTAGCTTCTCTCCCCTAAACTTCCCCCCCCCCAAATAAATTCTTATTCTGATTTTTAAAAAATGTAGGTTTTGTGAAATCTTTTCTAGGGTTAAGAGGGAGTTTTCCAAATATGCCCAAGAGATTTAGGAGCCAAAGCACCATTTTCAACTGTGAATTAGCCATTTAGGCTCCTCAATCCCCTTGACTTTCAATGAGATTTAAGCTCCTGAATCACCCTTGAAAATGGGGCTAAGAGCTTGTCTTTATAGGGAGTTATTATGGAATAGCAGTGCCTGAGTAACTCCTGAATAACTCTATGTGCAGATGCTCTTATTCCAATTCGCTTAATCCACTTCAAATTCAAACCCTACCTAATTCTGGATTACCTTGCATGTACAAACAAGTCTTTAGGTGATTTTGAAACTGTTACCTTAAGGCCAGATTCTGATCTCGCTTATGCTAGATTTACACCGGTGTAACTCTATTGATTTCAGAAGAATGAGCCCAGATTTGCACCAGCGTACGTAAAATCAGGACTTTCCTTCCATGTTAGCAAAGGTCTGTTTCTGCACATCCAGCTTATGTGCCACACTACCCCATGAAAGTAGAGGAATGACATACATTTTAACAAGGCATGTGTGAGAATTCCATGCAGGATGGGACTAGGAATGCTGCCTACAGGTTTCTTGTGCAGAGATGCATGGGGGCGTTACATCCACCTGAACTCTACTTCTGTTTCTTAATTTTTTTTTAAATGGTAAAAGGATTGAACTAACGCACTAAACCAAAAAAAGAGGAAAACGAAAGGTTGATGTTGCCAGATGGAATCTTGTTTGTTTTATTCCGCATGCAGTAGGGTTTAGCCTTTACATGCTGTTCTTCAGGATTCAAGCTCTCAGTAGCTTGACTAGCATTACATCATGAGAAATAAATAACCGAGACAGAAACAGAGATAACAAATAGTGCAGGGCAATTGCAGTAAACTATTGCTCAAGGGGAAAAAATCATAGTTCCAGAGGCTGTGGAATACAGTAAAGCCAAAGGAGAGAGAAATTAACTCAAACACAGAAATTATTTTGCTGTTGACCTCACAGTCAGTCAATATAATTTTTTCCTTCCCCAGCCCTGTTGGGGGAAGGCCACTGGCTGGAGCAATCTTCAAAAGCTAGAGGGATGGGGCAGGTTCTCGAGCCTTCTGTCCATTATTAGAGCAGCTTGGGGCATCCTTAATGAAAGGGGTGGAGCTGATGAGGTTCTTGGGCTCTCCTCAGAAACAGAAGTCAGGCAGGGGCAGACTTGGGAGGGGGGCTTGGGGGTGTGTGTAAATGTTGGGGAATTTTCTCTCAAGTGGGGGGTGGGCATGCTTCATGAAACACCTTCCCCAGCAGGACACATCAGCACAGTTGCTTTTCCGCTCTGTGGCTGAAGATGCCTATGCTTGCTCCGCTCCTCTCCCTAATGCCAGCTGGCTCACTCCTTGGCTACAGATGGGGACAGCTCAGGCCACCAAGATATCTGGGGGAGGGAGCTGCAGGCTAAAATAGCAAAAGAATTTGCTTGGCAAGTGTCATTTTAATGCTGCTGCAGGTGTTGGCCTCTTCCAGGTGCAACATTAGAAGACATCAGTGGTGGTAATATTCATCTAACAGCATTGCCCAGCTGTGAGCTGTTACTTACTTTGGAGGACAATAGTATGATATATGGGCCTGATCCAAAGTTCCTTGAACCCAATGGGAGTCTTTTCATTGACTTCCCTAGACTTTGGATCAGGCACTGCATTTGGTCACATGACCCATTTTTTATCACAAGGTTTGGAAAAATAAATCCCAACAGATGATAAATCTCTCTCCCCGCAATGGAGCCTGTCATGGGGTGCATCCCTCACTGCCAGACTAGTGCCTCTTCCTGGTCACTTTGGGGATTACCTCAAGGTCAACACCCCCATCTGCAGTTTGCATACCGTTGCTCTGACTATCCATCCAGTCTATGGCCCCCCTCTCAGCCTCAGGAACTGCCACATCTTCTTCATGACTCAGCTCTTGCCACCATCTGTGTTCCCCTCCTTCTGAGAGTGGTGAGAGGAAGAATATATCACAATCTTATTGTCTAGCCACTTCCCCAGAGGCAAGTGGAGGGGACCCAGGCCCACAGGGGACCTCAGGGCACTCTGCTCAACCAAGAGCTTCCTCTGGCTCCCCCAGTTCCTGCCAGCGGCTGCTCTGTCCAAGGTGCTTAAACATCTCTCAGCCCTCTAGGGGCATGGTCCTTATTCCATGAGTTGCCAGCAGCAACTGACTCACTCTGGCCCTGCAACTCCTTTTATGTGAGCCCACTGGGCCCTGATTGGTTGCTCCTTGTATCCTCTCCCTGATTGGCTGTCCCTTATGCAGCCGCTCTGGGCTGCTTGGAACACTCGCCTCCCCTGCTCCTTCTGAGACCGGGCATAGTTAACCCTTTCTATACCTGTGTGGGGTAGGCACCTCATCACAGAGCCCCTGATGTTTTTGTCATGAACAAGCCATAGTTGTAAGTGTTTTCCAAGAAAACCAGCAGCATTTAGCTAGAAGTGCCTGCTGGCAGCAGCTTGGCATTAGGTTTCTTTGTCAAAGGATGACAGAGCTTAAGTTTTTCAAGAGAAATTCTTTTGATATAATATCATGCCAGGCAGACAGCCCTGCTTGTGTAATCCACTTTGTGCACAATAACACATTGTAGCTTTAGTATTGTTTCCAACTGAAAAGTGGTTATGTGTTGCCTGGCCAAGGAAGTTATCCTGACTGACACATTTAGACATGGGTACTGTGTGTGCTATAGATTAAAAGACCAATAGAATCCACCAGTTTAAAAAGGGAGGCCTCGGGGTCTGAGAGCAGGGGCTCTAGGCCCACAACTTCCTTGGTGTAGAAAGGGTACCAAGGTGCTTCACATGATATTGTATCCCCACTTCCCCTGGACACTGCTGAGAGCCCTCTGGGAGGTTGGGATCTGTGGCTTTCAGGGTGGCAGTAGGTAGGCGTGGGAGGGCATGGTTTCAGAGAACCACACATCTTTGCAGCGTCTTTGCTTTTTACATGGTATTAGGCATGAGGAAATCACACTGTCACAGCGGGTGCAAAATAACCCCACTTGCTAACTATATACATACATACATGGCCTAGTTACATGTGTACACGCTGCTGCTCTGTTAGAGTTCTGCAGGCACCAGGAATAGAAGATGAAGGCCCGTTAGAGAGCTTCCAAACCATTTAAAGGGATGCTGTCCAATTCCTATGCTCTGCCAGTCATCTCTTCACCAACCCTGCAGCCTAAGGCTGTGTTCATTTTTGCATGGCCTTTCTCCACACTATGGAAACCGCCCCTTTGAGGAGGAGGAGGCATTTCTGGTGATATCAGTGGGCAGAGGAGTCACTGGCAGCTCATCTCTATTAGAGTTACACTGTTAGGGACTTGAAGGGATGGCAGGTTTTCCCAGAGCTAGTGCAGAGGAACTGGGCCTCTGAGAGACTGGCCTCTAGTACATGAGCCTCTAAGACATGTAGGTTCAGGGAGGACAACCACTGAAGAAATTCTGTGAGGGACACCTTGGGAAGGGTTCTTCCTTTTCAGTTCCATCCAATGGGCTTTTCAATGGGGAGCAGAGGGGGTTATCTGATCTTAACACACAAGAGGCTCTGTCTGTGTATATGCTTTTTTTAGGCCCAAGACTGAGGGTTAAGATCTCCACTATCTCTAGAATTATTGTTACAGTGTATTAGCTAATAATCAGAGTGAGGTGCAAGCTGCAAAATTTGGATCTAGCAAACCGTTTTTGCCTGTTGAGGGGAGACTGAGTGCCTGCAATGGCTTGGGGAGGATTGTTTGTATTAATCTGACACATTTTCACCCTAGGCTGTAATAGATGTGATTGTACATTTCTCTGCATTTTATAAATCAAAGTGACAACTATAATAGAATAATTGTATTATTTAATTATAATAAACAGTGTGATGTAATATAGGCTCCCTGCACAGGAGCACAGTTCAGCACGTATTTAAAGTTAAGCATGAATTTACGTACTTTCCTGACTAGGGCTGGACGGAAGTGTGATGAAGTGGGAATTTTCGGTAGTATTTTTATGAGTCCTATTTGTGCCTTAAATTTCCCCCTATATGTTGCATGGCTACCTGGTGGGGGTAGTGGGAGGATTAAGTTTGCTATCAGCACAACTCAGCCCTGGTCTACACTAGGAGTTGAGGTCGAATTTAGCAGCGTTAACTCAATTTAACCCCTGCACCCGTCCACATGACAAAGCCCCTTTTTTCGACTTAAAGGGCTCTTAAAATTGATGTCCTACTCCACTTACCGACAAGGGATTAGTGCTGAAATAGCGCCTGCTTGGTCGAATTTGGGGTACTGTGGACACAATTAGACGGTTATTGGCCTCTATGAGCTATCCCAGAGTGTTCCATTGTGACTGCTCTGGACAGCACTCTCAACTCAGATGCAGTGGCCAGGTAGACGGAAAAGGCCCGCGAACTTTTGAATTTCAATTTCCTGTTTGGCCAGCATGGCAAGCTGCAGGTGACCATGCAGAGCTCATCAGCAGGTGACCATGATGGAGTCCCAGAATCGCAAAAGAGCTCCAGCATGGACCAAACGGAAGGTACGGGATCTGATCGCTGTATGGGGAGAGGAATCCGTGCTATCAGAACTACGTTCCAGTTTTCGAAATGCCAAAACAGTTTGTGAAAATCTCCCAGGGCATGAAGGACAGAGGCCCATAACAGGGACCCGAAAGCAGTGCCGTGTAAAACTTAAGGAGCTGAGGCAAGCCTACCAGAAAAACCAGAGAGGCGAACAGTTTGCTCCAGGTCAGAGCCCCAAACATGCCGCTTCTATGATGAGTTGCATGCCATTTTAGGGGGTTTAGCCACCACTACCCAGCCGTGTTGTTTGACTCCTTCAATTGGAGATGGAGGCAACACAGAAGCAGGTTTTGGGATGAGGAACATGATGATGAGGAGGCTGTAGATAGCTCACAGCAAGCAAGTGGAGGAAACTGGTTTTCCCGACAGCCAGGAACTGTTTCTTACCCTGGACCTGGAGCAGTACCCCCCGGCCCCCATCCAAGGCTGCCTCCCGGAACCCGCCAGGTGGAGAGGGACCTCTGGTGAGTGTACCTTTAAAATAGTATACATGGTTTTAAAAGCCAGCATGTTTAATGATTAATTTGCCCTGGCATTTGTGGCTCTCCTGGATGTACTCCCAAAGCCTTGCAAAAGGTTTCTGGGGAGGGCAAGCCTTATTCCATTCACCATGGTAGGACACTTTACCACTCCAGACCAGTAGCACATACTCGGGAATCACTGTAGAACAAAGAATTGCAGTGTATGTTTGCTGGCATTCAAACACATTCGTTCTGTATCTCTCTGCGTTATCCTCAGGGAGAGTGATATCATTCATGGTCACCTGGTTGATATAGGGTGCTTTTCTTAAGGGGACATTCAGAGATGCCCATTCCTGCTGGGCTGTTTGCCTGTGGCTGAACAGAAATGTTCCCCACTGTTAGCCACGGGAGGGGGGAGGGGCTAGCCACGCGCTGGGGGGGAGGCAAAATACGACCTTGGAACGAAAGGCACATGTGCTATGTAGTCATGTTAACAGCAAGGTTACCGTGAAAGAGTGTACCATTGTTCTATAAGATGTGTCTTTTTAAATACCACTGTCCCTTTTTTTTTCTCCACCAGCTGCATGTGTTTCAAGGATCACAAGATCTTCTCCTTCCCAGAGGCTAGCGAAGATTAGAAGGCGAAAAAAAAGCACTTGTGATGAAATGTTCTCTGAGCTCATGCTGTCCTCCCACACTGACAGAGCACAGATGATGCATGGAGGCAGACAATGTCAGAGGCAGGAAAGCACAAGAATGACCGGGAGGAGAGGGTGGCGGGCTGAAGAGAGTAAGTGGCGGGCTGAGAAGAGGGCTGGAAGCTGAAAGGTGGTGGCAGCGTGATGAGAGGAGGTAGGATTCAATGCTGAGGGCTGCTGGAGGATCAAAACTAATATGCTCCAGCGTATGGTTGAGCTGCAGGAAAGGTAGCAGGAGCACAGACCACTGCTACAGCCCCTGTGTAACCAACTGCCCTCCTCCCCAAGTTCTATAGCCTCCTCACCCAGACACCCAAGAACACAGTGGGGAGGCCTCTGGTCACCCAGCCACTCCACCCCAGAAGATTGCCCAAGCAATAGAAGGCTGGCATTCAATAAGTTTTAACTTTTAAAGTGCTGTATGGCCTTGTCCTTCCCTCCTCCACCACTCCTCCAGTGCTTCTCTACTCCACCACCCCTCCTGGGCTACCTTGGTAGTTATCCCCTTTTTGTGTGATGAATTAATAAAGAATGCATGAATGTGAAGCAACAATGACTTTATTGCCTCTGCAAGTGGTGATCGAAGGGAGGAGGGCAGGGTGTTAGCTTACAAGGAAGCAGAGTGAACCAAGGGGTGGGGGGTTTAATCAAGGAGAAACAAACAGAACTTTCACACTGCAGCCTGGCCAGTCATGAAACTGGTTTTCAAAGCTTCTCTGATGTGTACCGCACCTCCTGTGCTCTTCTAACCACCCTGGTGTCAGGCTGTGCGTAATCAGCAGCCAGGCAATTCGCCTCAACCTCCCACCCCACCATAAACATCTCCCCTTACTCTCACAGATATTGTGGAGCGCATAACAAGCAGTAATAACAGTGGGAATATTGGTTTTGCTGAGGTCTAAATGAGTCAGTAAACTGCGCCAGCACACTTTTAAACATCCAAATGCACATTCTACCACCATTCTGCACTTGCTCAGCCTGTAGTTGAACAGCTCCTGACTACTGTTCCAGGCTGCCTGTGTATGGTTTCATGATCCATGGCATTAAGGGGGTAGGCTGGGTCCCCAAGGATAACTATAGGCATTTCAACATCCCCAATGGTTATTTTCTGGTCTGGGTATAAAGTCCCTTCCTGCAGCTTTTGAAACAGACCAGAGTTCCTGAAGATGCGAGCGTCATGTACATTTCCCGGCCATCCCACATTGATGTGGTGAAACGTTGTTTGTGATCCACCAGTGCTTGCGGGCACTATTGAAAAGTACCCCTTGCGGTTTATGTACTCTCCTGCTGTGCTCAGGTGCCAAGATAGGGATATGGGTTCCGTCTATGGCTCCACCACATTAGGGAATCCCATTGCAACAAAGCCATCCACTATGACCTGCACATTTCCCAAGGGTCACTACCCTTGATATCAGCAGATCAGTGATTGCGTTGGCTACTTGCATCACAGCAGCCCCCACAGTAGATTTGCCCACGTCCAAATTGATTCCCGACTGACCGTGATATGTCTGGTGTTTTCAGCTTCCACAGGGCTATTGCCACTTGCTTCTCAAGTGTGAGGGCTGCTCTCATCTTGGTATTATTTGTGCCTCAGGGCAGGGGGAAAGCAAGTCACAAAGTTCCATGAAAGTGCCCTTACACATGCGAAAGTTTCGCAGCCACTGGGAATCGTCCCAGACCTGCAACACTATGCGGTCCCACCAGTCTGTGCTTGTTTCCTGAGCCCAGAATCGGCGTTCCACCGCATGAACCTGCCCCAGTAGCACCATGATTCCCACATTGCCAGGGCCCATGCTTTGAGAGAAGTCTGGTGTCCATGTCTCATCACTCCCGTCACCCGCGCTGACATCAGCTATTCATCCAGTTTCGCTTTGCCAGGTTCTGGTGCTGCATATACTGCTGGATAATGTGTGTGGTGTTTAATGTGCTCCTAATTGCCAAAGTGATCTGAGCAGGCTCCATGCTTGCCGTGGTATGCGTCTGCACAGAAAAAAGGTGTGGAATGATTGTCTGCTGTTGCCCTGACGGAGGGAGGGGCGACTGACGACATGGCTTACAGGGTTGGTTTACAGGGAATTAAAAATCAAGAAAGGGAGTGGCTTTGCGAGAAACCGAATGGCCGCCTCAAGGATAGAACTCAAAACTGGTTTAGCAGGCCATTGGAGGGAAGGAGGGAGGGAGAGAAGAAATGAATACAAAATAAATCTGGTCTAATTTTCTTGTTTTGAGCCAACTTCATCTATCTTTATACACCTTGCTGGCAGCAGACTGTGGCAGTACAACCTCTAGCCATCATCACCTCCTGGGTGCTCGGCAGAAGATGGTGCAGTATGACTGCTGGCCATCATCTTCTGCTGGCTGCTTATTAAAAGACAGTGCACTGCCAGTAGGACTCAATCGCCATGAGATGAAACTTAAAAGGGAAATGACCTGACTCAGTCACTCCCATGTTTGCCAGGCACCCCTTACTCATCGAGGTCGTTAAAAGAGCACCCAGGACTACATTGACGACGGCTACCAGTCATACTGCCACTGTCTGCTGCCCAAAGGCAATAAGCTGCTGCTGTGTAGCAATGCAGTAACACGTCTGCCAGAACCCAGGAGACATACGGTGACAGCTGAGCGGGCTCCATGCTTGCCGTGGTATGGTGCCTGCACAGGTCCACTCAAGAAAAAGGCGCAAAAGGATTGTCTGCCCTTGCTTTCACGGAGGGAGGGAAGGAATGGGGGCCTGACGATATGTACCCAGAACCACCAGGACAATGTTTTTAGCCCCATCAGGCACGGGGATTTCTACCCAGAATTCAAATGGGCGGCGGAGACTGCAGGAACTGTGGGATAGCTACCCACAGTGCAACGCTCCAGAAATCGATGGCTGCCTCGGTACTGTGACGCACTCCACTGACTACATGCACTTAGAGCATTTGTGTGGGAACACACACAATCGACTGTATAAAACGCTTTCTACAAAACCGACTTCTATAAATTCGACCTAATTTCGTAGTGTAGACATACCCTATACAAATGTGTGTGTGTCACCTCCCTGTCTGTGTGGAATGAAGAGTCCTTCAGGGAAACTGTTGAAACTGACCCAGATCAACAAGGTAGCCAGAGAGACAATGCTATCTCCAATGACTCATAATTGGCCCTGTCTTTTAGCAGAGAAGCTGAACTGAGACACCAGCTTCAGAACAAAGGACTGGAATGTGTGAGGCAGGGGAAGCTGGGAAGCTCTCTCAGTTGGGAACAGACTGAAGAGAGAGGAGAGGGAGCCTAAAATGGAGTTTCACTACAGCTTGTCTGGGGCTCTGAGCTGACCAAAATGGTCTGTGGCTTTAACCTGCATTTCTCTGTGCTAACCTAATGACTTCCAATGCTGGTTCCAGTTGACAACTAAACCCTACTGTTTTGAGGGGGGGTGGGAGGGAAATGCTGCCTGAGTCTCTCTGCAAATATTTGGTGAGGATGCATGAATCCCTGAAGAGTGGTACAAGTCTCTATGAAGCAGTCTGGCTCAGCTGAAGCTCACTAACTAGAACTCACAGTGTGAAGCAGGAGTGCTGAAGCCCAGAGGTTCCGTCTCCAGCAGTGGGAAGACCACCTGGCCCTACCCTGCAAGAAAAGCAAGGCCCACTCCCACCCCTTGGAGTCTTGCACATGGAAGGGGCACTTGCTAGAGACGGTTTCAAAGCTAGAGTGTAGCAGTGATCTTGTGGATCCGGGACAGTAAGCACTAACTACGGTGCTCTTCCAGTATGCCAAGGTCATGGTTTTAGAAGATATTGTGAAAAAAACATTTCCTGATAGTTTTTGTTTGTTTTTTCAATGAAGAATGGAACTTATTTTTTTTCCTTTTTGAAAACATTGTCAGTAAAAAATATTTGCTTAGGGGGGGAACATAATCAGTTTTCAAAAAAACAAAAATATTTACTGAAAATTGAGCCAAAAAGGGGGAAATGTTTATGGAAAAGGAAAATTTTTACTGAAATTTTTGGTTTAAAAATTGGGAAATGGGTGACCAAATGAACAATTAAATTTTTGCTCAAAAAGTCATTTTTCATTGAAAAAATGTTTTTGATGAAAAAATTTCAACCAGCTCTATTGTTTTCCTGAATCAGGCTCATAATAATGAATAAATCAGCTCTCCAGTGGGGCTTCCTTTCTTTTTAGATATATGAAGTCACAGCATCATGCCTCTTCCATTTCTTTTTATATTTGTTCTACAGTAGAACAATAGTTTTGCTAGATTTGTCGTAGAACATGCCCTGGGCCAAGTTCTATGCAGAGTTATATTGGTGTAAAACTGGAATAACATCATTATCACCAATGTATATCCAGCATAAGAGCAGAATTTGCCCCATCTTCAAAAGTTGCTCAGACAGATAATAAGAATATAACAGTAAGGTTCTATTATCAACCACCTGACTAGGACAATGATAGTGACGATGAATGCTAACGGAGATTAGAGAGGCTATCAATTAAAAAACTCAATAATAGTGGGGGATTTCAATTATCCCCATATTGACTGGGTACATGTCGCGTCAGGACGAAATGCAGAGACAAAATTTCTCGATACTTTAAATGACTGCTTCTTGGAGCAGCTGGTACAAGAACCCACAAGGGGAGAGGCAACTCTCAATTTAGTCCTGAGAGGAGCGCAGGATCTGGTCCAAGAGGTAACTATAACAGGACCGCTTGGAAATAGTGACCATAATATAATAACATTTAACATTCCTGTGATGGAACGAACACCTCAACAGCCCAACACTGTGGCATTTAATTTCAGAAAGGGGAACTATGCAAAAATGAGGAGGTTAGTTAAACAGAAATTAAAAGGTACAGTGACTAGAGTGAAATCCTTTCAAGTTGCATAGACACTTTTCAAAGACACCATAATAGAGGCTCAACTTAAATGTATACCCCAAATTAAAAAACACAGTAAAAGAACTAAAAAAGAAGCACCCTGGCTTAACAATCAGGTAAAAGAAGCACAGGTTTCAGAGTAGCAGCCGTGTTAGTCTGTATTCGCAAAAAGAAAAGGAGTACTTGTGGCACCTTAGAGACTAACAAATTTATTAGAGCATAAGCTTTCGTGAGCTACAGCTCACTTCGTTGTACAGCTCACAGCTGTAGCTCACGAAAGCTTATGCTCTAATAAATTTGTTAGTCTCTAAGGTGCCACAAGTACTCCTTTTCTTTTTGTAAAAGAAGCAGTGAGATAAAAAAGGCATCTTTTAAAAAGTGGAAGTAAAATCCAAGTGAGGTAAATAGAAAGGAGCATAAACACTGCCAAATTAAGTGTAAAAATGTAATAAGAAAAGCCAAAAGGAGTTGAAGAACAGCTAGCCAAAAACTCAAAAGGTGGTAATAAAATGTTTTTTTTAAATGTTTTTACATCAGAAGCAGGAAGCCTGCTAAACAACCAGTGGGGCCCCTGGACAATCGAGATACAAAAGGAGCACTTAAAGACAATAAAGTCATTGCGGAGAAACTAAATTACTTCTTTGCTTCAAAAAGAAAAGGAGTACTTGGCACCTTAGAGACTAACAAATTTATTAGAGCATAAGCTTTCGTGAGCTACAGCTCACTTCATCGGATGCATTTGGTGGAAAAAACAGAGGGGAGATTCATATACACACACAGAGAACATGAAACATGAATCTTTGCTTCAGTCTTCATGGCTGAGGATGTTAGGGATATTCCCAAATCTGAGCTGTCTTTTGTAGGTGACAAATCTGAGGAATTGTCACAGATTGAAGTGTCACTAGAGGAGGTTTTGGAATTAATTGAGAAACTTAACAGTAACAAGTCACCGGGACCAGATGCATTCACCCAAGAGTTCTGAAAGAACTCAAATTACTATTGACTATAACTATTAACTATGGTTTGTAACCTGTCCTTTAAATCAGCTTCTGTACCCAGTGACTGGAAGATAGCTAAAGTAACGCCAATATTTAAAAAGGGCTCTAGAGATGATCCTGGCAATTACAGACCAGTAAGTTTAATGTCAGTACCGGGCAAATTAGTTGAAACAATAGTAAAGAATAAAATTGTCAGACATATAGAAGAACATAAATTGTTTCACAAAAGTCAGTATGGTTTCTGTAAAGGGAAATCATGTCTTCCTAATCTATTAGAATTCTTTGAAGGGGTCAACAAACATGTGGACAAGGGGGATCCAGTGGACACAGTGTACATAGATTTCTAGAAAGCCTTTGATAAGGTCCCTCACCAAAGGCTCTTATGTAAATTACATTGTCATGGAATAAGAGGGAAGATCCTTTCATGGACTGAGAAGTGGTTAAAAGACAGGGAACAAGGGTAGGAATAAATGGTAAATTTTCAGAATGGAGAGGGGTAACTATTGGTGGTTCCCAAGGGTCAGTCCTAGGACCAATCCTATGCAACTTATTCATAAATGATCTGGAGACAGGGGTAAACAGTGAGGTGGCAAAGTTTGTAGATGATACTAAACTGCTCAAGATAGTTAAGACCAAAGCAGACTGTGAAGAACTTCAAAAAGATCTCACAAAACTAAGTGATTGGGCAACAAAATGGCAAATGAAATTTAATGTGGATAAATGTAAAATAATGCACATTGGAAAAAATAACCCCATTATACATAGAATATGATGGGGGCTATTTTAACTACAACAAATCAGGAGAAAGATCTTGGAGTCATCGTGGATAGTTCTCTGAAGATGTCCACGCAGTGTGCAGTGGCAGTCAAAAAAGCAAACGGGATGTTAGGAATTATTTTAAAAGGGATAGAGAATAAGACAGAGAATATTTTATTGCCCTTATATAAATCCATGGTACACCCACATCTTGAATACTGCATACCGATGTTGTCCCCTCATCTAAAAATAAATATACTGGCATTAGAAAAGGTTCAGAAAAGGGCAACTAAAATGATTAGGGGTTTGGAAGACGTCCCATATGAGGAGAGCTTAAAGAGGCTAGGACTTTTCATCTTGGAAAAGAGGAGATTAAGGGGGGATATGACAGAGGTATATAAAATCATGAGTGGTGTGGAGAAAGTGAATAAGGAAAAATTATATACTTGTTCCCATAATATAAGAACCAGGGGCCACCAAATGAAATTAATGGGCAGCAGGTTTAAAACAAAAGGAAGTTCTTCACTCAGCGCACAGTCAACCTGTGGAATTCCTTGCCACAGGAGGTTGTGAAGACTAGGACTATAACTGGGTTTAAAAGAGAACTGGAAAAATTCATGGAGGCTAAGTCCATTAATGGCTATTAGCCAGGATGGGTAAGGAATGGTGTCTCTAACTTCTGTTTGTCAGAGGGTGGAGATGGATGGCAGGAGAGAGATCACTGATCATTACCTGTTAGGCTCACACCTTCTGGGGCACCATCTGCCATTGGCCACTGTTGGTAGACAGGATACTGGGCTGGATGGACCTTTGGTCTGATCCAGTATGGCCATTCTTATGTTCTTAGTGGTAATGGTAGCAAAATGCCCATGTGCAGCTGTAATAGGAGCAGCGTACAATATGCCTGCCTGTTGATGACTGCATTGGAAGTGTCATAACATACTGTTTCATCAAGCAACTGCTTTTGATATGACGTGGCAACAGAGTCAGTTTGAACAGCAAAAATAGAATCGAAAGCTCATGCCAAAAACAAAACAAACAAAAACCTCCCTCTTTCAAGGGCGATACTTGGAGAAATGGTATCAGGAACTTACTAATGCCTCTGTTTGGAAGGATTCAGGTAGCAAGATACATGTTCCACCTAAAAACATTCTAATTCTGAGGAATACATACTTTCCCAAACATACTTTGGCTCAGTTAGGATTATTGCTGAAATCCTGGTTACCTAGTGTAATAGCAAAGCTAGTTTATAATTATGGTGTCAAGCTCTGAGTACTACTAAGTGTGACAAAGCTCTGTCCTTGCCTCCGTGGGTCCCACGTTTCCTGGTGGATTTCGCTCGCCTCAGAGGCTCACTGTGACTATCCACGTAACCCTTCTTTCTCTAGAGACTAGGGTCACAGTCTACTGAGCCATTTTCATCATAAGCCAGCAAGGGAGGTGAGGAGAAGTTATCCTTCCTTGCACAATCTCTGTTGTCTCCCATTCTCAGTGATTAATCAGGGGGCAAAGGTGAGGGGGGAGCCCGGGCCCACCCTCTACTCTGGGCTCCAGCCCACGGACCCTAATAGTATCAGCTATGGTAGCTGATCTTTTAGAAACATAACGTGCACAATTCCCTGGGCTACTTCCCCCACAGCAGCCCTCACTTCAAGCTCCACTTCACCCGTACCTCAGGGCCTCCTTCCTTGTGCCTGATATGGTGTGTACTACTCAGCCTCTCCAACAGCGCAACTTCCTCCCACAGCGCCTGACATGCACCCCTACCTGATTGACTGGGAGGCTTTTAACTAGTTTCAGCCAGCCCCTGATTGGCTTCAGGTGTCCCAATCAACCTAGCCTTCTCCCTGCCTTCTGGAAAGTTCTTAATTGGCCCCAGGTGTCTTAATTGACCTGGAGCAGCTTCCATTTCACTTAACCTGGTACCAGGGATTTGTTTAGCCTGGAGCTAATATATCTATCTCCCACTATTTTTCTATAGCCATCTGGCCTTGCCCCGTCACATATCCCCCCCACTCTGCTCAACACCATAGAGTTGGGCAACTTGGGACGCCAGGCAGTATGCTCATGACAGACCATCGTCATTGCCATGGTGGCATCCAGCCCTGTGCCGTATGCGGAACTGGAATGGTTGGAGAGATAAGAACCACCTGGTGAACCACCTTGCGTTCTTTTCCTTATTCTGCTGCATCCACTGGAGGGGTGCATGGTCCGTCACAAGAGTAAATCACCGGCTTAAGAGGTAATAAAGCAGTGTCTCCATAGCCCATTTGACAGCAAGGCATTCTCTCTCGACTACTGCATATTTCTGTTCTCTTCGGAGAAGCTTTCTGCTTAGGTAGAGGATCGGGTGTTCCTCTTCTCCCACCATTTGCGACAGAACTGCTCCCAACCCCACCTCGGAAGCATCTGTTTGTAAAATAAATTCCCTGTTAAAGTCTGGGGCTAAGAGTACGGGGTCATTACAGAGGGCCGTCCGAAGGTCTGTAAATGCCCCCTCTGCTGCGTCGGTCCACTTTATCATGTCTGGACCTCGGGCCTTCACCAGGTCCGTTAGGGGACTTGCCCTAGTGGCGAAGTGGGGAATAAACCATCCGTAGTCGCCTACCATGCCTAGGAATGCACGGACCTGCTTCTTTTGGGTCAGCCGGGGCCAGTTTTGAATTGTCTCTAGCTTATTCATTTGGGGCTTCACTATGCCCCTTCCCACAATATATCCCAGGTACCGAGCCTCTGCTAGCCCTATGGCGCATTTAGTGGGATTAGCAGTGAGGCCAGACTGCCTTAAGGTGCACAGTACTGCCTCAACTTTCTCCACGTGGGTTCCCCAGTCTGGCATATGGATGATGACATCATCTAGGTATGCAGCTGCATAACTACTATGGGGGCGCAGCAGCTTATCCATGAGGCGCTGGAATGTGGCTGGGGCCCCATGTAGCCCCAAAGGGAGGACGGTGTACTGGAATAGCCCATCCGGGGTGGAGAATGCTGTCTTTTCTTTAGCTTCTTTGGTCAGAGGAATCTGCCAGTACCCTTTTGTCAGATCCAGTGTAGTCAAGAATCGGCACTACCCAGTCGGTCAACCAGTTCGTCGATGCGTGGTATGGGGTATGCATCAAACTGGGATATTTCATTCAGTCGGCGAAAGTCATTACAGAATCTCATGGTACTGTCAGGTTTAGACACTAGAACAATTAGACTGGACTACTGACTGTAAGATTCTTCAATAACCCCTAATTCTAACATTTTCTTTATTTCGGCCTTGATTTCTTCTCTTTTGGCTGCTGGGATTCGGTAGGGTCTCAATGATACCTTGGCTCCAGGGATCATGCGGATATTTGCAGTACATGCTCAACTATGTTCCTTCCGGAATTTGGCTCCTCTTCCCAGGCTTCTCTGGCTATATCCAATATGCCCCGAGGGTGACGCCCATATAGTAGTTAGAATGGAGAGAAACCCATGGAGGCTTGCGGAACCTCCCGGATGGCGAACATGAGGTAAGGCAATAGGGTATCCAATCTTTCCCATCTCGGCTCACCACTTTCCTGATCATGGCCTTGAGGGTCCTATTAAACCTTTCCACAAGGCCATCGGTTTGTGGGTGGTAAACAGAGGTCCGTAGGGCTTGTACATGGAGCAATGAACAGAGATCTTTCATCAACTTGGACATGAAAAGTGTCCCTTGATCAGTCAATATCTCCTTGGGTAGCCAACCCGGGCAAAGATCTGTACTAGCTCCTTAGCTATTGTCTTGGAAGCTGTGTTGCGCAGGGGAACAGCTTCCGGGTACTGGGTTGCATAACACAGTACAACAAGCACATGTTGGTGGCCCTGAGCTGTCTTCTCTAGGGGCCCTACCAGATCCATGGTTATCCGTTCGAAAGGAATCACTATTATTGGAAGAGGTATCAAAGGAGCCCGCAACTGCGGGCGAGGGCTATGTAACTGACACTCTGGAGAAAAGGTGCAGTATCGCCGGACATCTTCATGTACTCCTGGCCAGAAAAGCCTCCGCAGGATCTGTGCCTGGGTTTTCTCTACCCCTAGGTGTCCTCCAAACAGGTGACTGTGGGTGAGACTCAATATGGTTTTTTGATGTTTTGTAGCACCAGAAGTTGTTGTATCTCTTGCTCCTGCATTTGCACCACGTGGTACAGGAGATCTTTCTTCACTATGAAGTAAGGTCCGGGACCCCGGACCCTCCCATCCATGGGTATCCCATCGATCTCGGCCACCTCTTTCCTGGCGTTATCATATCTGGGGTCCTCTGCCTGGTCCCGCCCAAAAGTCTCTCTCCCAGGACCAACCTGCCCAAGCTCCCAGGGGCCGGATTCTGCTTCTTCCAATGGCTTGCCGCCGTCATGGCTGGGGGCAGCTTCTGGCTCACCCTCTGTGGTGGAAGTTTGTCTGTTGGCTGCTCGCATCCATCTGCCTACTACGGAGGTCTTCTGGCCCTGGGTCAGGATCTGGGTTCCCAAGGCCTTTGAGGCCTTCGTCTCCTTTTTTGTCTTCCGGATCTTTCGGGGGGCTGAGAACAGATCCTGAGAAATCTCAGCAAACATTGGGGGTTGACATTCTCCCGGTGACGAGTTGATGTCCTCAGGGTCCCCACCTCCCTCCAGCCTCTCCGGGGGGAGTAAATTATCAAACCCTGGATAGTCCCTCCCAATGACTACAGGATATGGGAGTTTAGGAACTACACCCACGGTCACCTCAATGGGGTTTCCCTGAACCTCTATCTCCACTGGGATGGTGGGGTAATGGCTCATGGCCCCATGCACACACGTCACTGCTATGCGTTTGGCTTACCCGATATGAGGATGATAGCACTCCCAGAGTCCACAAGTGCTGTAATCTCTGCTCCATTTATCCTCACTGGCCTGGTGCAATTATGCGGGGCTAATGCGACTCCTGTGAGGTGGATAAGGGAGCATGGGACCTCCCAATCCCCCAAGTTACATTGCATAAGCTCCTTGGTGCTGGGACACTGAGCTGCTATGTGTACCCACTCCCCACATGCATAACATCTATAATTGCTTTTAATTACTCTCCTATCCCGAGGGTTAGGGGGTTTAGTCCTGGGGCTCCCCCCACTCAGGCCAATCCCTTCCTTCTGGGGTCCCCGCTGGTTTTCGGCCCCCCCCCTTCTTCCACCTAGGACTCCCCGGGGGTTTGGCTGCTCAACCTTCCAGGGTTGGGGTCGGGTGCTTGCTTTGAAAGGAGCCTTCCTTGGGTAGTTGGGTCAGTTCCCTGGCTGTCATCCGTCTTTCTACCAGTGTGATCATCTCATCGTACGTAGACGGATCGTTCTGGCCTACCCATTTGTGGAGATCTGGCAGCAGTCCCCACATGTAATAGTCTATGACCAGGATCTCCAAAATCTCCTCCGGCCTGCACACCTCGGGCTGTAACCACTTCTGTGCAAGATGTATGAGGTCAAATAGCTGGGACCTCGGGGGTTTGTTCTCCTGATATTTCCATTCATGGAACCTTTGGGCCCTTACTGCTGCTGTTACCCCGATCGTGCTAGGATCTCTGCCTTCAGACGGGTATAGTCAGTGGCATCCATGGCAGGCAAGTCAAAGTAGGCCTTCTGGTCCTCTCCACACAAAAAAGGGGAGAGAATGCTGGCCCGCTGCTCTTGGGGCCACGACTCAGGCTGAACAGTCCTTTCGAATGAGAGGAGATATGCCTCTACGTCATCTCCTGATGTGCTCTTTGGTAGACAACCAGCGGCCCTCAGGGTTCGCATCCCATTGGACCCCTGGGCCTGGGTGGTGAGGATCTTCATCTGGTCCACCACCTCTCTCAAGAGAGCACAATCTTGGGTCGCCTGGCTCATCAATAATTGATTGGTTTCCTGCTGTAGCCGCATAGACTCCTGTTGTGCCATTGCCTGAACCCGGGTGGCCTCCTGCTGGGCTGCCGTGGCTTGTACCAGAGTTCTTACCACCTCCTCCATTGTGGTATAAAGCAAACAAACAAAAACAAAAACAAACAAAAAAATCCAAAACCCCAGTGCACTTTTTTTTTTTAAAAAAAAACCTCTTTCTTCCGCCATGCTGTGAATGAAGTCCCACTCCTGACACCAGTTGTGACAAAGCTCTGTCCTTGCCTCCGTGGGTCCAGCATTTCCTGGCAGATTTCACTAGCCTCAGAGGCTCACTGTGACCCTCCACGTTACCCTTCTTTCTCTAGAGACAAGGGTCACAGTCTACTGAGCCATTTTCATCATAAGCCAGCGAGGGAGGTGAGGAGAAGTTATCCTTCCTTGCATAGTCTCTGTTGTCTCGCAGTCTCAGTGATTAATCAGGGGGCAAAGGTGGCGGGGGGGAGCCTGGGCCCACCCTCTACTCCAGGCTCCAGCCCACGGACCCTAATAGTATCAGCTATGGTGGCTGACCTTTTATAAACATGACATGTACAATTCCCTGGGCTACTTCCCCCACAGCAGCCCTCACTTCCTCAAGCTACACTTTACCCTTACCTCAGGGCCTCCTTATTGTACCTGATATGGTGTGTACTACTCAGCCTCTCCAACAGCGCAACTTCCTCCCACAGCTCCTGACATGCACCCCCACCTGACTGACTGGGAGGCTTTTAACTAGTTTCAGCCAGCCCCTGATTGGCTTCAGGTGTCCCAATCAACCTAGCCTTCTCCCTGCCTTCTGGAAAGTTCTTAATTGGCCCCAGGTGTCTTAATTGACCTGGAGCAGCTTCCATTTCACTTAACCTGGTACCAGGGATTTGTTTAGCCTGGAGCTAATATATCTATCTCCTACTACTTTTCTATAGCCATCTGGCCTTGCCCCGTCACATAAGATATTATGTTTTCATATTATCTGTTTTTTCTTTTTCTTCTGTGTTTAAGAATATTCCTCATTTCAGAAAGAGAAAAAGTCCCTTTATTCATAGGGTTATGATGATTGACAGAATGTATTTATTAGTGTACTTTTAAGATTGCCATGGGTGCCCAGTTTTGGATGGGTGCTCATATATTGTAGAGAAGTAGAAGTGGAAATAATAAATAAATATTAGAGCATTGCATATCCAGTGAACCTGTCATTACAATTTACTAACATTATCTGGTCTGCTGCCATATTCAATCAAATATTCTAGAAATCATAGTAAACAAGGAAAAACATAAACTAAACTCTGATAATTCTGTACATTACTCACAAAGAAGAGATGGCTTCTTTTAATGTTAAAATGGAAACATGATAGTTTCTGCCTATCTAGTATCAGGACTTGGCTGTAAGGTGCATACTGATATTGCTAGGTCTGACAAGTATTATATAAACAGAATTAGACTTTGCTTGCAAAAACTTGATTTTTATTTTGTGGTCTTTAGCAAATAATACTAATGGCTTTTGCTGATTCCCAACTGGTGAAGAGCCAAAAAGTTGACACAGTAAAAATGACTGATGATTTTTCTCTTTGCAAAGAGGTAAAAGATAGAATTCTGCTCATTTTGGTGTCCTGGAGTTTGCATAAACACTTTTCTTTGGTTTATATCGGTAAGTTTGACCCCCCCCCCACCTTTGCTTTGAGTTTCCCAAACCCAAAATGGAACTTAGTTGAAACCATGAGCTAGTCGAGGTTTCAACACAAAACCATCAAGTGGCCCAAGCTTCCTGAAAACTGGACTCAGATTTTCTGAAGAGGTTCATGAACCCTAGTAAATGTTTGGCCACATCTGAGCTGAGTTTCATATGCTTTGGGGCTTTGTAACAAATGTTTTGCTACATAGCTTTTAAATAAACATGTTCTAACCTCTCCTCTAGTTGCAGAGCATTATTCTTCAATGAGTGCCTCTTGTGGTTGGTGTTTCTTTACAACACTAAGCTGTTTGCAAAACCCACAGAGGGCCAAATTCTATTCTCCATTACACTGCTGTAAATCCAGCGTAATTCCATCAGTTCCACTGAAGCCATATTTAAGTGATGGAAAGGTATCAGGCTGGCCTTTTATAGAAAGGTGAGTCATCCACACCACAGAAAGTGGATAATGGTAGCACAATTAAGTGAATCTAAGATTTCATATTTGAGCAGGAGTGCAAGGGGAATTTAGGTAAGCAGAATGGCTCCTTGCTGGAATTTAACCAGGGCACTGTGGTTAGCATCCCTTCTCTAGCTATTAATGACCATAAGTGAGCAGGACCTTATTTTTCCATCTCATTCAAAAGATCATCTTCAGCAGTACAGCATCTGCTCACACCATTTGTATTATTTATCCATAGAGGGGGATACTGAAATTCACCCCCGTGCAGAGAGCCAGCACAAGCCTGTGCATCACAAATTCCTCCTAAATCCTAGCTTGAGGATTTATGTGGTACTTAAATGGTGACCAGGCCTTGTGCTGGCCCTCTCCATAGGGATGGATTTCACCCTCAGCACCTAGAAGTGTGCTAGGTGCCACACAGACAATAAAAGAGGTGCCTGGGTGCTGTTCCTGCTCTTTAGAGCTGTCAAATTAGACTGGGGCATTAGTTCAATATTGATTTAGAGGGAAAGAATCACAAATTGAATTTCCCAGACCACTCCCTAGAGCACCAGGGGGTTTTCCAGTACTTCCCACCCAAGCACTGACCAGGCCTGAACATGCTTTACTTGTAAGATCTGAGGAGCAAAAAGCCTGAGGTTGAATTATCACTATTGCTTAGTGTGAGTCCAAATTTGGAAGCAATGATACATGCATAGCCCAGAATGTAAAAGCAGTATGTTAACTGACTTAGACTTTGCTTGCAAAAACTTGATCTTTTCTTTATGATAAGGTTAGAGAAAAGAATGGGGGAACATACAGTAGATGCGAAAGCTTTTGTAAGTTAGAGAGGAACTTTTAAAAAAATGTTTAATTACTTTCTGTAAAATATGTCAGACTACAAGCTTAGACATCATCTCCTGATCAAACACAAACTATACACTGACAGGGGTATTAAGTTCCAGAGGTTGCAGTGTCTTTAGTCATAGCTGCATGAGAAAGCCATGGATGTCCTAAAAACCAGGATTCTGCAACTCTGTGCAACAAACACACTGCTTGAAATTATGCCAATATGGCCCTTTCCAATGACCATTAGTTCCAGCAATTATCACCCTTAGTGAGAACTCTGAGTTTACTAGAATTCCCTAATCAGTATTTCCTTTTTAGAATGAGGTGAATCTCTGCTCTCTCTTATTTTATCCTCTTTTCCTTTGCTAACTTATCTGAAGATGTTTGGGGGATGGGCTTGGGAATGAACCTTCCAACTGACGAACAAGAGACAAGATTTGATTTAGTTACATTTGAGCTATCCACTCCACTCAAAACTATCCAGACTTTTGTTGCGAAATTGGATCATTAAGGCTAAAAGACTCACATACTGTTTTCATTGTTCTAGTGAGAATTATTTGCTATGTACTTATAAAGAGCGGTCTGAAAAGTATTTCCCCCCTATATATAATGAGCAGGGATTTTTGTGTGTGTGTAAAGATCTCTACAGACTACAGATGTGATTTTGCAGTTCTTGCCTCAGACAGATTAACAGAGAAATATCTTAATCCTGAAAGGTATCTAAAATGTTATAAAAGGGGTTAGAAATGACAATGAGAACTTAGGCTGTCCCATTTTCTTGAAACTCATTCAGACAGTTACAATGAAAGAAATGCTTTAATTTCTATAAGGAGTGTTTAATGGTCTTGGAAGAAAGTGCACAAAAGCTAAAAACATCTCCTAGAGAGTTTAAAACCCACCCTCCTTTTAAGATTTTTTTCCCTATTGAAAAGTACTTTTAGAGGAGCACATTCAAGTGGTTGTCTGTAGAGACTTTTCATAAGTAATTAAAAGTTTTTCTGTAGAGCCACCATCTCATAAAGTGGTGGTGGTGGGGAGGAGTCCTTCCCCAGAAATTGGTCTTTCCATGCTAAAGCACATGAACACCCAGTAACTGTAACTATGCATATACCAATAGACATAACATTTGCTTCTCTCTATCAATAGTTTCCCAAGGCTCATCAGGCGATTCAGTGTTGGTCACATTTGGAAAGGTGACCATTAGTACTGGTCTTGCATTGACCCTTTGTCTTGTGGCTTTGTGCTGACCACATCCTTTTGGCTTCTGATCTTATTTCCATCTCACTTGCAAATTCTTTATCTGAAGCACAATGAGGTGGCTATTGGTGCAAATCATTTGATTTGAAATTATAAAATAATAGTGTCCCTGGTGGTTGCACCTAAGACACTAACATTAGTTGCTCAGAGATGCAACTCTACAATCTTTGTTCTTTGGATCTTTTTCTTTGGGTTGTTTTTGGTCTGGTTGAGCTTTGTATTTTGTCAGTCACTTTGACTCCATTTCAGCTTTGATGGTACAAAATGAACAAGACACTTTGAAATGAAGTTTGTTTTCTAGTTAGGGCTGTAGTACTGTAAGGTGCTGCACCACCAAGTAAAGCTCATCTATCTGAGAGTGCAGAAATCAATTTCAAATGATAGTTTGTAGCAACAATCCAATGCCTCTCGAAACCAGAGGCTGATGGCCTTCAAAACCTGACTGATAGCAATATGAGTAACTTACAAGAATCTTTAGGAAAATGAATGATTTCCTTCTTAGAGGAAGCCTCAAAAACCCGGGAGATGATTATATCCAAACTGGTTTCTCATTCCTGGAACAGAGTACTCCTTGAGAACTGGATATTGGTGCCTGGGCTGAGATTTCTGGAAAAGAGGGGATTGTCTGCATGCTGTTTGTGAGTGACTCAGTTCTGGGACTGGTGTGTTTGTGTAAATAAAGTAAATTTGACTTAGAATACACCCAGACTCCATATCACTGATTTCTTTCACAGGGAAGTCGATCTGCAAGGACCTAGAATTCTGCTACCACTTGGCAGAGGGATAATACTGGTGTCACAAGAAGGACACTAATGTCAGAAGAACAAAATAATAACATATACTGGAAAGCACCTGAAAAGAGCTAAGAACAAAAATTTGGCCCATAACGTTTGTAAATTTCTAGGCTGGATTATAACTATGAAATGAATCTGCAATGTTTCAATACAGATTGGCTGCTTGAGACAGGGAGAGCCAGAACCTCTCACTGAATTCACAATTTATATCAATTCTTTCTGCAAAGCTATTTATGCAAGAGACTAATACTGCTGCTTTATATTTCTTTATCGAAACAAAATAAACTCCCAAAGGCACCAAGAATGGTGGGGTCTATTGCACAGAAACCTTTGAATATTAGCTTCTGTTTCAGTTTTGATGTGACAATGGGGGCATTCACCTCTTGAGCGCCACCTGCGACCGTGTGTGGTACTGCAGTCCTTTTCCTTCTCCTGGCACCCCTGTAGGTTATCGACCTTGCTTGGTGGGTCTTCAGTGGCGTAGCCCTCTGGTCATGTCACACAATCAAAATGTGGGTAGCAAAGAGTCCAACAAATACCGTCTATCTGCCCTCACTAGGGTCTTCAGCCCCAGCTCTGGGTCCTTTAATTTCCTTCCTAGCAAGCCTTGTTCCCTTCTTGGGGTTTATACCATTTCACTGGTGGGGGAATCTGGGCCTGCCCACTACTCTGGGTTCCAACCCAGGGACCCTATAAACAGCAGCCACATACTGCTCAAGTCAATTCATTGCTGCTACTGCCCTGGACCTCTTCCCACCTGGCCTCTTTATCTTCACCCTTAGCTCAGGGTTCAAGTTCTCAGGTCCTCTCTCTCCTAGCTTAAGCAAATGCAGCTAGGACCAAACTCTGGTTTTCCCTCAAGTGCCCTTGGCCAGAGAGGAGCATCCTTCCTTGCCCAACTGCTCCCAGCCACGCACTGATGACCTGTTCCTTTTATCCGAGTTCCTTTTATCTGAGCCTGCTGGGCTCTGTTTGGCTGCTTCTGGGCAATCTAGGCAGGCCTGGAGGACTCATTTTGCTGCTCCTTTCCTGCGGTGGTGTGTTATAGGATGGTAGGGCCTCCAGCAGGTGGCCATGAAGGCTTAATACAACCTGTCACACATTGGTATTAGGAACTGTGGCAATCAGAAGTTTATCTAAGTGTTGCTATATATGCCATGGGAAGGCAGACCTTGTGCTCGTCTTAAAAAGCTGGACTGCTCTGTCACGTGCCTACACTTTGTTTTCACTACTCAGAAAAGACTCAATGTTTGTAGACTCATAAGCTTAGGACATGGATTCTGGGCACAGAATTTTAAGACTATTTTGAGTTTGCTCAGGCAGGACCACCTGCATGCAAATATCATTTGATTTTGCTGCAGTCACGTGTGGTACGTTTTTCCATGAGTATTCCATGTCCACTTGTGTTTATTTCAGGCTCTTTTTTTATCAAATAGCTTCTGCTCTGGAGTTGAGGAGCATCTTTGCAGAGAATAATCCATCTGTTCTCACTGGGGGTGAAATTCACCACCGTGCAGACAGCCAGAACAAAATGGAGTCATAAGTGTTGCACCGGCCTGCACTGGCTTGTACTTTGCACAGGGTGAATGCCAGGGTGTATTTAACTATGGGACATAAGGCTGTGCTTTTTTCAATGAAGTCACACAAATGAGGGTCATTCTTGTCAGTTGCCAACTTGGGTTAGGGTTAGGGTTTGTAAGTGTGATTAGAGAGAGACAATCTCATTTCAAGTCCTAGAACGGATTGGAGTTCAAAAGGGTATTGATTGCTTTTGCTGCCCTATCACAAGCCAAACGTATCCATTTTGCTATCTACTCTCACCCCAGGTCGCTTTTTGCATTACTGCTTTCCTGGTTCCACCTTCAAACTGAATGGGCCAGATCCTCTGCCATGGCTGAAGAGCACATAGTGCCTGCTAGGAGCTGGAGGGATGTAAAGGGGAAGTAAAACTTACCATTGCATTTCCTGGCTCCATTAGCCCCAAGGGGCTGAAACAGGGAGAGCCCAGCTATGCCCTTTATGCTGGTAACAGGGGATAGTGGCTGAAGAGCTTCTATGATATCTATGCTACAAAGGAATTCCCCTACTTGGGGTGATCCTTTTGTGGCTAGTTCCACCAGCTCTATGGCCCACCAGTGGTGTGGACCAAAGCAGCTCCACTGTACCCAAGAACCTCGGCCAATACATTTTGCTTACTTTTCTGTATATGAATTTCATTCCATTAGTTCCTGTCCATGTTGATAACCTCTGCACTTACCTCGGTATAAAGTTGTCTATCAGCACAGGTGTTTGCAACACCTCCAAATTTAGCATCATCACTTAATTTAAGTGCCATGCTGTTTACAGGTCTCCCTTTCCAGCTCTTTAATGAAGATGTTTAGACCTCTCAGAAGCTTTCAGTATCATATACTCTGGGCTGTTGCTCCAGTGTGTATGGGAGATTACTGGTGTGCAAGGAATGTCTCCATTGTGGCTGGAATATCTGTGTGTCTCCATAGTTCAAGTCCTGCCTATGAGATATGAACTATACACTGTGATTTTGAACAACTGTGCACAGACTTTAAATACCTAGAGAGAGAGGCATTCTTCCTCTGTGATTGCACATCTCAAGGAACATGAGTTCCTCATGATTGCAGTGTTTTGTGGTTTAGATTACTTCAGGAAGTGTGATTCAGGAATGATTCATTATTACTTCCAATACAGCTGATCTGTAGCAAAGGCCCACTTTAGTTCACCCTCAATCCTTCTCCTTTTCCTTTCCACCCCTTCCCCCCCCCATTATTAGCCTAAAGTATTTCTCCTTTAGCATCACCACTGTCAAGTTGTATTTTACTGGCATTTATGACATTTATCAAGTACAGTAGAACCTCAAAGATACAAACACCGAGTTACAGACTTACCACTCAATTGGACATCCTGTGAAACTGAAAGTCATCAATCAGTTACCAGCGGAGACCAAAAAAGAGAACGCAAAAAACCAAACAAACCAGCAAATACTGTATTGCCTCAGGGGTTTAGCTCTGGGGCTCACGTCTTCAGCCATAAGGGGTTGGGGCTGCAGCTACAGAGGTGGGGGGGTCTGGGGTCCAGGCAGGAGGGGTCTGGGGGCTTCTGATCCTTGGGAGCACCTGGGCTGAGGGCTTTAGACCGGGGGAAAGCACTGACGCTCGGGGCTTCAGCCCCATGGGGGGTGCCTGTGCTCAGGGCTTCAGCCCCGTGGCTCCATTCCTGGCTTCAGCCCCACAGGGGTCACTGGGGCTCGGGGTTTTAGCTGCAAGAGGAGCGCTGGTTTCAGCCCCATTGCTTCCCCCCCCCCCCCCCGCATAGCTAAAGGCATGAGCCCTGACGCCCTCCCCCACTCACGGCTGAAACTGGGAGTGGAGCCACAGGCTGAAGCCTCGATTCCCCGTGCCCTCCATGGGGCTGAAGCCAGGGACAGACCTGCAGGGCTGAAGCCCCGAGCCCCGGCACCCCCTGCGAGGCTGAAACTGGGAAGGGAGCCATGGGGCTGAAGCCCCAAGTGCTCCCCCCAGGTCTAAAGCCTTGGGACCCCCTCTGGGAGTCCTGGCGGCCCCTAGGGTCAGAATCCTGCCAGGAGTCAGGGTTGCCAAGCTTCCAGGATTGTCCTGGAGTCTCCAAGAATTAAAGACTAATCTTGAATTAAAGATTTGATGAAACCTCCAGGAATACAACCAACCAAAACTGGCAACTCTACCTGGAATCCTCACCACTCCACCCTCCCCCGCCCTCCCGAGCGACTGCAGCCCCAACTCCCTCGTAGCTGAAGTCTGTAACATTGTGTTAAGTTACGCACCATTTCAGAGTTATAGACAACCTCCATTCCTGAGGTGTCCATAACTCTGAGGTTCTATTGTACTGCCATCCCTCACTCTCTTCTTTCCTTCCTGTTTGTCCTCTATAGATCATACCCCTCAAAAGACAAAATAATTCTGACAAGTTTTGCGCTCAGCCATAATTACTACTAACAATAATTCTTCTTGTTCTTACTATCTCATTCCTTTCATATATAGATACTTCATCACAAAAATATTTAAGTTCTAATACATTTTCTGTTGCAGAACACCTCTATCTGCTGTATTATTTTAGTGGTTGTAAGTTTATACTGTACAGGTGGAGTTACAGTAAGCAAAAGCTGCCTCTCTCGCTCTTCCTATCTTCTTTAAAGCCAGCCTAACAAGTCTAGTTTGATCCCAGGCTATTAATTTAAATCATGTATAAACATGGGTTATTTTCCTTTGAAAAGACAGAAATTCTCAATTACAGCCACCGGCCACTTTCAGAGATGTTTTTAACAGTTACAGCAAACTTTGATCATTTTCCTGTGATCTAGGTTTGCGGTAATACTATTGAAAATCAACCCGAGGAAGGCTATTGTATCCAAAAACCAAAGGATTTCTTTGGTCACAAAGGACAGTCCAATTCTCTTCTTTGATATGCATATAAAGCTGGTTTTCTTAATGGGTTGTCAATTTTGCAATACAGCATGTAATGTAATGAAGATATGGAAATTAATGAAGATACTTCCAAGAATGGTTTGACATTTCTCTACAAGTATAGGCCAACATTTTCAAATTTGAGAGCCTAAAGTTAAGCACTTAAATCTATTTTTATCCTCCTACATGAAAAGTAGCCTATATTTCTGAGGAGTGGAACAGCAGCAGATGTTCTGCTGAGGCTAATTTCAGCATGGTTGCACTGCTGAAAAGGGCTAGTGACTTTCACTGGCATATGTACACTGTATTATGAATGTTTGCAGTAGTAAGAAAGAAAAAAGCTTTTCTTAAAAGTGAAGCCATTTCACTGTGTGTGTATGTGTTAGAATTGGTAGGAAACAAGATGTAGGTCATCAGATCTTAATTACCCATCAGTGATAAGTAAATAGGGAGCCAGAGAGAGTACTCAATAACCACAAAGTTTGCACTCTGCAAACTCAGATTAAATATCCATCTTCTCTGTTACCAGCTTCTAAATCAATGACAGGTATCATATTTCAGGCCCTCAGTCTGTGCACCAAACTTGTATTGACATCAAGAGAGTCCAATATGTGACAAAGGCAGCATGTGACCATTACCGATGTCTCATGTAACTGTTCACAGTGGATTAGAAGCAAAAACATCTTTCTCATATATAATGAATATTTTACTTTGCAGTATTCTTGTTGGATTCTTAGGGTGAAATTCACTCCTGTGCAAATTCCTTCCTCTCCCCCACTTTAAAGGTTTGTGAATCAGTAGCTTAAAGTTAAAGTACAATTATAGTCAGAAAACTGGCAGTTTAAAAATGACCACTTCCAGCTTACCTGGAAGGATCATATCACCTGTTACTGACAAAAGCCAGGTTTTACTCATTCACATTACAAACAGTATAGCTGGGAAAGAGCAAATTGGGATTCTATTCTGCCTCATGCTTCATCAGCAAAATCAGCAGCTAAGCTCTGATTGCAGAATCAGAATTACTGGTGATTATGCAAATGACAGAGCACAACCTGACTTTCAGACTTCTGTCACAGATTGCAGTGAAGTGCTATCACTTAGGTAAATCATCTTTTGACTTGTGAATCAAGCACCGTTTATATGGATGTTACAGAGATAATAAGTATGGAGCTCCAGTGGCAATTTTTTTTTCACACTTAAGACTGAATCTTTAATTTTGAACTTTGGGTATGATAATGTAGATGGACAAGGTCACCTGCCATCAGATGTGTGAGGTCAGAAGGGCCCCTAGTAAACAGTGGATCATTTCTAGAGCCCTGTGTTTTTTGCTAATGTGAAATAACATTAACATGCAATAAAATTAAAAACAAAATAAAACTAAAACTTCATTCCAGCAACTTCTGTAGCTCCTGATGATGCAGAGAGTAGACAGGCCAAATTTGAGTGAGTGCTCCTGTGACCTGGTGGATGGGATTGCAGCACCATCCACTCAAATTTGGCCGCCACCCACTCTGTCATCATGATGAGCAGCAGCTGGGCCAAACCTGAGCAGTGCTACGACCCTGTGTGCCATGCCCAGAACAGGGAGCTGGGCCCAGCCCTGTGGGACAGGAGCTACAGCAGCTGCCATGTGGGATGAGGTTTTAGTTTTATTTAGTTTTTCATTTTATTGAATGTTAATGTTATTTCACATTAGCAAAAAACATGGGGCTCTAGCAATGATCCACTGTTTACCACAGGCCCTTCTGACCTCATATGTCTGACGTCAGGTGAATTATCCAGCCACGTTGTCGCACTCACAGTTCAAAATTAAACTGAATCTTTAAAGTGTGGAGCTGCTGCTATGGGATGAAGTGCAAGACAGACTTGTTCTGTATTCCCCCAGGACCTTCCTGTCCCCCAGGCCTCCCACACCTGTTGGGCAAAGGACCTGACCCCCGGGAGGGAGGAGAGTCGAGACAATGAAATGCCAAGAAATCCCCCCCCCACGCACACACACAAAAAGCTACAAAATTATAAACAATACAAAGAATTTCAGGGGCTGTAGTCATTGGCAGGATTTTTCACACCACTGACTGACACAACTATGTTGACCTAAACATTAAGTGTAGACCAGGCCTGCACGTGGGAGTAAGAACACACCCTACCCATGGGCAGAGGTTAGGAGGAACATGAGGGGGCATTGCCTCCCAAACTGGATATGTCACACAGGTGAGATGGGGGAGGGGGGCACCCAGGTTTCTCCCTTTATTTGGTCCTGCTTCCTTCCCGTGCAGGAATGTTCGGGGGGGCAAGTGTTGATGCCGGGAGCGCTGTGTGTCCAGGTCAGTTTCGCCATGTGGGCTGCATAAGGGGAGGGCAGGAGAGCAGCTCCTGACCCTCACAGCAGGGCTCCGGCTTGGGGCCATTTCAATGTTACTAGCCTATAAAATAAGAGACTTGCCCCAGAAACACAGACATGGAGACGCAGGGGCCACATTCTAATCAGCACCGGTAACATTGTAGCAAGTGAACATTAGCTCTGAGCTGCTTCCCCAAGTGCCTGTATAGCTACAGCATTGACTGTGTCAAGCCCAGTGAGTGACAGTGACCAGGGAAGGTTAAAGGTGAGAGGAATGTGCTTAGGCAGCTGGGCAAAGGGGCAGGCTCTAGCGATGAATTTGTCTGATGTGTGCATTGCATGTTTATGCATCTCTGAAACTAGGGAGACATGATTCAGAACTACATGAAAGTGCTCAGTTCGGTTTAGACAAGAATTTGTTTTTATGCTAATGTTGATTTTTAAATGGTAGCTGGTAAACATGGCAAATAATTAAGTTACAACAAAAAATTAAAGATGATTAAATAATGAACATAAACTGTACTTGTGATTGTAAGTGCACTGTAATTTAAATACCACTAACAACTGGTAAAACCAGAAGTTGGACCTATACCTATTATTAATAGTATTAAGCCCCTTGCTCCCCTCCCCCACCCAATATAGAAGTCAAACTTATGCCTGTACACATTTGTGTGAGCTACCTGAATCTTCTGTCTGCGTGCACAGCAGTGAGCACACGCTGTGTTCCTAGTTAATCGCACAGAGCAGGTGGGTGGAGAGTGCATGAGGAGGGCAAGAAATCAGTGAAGCCTTGACTTCACCTTTCCTATTTGCTTGCCAGTGCAGCTGAACCAGCCAAATAGTGCCATAATTTGCCACTGCAATGGACCACTGGAAAACGTCTACCCCAGCCCCCGGAGCAAGGAGGGAAGCGGTGCGAGGGGGCGGAATTGGGAATCAGAGGAGGTGAGTCTTTCTCCCAGTACCACTCCTGAGGGGGTGGGACTTAAAAGCCACCTCACCTATTGTTTTGGGCTGGCCTAAAATCACAATCTAGCCCAACACAATATTTATTTTAAAAGACAAAACACGATCTGTAAGACTAGGCTAATGCCATATCATCAGTGGGCTATCAGCTTGTTTGTATTTCTTTTGTAAACTAACATTCTGACCTTGTTTTCCTGATCAAACAACAAAAAGAAGGAAAGGAGAGAGCAAGAGAGAGAGAGAGAGAAATCACACAATAAAAGTAGACTCAGAACCTTAAAAAGTGTGTGCGTGCGTGCACGTGCACGTGTGTGTGTGTAAGCACCCACTGTCCTTACATCTTAGTGAATAACTATGGTTTTATCATAGTTTCATACAACCCCCCACTGGCCTCATTTTTTTCTCCTGTGCATTTCTTAGAATGGCTATATATATATAAACCTCAATATTCTTCACTGAGTCACTGTGTTCAATAACTTTTCTCCAAGGGAAAAGGATAGTTTTATCAAGCAGCACTGGTTCTCTGTACTGTTCTGCCATTCATCCTTCCACAGCACCAAACCCTGTTTTCCTATATTATTTTAAAATCACAATTGCGACATTTGGCAAGAATTGACTATATCCCAGTCTAATGAGTTGTCAGACTTTCTGCAATGTAACTCGTCTTCCAGGCAGGTTATTATTATGAAGGCTGTCAGAGGCGGGTGAGGATGGAGTGAGCAGTACATTCTCTAGTCAGCAGGGAGCTGAGACTCTGTTCACATGGGATCAGCAGGGAGCTGTGGGAACATGCCTACCATGCAAGCATCCACCAGGACTACCATTTAAGAGAGCTCTATGGGTTCATGGAAAACTCAGTGAGGTTTCCTCTAATGTATGCCCTAATGAGCCTTAGGAGGGTGTTCTGCCTGCCTGTATGTCTTTAGTGTGGTAAAGCAGAGTGGACATTCTCATACAATAGTAGGCTTAAATTCAGCTTCTCACCAAGGCCTAATTCATGGGCGGAACAGCTTTTCTAATACCTATAGAACAGAAGTACAGTAGGTCACTTCAATAACTAATTGGAGTTGACAGTTGCATATCTATCCATCTCTCGGCCCTACTGACATGTTTTGAATCACGGGGGATGCTGTATTCCATTGACATTCAGCCACTTACAGAAGAAGAAGATTTTGTATTTACATGAGCCTAGATCCTCAAAGGATCAATGGGAGTTGGGTGCCTAAATACCTTTGAAGATCTGGACCATGGTGCTTCGCATGTTCAAAGAGTTTTACAGAGATAAACAAATTAATCCTCACACACCCCCATGCAGCAGGTAGATCAGTTAGTATGTTATCCCTCTGTGCCGTCAATCCCCATCTCTAAAATGGGGATAATAATGCTCCCTTTCTTCCACCTTTTATCTTATAATCTCTTCAGGGCAGACACTGTCTCTTGCTATGTGTTTGTACAGGGCCTAGCACACTGAAGCCTTGAGCTGGTTTGGGGGCCTCTAGACACTACCATAATGCCAATAAAATAATAACAACAATGCTGTTTTACAGATGGAGATACTAAAACCAGAGATTACCAGGCTTGCTCGAAGCCATCTGACAAGCCTGGGACTAGAAACCAGGTCTCTCAACTCCCAATCCCATGCTTAATATGCTAGATTGTAGTGTAAACAGTTATGGCTTCTTATTCTGCATCGGTTGATTTTATGTTGGGGGACAGTTCAGCCATCCTTTATCATAAAACAGCATGGCCGCCTGCTAGCTCACACACAGATATTGCTGCTGGAGCACACATAAAATCAGTACTGTTGACTCTTCCATTAGAAAGCAGGCATATATCACCCAGTTAAAACAGTTAACATCCAGAACTTCTCAGTGAAGAACCTCATAACTACGTTGGAACACAATTCGAATTACACATCAAGCTGTCAGTCTTCCTTCTCAATATAACAACATCAGGAATGTCAACAACAAAATCGAGCACAGTCACTTTACATGTGGAAAGAAGCAATCCTCCCTTCGGGAGTGGTTTGTGCTAGCTTGGGCAACTTTCACTTTGTGTTTACTTAGGTCTACGTTTTATGCTGCTGCCCTTGAAGCTCTCTCAGTAAATTGCTCATCTCAAACAGCTGATATTATAAAATCATTTAGCTACATTTTATGCTTCTTCAAGGCCTTCTTCATCACTCATTAATAGTTAATTCCACACCAGATAAGAAATGTAGAGTATGCCAAATTGGACTGGTTAACACTTTGTTCTGGGATCAAAGGAGACAGTATGGCATATAATGCTGCTTGCATTCACACAACACACCAGTAACATGTCCTTTCCTTATCCACAAAGTTTTAATTGCTATTGGTTTTACAATCTGCAATTTTATTGCACTCAGATATTACAGGTTTCAGAGTAGCAGTTGTGTTAGTCTGTATTCGCAAAAAGAAAAGGAGTACTTGTGGCACCTTAGAGACTAACAAATTTATTAGAGCATAAGCTTTCGTGAGCTACAGTTCACTTCATCGGATGCATTTATATGCTCAAATAAATTTGTTAGTCTCTAAGGTGCCACAAGTACTCCTTTTCTTTTTTCAGATATTACAGTGATGGGCAGCAGTATAAAAGCCTAAATTAGATAAAACAAGGACCAGGTAAATGATCTATGATTTGCCCAATATATTTTCATGTAAGGATCATCTGGAATGCAAAAATTCTTTAAAAAAGACCCCACTGGTAATGTGGGAAATATGTTTTTAAAAACCAAGTAAATGCAACACACATTGGTAAAGAGAGCTCATTTTGTTATGGTGGTGTGATCACAGAAGCTTTTGCTACCATACAATTTTTAATTAGACCTTCAAAAAATTATTCTGCTTCACTTATGCGGAGTACAGTAAACAGCTATATAAAATGCATGAGGAATTAAGTAAATAGGCTTTGTTCATATGTGTTGACCTTTAGAAGACAAAGATAAGAGAATGACATTTCTGTTTCCCTTGTATTTATCGTGTAGCAAGTCAATGTTCCCTCATGAAATATACAGTGATTATGATTAAAAAATAAACTCAAGTGAAATTCTTCGCTTCACACTTCAACAGTCTTCCAGCTGTACAAATGCATTCATGCATGTATAGCTGTCATTTCCAATCCAGACAATTTTTAATAGCTTTAGTTATTCTGAGGTGCTGCCAGTTTGAGTGACAACCCTGATACCTGTAACTAAATGGTTAATCTGTTCACCATTGTGAATGTAATCAGTGGTCTGAGACAATAGAATTCCAGATTTTTTGTTGTCTGAAATGAAATGGTTTAGTAACATACATTATATATGTACATTATAACAGAGAGAAAATATATTTTAAAGATGACCAAAAATTGATTTTCTTTTTTGCCAAAATGATATATTACATGTAAGATTTAAGGCCTTGGTCTGATGTCACTGTTCCATTATGTATTTTTTAGTATAATTGAATGTGACATTGCAACTCCCTTATTCCAATCTCCATGAATAAATTTAATGGTATTCTTGCCTTGAAAATGCTGTGACCATTACAGGAATCTTACCAAGCGAACCAAGACACGGTGTGCATTCCCAAAAGTGAGAGAAGAAAAAACAGCAACAGTAGAGGGTATGTAGTTAGTTTTCTCCTCTGTACATTTGGTGCATAAACTACAGCTCTGCTCAGGCAGCTTTAATTTTCTGAGCTGGCAGCTCTGAAGCACATTGCCTGAGGTCTTATTCAACTTGGCCCATTACAGAGATTACATTTTTCACTTGGATGAGCTATTTTATACCAATACATTTTTCTTCCACATCAGACATTCAGGTCTTCGCTTTTTTCCACTCAACCTGTCCAAACATACTAATTTTGACCATTGCAAGACACCCCCCCATCTACCCAAATCTCACTCAATAACTGAACTTTCCATTTTTCTGACAGTATTTCATGGCCATAAGAATGGCAATACTGGGTCAGACTAAAGGTCCATTTAGTCCAATATCTTGTCTTCCGACAGTAGCTGTTTGTAGATACTTCAGAGTGAATGACCAGAACAGGGCAATTTATCAAGTGATCCATCCCCTGTCATCCAGTGCCAGCTTCTGGCAGTCATGTTTAGGGACACCCAGAGCATGGGGTTATGTCCTTGACCATTTTAGTTAATAGCTATTAATGAACCTATCCTCCATGAACTTCTCATTCTTTTTTTCAGCCCAGTTATACTTTTGGCCTTCACAACATCCATTGGCACAAGTTCCACAGGTTGACTGTGCATTGTATGAAAAAGTACTTCCTTATGTTTGTTTTAAACCTGCTGCATATTGATTTCATTGGGTGACCTCTGGTTCTTGTGTTATGTGAAAGCCTTTTTGACTGCCACTGCATATTGAGCTGATGTTTTCAGAGAACTATCCACAATGACTCCAAGATCTCGTTCTTGAGTGATAGCAGTTAATTTAGATCCCATCATTTTGTATGTATACCTGGGATTATGTTTCTGAATGTGCATTACTGCACTTGTCATCATTCAATTTCATCTGCCATTTTGTTGCCCCGTCACCCAGTTTTGTGAGATCCCTTTGTAATTCTTTGCAGTCAACTTTGGACAATTTATCTTGAGTAATTTTGTATCATCTGCAAATTTTGCCACCTCCTTTTCACCCCCTTTTCCAGATCATTTATGGATATATTGAACAGCAGAGGTCCCAGTACAGATCCTTTGAAGACCCCACTATTTACCTCTCTCTACTGTGAAAACTGACAATTTATTCCAACACCTAAAGTTATGTGTTTAGTTAATTTTTTTTAAACTGGCATTGCTAAGGTGAGTATAATCTAAATTTACATCCTAGAACAGGGGTGGGCAAAATTCTTGGTCTCAGGGCCACATCGCTGTTGCGAAACTGTATGGAGGGCCGGGTAGGGAAGGCTATGCCTCCCCAAACTCCTGGCCCTCGCTCTCATCCGCTCCTTCCCACTTCCTTCCCTTAGAACCACTGACCCATCCAACTGTCCTTTTTCCCTGACCACCCCCTCCTGGGACCCCGGCCCCAACTGCTCCCCAGAACCCCACCCCCATCCAATCCCTCCTGCTCCCTGTCCCCTGACTGCTCCAACCCCCATCCACACCCCCGTCCCCAGACAGGCCCCCCCCCTGGGATTCCCACGCCTATCCAATACCCCTGTTTCCTGTCTCCTGAATGCCCCCCCAAACCTCTGCCCCATCCAACTGCCCCCTTCTCCCTGTCCCCTGACTGCCCCCTGGAACCCCCTGCCTCTTATCCAAACCCCCATCCCTTATCATGCTGCTCAGAGCAACAAAGTCCTGCCACCGGACCAGAGCCAGCCACGCCACTGCCGTGCTGTCCGAGAGGAGTGGCAAGCCAGAGCGCTGGTATCATGTTGCGCTGAGGCTGCAGGGGAGGGGGGACAACAGGGGAGGGGCCGGGGCTAGATTCCCTAGCCGGGAGCTCAGGGGCTGGGCAGGACGGTCCTGCGGGCCGGCTGTGGCCTGTGGGCCGTAGTTTGCCCACCTCTGTTCTAGAAGGATACTATTATTTGATTGTTCCATTTTGAATAATGAATGACAAAGCACAATATGGTAGTAAAAGTAATAATGATAATTACTCCAGCCAGCACAAGTTAGGCATTTTAGAACTCACTAATCAAAGAATTAAATTTAAACATGAGAGAAATAAAATTATGAAAGCACACACCAGTCAAAAAACTAAAACAACAGTATTGTAATCCTTAACAAACTTTGAAAGAATAACATTACAGAGAGTGTGTGTGGCGGGGGAGTGTGTGAGAGAGAGAGAGACAGTGTATGTTGGGGAAGTGTGAGAGAGACAGAGTGTATGTGTGTGTATGCATGTGTGTGAGAGAGACAAAGAGTGTGTGTTGGGGGAGTGTGAGAGATCGCGTGCTGTCACTTTAAGCATACCACTCACTAGTCTGAAAGTTTTTTCAGTCCAGCAGCAGCAGCCCCCATTCCTGACCCAGAGGCAGCAGCAGGAGACTGGGTCCATGGGTGTGGAGGGGGATGGGGACACCCCGACATCAGTGCCCCACCCCGCACAGCAGACAGGAGGCTCCCAGGAGCAGCTTGGCCGTAGGTGGCTCCAATGTGTGGGGAGGAGCAGGAGCAGCGGTTGCAGTGCAGCAGTCGGGAGGCAGGACAGGACCCCAGCTCCAGAGGTGCCCTGCTCAGCAAGGCGCACCCTGGGCGGTCATGCAGTCCACCCACCCCTGCCAAGTACACTATACTAACTGGATCACCCTTGTCCACATGCTTGTTGACTCCACCAGATAATTCCAATAGATTGGTGAGGCAGGATTTCCCTTTACAAAAGTCGTGTTGACTCTTTCCCAACATATCATGTTCATCTGTGTATCTGATAATTCTGTATGTTCATCCAACTTTCAACCAATTTGTCTGGTACTGAAGTTAAGCTTATTGGCCTTTAATTGCCAGGGCTGCCTCTGGTCATCTGGTACAGAGGCTGACTTAAGTGATAGGTTACATACCATAATTAATAGTCTGGCAAATTCATACTAGAGTTCTTTCAGAACTCTTAGGTAAATACATTGGTTCTGGTGACTTATTACTGTTTAATTTCTCAATCTGTTCCAAAACCTCCTCTATTAACACCTCAGTCTGGGACAGTTTCTCAGATTTGTCACCTAAAAGGAATGACTCAGGTGTGGGAATCTCCCTCGCATCCTGTGGAGTGAAGACCAATACAAAGAAAGAATTTAGCTTCTCACCAACGGCCTTATCATCCGTGAGTGCCCCTTTAGCACCTCAATCATCCAGTGACCTCCACTGATGTTTGGCAGGCTTCCTGCGTCGAATGTCCTTAAAAAATTTTGTTGCTGTTATTTTTTGTGTAGTTGCTCCTGAAATTATTTTTTGGCCATGAAGGAGTGCCCTTCGAGACTCCATTAAATGTAGGATCGCCAATAGTATTAATTGCTATGATGAAAACATACTGTATAAGTAGCAGATTGGAAGAACTGAGTGTGACAGATATTGCAATCCCATGCAATATCTTTGGGGACCATATTGCACTTAGTTAAAGTATCACTGTGGGCCAGGGATTGTATGCAACTCCGGGGGAAGAGTTACAACAGCTCCTCCAAAAACCAAAATAGCGGGGGTGATTAAGATGAATCACTTAGATTAAGCGCATCTCCAGAGAGCTACCACCTTCTGGAAAGGTTGTATATACTGGTCAAACTAGGTTTTCCAAAGACCAACTGACAAAGAAAGGGCTTTTGACATAAAAAGACTGGACTTAAACTGACTCAGGACCTTCTTTCTGATCCAGCAAATGGACAGGACCTTCTGTCCAAGAGGGCCGCGACCATTGTGGAAGGGTTGAAAAAACTTTGACCTGCTAAGGACCCCAAGTCTGATGGGTGACCTCTGTTAAGCTTTCAGTATGCGCATAGGAACTTTTATTTTTGTATATTTTTTCTATAATTCTTTTACATTAAGAATAAAGGTGCTTGCTTAGAAAGCGCTGTGTAATAATCTGTAGGCAATACACTGGTCATAGTGCCTGGAGAGCATGCAAAGTGCAGGCACTGGCCTTTAGGCAGACTTTTGCTGAGGATATCACAGTGAAAGGCAGGGAGCTGTGCAGCTTTAAAACCCTTGATCAGAAGGGATTGGGACAAGGGTTCCTCCCCAGAGACAGGTGATGGCTGGTCTTGACTGGGCACTCTTAAAGACTGGGACACCTGAGACTTGACTGAGCACTCTTGGAGTGAACCACGGAGGGGTGAATACAGGAGCAGTTATCCTGATACTGTGACATTGAGGTCCATCAAGATCTACCATGGAGACTTACCATGTGGGAAAAAGCTATGTGAGTGTGATGAATGATTGCTACTCACAGCTCCCAAAAAAAGCAAGGAGGAAAAAAATAGGGCTAAATTCCAAGCTGTGCCTCCTGAAAGGTAAATTAAAGGAGGTGTAGCCTTAGGTAGCACTGGGGAGTCTGCTGTAACTGAAAGAAACTCCTGGACTTACTGTAACTTATACAGAAGGCGGTTCTGGCCTCACAGCAGACTTGAATCTGGAGGTTGCAAATGTGGCTTAAAGCCATCTTTCCTTCCCTTTTCCCCAGGCTGCACCTCCGTTAGTTTAGCTTTCAGGAGATGCAGTTCAGAATCTAGCCCAAGAATTGAAATGCCCAGATGATTAACTATTTCATAGCTGTACATTTGAGCAGAGACTTCCAGCGAAGTGCTTATCCCATAATCTCAGCCTGCTTCCCACACCTGTTGTTGGTGTTGTTGGTGCTACAAAAATATCAGTGGCATATAAAAACTGCGGCACTGTCAGGACAGCATATAGCAAAATAAACAACCCAGGGGCTAAAGGACCAATGGTATTACTTTCATATTTAATTCATTACACGAAGCTGTCACAGACTTCCCAGTCTGCTGTGACAGATAGGCACAGACTCTGGGGACCTTGCCACAGGAGATACTGCCAGCTTGCTGCAGAGAGTCTTGGGCTAAAAGGCCTACATTTGTGGGTTCATGCTCCAGAAATATGGTCTCTCAGAACAAATGCACAGTCAGTGAACACTGATAGACTTTAAAAACACTAGGTATTTTTTCAACTAGAAAACAACCCTTTACGTATGCTAAAACCCAAACACATTCTGCCTCAGCTTAATCTCTAGCTACTCCTACATCCTGGCTTCCTCCTTTTATTTCCCCGATACCATATTTCCCCGGGATGCCTGGTACTCAAAAGATGAAATAGCTTAAACAGTCACAAGAGGGAGCAATACTAAAAGCAAACATATAGGAATATATATATAGGAACATATAGGAATAATAAAGGCATAATAGGTACAGAGGTTACCTTTGATTTAGAGAGTAAGCCTTACGTTTGAATAGTGATTTTGGGAAGGTACTTGAGAAATTTGATAGACCTTTAATAGGGCTTAATTAACATCAGCCACTGCAGGGTGTCTAAAGTTGATTTTATAAAAGGGGAAAGACACTTTTCATATCTTGGGTTATCACCTTGTCCTTGTGGGAGGCACCCCAAGTCACTGCTGTTCCTTGTAAACAGGGCTCACCTTTCCCTCTTCATTTTTGCATCAGGTGTAATGAAAGATTAGGGTGGTTGAAATATAACAGAAACTGTTGATGTTCCCAACATGAGTTGATAAAAGCAATATTTGTCTTTGGTGTACCCACAGGGCCCATCACTATAGTAACTCTGTTCTTTCACCAAAGACTTCCAAACCTGAGAGAGGTACTCTGGGTTGTTTTGGTAGCTGCAGTTGTAGTAATTCTAATCTTCTCTCATTGGCTATTTGCAAAGAGATAAGCATTCCCTGACAATGGGTAGGCTGGGACTCATTCTCCTCTGTCTCTCTCCAGCTTTCTAAAGTTTCCCTTTGGCCACTGTCACCTACTTTGTTTCTAGAGTTGCTAACCCTCCTGGTTTCGCCGGGAGCTTCCCGGAATCAGGCTCTCTCTCCCAGAGGCTACTGAAACCAACCTAGGCAATTTTAGAAGCTAAAAGTCTGGCGGCACACCAGGGCTAAGGCAGACTCCCTACCTGCCCTGGCTACACGATACTCCTGGAAGTGACCAGCACATCCCTGTGGCTCCTGGGGTAAGTGCAGGGGGTCTCTGCACGCTGCCCCTGCTCCGAGTGCTGACTCCACGGCTCCCATTGGTCGGGAACTGCAGCCAATGGGAGCTGTGGTGGCGGTGTATGCAGGCAGGGGCAGCATGCAGAGACCCCTTGGTTCCCCCCGCCTAGGAGCCACTGACAGAGGAAAATGTCAGTCACTTCTGGGAGCCACCTGAGGTAAGCACCACCCGGCCGGAGCCCGCACACCTCACCTCTCCCGCACCCCAGCCCAGAGCCTGCAACGCTCATCCCCTCCTGCACCCAAACTCCCTCCCAGAGCCTGCACCGTGCATCCTCTCCTGCACTCCAATCCCAAGCCCCATCCCAGAGCCTGCACCCAAACTCCCTCCCAGAACCTGCACCCCTCACCCCCTCTTGCACCCAAACTCCCTCCCAGAGCCCACACCGTGCACCCTCTCCAATACCCTAATCCCCTGCCCTACCCCAGAGCCCACACCCAAACTCCCTCTCAGAGACTGCACCCCCTGCCCCCTTCCTACACCCCAACCCCCTGTCCTAGGCTGGTGAAAGTGAGTGAGGGGGGGAGCGAGCAACGGAGGGAAGGGGGGTGGAATGAGTGGGGTCGGGGGTATGGGGAGAGGGCAGGGGTGTTTGGGTTTGTGGGATTAGACAGTTGGCAACCCTATTTGTTTCTGAGGGTCATGAATGGAGGACAGCACCAGTGTAACTGGAGTCAACTGACTGAGGACCTTAAAGACTAGAGGGTTACATACTTTGTGGCTTCCTTGCACCCACCAGGGGCTCCTTATATCACTCCACTCCCCTCACAAGCTTCCTCTGTGCCACCCTCCTGTAATGATCTTGGGGTTCATTAAACAAACCAAATGAATGAGAAAGGAATAAAAACTTTTAATAGAACAAAGTGGAGAGTTTCTGTGGTGAACTGCTGCACACAGCCACACAGTGTCCCCACCCCTGCCGGGCACAGCTCTAACTTCCTATGTTCACAATACTGTCCCTTATGAGAGAGCATCTCTAAATTATAATCTTCTATCAACATATCTCTACACCTCCCCTCTCCCTCTATTTAAGGGATTCCCTGCATCTTTTCACCTCTTCTCTCATGCCAGAGGCTCTGCATGCCCCCATATCTTCTTCCCTCCATACAATTGCCTCCCGTTCTCCCCCAACATGAGGGGGACAGTATGCCCCCATGTTGCCTATTTCCCCCCACCTCCTTCCCCCCTACAGGGTCCCATTCTTCTCCACTGCCAGAGGTTCTGTGTCTCCAAATTCCCCTCTTTCCCACCATGGCAGAGGTTCTGTGTGCCCCCCATTGTCCCTTCTCTCTATACCGGGGTCCCTCATCCTCACCTCCATTATGCCAGAGGCTGTGTGTACCCCCATTCCCCTCTCTGCTACATGCCAGGGTCTGTGTGTGTCCCCCATGACTTCCTCCCCCCATATGGGGGAATATGGGACCCTGGTATGGAGAAGGGTGAACGTAGGAGAATAGGGGGGCATGGGGGAACACAGATCCTGGTATGTCCCCCATTCTCCCTTCCTCCACGCCAGAGGATCTGTGTGTCCTCCATGTGGTTCCTTATATTCACCCATTCCTACTCCCTGTCCCCATATGATGTGCAAATAGAAAAAGACATAACCCACCCCATATGGGGGTGCACCAGGGGATACAAAGCCACATCACCTTAGATGTTACTTCAAGAGGTACAATTTCTCCCTCAGTTTCCTGGGATGCAGGGGAGGAAACACCCTGTGCCGTCCTTTGGGATAGTGCACCCTGCTTCTTTAAACATTTCAGGCTAGCTCTGTGGGCTAGTTCAGGGAAGACAGAGCCAATGACTCAGTGACAGTATTTGCTTCAGTCACTGCTATTCAGCTGAAGTAAAGGCTGCAGAATTAGACCTTAAGTGGCTAGGTAAGTGACATACAGGAAGACATGGCAGATATATATAGATTAGCAATGACTGGTGAGTATGTCTGGAGCAGGAGTAGCTTCACAGAGGAGGATAAGGATGACTCAGTATTGATGGATAAGAGACGAGCCCTGCTTTTTAAATGCATGTTAGCTAATTAACATTTCAGTGTCATGTACAGATAAAGTGCAGTATTATTCCTTTGACTTACCATTTTTAATGTTAATTATTATGCTGCTGACTTTATAATGAATTGTCTGACAGGTTACTTAAAGTGAGATTATTCAGCCATTAAAATTCTTTGGGTCTCCACACAATAATACAGCTGATTAAAGCAGGATTGTTTATCCTCAGATTTGACATCTACTATTACCTACATCTTTAATTGTATCATTTAACCCTCTAAATCTCCTTCCCCAGCAGAATGATTGAATAGGAGCTCTTTGTACATTTATGGCAAGAATCCTTCCCCACAAAACCACAATATAAGCTGAGGTGTTTTAAACCTGATCCACGTATGCATGTAAATCTATAGAGTGTCACAGGTATGAACTATCTTCCCCCGCTTGTAATTACACACCTGAAGCATTCTGTCAAAGCAAGAAGTCACTTGCCTTCTGCAAAGTTATCATATGAAAGTAATATCACATCAGTTAGTTATTTTTATTTTCATTGTAATCCACATTGATCAAAAAACAACAGATAATGCTGATTACTAAAATGTAAAATCTTTGCTTAGTAGTGCTCAGAATTATGTACAGATATTCTAAGTGGCTATTGATCATTTAGCAAATGGCTACAGTAGCTTCAGATCCAAACTGAGATATAGATAGATATTAGATGTAGATAGAGAGATAAAGATATAAGTTGGGCTGGTAGCATTTACCTGTTATTAAGGTTTCCTGATACTTCCCATATGTCACAGCCTTAGTTGAGCTCTCTCTGCTGAACACTCAACTGGCTGCTGTGTTTGGGTCCACAATGGGCCAATGTACTTTTAAGATTCCCCGCATCTGGGTAGGCTACAGCACAGTCTCTTTCCTTGCTCCCTATGGCACACTTCCTGGGTGCAGATGTCTGTCATCCCTTCATGGAAGTGGGACCTCCCAGGCCATCTGCCTTAGGCCCCCCGGGATTAGTGCTGATTGCCCAGTCTCCCAAGTTGCATAAGCACATCCATTCCCAGAGCTCCAACCTTGTGGGCACTCAGGATTCTAGTTGACCTCTCCACATGATAGTGGAAGGTCATAGAATTCCTTTTGCAAAGTCTGCGTGCTAACACAATTGCTCTTTACTTTCGACAGCACAAGAGACATGCAGCTCCAGGCAAAACCGTAAAACACCTGCCCACCTTTCCTTATTTCAGTTTTCTCACCATACTGGAGAGTTCTTTGGCTTAGGTCAGAGTCCTCTGGGATGTCCAGCACCCTCCTGCTGCACTCATAGGCGGTGGGTATCATAGGCTGGGGTAGGCTGTGCCTCCCCAGACAGCTAGACATGGCTCTGCTCATTGTCCGCCCTAGACTCCTCACTCCTACTTCCCACTTCACATAGCTGAAGTCCAGTCTCCCTGTGGGGTGGCCCCAGCTCAGGCCACGCCACCTGCCCTCCCAGTGCTCTGGGTCTCGGGAGAGCTAGCCTGAGGCGGGGGCCAGTGGCTACACTGGGGAGGAAGGGGGGTCTGGTGGGAGGCGCAGAAAGAGCGGGGCTGGGGGCTAGCCTCCCCAGCCAGCGGTTCATGTGCCATTCACAGCCTTGCTTTCTGCTTCTGGTCTCTTCTCTCTGAACTGGTTGGTGAAAGAGTCCTCATTTACATGACTGCACTCTACTCTGTTATGTGACAACCTCAGGTGTTCAAACTACCCGACTAGATGATCCATTGCCTAGTTACTCACTCACCTAGGGGAACCAGCTGTCTTGGTGTGTCCATTGTATTTCTCCAAAGGTGAATTTGAATAGAAGACTATCAAGATTTAACATCCCTCTATTGTTAGCCTTGTTTCACCATCCTTTGGAATTTCCTTGTAAGATGGAGATAAAACAGACCGCAGAGAGGACAGACCAGCCTTACAATCAAAATGGAATTTATAGTTTGTTAAAGATATATACAGAGTTCATAATCTCACACAGAATTCATTAACTGCACAGTGTCAGATTCCCCAAATCATCACACTATTATAAGACCTGTTCATAGTTGCTTATAACTTTTGCCAAACTGTAACAGTTTGGGCTGAAATTTTCCATAGCAGGGGTCTGTCAGGCTGACCTCTTTTGGAAAATTTCACAAGGGAAAGAAAGTGTAGTCATTTCCGAGAACAAGGCTAGAGAAAAATACATTGTTTTGCCCATGTAAAACAATTCAGGTGGCCTTTTCTTTTAAAAGCTCTAAAGCCTCAATTATTTGGAGCAGGGATTGAGATGTGGCAAAGACATGACTTTTACCATCGCTGGGAAAATCCACCCAAATTTGGCCAAGTTATAAGCTTCTGAAAAACCATAGTTTGCACGTGATCAGTGGATGCTTCTCAGATTTTAGCTAAATTTGTGGAAGGATGGCTCTAGTCTGGGGGTGAGTAGGTCTTTCCTTGCAACTGGACTGTGCTGGGTCTCGATCCAGGCACCTGAACTGAGAGCAGGGAGCCTGTTTCCTTTGTTTTCAATACTCCCCTGGCTGGGCCAAAGCAGCATGAAGGAGGAAGCTGTCTGACTCAAATGGAGAGAGGACAAGAGCTGCACCTGCAGGGCACAGGGCAGGTGGAATAGAATGAGACAAGGAGCCTGGTATGTCAGGAGACTGGGACTAGGGGCTGGTGAGGGGGGAGAGAGAGACTGGGACAAGGGACTGAGGGGTAGGGGGGACGGACACTGAAATTGGTCAAGAAGCTTTTGAAAGCAGACTGGGAGTAAGAGCCAGTGGGGATGGGGAATATGGGGAGGCAGGGGAACAAGGGAACTGGAAGCCCAGGCAACCTTAATTCTGGCATTTCCTAAATTTTGAGTGCTTGACTTTGTAATATCAAAGTTCATTTTAACATATTTTGTGTGTGTGTGTATTGTGCAAGATCCTCAGCTAATGTAAACGGGCATAACTCCATTGACTCCAACATAGCTGCACTGATTTACAGCAGCAGAGGACCTGGCCTTTTAATTACTAACAGACCCTCAAATTCTTAATTTTTCCATACAAATTAACAAAAATCCTCACTTCAAATTGTGCTTATATTTTTAAAAGTTCTGCAATTTTGTTTAACTACACTAACGTTTGTGACATATTGCCATGCCGTCTGGTTTAGTTTTAAAAATCTGTTCAGCAGCACTATTAAAAGAAAGTGTAACCTAAACAAAAATCTTATATAGCTGGAACCCTGAAAGTGACAGATGAAATGACAGATTTGTAATAAATGTAGTTTAAATTTAAATATATTATAAGATGTGACTCAAATGTAATGCTGGTTGTATGGAGAGTCAAAACAGTAATATACAGCCCCGTTCTGAATTTCTAGTGTAGCTCATTTACAACAGGGAGACCTCAGGCTTTGTGAGGAAAGTCTACCATCAAATCCAGCTCTCCTGAAGAATAGCACTTCTGGACTGATGTGATGCTTGAAATGACCCATATTCATACTGCTCAAGGGGCAATACATCAAATTACACCTCCAAAGGAATCACTTGTTAAGGAGAAGCAGCCAGATCCTATTCTTAGTGATTTTAGCAAGAGCAAATGTCTGCTTTATCAATTGTTTAACATTGGAGATTGCCCTTTGAAACTGAAATGAAAAGTTATCAACCATATAAGTTAAAAATATCATGGAAGTTAAAAAAAAAAAGAACAATTTAAGTATTACTTCAGCTAGAAATGAGTAACCAACAACAGTATGTAAAACCAGCTTGTATGTGACAGTGATTGTCAGTCTGACTGACAATTGTCTCTGATATTTTAATGGATACTTTGCCAACCTCCTTTTCAGTAGTTCTGAAAGAGCAGTGACTTTTAAAACTATTTAGTCTGCCTTTTAGAAAAAGATAATTATAATCCAACATATCATACCAAACCAATGTCTGTAAGATTTGGAATTATCCTAACCTAGATTCCCTATGCTAATAAAATCCTGTTTGGTGCTCTCTTGGCATGAAGCCAGCTACGAGTTTCTGTTGAGAAAACATTTGTGTGGAAGTGCAACTTCCAAATTCCTTCTGTACAAAGCTTGATTTCTCCTTCTTCTTTGACTAGCACAAGAATTCCATTTTACTTTTCAAACAGATGATTTTGTTTTCCCACTTACATAATATCAGTTCCAAATCTTTAATGTCAAAACTTAAAAGAAACAACAGCATGTAACACAAAAAAACTTTTCCAGAGGAAAAAGACAACAGCTGATAATTAAGGAAGTCCTATTATTATTTGGCACGGTATCCATTGTTTCAGAGACTTTTTAAAGGGCCTTCCTTTAGTGCAGCTGCATAATTTGTGTGCACGCCCTTTACACATGCAAATGAAGGTTATAAAACATTGATTTCATATTTAAGCATATATGGTGTACAAAACTCACCAGTTGTAAGAGTTTTTTTTCCTTTCCTACCAATACACACACACACACGCATACGTGCTTGTGTAGAAACATATCAGTGAAGGCTTTCCACATTCAGCTTGCCAACTCTGTTTTGAGTATTGTTATAGCCTGTTGGTCCCAGGATATTACAAACAAGGTGGGTAAGGTACTATCTTTTATTGGAACAACTTTTGTTGGTGAGCAAGACAAGCTTTTGAGCCACAGCTAGCACATATTGTAAGGGACCATTCAAGGTAGAGTGTGCTAACTACTTACGCTAAACAATCTGTTCCACCTTGCATTTTGCTGTGATGCTGAGAGTTCCTTTCCTAGGCCTGAAGAAGAACTCTGTGTAAGCTCAAGAGCTTGTCTCTCTCACCAACAGAAGTCTCTATGATACAAAATTGAGCCAAATGGTCTGACTGCATTTGAAAGGCATGGAGACTCCTGGCTCCCACTTCTCAAGTCCTTTCAGTATAGTCCCAGGTTCCCTAACCCCATGAGAGGCAGAGGATAACAGTACTGACTGCCTAACATCTCACCTTGGGGCTTGCCGAACCTATCCTGCCTGGCTGGTATACCAGAGTCTAGTGTCTCCTTGTAGGTGTGGGGGAAGATCACTGAGTGGGTGATCTTCTTGAGGACAGTTACCCTGATGCTTTTCAGAGTCCCTCTTAGGAACTGTAGAGCTACTGTGCTCTCTCCCAGAGCAGCCCAGCAACTGTCTGGAACTTCCTGCTTTTAAAGCCTTAGTCTGCCCTTAACATGATTGACAGGCCCAGAGAGCAGGGCCATGGCAGCTTTTAACCCCTTCATCACCAGTGCGGGGTTTATACACATCATCACACCTCAGCAGCTGAAAATAGCAGTGAAGACACAGCAGCACAGACCCCTGCATGAACTTTACAAGCCTGCCTGGAACCATGGGTATGTACTTATGTTGCTAGCCCATGATAGGGTCCATACCATGTCTTCACTGGTACCTTTAGCCATGCCAGTTAGATTAAAGCTCACACAGGTATGCATACACAAGATGCAATCTAACCTTTGATTGCAGTATAGACCTAACTTAGGTCTAAAATTTGGTGGTATAGCAATTCCACTAGGCGAGTTTTATGGGTGACACAGCTTATATCATTATACCAGTTTAGCTTATATCAGTTTGGTGAGCAAAATGCTATAATGGCAAAAACTTGTGTGGTGGTATAACTTCATCTATACCACAGCTTTTGCTGTTATAGAAATGTTGCAAAACAAAACAAAACCAACAACAACAACAAAAAATAACCTCCACACTTCTAACTGACACTGCTTGGGTTCCTTCACAGAATGTCCCCTTGCCCAGTATTTTCAAGATCCAGGTGTGAAGACCTGGCAGAGGCAGTATTCCCAATTTGTGGCCCTTTCTTAAATGTAATGGGAGACTAGAGAGCCTACCACACTCTGTTCATATTGATTGAGACTCCACTTGGTGAGGCAGATGGAAGAGGGAGACTTGTGGGAAAGAATTTCCCCCATCCATATAATCTAATGCTCCTCCACTTCACCTTTTAGTCTCTTATTTTTGCCCAGCCACTCAATATTCCCCATCTTCATATTTTCCATTGGTCTTTGCAGCCTTTTTCTTCCTTCTCCTCCATGTCACTCTCTCTGGCTGTTTGTAGCACTGATAGCTGGGCAACAAATCCCGTAATAACTTTGGCCTTATTCTCTGAAGGGGAAATGTTCAGATGAAGCTGAAACACTAAATTGAATTAATGCTCCTTCTGAGAATGAGATCAGCTAACTAAACTTACACAGTTCATAGCCTGCATTTGTGACAGGCTTTAGTACTCCAGCCAGAGTGTTTTCATCCACCAACCTGATCTCTTTCAAATCTGATGCCCAGGGGTCTTTTTGCTCTCCTTGTACAAATGCTTGGATTGGGTTATTCAAAGAAAAGTCTGCCTACAAAGGGCATCCCAAGCAATACATTTATACTGTGACTATCAGAATAACCCAGAAATATACTCTGATTAAAAAGTATTTATTAATTCTATGTATTTAATTTAAAAAAAGTCCAACCACAAGTTACAGTGACAAAAATAAAATTAAATAGAACTCAGCTCTTACAAACTCTCCTCCCACACCCAACCACATCAAATGCCACCTGATACAGCAGCCCACATAGATAGATGCACCTTGCAGTCTACCCTGAGGGTCAAGGGACCAGAGTTATTTTGGGCCAGGGTGGGGAGTTTGTTCCAGAACTGAGGGCCCCTCATGGAGAATGCTTTATCGCCAGACAATTCTCTTTTAGATTCACGGAGACTCAGTTCAAGAGCTTCTGCTGACTGTAACTGAGGCAGGATGGCATGGGAAGAGAGAGAGGCAGTCTCTCAAGTAGTAAGGTCCCAAGCCTTGCTTTCTTGGTTACAAAATCAAAATGAACAATGAAGCTAAAAGGCCAAATTCTGCTCTCAGTTACATCAGTAAAAATCAGGATTAACTCTACTGAAGTCAATGAAGCTACTTTGGATTTACACTGATGTAAATGAATGCTGGGAAGGCCCAGTACCCTACTGGAGCTTGCCTTATGATGACACAACTTTGCACCACCCTTTAATCAGGTCTATGTGCCTTCATGTCTGTTACTTTCCTTTGATTGCCCCAGGCGCTTATCTACTCTGGGTTTTCTGTACCAGTGCAGCTAAACCAAAGTAGTTGCACCATTGGTGCAACCCCCTTGGGTAGATGCATTGTACAGGTGTAAAAAGTGACTTGCTCGAAATGAAAGTAAGGTGCAGCAGTCAAAATTACTGTTTACACCGATGCCCCATTTTGGGAAGGTGGAGGGTTGTTTGAACAATAAAGTTTCAGATCAAGAGTTGAAAAAGGAACTTGGGTGGCTCGGAAGTGAGTCTATGGCTCTCAGAATGGGATTATTGCTGGTAGTTTTTTCTCAGCAAATTCAGCTTCAACCAGGAAATAATACTGGACAGCTCTCACTGTTGTGAGAAAGCTGAGCTCAACAGGAACTAGCTCTCTCTGGCTGATATTATAGGGTGATGGTGTGTGAATGATGTCAGTCAGGGTTTGCACTTGCATAGATAACACAGTATAACGTATTTCTGCATTGAAGTGTCACTGCCATCGGATGTCCTGCTGCCTAATGTGTTTCCTTAGGAACAAAATGTAGGCAGTTGGGTTAGTTTCCCATCACTGTGCATAGAAATAAAATATCATCCATACACATAAGGTTCAAGGGTTGTATTAATCTAAAACAAAAGCTCTTTCCTGATCATTTCCTGTTGATATTCCTAAATATCCTGACCTAAAGACAGAAAAGAATGCAAGTTGTTACCAAACCAGGGAAATTACAGAGGACAAAGGGTGAAATTCACTCCTGTGTAGAGGGACAGAGCAAGGCCCACGTAAGAAAACTCTTCAACTCAGAATGATTTTATCCACACAGTAAACAGCAAATTGCTCACTGAGAAAAATGAGTCCATTTCCAGATCAACCAAGCTATGGAGTACTCAGAAGAGTACAATGTAGGACATTATATACAATGATGCATTCTATACTTTCGGCCAAACATCTCTTTCCATCAGTGTTTCCATCAGCAGCATCACACAAAATGGCAATAGACTCAAAAGTACAGTTAGTGATACTATTGAAGTGTGGCTTAGTACTCTGATATGAGACTGGGAGCCTACCGACACTGACTCCTTCTATGACCATGGGCAACTCACCTAATTTTTTCTGGTTTGGCTTCATCCTCAGTAAAATGGAGCTAATAATAATTACCTACCTCTCAAAGGTATTGTGAGGATTAAATGGGAATGCACCTGATCCTGCACCTGACCCCCAAAACTCTTAATGAAGTCAATGGGAGACATGGGTGCTCAAATAGTAGAAACTCAGAGTTACGAACAACCAGAGTTATGAACAGACCAGTCAACCACACACCTCATTTGGAACCGGAAGCATGCAATCAGGCAGCAGCAGAGAATAAATAAATAAATAAGGCAAATATGGTACACTACTGTGTTAAACGTACTGTGTTAAACTATTAAAAAAATAAAGGGAAAGCAGCATTTTTCTTCTGCATAGTAAAGTTTCAAAGCTGTATTAAGTCAATGTTCAGTTGTAAACTTTTGAAAGAACAACTATAATGTTTTATTCAGAATTACAAACGATTTCCATTCCCAAGGTGTTCATAACTCTGAGGTTCTACTGTATGGCCATATTGGGCCCCACTGTCTGCAGATGAGAAATGCTATATAAGTGTTAATTATTATACTAGTATTAATAGATACATATTTATCCTTAGCAATCGTATCAGGAAAGAACTAAAGTAGCTTCTACAAAGAAAATCTTCCTAAGCGACTGATGCTAATCCTGCAAATGCTTTGCCACAACATACTGTGTGGCAAATTCTTTGACTTCAGGTAATCTGAAATGTTTGGCTATGTAACATTACCAAAATACGGCTACTCAGGAAGACCAGGGCTTTAAAAAGCCCCCTCCTAAGTGACCAGAGGAGCTAGCGAACAAGAGCAGCTAACAGGGGAGTTCTGCGAGGGATGTCTCCAGGGGAGTCTGAACCAGGGGGCTAGATACACTTAACATTCCTTAAACTTCTTTAAACTTAAAGCCCAAAACACCCCCTGATAAAAACAAAACAACAACAAAGGAACAAGCTTCTGGAGTTAAAAGAGAATGCAGGCAGAAGTCCTGCAACAGGGTGAGGGCTACCCAGTTTATTGCACCAAATGCAGCATGTATGATTACCTGCCCTATGGGTTGGTAGCGTATGTATGCGTTTGGTGAAAGGAACTCCTGGCCTGCAGAGACCGTGTACGGGTTTTGGAGACCAGGGTGGCTGAGCTGGAGGAGCTAAGGGAGACAGAAAGGTATATTGATGAGACTTTCTGGGACACAGTAGAATGGTCCCCCCCTGCAGTCTGACAGCCTCTGTGCTGTTGAGGAGGATGAAAGCCTCAGGGAAGGAGAACATCCAACTGGAGCAGAGGAAAATGATCCCATAGTTGGGACCCTCCTTTCAGATGTTGTGGGTATCCTCTTGCACTGAGGATACCTCTCCGCGGGAGGGAACTCCAGTTATTATGAAGAGACAGGTATTAGTAATGGGCGATTTGATTATTAAAAACATAGATAGTTGGGTATGCAATGACCGGGAGAACCGCATGGTGACTTGCTTGCCTGGTGCGAAGGTTGCGGATCTCTCGAGATATCTAAATAGACTTACGTGTAGTGCTGGGGAGGAGCAAGTGGTCGTGGTACATGTTGGACCAGTGACATAGGGAAGGATAAGAGAGAGGCCCTAGAGGCCAAATTTAGACTGCTAAGTAAGAAAGTGAATGCTCCATGGTAGCATTCTCTGAAATGCTTCCAGTTCCATGTGCAGGGCCAGTCAGGCAGAACTGCAGGGTCTCAATGCATGGATGAGACGATGGTGTAGGGAGTTTTAGATTTATTAGGAATTGGGGAAACTTTTGGGAAAGGGGGAGCCTATACAGGAAGGATGGGCTCCACCTAAACCAAAATGGAACCAGCTTGCTAGTGCTTAAAATTAAAAAGGCCGTAGAGCAGTTTTTAAACTAAGGGCTTGGGAAAAGCTGACAGGTGCAGAGGAGTACGTGGTTTGGACAGAGACATCCCTCTGGGGAGGATCTATAAATGGAGATTTCCTATGTTCTAATAAGGAGGAGAGGATGGAAGATGATAAAATACAGGTAAGATCTGATGAGACACAGTCAAAAGAAGAAAGCCCCATTCAATTACATCATGTAATGGCAGACAGCTAAAAGGTGACAATTTTTAAAGTGCTTATATACCAATGCTAGAAGTCTAAATAATAAGATTGGTGAACTAGAGGGTCTCATATTAAATGAGGATATTGATATAAAAGGCATCACAGAAACTTGGTGGAATGAGGATAATCAATGGGACACAGTAATACCAGGGTACAAAATATATCGGAAGGACAAAACAGGTCGTGCTGGTGGGGGCGTGGCACTATACGTAAAAGAAAGTGTAGAATCAAATGAAGTAAAAATCTTAAATGAACCAAATTGTACCATAGAATCTCAATGGATAGTAATTCTATGCTTGAATAATAAGAATATAGCTATAGGGATATATTACCAACCACCTAATCAGGATGGTGATAGTGACTGTGAAATGCTAAGGGAGATTAGAGAGACTATTAAAAAAACCCTTCAGTAACAATGGGGGATTTCAACTATCCCCATATTGACTGGGTACATATCACCTCAGGAAGGAATGCAGAGATAAAGTTTCTTGACACCCTTAAATGACTGCTTCTGGGAGCAGCTGGTCCTGGAACCCACCAGAGGAGAGGCGATTCTTGATTTAGTCCTAAGTGGAGCACAGGATCAGGTCCAAGAGGTGAATATAGCTGGATCGCTTGGTAATAGTGACCATAACATAATTAAATTTAACATCCCTGAGGTGGGGAAAATACCACAGCAGCCCAACACTTTAGCATTTAATTTCAGAAACGGGAACTACACAAAAATGAGGAAGCTAGTTAAACAGAAATTAAAAAGTACAGCACCAAAAGTAAAATTTCTGCAAGCCGCATGGAAACTTTTTAGACACCACAATAGAGGCTCAACTTAAACGTATACCCCAAATTAAAAAACATAGTAAGAGAACCAAAAAAGAGTCACCATGGCTAAACAACAAAGTAAAAGAAGCAGTGAGAGGCAAAAAGGCATCCTTTAAAAAGGGGAAGTTAAATCCCAATTAGGAAAATAGAAAGGAGCATAAACACTGGCAAATGAAGAGTCAAATATAATTAGGAAGGCCAAAAAATTTGAAAAACAGCTAGCCAAAGACTCAAAAAGGAATAGCAAAAAAAAATTTTAAGTACATCAGAAGTGGGAAGCCTGCTAACCAAACAGTGGGGCCACTGGATGATTGGGATGCTAAAGGAGTATTCAAGGACGATAAGGCCATTGCAGAAAAACTAAATGAATTCTTTGCATTGGTCTTCATGGCTGAGGATGTGAGGGAGATTCCAAAACCGGAGCCATTCTTTTTAGGTGACAAATCTGAGGAACTGTCCCAGATTGCGATGTCATTAGAGGAGGTTTTGGAACAAACTGATAAACTAAACAGTAATAAGTCACCAGGACCAGATGTTATTCACCCAATAGTTCTGAAGGAACTCAAATGAGAAACTGCAGGACTACTAACTGTCATCTATAACCTATCATTTAAATCAGCTTCTGTACTAAATGACTGGAGGATAACTAATGTGACACCAGTTTTTAAAAAGGGCTCCAGAGGTGACCCCGGAAATTACAGGCTGGTAAGCCTGACTTCAGTATCGGGCAAACTGGTTGAAACTATAATAAAGAACAAAATTGTCAGACACACAGATGAACATAATTTGTTGGGAAATAGTCAACATGGTTTATTTTAAAGGGAAATCATGCCTTGCCAATCTACTAGAATTCTTTGAGGGGGTCAACAAGCATGTAGACAAGGGGGATCCAGTGGATATAGTGTATTTAGATTTTTAGAAAGCCTTTGACAAGGTCCCTCACCAAAGGTTCTTAAGCAAAGTAAGCTGTCATGGGATAAGAGGGAAGGTTCTCTCATGGATTGGTAGCTGGTTAAAAGATAGGAAACGAAGGGTGGGAATAAATGGTCAGTTTTCAGAATGGAGAGAGGTAAATAGTGGTGTCCCCCAAGGGTCTGTACTGGGACCAGTCCTATTCAACATATTCATAAATGATCTAGAAAAAGGGATAAACAGTGAGGTGGCAAAATTTGGAGATGATACAAGATCATTTGAGATGATACTCAAGATAGTTAAGTCCCAGGCAGACTGCAAAGAATTACAAAGGGATCTCACAAAACTGCGTGACTGGGCAACAAAATGGCAGATGAAATTCAGTGTTGATAAATGCAAATTAATGTTCATTGGAAAACATAATCCCAACTATATATATAAAATGATGGGGACTTTTCAGCTTGGAAAAGAGATGACTAAGTGGGGATATGATAGAAGTCTATAAAATCATGACTGGAGTGGAGAAAGTAAATAAGGAAATGTTATTTACTCTTCTCATTACACCAGACCTAGGGGCCACCAAATGAAATTAATAGGCAGCAAGTTTAAAACAAACAAAAGGAAGTATTTTTTCACACAACACACAATCAACCTGTGGAACTCCTTGTCAGAGGGCGTTGTGAAGGCCAAGACTACAACAGGGATCAAAAAAGAACTGGATAAATTCATGGAGGATAGGTCCATCAATGGCTATTAGCCAGGATGGGCAGGGATTGTGTCCCTAACCTCTGCTTGCCGGAAGCTGGGAGTGGGCGTTGGGGGATGGATCACTTGATGTTGCCTGTTCTGTTTGTTTCCTCTGGGGCAGCTGGAGTTGGCCACTGTGGGAGGACAGGATGCTGGGCTTGACGGACCTTTGGTCTGACCCAGTATGGCCATTCTTATGTTTAATCTCTGTGGCCTCAGAGAAGGGCACATGATTTGGTCCAGTAACAATTTAATCAGGGATAGTACTATTTCTTTGAACAGTATGGAGACAGAAGGAATTTGCCAATGATTTGGGGGGGATATAAATACATAGAGGAGTGGACACTGCTTTGAAGTAGAGTTGTTTATTGAATATAGAGCCTTAAGCAAAAAAAATAAAATCATACTGACTGTGTACAATAGCCTGAGTCTCAAAAGGACCTATATATATTGGGGCAAGTTCTTGTCTGATCAACTGCTATGAGACTGTGATGCTAACACATGGATTACTAAATGTTACAAAGACAATATTTATTAGGGCTTAAGGGAGTTAGGAGTTATAACTACAGCAACACCGCTAAAATTCATTAAGTGTAAGCAAGTCAGAAAGGGCATTTTGGGCATTCTACTGCCAAGAGAATAGTAGTAGTTCTATTGCTTGAGGTTTAAAACTACGGCAGCTTCCAATCCTGCACTGGCAGGGACATAGACTAGATGAGGAATACTTGTGGCACCTTAGAGACTAACAAATTTATTAGAGCATAAGCTTTCGTGAGCTACAGCTCACTTGAAGTGAGCTGTAGCTCACGAAAGCTTATGCTCTAATAAATTTGTTAGTCTCTAAGGTGCCACAAGTCCTCCTTTTCTTTTTGCGAATACAGACTAACACGGCGGCTACTCTGAGACTAGATGAGCTAAGTATTTTTTTTTCCAGTTTTAGTTTTGATAATTCCATGTCCATATTAATTAAAATATCCTACCGTATACATTACTCTTCTGAAAAGAAATCCAGTTCACTACGCGTTGCTCCACTTCAACATATTGCAAGAAACATGGACCTGGAAAAAGCTGGCTTTAGACGAAAAGAGAGTATAACAGAGTTTCTTACCAGAAGGCTCCACCAGACAGGCCTCATGCAGGCCACTGCCGCCTTGTGGATAAATATATACACTCACACTACATTCAGTTCTGGGATGAGACTGAATCTAGTTTGCAGATTTGTAACCGTGTTGTTCCCAGGTTAGGACAGAGACAATGGGGGTGAGGGGAGTATCTTTTACTGCCTAGATCAACTTCAGCTGGTGAATCGGATGTCCTGCGGACAGACACAAAATGAAGGTCTCAGTACAGTACTCAGAGTAGCCGCCGTGTTAGTCTGTATCCGCAAACAGAAAAGGAGGACTTGTGGCACCGTCGAGACTAACACATTTATTGGAGCATGAGCTTTCGTGGGCTACAGCTCACTTCATCGGATGCATTCAGTTAGTCTGTGAGGTGCCACAAGTCCTCCTTTTCTTTTTACGTACAGTATGTGGCCACAACCCCGCTAACTCCAACCCTGCAATGAGCTTTCTTCTTCTTCTTCTTCTTTTTTTTTTATTTAAAAAAAAAAACAAAACAAAAACAAAACTTTTTTGCTCTAATTTAGCAGGTCCTTTCTCAGCTCAGGAACGAACTGATCGTTTATTCGGAAATATTTTTAGGCAAAACGGGTTGCGTAGTTTTCAAAAACGAAGAGCGCGAAATACATTCTTCACGTTTGTGAGGCACTTGGGCGGCTGTGGCCACGGGGGAACGGGAGAGAGGCTCGGGCACGGAAAAGTCTCCGAATGAAATAGCCACATTCACAGCGCCGCACGGAGCCGTCCCTGGGCCAGGCCCGGGAAGTAGCGGCAGGGAGAGGCGCTGACCCTGCACGGGGCTCCACGTGCTTTGCCTCCTCCCTGGGCCTTGGGACAGTGCGTCTCCCCTCCCCCCCGCCGTCATAAAGCCGCTAAGAAAGCGCAGATTCGAATTCCAGCCCCCACACACACACAGAGGACTACGGTACGCAACCAACGGCTACAGGTGGCCGCTCCCGCGCGGGAAGGGGCGTGGCCATTCACGCTTCCGACTCCGCGAAGAACCGCGTCGCCCCCGAACTCGGTCCCGCCCCTCAGCGCCCGGCTTTGCCGTTCGCGCGCTAGCCCCCCTGCCCAATGGGACTCAGGCTTTCGTGGGCGGGGAAAAGGCGACAGGTCAGGGCGCCCTCGCGGAAGTGGAGGCGCGGGCGTCACTTCCTGCCTTTCTCTAAGACTCCAGCGGGTGCACGTGTGGCCCTGCGAGTAATTTTTGTTCTTACCGCTGCCTTGTGCCAGGCCGCGTTACCATGGTGAGGGGGGCGCTGCCGCGACGGGGAGGGCTTGGGGGGGGGCGGGGGGGAGGGGTGGTAGGTAACGGGGTGGGGGCCGCTCGCCCGCCCGCCCTGACCCCGCCTGTTGTGGTGACTTGCGCCCCGCAGAGCTTGCCCCTGAACCCCAAGCCCTTCCTGAACGGGCTGACGGGGAAGCCGGTGATGGTGAAGCTGAAGTGGGGGATGGAGTACAAGGGCTACCTGGTGTCTGTTGACGGCTACATGAACATGCAGGTCAGTGGGAGCCGGGACGCGGCGGCCCCGGGGAGGCCCCAAGGGCTGTGGGAGATCCGCTCCCCTCGCGCAGCCTGGGCTTGCGGCGTCGGGCTGTTCAGGGGGGGCCCAGAGCGGGTGGGGGCTGGGTCAGTGTCAGAGGGGGCCCAGAGGCGTGTGCGCGTCTGTCTGTGCATCATGGTGGTTCAGAGGGGACGGCGGGGCCCACAGGTGTGGGCGGGTCAGGATTATTCAGGGGAGTGACTTGTCTGGTATCAAATAAATCATCTGACAGGTAGGTAGGGAGGCCACTGCTCCTGTTCTGCTTAGCCCTGTGAGGAGCTACCCACTCTTGCAGGGCAGCGCAGCAGCAGTAGCCTTGTCCGAGATGAAGGTATGATGGCATTGAGCATTTATGAAAAGGGCTATACAAGAACTGATTAGTAGCAGTAGTAATTACTTCTTTGAAGCCTGATGGCAAACATCTGTTTTAATTTTCCTCAAAAGTACACTTACAGGAAGTTTTAGTTTGTAGACTAGTTCTAAAGCAATAGGCAATACTGGGCTATATATTACATACTTCTGGTCAAATTTCTAAATAAAAAGTGAAACATAATAAGCTACATGCATAACAACATTAAGTGTTCTAATGAGGAGGTACAAGTTACTATTTATTATTACAAGTTACTACAGTCTCCAAAAGGGCCCATTAACCCTTGTAGAATGACTTTAGCCTTACAATAATTTACTACTTGCTGGCTGAGAATTTTCTTCAAACAATTGTGCTAATATTTTCTTTCTTTTCTAAAAGCTTGCAAACACAGAAGAATACATAGATGGTGCATTGTCAGGTCACCTTGGTGAAGTTTTGATAAGGTAATTATCAAATTAGAATATTTTGTAAGTTACATAGTAGACATATTTGTAGAGGGACATAACTGTTCAACTCCTAATACTTGACCTAAAACAATCTGAAAACATTCAATGTTAAAGACATTAATTGTAGTATCTATTTCTGTGCTAAACAGTCCCTGACAACGCTTTGTTAAAGGATTACACTAAAAAACTTTATTATCGGGGGAGAGGGAAGTAACACTAAAATTCACAAATGTTTCATAATTTCTCCTTTTGTAATGATGTCTGATTGGTTCTTTGGGTTCTTGTTGGATATTTATTTGAATCTTTTGTCAGTAGCTGAGGAAAATCTCACTACTAATATCAGGAAGTTACGTAGGCACTGAACAGTTTCACAGCAATCAGCAGGTGGCAGAGACTCCAAACTGTGTGTGTGGCAGGGAGGAATTTCAACAGAGTACGAATATACTATTACATGTGTATTAAGGCCCGGCTCCTGCAAACACTCTTGTGCTTGAAGTTAAGCATGAGCATAAGTTTATAGGCTCTGGGCCTAAAAATAAATTAGTGTACAATGAATCTGTTATTCTTTAAATAACTTATTTTGTCTGTCATAATGGACAGTTACAAAATGAACCATCTGGAAAGCTCTTGGACTGTGGGATCACAATCAATATATGTTAATTGGTTGACCTGATAAACTTGATATTTGGAGGGTTTTTTAAGTAGCTGGTCCAAGTTCAATTTGGAAAACACATAACTTAGTTAAAAGCTAGTGTTCATCTGGGGAAAATCAGAACAATAACATCTTTAAAATTAAGAGAACTTCTGGTTCTATTTACAGATGTAACAATGTCCTGTACATCAGAGGAGTAGAAGAAGAAGAAGAAGATGGAGAAATGAGAGAATAAGTTTGTATATTTCTGGAAAATAAAGATCAGTTTTTCCACAACTTTTGTTAAGGAGTCTGAAGTTTTACTGTACAAATTTATATAAAATGTGTAACTTGTTTGTTTAGTGTATTCTCATATGGAGGGAAACTCTGAACTGTATAAAACCATCTAATTTAAAGTCAAACTTTTTAAAGGTTGTTGCAAGATTAATGCTAGAGGAAATCTTTCAGTCTGAAATTGAAATAAGATTACATAGCTGATAGTATTTTAAAATTTCATTTCATCCTAATATGTGTACTACTTTATTCTATTCTTAAAGGTAAACTCTTGCATTTAAGTGGCTTCCCCTGGTAAATTTTATTTTTAAATTTGTGCATATCAACAGGATCGTGATATCACTTTATGTAGCAACGGGTGTCCGATCGCTTTTATTGCACTGCAGTCATAGCAGCTCAAAAGTCAGTGAGGATTTTTTTTACCGTTGCAAACAGCTTGTCTTTCTAAGCTGACTACATTGGAGTGTACTGAAGGAATTGTGGGAATGGTATCTTTCTCTGCTGATAGGGGTAATAGGTGTTACAGAACAAGCAGTGAAGAGATTCTGGACTTTTTCACATTTGATGTACAAAATAGGTTTTCTACTTGCAGTAAGGATCCCTGCATATTAATAACTCCTTTTTGTTAGTAAGTTCTGTTAAACTACAGTACAGAATATTAATTTTTGCTCTAGATGAATTAAGTAGGAAGAAAAAGCTACAACATTGTAAAACTACCTTTAAGGAGGTACAGCTACTTTTAAACTCAAGTGAAAAATAACAAGTCGTCTTGCGTTTTTGTGGTGGTCTCTTTCAGGCACACCTCCTTCTGTCTAATCTCTGGAGGCTGTGAGCGAAATACCAGTTTTCTTCCCATCTGAAATGTTGGAAAGGAAAATGTTGAACACAAACATTTATATCTAGGGAGACTCATTTTTATCAAATCCTATTAAGACTATATAGGACTGCATTGTGAAATACTTTCACAGTTCCATGTTGGGGGTGGAGTTGCATTATGCCCCAATGATTCCAAGAGTCATTTTGCCCTGAAATAGTCAAAGCTACCTGAAGTATGATTGCTGTATTACCTATAGAGAAAATAAGGCCTCAGTGGCTGGATGGGTGACACAATGGAGATAATCCTCAGCTGTTGTACATTTGCATAGTTCCATTTAAGTCAATGGAGCTATGACAGTTTACACTAGATGAGGATCTGTCCCAGGGTCTCTTGCTATGTGTAGGTCTGGCACAGCATAGCCTTAATCTGATTTATAATGTGCAGATTCTTGCTTAAGAATATAAATGGACTTTAAAATTTAAAAAGAATAAAACTGTTAGTTTATTTTTTTTTTTAAAATAAAGTCCTCAACCCTTGCCTGTGCATCTGGGCTGCTTTGCTGTTATCACTAGCTGAAGACCATGACCCTTCTGAGGCTGTGATGGCACATTACATCTATGAGTTTAAACCCCTATGGATTTAGTTCAGAAAGGTGAAGTACAAACCAGAACTAAACAGCTAAGGGTGTTAGTGGAGTATGAACAAGAATTAGTAGAGGAGAGAAGGGTGTGTGAATGCACAGACTATCAGAAACTGGAGCACATAAGAGGCTATAAGCACCAGCTACTTGCACAGGAATAAGAATCTTGAGTGGCTTAGTGCTGGGATGGCTCCTTCCCATGGCAGTAACATCAGTATGGGGCACTTACTGCCTTCTCTTTGTTTTGGTAGTATGCTGCCTTTTATTCTACCATTTATACCTGAGTTAATGAGTCATATCCTAGCGTGGGTCTCAGCCTGAGGCTATGGAAAGGCTCCCTTCCCCACTCTGGAAGAAGCACCTCCCAATTCTAATTTGTTAGCAGGCCTGACAATACTGCTGTTACCAAGATTAGAGGTAGAGAACAGAGAAAAATTGGAATCTACCACCGTCACTTTTCAAAACTTGTATTAATCTACATTCTGCAAAACACTAAAGACACCCAGCTTTAACAATATTATACATGTCTGAAAGTTTTGCTTGCTTTTGTTGTATGCCACCTAAAACAATTCACTGAAACATTAGAAATTACCTGTTCTTCAGTTTACTCTAATAACTTGCACTGCTTCTGTCACAGTCAATCAATTAAGACTGGAGCTTACAAACAAATGTATGCATCATTTTACTTATGGGGGTTACTCATGTACACAAGCATTTGCAGTACCTTAGCTTGCCCCTGTGAAACTCATTTTTCAAAATAGAAAAACATGCCTGCAATACCCTAATATAAGTAGAGCACTCGCAGCTATTTCACCTGCCTAATTTGAAAAACAAGACTATGCTTCAAATTGTGCCTCTCTGAGGTTGAGATAAAATCAGTCAATCTGAAAACTGCACACGTTTTTACATATTTATTAATAGAGAGTCACATTAAATTCTCACACAACCCTGACAACATAAAACTGTATAACACAGTGAAAATTAATTACACTTATATAATCTTAGATGTGTAATTAGTGTGACTGCATTTGCTTCATTATATAATTAAGATGTACCTTAACATATACAGTCAGGGGGAAGAAATAAGGTTGAGGTGATAATGTTCACTCAGTTTTCTGATTTTACCCTGTTTTTTGGCTGTAATTGAACAGTTGCATAATTCATTCTACATTTACAGGCCTACTCAGTTTGAGTAATGATGCTAGCAGAATGCAGAGTAGTACTAGCATCCAGAAAATATGAAGCAGATAGTATTGTACATTTTATATATTGCAGTTGAGGCCATGGAAACAGTTCAAGTACGCTCTTGAAATGTGAATTCTCTGATTTCTAACTGCTAATGATGTGACTCTTTAATTAAATAAAAGGATCTTGAACTGGATTATACCTTAAATTTCCCTCAACCACCTTAAAGTAGTATTTTACTGAAATATTCAATTAGTTACTATTCAAAATAAGGGCTAGATATTTTAAGTTAATCCACTAATTGGCTGCTTGCATATTTTAGTGCTTTATAATTGAATTTTCACCAAATACTAGTTAGCTCTTATTCTAAAATGCCTGTCTAATGTCAAATAAAAAGTTATAGTGGATTAACTATTTTTAGTGATCTACTACTACTGCAAATTTTGTAAATTTACTTACTGAATAGATTAACGATCAGTAATGTTTTAGTCATAACTACATGCAAATTTCTCTCCTACATAGGAAAAGTAAAGCTAATCCTAATATTTAACTTTAAAAGTGCTATAAGGGGACAGGATTTTTCTTAAGAAAAATACACATGGTCTCAGACTTTTCAGGAAAAATAAACTAAATGCAAACCTTCTTCTTTGGTGCTGCAATTGCTCTTTTCAGAGAACACTGCAGTCGTTCTTCCTGAAGTTTCATTTCTTGTCTCTTTTTTTCTTCACGTAACCTGCAGTAGCGAAAAATAAAATTTGCTAGTGACTCATAAGATATTAATAGGAACAAAAAGGTCAAACTTTAACACAAACTCTTTTTGCTTCTTTAAATTTAATTTTGGAGGCAAACAAACAGTTTTGAAATAGTAGTTAATTATCTTGGTTCAAGGAAGGTATTTTCCTGAACTACAAGCAAAATGACTAAGGAGAATGAAGTGGGGCAGGTTTGCAGATTAGAATTTTTAAAAATAATTTGAGATCCTATATAGCTGCTTGTTTTTTTTTTTTTTACTAGAGTAATATTACTGTTTTAGATATCACATGGGATGATCTGTTCAGGAATTTGATGGAAGCAAAGCTTATTTCTTATAAAAGGGCATCATGTCTAACTTGCAGAGCAGGGGAGAAGGAAAGGGTACCATGATGTTATTTCCACATAAGGCAGTCATTGCCTTTAAATTTTTTTTCCTCTTTAAAACTTTTTTTTTTAACCATACCCTCTTGTACTATGATTACATCAGCTCTCACAAGCTATACAATGTTGGTCCTAATCAGCATTCAGATGGGACACTTCTAAACAACAACAACTGCATGACATAGAAAGTGTTTTGACAGGACGAGATACTCCTCTCTCTCTCTCTCCATCTAAATCAAACTAACGCCACAGACTGGTGAGAAGGGGTACTGTGCTGCTGGAATTGCTGCTTTTGGAGACATAATGCATGATCGCAAGTGGTGAGCAGCTTCAAATTCTCATGGCACTTTTTTGAAAAACAGAAATTAGCCAAACACTGACCTATCTAAATCCGAGCTTGGATAATCATACTGACATTTCAAAAGAAATTTAAGTAGTGTGCACTGTTAGATAGTTGCCATATTCTACCCCAGAAATGACTATACATATGTATAACTAATAGGTCCCAAACACTTTAGGAACTATTGCTGAAATCATTTTATCCAGTTCTAGGGTGGAACATAGTAGCAGTTTCACAGTGCACAGTGACATTATTTAGGTTGAACAGGAAGCATATACTAACATATCCTCTTGAAACTGCAAGGTATGTCGGAAGGGGATGGGAAGGCAGTAGGCAGATACAATATAGTTATCCAAATTGGGCTTTAGTCAGAACTAGCTAACTTTCTTTCGCATCTTTCATAACAGGGTACAAAATCTTTACCATGTGCTCAGGTGTGGGGTTTTATGTCTTCTCTGAAAGATGGCACATCCATCCAAAAGTACAATATGTCCCTTCACGTCATGCTGGGATTTAAGTTTAGTAATGACTCAGAATAAAGAATGGCCTTCCAGCTACATTACTGTCCTGGTTTTTTTAGGCATACTTTTTTGATGCTGTATGCTTTATTCTTTTCTGTGGTGGGTGTACAGCAGACTGCAAACTGTAACTTACCAAATGTATGATATGAGGAGAAAACAAAGAGGCTTTACAAAATTCTGGTCACACTAATGTAGCTAATGCATAAAAAGTTTTGTATACTATTTAAGTAGCTCATATGCTGATAAATCCCATAAGGGGGCAGTACAGTATAACTATTCACTATATTAGACATTACATCATAGTGTTAATGCAAAAGTGTCACTTAAAAACAAGATGGTGGCTTTGCAACAATGCAGTGGACTCCTTAATTATTGCTAAAAAAAAACAAACAAACCCCAAACAAACCTAATGAACCCAACTCACTTCACAACAGGCTGCCATGTAGAGAGAATCAAAGCTCAAGCCCCACATTTAGGCTCTGATCCTGCAAACCCCTATTCATGTCCATGAAGAAGTTTTTAAGTTACCAGGAATGGTCAGGCAACCTCTCTCCTCAAAAAAGCAAACAAACTTTTGAAAAAATGGTTACCACAGTAACAAAATGAGCTACTGGAGGTAAACTACCTGCAGTTTGTTCTGAACTGTCATACAAAACTCCTTAAATTTGTAATAATTTTTTGGTGACTAGACATGACTGTCAAGGTTGGAACATAATACGCCTGCCAGGTGTTTTATCTCTATTTTTGCTGGGTAATTTAACACAAGGACAAAGCATGCTGTAACTGCCTTGACATTTATTTCACTTTAGAATTCAGCTAAAACAGATGCCAGTTTCTTTTCCCAATTAGCTACTGCTTTATGGCACCTTGTGGAATCACACAATAGCAGTAGCTTTATTAATTGTCAAATTATCTATGCTCCCACAACCCAAATCAGTGCAATTGGCACTGCTGTGATCGCTGCACGAATACTGTGTCTTGTTCTGGTGTACACATTTAAAGAAGGATGTTGAAAAATTGGAGAGGGTTCAGAGAAGAGCCCTGAGAATGCTTAAAGGATTAAAAATCATGCCTTACAGCAATAGACTCAAGGAGCTCAATCTATTTAGCTTAACAAAGAGAAGGTTAAGGGGTGATTTGATTACTTTGTATATGTACCTGAATGGAAAACAAATAGTTAATAATGAGCTCTTCAGTCTAGCAGAGAAAGGTATAACATGATCTAATGGCTGGAAGAAAAATTGACAAAAGCAGACTGGAAATAAGATTACATTTTTAACAATGAGAGTAATTTACCATTGGAACAACTTACCAAGGGTCATGGTTGAGTCTCTATCACTGACAATTTTAAAATCAAGATTGGATATTTTTCTAAAACATGCTCTAGGAATTATTTTGGGGAAGTTCTATGGCTTGTGTTATAGGAGGTCAAACTAGATGATCACAATGGTCCCTTCTGGGCTTGGAATCTATGTGGCTAGTTTCTCAACAAAATGGGACCACTCGTGTATGTTGGCAGGATCAGCAGGGTCTTAGTCCCTTGCTTTTGTGAAAGTAGTGCAGCAAAGGTAACATGCTCAGCCCCTCTCATCAGGAAAAGGAATCTCTGCCTTACAAAGTCAGCTCTCCTGCTAATTCATGGCAAGAACCATATCTCCTCCGAATCCCTTCCTCTTAGGCTGAGAGGTCTGATGCATGCTAAAGGTAGAAACAGCCTTCTTCCTCTACTAGAAAAAAAATTAGTGCTTCATGGACCATATGGCAGTTTAGAACAAGTGGGAGCATTGGGACTTGAAGGATGCTTCCAGCTGCAAAGAAAAATCTGCTGTTATTTGGAAATGCCAAACTTTGTTTTTATGTGTGATGTTTTGAACATGGTTGACATGCCCTAATTTTAAATGGGCTGTTGATGTTCCAGAATAGATATCCAGCACCATGCAACTGGGGAGTAGCCATATCTCCACTTTGTTGTTTTTGTAATAGATCAACTAAAAGCAGCTCCTAGACCTGAATCATTTAAATGTGACCTTGTTTCAACAGATACATCTGGTGTATTGACAGAAAAGAAAAACCTTTTAGCTACTTGTATTTTTATTGCAATATTCATACAAAATGTCAACTATGATATTCCAATATACCACAGTATAAATATTTAACTCATGATTAAACTTCCCTAACATAAAACAAAAGCATTTTTATTATATAACAAATCAAGTGTAGACCTGTTTCTGCACCAAAAGTAGAAAAAATAATTCCAGAAATGCTTAGAACATAAAAATATAATTGGGGCCTTTTATGAGATCAGTGTTGTATTCAAATAAATATTTCTGAGGGTTTTTGTATATTAAACAGTTTCTTTATGTTTTTTGAAAAACGTTGTGTGATATATCACATTAAATGAACTGTTTTTCTGACCTATGGTAAACCCAGCTTTGAAATATAGTGACATCCAAAGAAGGAGCATTTGGCAAGATGTTTGCTCCCCTGAGAACTCCAACTCATACTATCTCACTGGCATTATCTGTTTAAAAAACAAGTAACAGGAAAAACGGGAAGAAAAAATTGCCCAATCCATTTGTTTCCATTGGAACATAGCTGTACAAATATAGTATCTCCAGATAACAAATAATAAGCTATTGAGGACCAACCAGACACTCCCATGTACAATAGGGCAAAAAGTTGAACGGTAGTGCATTGCTAGTGACTATAACCTGATGGTGTTCCTCTGTCATATTATCACTACAACACATGGGTTAGCGTCTGGCTCCCTACTCCCATTGACCTCAGTGGGGCAGGATCAAGCCCTAGTGACTTCCCTGGTTGTTTCTCTCTATTATTCTAGGACTAGACTGCCCATCAAGTCATACATTTTTGTCCATTTAATAAAAGTAAAAACATCTCAGTTTGCTAAATCCAATAACCACTGGTTGAGATTAGACACCATACGAGTCCTTCATATCCCATGCTCAGAGGTGGATTAAGGTTTCCAGGGGCCCTGGGCCAGAGCAAGTGGGGGGCCCCTTCCCACCCCTTCCGTCTGTGGTCCTGCCCCCATTCTGCCCCTTCTGCCTGTGGCTCCACCCACAGTCCCACCCCTTTCTGCCTCCTCCCTGGTACCCGGCCCCTGTTCCACCCAGGGTCTCCCTCCCATTCCTCCCAACCCACAACCCGTTTGCTCCTTTCTGCCCTCCCCCCACTTCACCCCTAGACTGGAGAAGCTCTGTCCCCGCACCATGGCTGTAGTAGGGAGTGAGCGCTCCTCCAGTTCCAGGGCCACAGCAGAGGTCCAGGTGGTGGGGCTTCCCCTGCCACCTTACGCACTTCTGCAGGGGACCAGGGTTGGGGCCTTGGGGCTTCTCCTGCCCTTCCCGCCTGGTGCTTCTGCCAGAGAGTGGGTTCAGGCATGTGGTCCTTACCGGCTACCCTGTGGCTCTTGCTGGGGACAGGGTCAGGGCACTGGGGACTACTTCTGTTGGGGGGCTGCTGGGAGGACTTACCCCATCCCGTGGCTTCTGTTGGGGAGGGGGTCAGGGCAGGTGGTGGAAGCAGGGGGGGCCCTAGTTGGCTGGGGCCCCTGGACCTGGGCCCCATTGCTAATCTGCCACTGCCCATTCTGTGCTTCTCAGAATGTTGCCTTTATTTATGTCTGAAGGCGCTGTCATCTGCCTTCACACATAGCTGAAGATCCGCTGATATATGCCTCTCCTCTAAAAGAAAACATGAATCTCTAGATCCCCCATATCATCTGCATTTGTACTGGAGGAGTATCTATTAGAGCAAAAGTGGCAGAATCAGCACAAAATGCAAGTATGCTGTAATATGTAATCAAAAAGGGTGGTTCTGATGGGAAAAATTAAAGCAGAATTGAATGCTGACTTGAGATGGAATAATGTGCATGTCAGCAGCTGTGTAGTCACTAGGAAGTTGTCTAAGAAGGATTGTTTGATTTTGTTTGTTTTTGTCTGTCAGCTAAATAGGAGATGCACATGAAAAATCCAGAATTTTGGATTATTGTTATTATTAGTAGTAGTATTGCAGTGGTGCCTAGAGGCCCCAGTCATGCACCAGGACCCCACTGTGCTAGGCACTGTACAAAACACAAAAAGAGAGAGTCCCTGCCCTGAGCAGCTGATGACACACGTACTTATGGCAATAAAAAAGTTCATGAATTAGAGAGTCATAAATATACCATTTCCATTGGTGACATTTAGCGGAGTATATTAGGGTGTGGGCTCTAGACAGTTTATGCCAGGGGTCTCAAACTCAAAATGACCACGAGGGCCACATGAGGACTAGTACATTGGCCCGAGGGCAGTATCACTGACCTCCCCCTCCCCTGCTGCCCCAGCCCCGCCCCCCACTCACCCCTTCCATGAGGCCCCACCCCAGCCCCATCTCTTCCCACCCCTTCCCTGCCCCCATTCCAACCCCCTTCCTGAATGCTGCCCCAATGTGAGGCTATGTATGTAAACATCTATTTTAAGCACATCCAAAATATATAGAAATATTTGTTGTCAGAATGTGCACATTATGCAAGATTAAGACCAATATTATTAGTTAAATGCTCTAAGCCCGTACAAAGATTGTTCAGAATACAAATCAGGAAACAGGTTGCTCATTTTATACATACAGTAACTCCTCACTTAATGCTGTAGTTATGTTCCTGAATAATGCAACTTTATGCGAAACGATGTTAAGCGAATCCAGTTTCCCCATAAGAATTAATGTAAATGGGGGAGATTAGGTTCCAGGGAAATTTTTTTTTGCCAGACAAAAGACATTATATACATATACAGTATAAGTTTTAAACAATTTTAAGCAAACAGTTTAATATTGTACACAGCAATGAATGAGTGTGAAGCTTGGTTGAGGTGGGGAAGTAAGAGGGTGGAATATTTCCCAGGGAATGCCTTGCTGCTAAATGATGAACTAGCACTTGGCTGAGCCCTCAAGGGTTAATACGCTGTTGTTAATGTAGCCTCACACTCTGCAAGGCAGCATGGACTGAGGCAGGAAGGAAGAAACACAATAGATGCAGGGCAGTAGCTGCAAACACTTCCCTGCAAAAATGGAACATGATGATGAGTCCATGCTATCCAGCTGGAGCACACCACTCCCTTCTCCTGATAGCACATGCACGGCTCCGCAGGTGCTGAACTTTCCAAAGTGCTGGGGGGGGGTGCATGCATGAGTGAGAGAGAGAGAGAGATGTGCATTGCCCCTTTAAGTATGCTGACCGCACTTTAAGTACATTGCCATTTTAAGCATAAGCCAGTTCAGACAGGAAGCAACAGCTTCCAGCAAGCTCCCTCTGTTCTGTCCCTGAGCCCTGACCCCCTCCTCTGCTTTATGGAGAGGGGGTACGGAGCAGGGTGGGGAGGCAGGAGCAGGGGAACATCCTGATATCAGCACCCCTCTACCCCCCCCCCCGACTCCCAGCAAGCCAGAAGCTCCAGGGAGCAGCTCCAAGGCAAAGGGCAGGGCAGGAGCAGCACATGACAGTGGTCATATCCCAGGGAGGGATAGCTGAACTGCTGCTGGGCAGCTGCTGAGCCACAGGACCTGACAGGGGATTTAGAGGAGCCGATGAGGGGGGAGGAGGGCTGCTGGCCCCCCGGTTCTAATCTCCACAAGGAGGGGCTGCTCTTCCAGAGAATTCTGCAGGCAGTGGACAAAGCAGGCAACTGCCAAATGATGTTATAATGGAGCATTGCACAGCTTTCAATGAGCTAATTCCCTAACAGATCAGCGACGTAACAACGAAACAACAACGTTAACTGGGACAATGTTAAGTGAGGAGTTACTGTACTGAACATTCACTTTACCTTTGCCTTCTTTCTTTCATCTTAATTTTCTCAATTGCTTCAATATTTTCTTTTGGAACTGACTCCAACAATTCACACAGTTCTTCAATTCGATTCTCTATTCTCCTCAACATCTGAATGGAGCTAAGGCTTGATGCATCTACGTCTCCAACACTAGCTCTGTACACTTCTGCAACCTTTTTAGTAAGTGAATGTAGCATTTTGTCCTTAGATTAAACACAAACAAATCTGTAAGAGCCTATAAAATATTGCATGAGTGATATTTGAATATAATAGCATTTCTGTAAATTCCTTAAAGCAGCAGACAATATACACGTGTATTTACTATCAATGTGACAGTCACATGTGATCACATCAATAGGACGACGACTTTTGTGTTATGTGAATGGTGAAAAAACAGAAGCAGTTTAACCTTATGAAAAACAACAAATATGCAGCCATGGAATTCAAGGAAATTCCACCTTAGCATTTTGGTGATAAATACCTCAATCTATTCTTTCCTGAGCTACGGCCCTAATTCAGCAAAGTACTTACGTACATGCATACATGTGTGTCAATGGGACTTTTCACATGCTTACAGCTGGGCACGTGTTTAAGTCCCTGGCTGAACTGTGGCCCCGAAGGGGCAGCCCAGGGATCACCTGCAGCAGCTACACTGAGGTAAACTATAATTTATCCTGTTTACACAAGGATTTTATAACTTGTTATCTATCAGGTGAAATCTACCTCATTACAAGCACCTGTCTTTTTTTCTGGTGTAAACATGGCCTTGGACCCAAGAAGTGGGTTTCTTTCACAAGAGATAAGCAGTGACAGTGTCATAGTGGGATACCAGCTCTGCTACAGTTAAGGTTCAGACCAGCTTTCTGTTTAAAGGCAGACTCTAAAATCTGCAGTTACTCAGATTGCCATGAAATATGATGTGCCTTATGGGTGCATGGGTTAGGGTCATTGGACCAAGGGCTTCCTGAGAAATAGTGCTCTCCTCCCTCCGCCCACAAAAAACACAACAGCTTTTCTTAAGGTTGACATATTTTACCAACTTTTTTTTTTTTTGCCCAGTCTGAGAAATTAAACCATGGCTCTGAGCCTGGTCAAAATGATCTCAATCACTGGACATATATGTCAGCTGGTGCATGGCATCCACTAACCTTTGTTAGCAAAATTGAAAACGGTAGTGTCAAGATAGTTAAGTTTCAAGTTAGGCGCATGCCTAATGCGTGGGAACTAAATGGATTACTTGGAGCATGCATGAACATAACCAACAGGGTTTCTAGCCTGTCTGTTTTCACTGAAGGTGGGTACCTCAATGGGATCTACAGCAGCCATTGAACCTGACTTCCAGCCAGTGTCAGTTTGAGTCCAACCTTGGGCAAAAATCTAAGAAAGAATTTAGCACCGTGCCTTCAGATGTAGCTTTGGGTGCGTGCGTGTGTGTGTGTGTGTGGGCTAAATCCTCACTCTGTCACTCTGAGTGCAGGAAGTGGGGACCCACAAGGATTTTAAAAATGAATAGTTGCCACTCCAGGCTTGTATTAAACTCCCAAGGTTACAGCTTTTCTTTGACCTTGGCTTGGTAAACGCTGCCACCACCACCCAAATGAAAAAAAACCCCTCTGAACCCAGGAAGGAGAACATGGGAATTCCTCCCTGTGGGGTACCCTCAAGCTCTTTCACGCCCCCTCCAAGGAAGAGCTGAGAAAGAAAACAAAGGAAATTAGCTGTGGTTATCAACTAATCAACCAACATGCACAAACCTCTTAGGACACCAGAAATCCAATCCTGTTCTTAAAAAAGGTAAATTTTATTAAAAACAAAAAGGGGAAAAATACATCTGGAACTTAGGCTTTTTGCTAGATCTTAAAAGAAACAATTACAAAAATTAAGCACCCAAAACAGCTTTCTTGGGTGTTCAGCTTAAAGTTTAGAATCATAGATTATCAGGGTTGGAAGGGACCTCAGGAGGTCATCTAGTCCAACCCCCTGCTCAAAGCAGGACCTAATCCCCAACAAAATCATCCCAACCAGGGCTTTGTCAAGCCTAACCTTAAAAACCTCTAAGGAAGGAGATTCTACCACCTCCCTATGTAACCCATTCCAGTGCTTCACCACCCTCCTAGTGAAAAAGTTTTTCCTAATATCCAACCTAAACCTCCCCCACTGCAACTTGAGACCATTACTCCTTGTTCTATCATCTGGTACCATTAGATCCATCCTCTTTGGAACCCCCTTTCAGATAGCTGAAGGCTACTATCAAATCCCCCATCATTCTTCTCTTCTGCAGACTAAATAATCCCAGTTCCCTCAGCCTCTCCTCATAAGTCATGTGATCCAGCCAGGGCCGTCCCTAACTATTCTGGGGTCCTACGCAGCCCCCCCGCAGGGGGTGGGAGCAGCCTCCAGTGGGGGGGGGCTGGCTTGGGGGACAGGGGGAAACCCCCCCAGCACTCACCGGCAGCACAGCTGGGGCCGGGTCTGCACTTCCCGCCACCAGTGAGTGCAGGCCTGGCCCTGCTGCAGTCCTCAGGGGAATGGAGGCGGGGCTGGGGCAGAGTAGGGGTGGGAAGAGGCGGGGCTGGGGCGGAGCAGGGGCTGGAGCAGCAGGTAGCTGTGTAGGGTACCAGGAAATGTGGTGCCCCAAATTTCCTGGGGCCCTTTGTATCCAGCGTATCTACCTCTCCTGTCAGTTTAGTGTCATCTGCAAACTTGGTGAGGGTGCAGTCCACGCCATCCTCCAGATCATTAATGACAATATTGAACAAAAGCATCTGAGGTTAGCACAAAGGAGATCCACAAGCCAAGATAAGAAATAAACCTGATCACATCTAGCTAAACATTATGATCTACTTACACATTTGGAGTTCAGATAAGTAGTTCTAGATATGATCTGATGATTTATGATCATACCTGGCTTAAGCTGCTTACAGCGTCGCTGCTCTATCCCTCCAGCCCAGAGAGAACAGGCAAAGGGAAAGTTTCTTTCCCAAATTTAAAAGTTCTAGCCCTCCCATTGACCCTTTCCGTCAGGTGCCCATTTCTTTTCTTTTACCTGTAGGCTTGTTAACCCTTTACAGGTAAAGCAAGCAGAGAACAGACACCAAGAGCTAACTGGCTGGCTGGCTGTTCTTAAAGGGAGCTACCTCCTCCCCTTCATTTATTACAGTGTGTGTTATTTTAGGACAATGTAATGAAACATGAGAATGCTTGCTAGGAGGGAAGTAATATTGGGGGGTGGAAGAGTGGCAGGGAGAGGTGTCCGGAGTGCAACTAGGGAAAGGAGAGGATTTTGGGAGTAGAGGGGCCTCAGGTGAGGGAAGGTGGTGGGGTTAGGGACAGCTAAAATCCACCAGCCGGGTGACTTTGAGCCAGTCACTTCAACTCTCTGTTCCTCAGTTTCCTAGCTGTAAAATGGGGAGAATGATACAAAGTTCTTTGAGATCTACTGATTAAAAAATACTATGTAATGGCTAGCTCTTTTTGTTATTACCTAACCACAACAGCGTATCAACGGCAAATCTACGCAAGAACTACAACTGCCTAAATCCCCACTAACTCCTACAACAAATCTTTCTTTCTTTCTTTCTCTTTCTGTTAATAAAAAACCTAGGAAATTCACTGACAAAACTTTGTGAACACACAGAGTTAAGATTTCCTAGTGGTATCTCATGCTCTTTGTCAGAGTTGCTGGGTGGTCGGCTGAGGCAGGAGCAGATGCAGGCTGGAGCAGGGGCTGGCTCATGTGGAAACCCTTATGCACATGATGCCAACACTGTACTTTCACTTACCCATCATCAAACCACCCTAACTACTGACAAGCCCCATGGAAAGAAGATCCCTGTATCCCACTAGTGACACAACCTACACAACAGTGCTGAAATGAGGCATATTGGATCTCTCAAATGTACAGATGCACCTTTTTTCTTTGATCACACACATGCAGGCCAGGTAGAAGCGATCACCCTTCCAGCGGCCTACCCTCCAGATTTCAGTTTATCACAATCACAGCTCTTCCAAGCTGCTCCAGCTAATCTCTCCACCATTCAATACAGCTAACACAGGGAATGCAGCGGGAGTACAGGCAGTTAATTCCTAGTGTCTATTACCAGCTTCAGGGAGGCAGAGTTAAAATCACATGGGCCTGTAATTTAACACTTCATTTACTGGTTTTCAGAAGTTTGAATTTTGCTTGTTGAATTCAACTTTCTGGAAGAGTACGATATATCACGAGACGTCTTTAACTCTGTGTTAACTAAGTTTTTTGTCAGTGAATTTGCATTATTATTATTATTATCCAAACACACATTTATTTATATATGTTCAATTCCTGAAAATAGGCTGTGAACAGAATGGATTTTGGAAGCCAGGTATCACAATTTAGGTTTGCACTGAGAATAAAGCAAAGGTTTATGTTACTGAATCTTCTTGATCTCTGTGTATCTTCCTCTAGCACAGCCTATATGATATTTTTCTTGCAGACTCAGACCCCAGTCCCAGTGACTATGGCTCACATTTATATGAAGTAATTGCACAATTGCATACAATGTATGTTACATTTATCTATCTTTGTGCTCAAATGCTTGAAGTACATAGTCTAAGGGAAAAAAATATAGCCTCAGATTATCCCTTCCCCCCCGCACAATGTTACCTAGTCAGATTTACTGTACCATAGCTAGAAAGAAGAATTTACTGACTTCTACATCAGCAACTTGAATAGCTGCAGATAGTAAATGAAGTAGTAATAATAATAATAACAATAATAAAGTATTAGACACTGCACAACTGATGCTGTTATCTGAACAGGAACAGATTAGAAGAGAGGGGAGGAACCACATGGAATACTTTACACTACTATTTATTTCAAGGCATAAGAAAATCCCCATTCCAGCAGATTTTTTCTCTATGATAAGAATAAGATTTTTTTAAAGATGTAATTGTAAAATTTGTTCTCTTGATATAAAATGTGTTTTACAGAAGAATTACCTGGATTTCTGGATTAAACTCTCCAAAAGAAAACATTTTAGCTCTTAGTGCCAGATCTGTGAGTTTTTCCTCTTCACTGATGCAGGAAACTTTAAGAATTTCTTTATGTCCAACAACAACATTTAATTTTTCATCTCTGTGGGTAAAAAGAGATCTAGATCTTAGTCATATATTCTGTGGATTCATTTGGTTGTGCAGTAAGTATCACTCAGCAGTTTAAAATGTTCTTTTTAGACAACTGCTAAAATCTTAGAAACTAGCAATTTTAGGCAAAGGAAGACTTCAAAGCTTCAAAGTCTAAACAGTAAATCAGTTTACCCCTTAGAGGAGGAAAGAAAAGGACAGGAATTTTTTCTTTCATATAAGGTAACAATTTCAAAAGCATTCTAGGCAGCTAGAACAAATCTTGGCATTATTTAAACTTCACTACAGTGACTGTCATTATCAAGTTTCAGAGTAGCAGCCGTGTTAATCTGTATCCGCAAAAAGAAAAGGAATACTTGTGGCACCTTAGAGACTAACAAATTTATTTGAGCATAAGCTTTTGTGAGTACTCCTTTTCTTTTTGTCATTATCAATTGATACTATAATAAATAAGCATCATGCACTATATAAGGCAATTAAATAGAGAAAATGAACAAAAAATTGATTTTAAAAACTTTGAAATTAATTAAAAAATAAAACACAAATAAGCTGTACATTTGTGAAAGGCTATTAACACAGCTCATGTGCACCATTAGACAAAAGGCCATAAGGCATCTGTGAAGTAATATCTGCAGCTCATAAAGTAGCTTTACTCCCAAAGTGCATACAAAATAATATATAGGGGTAACTTCACCTTGCTGGGGGTTGGAACACAACCGCTATTTAACAGCACTCAGACACATTACAAAACCCTGTGGGGCAGGAAGTGAAGAAGAATCTCTTATCCAGCTCAAAATGGAAATGTAAGTAAAGTAAATTTAATTACCCGCGTTGAAATTTAGCAAAAGTGCCATAACCACCAAACTGTCCAAAGTGGATCTTGACTGCAAAAGGGATTGGGGCAGCCCTGTCTCCTTCTGCTCCCCCTGTAGGTTGAGGTGTATCCCCAGAGGCATTTGAATGGGGGAGGGAGGAGGAGGAGGAAAAGAGCCTCCTTGTGCCCTTCTGTAGGAATATAGACCCTCATTAGATTTGAGTGAACTATGGTTTTAAATTGAGTTGGGATATTAGCATGCACTATAGGCCCAAAGCATGTGACCAAAAAGAATGAGGTCATGAAAAAAGAAGAGTTGTGTTAAACTTGTAGCGAAACTTCAAAATACCTGTGTTATCTTATTTAAGGTTTGGGATGAAATAATAGAAATAAAAAATGGTTAACTGAGTACCAGGTGCATTAAATAATTGGCTACATAAGAAACTGCTTCATCTGGCCTTAGCTAAAGTCTGAGAATTGGTAATGACATCACTTTTTTGTTAAAGGAGGTATACAAAAAATAAACTCTGAAAGGGTTGATTGCTAATCCCTGCCTGACCATGTTGGAGCTGACCAATATGTGTTTAAGCAGCCTTGGGTTTAGTCCATTTGTAAGTATCTTGATCAAACAGTTGTAAGTGTTCTGTTAGAGCTTGGATGTAGTTAGTATACTGCTTATTAGTTAGGCTTTTTAGGCATGTTTAGAGCAATTGTATAAATACCATTCGGCCTTTGTATTTCATAAAGGAATTTATGGTTAAATGAATGTCATGGTAATAATCCCAGCACCTTCTCCTCCACTCCGTCACACTAGTGCCAGGGACTATATGGCCCTTACTAATTACAAATGGGAGATATACAACATGGAACATATTTGTCTCCCCAGTCTATCTATTTGCAACCCAAAAATGCCACGCTTGTGTAGTGAAACTGGTATTTTCTGTTATGTATCTACCTTATTCAGAAATTGTGCTCCTTCCTTATGAGCCATACTTAAAGCATGACTATGTTGAAAATGTCTCTGCTTTGCTGTTCAAGGAATAGGTCAGGTATTCTAAATATCCAGCAGTGAAGAGGTACCAACTAGCTTCCGAACTACATATTGCTCTCTCTAGTTCAATAACTTACAGTTTTGCCTTTATAGTTTTTGCCATCTGCTCAATTTCATCCATAGTTTCATCTAAGTCTTGGTTATTTTGGATCAATGCAAGATTTTGTTCCTCTAGCTCTGTGAAGATCTGAAGTAACTCTTTTGGGTCTGTGAAATATATTTCTGGCATCTAAGATAGAGGAAAGAAAGATACATAGCATTTTCTGGAAGAAGAGTTACACGTATCTTAGGTAACTTCAGTTTTGCTGCAAATAATTCTTTCCAAAATTTAAAACAACAGAAAAATGTTAATATCATGTATGGGGGGAATCTTAAGGAGCTGATTAAGAAAGGTCTGTGGCTGATTTGAGCTGTTGTAGTGATGCAAAGCTGCTGGAGCAGAACTGAGAACCTGGCCAATGGATTGAACATGTGCAACCAAGTATACAATCTGGCCCACCATTTCTGCAATTTTTGCATAAGAAAAATCAAGTCATTAAAAGAAAAAAAAATCTCATTTTTCAGAGGACACATGTTCAATCGAGAAGTCTAGTTTAATTACCATATCAGTTTTCAGGTCTTTCAAGGAATCTTCATGAATTGCACAATCACTTTCGTTTTCCCACCTGATATAAAAGGGAAGGAGAAAAGGAGTCAGTTCCTGGTTTCTAAGCCTAAAATCCCAATCCTACAAGAGCTTTCTGATTTCAGTGTGTGGAAAGGGAACTCCCATCATTGCAAAAGATGTTTTCAGCTCTTTGAAGACTTAGGCCTTAGTCTTCTCCACATATGCATGCAGTGGAGAGAAGGGAAGAACTGAAGCTTTAACCAACAGGATTAAATTTGATTTTATAAAGCAACTCTCACACCCATTCCTGCAAGGGAACTATTTCAATGCACAGTCCTGTACTTATAGATTCTCCAGGACTCTATTGTACCTACAAGAATATTTTCTGCCCTTTTCAATAATAGCTGCTTTATAAGTGCTTCACAAAGTTGTGTGTTATATACAGGTATTAATGACTGTGTAGGCAAACCAAGCAATCGTGAGCTCAATAGCTCACACGCTGCCTTGGATATATCTATTTTTTAAATTGTGACAGTCTTCAGCAGGTTCCAGCACATAATCAAGGGCAGAAATATGGCAGGACGGATGGGCAAAACAGACACATCTATCTGCAAAGAAAAACAACATTAACTAAAAGAGGATGAAAAGGACGGTTAACTAGCTAAATTACAGTTCTCAATTCCCTCCTACTCTGCTCCCTTGTTTCTCCCAGTCCTCTTGTCTTTCTACTCCACTGCTCTGTAACCGGTGCTGCACCTCATGTGGGAGCCCCACAGCCAAGCCTAACTGTGAGCCTTCAGCCACAAGACAGTTAATTTAGCTGTCCCATTGCAGGCACCTTCACCTGATACTGGTCTGGCTCCAGAAGTTCATTGACAAAATTTTCATTCAGTCATCATACTTCTCCTGGTGTGAATAATCACAACAAACTCTTGGGCCTTCATCCACAAGTCACCTTAATACTAAGTTGTTGATTTAAAGTTGCTAGCATCTATGATTGTTAAATCCTTCTATCTACCAGAGGTCAATGGTCAGAACAGAGGCTGACCCAGGGGTGGAGGAACACATAAATGTGGATCCTTCTAGCTGGCTTTCGCCATTGGTACCACTACCAAAACACTACCACTTTGGAGGTGGGAGAATTATTGATAAACTTCCTTACTGTGGTATATAGGTATCTGTTATAATTGCATTTCTTATTTTCATTTGCTCTCTTACTTGATACATTTTCTTCTTATTGTACACAGGAAGATGGAGAAAGCAAACTGAGAATGGAGAAAACAAATTTTGTCTGATACTATTACCTTAATGATGTCTTTTTTTTATCAGTCAAGATGGATTTGCACTCACTTAACAATTTCACTTCTTCATCCAAGTCTGCTTCTGTGAGCTTTCTAAAAGACCTGTGTTCATTTGCTTCAAAACGTGAAGCAATAAAAGGATAAATTTGAAAGTAAATATGTATCCAAATTATATTATTATTCATCTATATGAACATGAACTTACACACTAAGGGATATATTCTTATCTTGATCCTTGGAATGTTACCAGCAATGGTCTCCATGTGTTAAGGAGGTGTATTTTACCAGTTTGTCTATAACTATCATACAGTTTCTTTGTAAATATATTTTAGATAAATACAAAGAAATCCTGTTTTCATAACTTGTAAATGAAACCAATGTTATTTTAAGGCTTTTGAATAATACCAACTTCTTACCCACTTTATTAAAGTCATTTGTGATGTGTTTTCCTTGCTTTGGACTTGAGGCACCAAGAAATTTTTCCTTTGTGCTGTGCTTCAGATTCTTTTTTCAATGCCTAGCAGCGAAACCACTAAACTTCACCTCCATCTATATGTAACTCTCTAATTAATACATGTTGATATTCATCTCATTATACTTATTTTACAGATGTCTACAGTGAGGAACAGAATACAATGAGGAACCATGACCACATAGTGAGTCAGTAGCAGAGCTATGTATTCTAGAGTTCATAGCTTTTAAGGCCAGAAAGGACCATTAGATTATCAACCTGACCTCCTGTATGTCACAGGCCATTGAATTTCACCCACTTACCCCTGCATTGAGCTCAATAACTTGTGTGGGATTAAAGCATATCTTAGAAAAAGATGGTTCTATTCACCAGTGGATTGCTTTAGCCGCTAGAGATCATCATCAATTACTGGTAGCTCCTCAATTACAATATTTTTAACTAACTATTTAGTCATAAATGTTTTTCATACTGACTTTCTATTATAATTTTTATAAAATATCAGAACCCTGAAAAATACACTAGAAAAGGTATCTCATCCAAGTTCCATTTCATCATAAATCTTAAGTCTTGTCCGCACTGCATTTGCATAAGCAAGTGGTTTTGTATTATTATTGTCCATGGTGTTTTACCCTCCTCTTGTTTTCCTTCTCTAGATATGGAAAGACACATAACTAAGGTCTAAAATGTTCACTCAGGTCTGATCTGGAAAATGGGTATATACATGCTTAATTTACACCCAGGAGTAGTCCCATTTACGTCAATGGGACTACCTGCAGGTGTAAAGTTAAGTACATATTTAAGACTTTACAGGTTTGGAGCGATAAGCTGAAAAACAAGGAGCAGAGCATGGTCTAAAATAGGGATGTAGAGTTTCTGATTTCCCATTGTTATTTGTATAATCATCCATCTCTCATGCATATACCATCATGTTTCGTCAATGTAACCTAGGCCAGTATTTTGTAAAAGTTTGCTCAGAAATGGAAAATTCCACTGACATCTCATGCAACTCTTTGAAAAACTTTAAAAACCTATCTGGGCCACCCATCCTACTTTTTCCTTCCTAGTTTTGGCTACAGTTTTGAGTAAAGATATTTGCATGTATTTGGAGAGGGTTCAGAAAAGAGCCACAAGAATGATTAAAGAATTGGAAAATATGCCTTACAGTCACAAACTCTAGGAGCTCAATCTGTTTAGCGTATCAAAAAGAAGGTTATGCAGTCTGTAAGTGTGACAGATTGACAATATCCTGAACAAACCTTACAGAATTAAGATAAACTTTACTGAATTAAGTTAAACCTTATTGAATTAGGGTTAACGCTTTGGGAGTTCACGGCATTACAAGTGCAAAAGTTTATGTACTATTGTGAGATTGTATGGAACTTCTTTAACAGAAAGACAAGGTTAATACAGTTCCTGGAAGGTATGAGGAAGTTCAAAGGTTTTTTTGGAACAATACATCTGAAGTGGATTTCCTTAAGAAACATATTGAGGTGAAGGGAATGCAAATTCTCCCCCTACAAAGCCAACCTTTTGAAGATACGCCCTGGGGAGAGATTCTTTGTATATTACCTACCTGGTTCCGGAGACTCCAGTTCAAAAGTCCTGAATCATATAACAACAGAACTGAACATGTTATGAGGGTGCTTGTTCTACACTGAAGCTCTGAACTTATAACCACAAGGATGCTCTTAGGACGGGTATTAAAAGACTGCACTTGTCAGAACCCATGTGAGAGTTGGGTAAGCTTATTAGCATGCATGTATGTTCTCTTACTGTTTTTAATGTTTTCTCTGTAAATGTTTCTTACCTTGAGAAAAATGGGCTTGCTTAGAAAATACTATGTGGTAACTTATAGGTATAGCAATTGCACTGTTCTCTGTCTTTGAAGAGAAAGCAAGCTAGGTGTCCTAGGGCATCTGTCTATGCTGGGAATGACACAGTGGATGCAGGGAACCGTCCAGTCTGGGAGTGCCCTGGGCAGAAGGAAGAGAGACTCGTGTCTCCATCCAAGAGAGGCAACAGCTGAGGAGCTGAAAGCCAAGAGTGGGTGCCCTTGCTGAAGTAATGAGAGGAAATACAGGTGCAGTTGGTCTGAACTGTGACAGTAAGAACCTACATGGGGAACTGAAATTTGATAATAGAGGGCTCTTCAATCTAGGGGACACAGTATAACAAAATCCAATGGCTGGAAGCTGAAACTAAACACAAACTCAGAATAATGCACAAATTTTTAACTGTGAGGGTAATTCAACATTGAAACAACTTACCACAACTTGCGATGGATTCTCCAACACTGAACATTTTAAAATCAAGATTGGATGGGTTTCCAAAATATATGCTCTCATTCAAACACGAATTAATTCAGGGAAGTCCTATGTTATACAGGCAGCCAAACTAGATGACCACAATTGTCCCTTCTGGCTTTATAATCTGTGATTTTGTGAAAATAGTATCTTAATTCCTTAATTCATTTGAGGAATAAGAATCAGGAATACAATCATAATCCTCTGTTTCCTATACCATAATTGCAAAGAGGAGACAGCAATATTCTATTTCAGGGTACATCAGAGTCAACTTGAGTTTTAGTTTCCCCAGTCTCATCAATTTGAGGTAAACTTGCCCCTCTTTTCCTCCCAACCCCCAGCACAAAAAGAGATTCCTTCCACTATAAGACATTTCCTCAAGTTTCTTCCCTACTTGCAGGAATACCACTACCTAGACCTATAGATGTGGCCATTTAGAACATCAATTCTAGTTTCTGCTGCCCTCATGTTCATGTCAGAGATCTTAAGGGCTGCCATAACTCAGTGATTAGCCAGGTCCCTGCATGCTCTAAAGTACTGGCATCTTAAACTACTTTAGTTTTCTTGGTAAGATCATGAGTTTACATGCCCTGTTCAACTTCTCAGATTGGAACTTGGTCATGCCTGTAGAGAGCTAATGATGGAAACAAGAAGCACAAATAACTATTAATCATCCTTTCATGCAAGCAATTTTACCTGATTCTTGACAATGCAGCTTCAACTAGTCAACTCCTGAAGTACTGTAGTAGGTGGTATCCGTGTTCAAAGGGAATCAACACACAAGAAACACCAATAACACTTTCTGGGACCAACACAGAAGAGGTTGGATATGTGACATAACTTGGCTGCACTGTAAGTGCAACAGGTGGAACAGACAAAGACAGTACAGCCAGAACGGCGAAAGACAGACATGCCTTCAAATGATAAAACTGATCTGGAGGGCAGAAATCTTGACCTCCAAACAAAACTTCAAATTAACACCATTACTTAGTCGGTCTTACTATCTGGCACCGACACTTGTAGACTTGTGAAGACCATATCATCTAAACTCCCAGGTTTTCATAAACAGTTGCATTAGACAAATCCACAAACAAAGAGCTCTGGAGAAGGACGAAACAGAAACTGATAGGACAGGAAATTACAGAATGAAAATGGAGATGGCTAGGACATACATGGAGGAAAGACCTGAACAACATATCCAATATAGATGTTGGACAAGACCGACACCCCCCCGTCCTGCCTCGCATGCCCCAGGGCAAGAGGTGATGAAATAGATCTAGGATAACATGGAAATGCACAACAGAAGCAGAATTGAAAGCTATCAGATTGGCATGGGAAGAAGCTAAGATTGCAGCAAGAGTCCCTCAAGGATGGAAGGCTGTGGTGGAGGCTGTATGTTCCGATGGTATAGACATAAGTCAGTAAATCAAGTCAGAGTAGCCCAGGAATGAATGCATACTTCCTTCACTCTGGTAGATGACTGAATGAGTGAACTTTAATTAAACTGAAGCACTGATCAATATTTTTTCTGCAGCTCTTTCTTGGTGAAATTCATCTTGCCTGCCCTTCCCAAAGTCTAAGCCAGAGGTTCTCATAACAAATTTTTTGTTGGCCTCAGACCAACTCTCACTGGTCACCACACTGACACTTTTCCCTAAAATACTTAATTAACTTTAGGAAAAGCAATTAAAAATGAATAGATTCACATCCAAGTCATTGTAATTTATATTTGTAGGGTTTTTTGGCAGACTCAATAATAAAAATAATCCTGCCTCCCCCTTCACCCCAGCCCCCCATCCAGGGCTTAATGGGTCCTGGGGCTTGCTGTGAAAAGTGATATTTGTATATTTGTTAATATCACAGCATACTTTAGCTACCTGGGAAGCTATGATAAGCGATAAGTGATCATAACAAACATACAAGTATCACTTTTCACAGATAGCTAGTACGTCTGCTGTGAAAAGTGATACTTGCATGTTTGTTAATATCCCTTTTCTCAGCAAGCCCCAGGACACATTAAGCTCTGGATGGAGGGGCCGAAGGGGGAGGCAGCAGGGGCCAGAGGCGATGGTGGGATAGATGCGGTGTCACACTCCAGTGCCTCCCTGCCCCCAGGGAATCTCCAGGGAAGGCAGATCAGCATTGTATGTAGCTAACACTGTTGCAAGCATCGCAAAGCATTTTGGGGAGGGTAAAAGTGTGTAAGTGGAAGATTCCTTTGCAGAAGCACAAGAGACCAAGGGGGGGGGGGGGGGAAGAAGAAGAACAGAGCAAAGAACAAGTTAACTGAACCCTGGAGCACTAGCTCAGTGCAAAGATAAAGATGCTGGCCCCCACCCAAGGACAGCCGAAACTTGGCTGACAGTCGAGAAAGACGGGGCTTAAGGCTTCCCAAGTAGCCATGAGAATGAAAAATCCAACTGCCCAGACATGCGAGACAGCAAGGTCAGCCTGATCAAAAACACAGTCCAGGGCTGCGAAAAGTAAAAGCACTGAGAAAACGACCTGTGTCCCTGGAACCGGGGGTGTTTTGGGAAGGTGAAGAGACCACAAAAAGCAGGTTTGAACTGGCACAAAGAGCACTAGGAGCAGAGATACACCCCCAAAGAAGCTCAGGACTTAAAACCCTCCTGAGAGCCAGAGCAACTTGGAGAGCACAGCAGATTGTTGGACAGCCTGGGCCCAGGACAGCACTCCCGTCCACCTTCCCCTGCCCCCACCCTTCTTCTGACATTACACTCAGACTTGGCCAGTCTGGGTCGTGCATATGTGAGTATGAAAGTGGGTTAGGGTTAGGGGCATTAATGCTTTCTTTCTGCCCCTCAGTGATGCGGGAGCATTCCCAGCACTCTCTGCTGTTACTTTATTATTTTATCAATAAAGCTTTAACATTTAGACACTTGGTGTGCCTCGTCATCTCCTCCCCCAAAAAAAGATCCTGTGGCTCCAGCCTAATCAACTGTGGCCCAGGCAGATTGGTAACGAAAATCTGTCACAGCGGGGCCAGGGGAGGCAGCGGGGACCTGGGGCAATGGAGGGGATGGATTCAAAGCCAGGAAGGCAACAGGGTCCTGGGGCAGATGTGTGGATTCAGGGCCATGGGAGGCACCAGGGGCGGTGGCTGTGGGTGATGAGCCCCACTATCACGTGGCCAGAGCCAGGGCCTGATGTCTGCTGCCATGCGGCCAGGGCCGGGACTCAGTGCCTTAAGCCAGAACCTAGAGCTGGGGATAGGAACTGCATGGCTGGAGCCAGGGATCAGAGCCTGTTGCTGCGCAGCTGGAGCTGTGGGTCAGTGCCCAGGGCCGGAGCCTGCCGTTGCATGGCCAGAGCCTGGAGCTGGGTGCTGGAGTCAGCGCCCGCTGCTGAGTGGCTAGAACCAGCGCTTGCTGCGACACGGCCAGGGTCAGAGGTCAGCACCCAGGGCCAGCTCCCATCACCACATGGCGGGAGCCCGAGAACAGAGCTGTGGGTCGGTGCCTGCTGCCATGCAGCTGGGGCAGAGGATCGGCACCAGGGGCTGGGGTCGCATGGCCAGAGCTGTGAGTCGGCACCTGCTGCCACACAGCTGGAACCAGGGTCCCGGAGGTTGAAGCCCCGCAGCTGGAGGCCAGGGTCACATGGCCAGAGCCGGGGAGGGTCAGTAACTTCTGCCCCATGGTCGGAAGCTGGGGCCCCATGGCCATGTTCCTGAAGTCCCGCCGCTGGAGCCTGCCGCCCAAACCCCCTCCCCTCAATGTGGGTCAAGAACTCACCTTGCTCCTGCAGCGTTGTGCCCCACCTCTCTCCAGAGGTGGTGCAGGGCGGCGCATCCAGGAGCAACAAGGAGGGAGTGAGAGGGGCCGATGCCCAGGAGACTGTTGGGGCCGCACGAAAAGCCCCCGGTGGCTGCATTTGGTCTAGGCAATCAGGCTTTGTGTTGAGAATTCCATGACAGCAGCAGGGCAGGAAAGGATGGAATCCATACCCAAACCTGCAGCCAGGCAACAGGGGTACAGTGCAGAATTTCTATGGCCACTCTCCCAGCCTGTGGGCATGAACAGTGACTACAGCCCCTTCTAACTCGTATGAAAGGGTGCAGTGCGACTGGATCAGCATAAGCACCGACCTAGTGGTCCTTTACCTGCCTTGCCCCTGATGGGCTCTTTTGTGTTAGGCTATTTGAAACTGAGGCCTGGTCTACACTACAGAGTTAGGTCGACATAAAGTAGTCGTAAGATGTAAGGTAGACATTGATCCCACCCATGTAAATTGCCCGCTACACTGACCTCATAACTCCACCTTTGCAAGCAGCATCGCCGTTAGGTGGAGGTAGTCAGGGTGACAGTGTCTGTGTAGACACTAAAAAGAAAAGGAGTACTTGTGGCACCTTAGTCTCTAAGGTGCCACAAGTACTCCTTTTCTTTTTGCGAATACAGACTAACACGGCTGCTACTCTGAAACCTGTGTAGACACTGTTACTTTGCCTGTTTCTGGCTGTCAGCCCCGCACAGGGCTCAAAGCTGAAGCCACCCCCACACACCCTGGGGCTGACAGTCTGAGCTGTCAGCCTCACATGAGGCTCACAGCTGCCCCCCCGGCGCAGGGGTGGGGGATCCAGCTGTCAGTACCCCACACAGTTAAGTTGGTGGAAGTACTCCTGGTGAAGATGCACACCACTGACAGAGGTGGCATAGTGTGGACAGGAACCACCGCAGTAATTACTGAGATGGCTGTATGTCTACCTCACTTAAATCGACTTAATTTTGTAGTGTACACTCACGTCTCCGGCTGCTTCATCTATGCATCCTCTGCCCCTGCTCCTCACAGAGACAATCCTACCAAGGGGAACAAACCCTCCATGATTGTGTGAATTTTACCATCAGTGAACAGGAATACCTTCCCCATCCTACTGCATAGAGCTCATACCTTTGTTACCATGCACCGCTGTTCTCTGGTGACAATTCTCAGTTGCTGTTTTCCTATTGTATCCAGCACTTTTCTCAATGGAACTGAAGCGCCTGTCTGTATTTGATACAGAGAGTCTATCTAAAGATATAAAGAGAACTATAACTGAAGAGCTTTCGTAAAAGAAATGTATCTTGACTGACAGCAACAACAAAGTTACTGCTCTGATTTACTGTAAAAGCAAGTGGAAAATATAATGGGATCTAAATAAAGAATAACGTAAAGGAACTTTTTATCTGAGGTACAGCTAAACCAAGAAAGCTCTTCCAACTGTAACAGGGAAAAACAAATAGTAATATGGGAACAGGCCTTTAACAGTAAGGTTAACTTGCACTAGTTAAGCTAAAATCAGTTTTTAATTTGATTTAGCTTAACTGCAAACCCCTCTGTAGAGACATCTTATATGGATTTAAACCTGATTTAGCGGATTCCTTACCAGATTAAGCTAAATCAATGCAAGACAGGTTTAAATTAATTTGAGTATCCACACAGAGGTTTGCACTCCTTCAACTAAATCAATTTAAAAATACATCTTTAATTAAACTTTAAATAAAAACAACGCCTAAGTGAGGAATCTAGAAAAAAATAAATATTCACTTTAGAAAGCTAGCCTAAACATCAAACTTCAAAGACACAACCCACTAACAGGGGCTTATGTGAGCCACCTTATTTACCCCGAATTGCCAAACCTACATGTAAAAAAACCCATGAGTCAAGACCCCAAAATCATGAGATTGGCTTTAAAATCATGACTTTTTTTAAAAAAAAAAGTAATAAATTTGGGGTTCTCTTTATTTGTCTTCTGGTTTCTGAGTCGTAAAGGTGTACTTGCTTCATTCTTTTCAAGCTTTTCTCTGTAACCATAAGTGCTAGAAACTTACTTTTTAAAAAAACTGAAAGCTGAGCTCTCATACAATCTGTGGATTCCAGAAGCTGGGATTTTATAAAAAAAAACCACCAAAATTGTGAGACTTGTGGTAAAATAATGAGAGTTGGCAACACTGAAATGAAATCAGCATCTGATCACTTCATTTTTTAAAGTTCTGACTTCTGTGTGTTTAAATTTTCAGCCTTAACCACACTTATATTGATTGTACTTTATATTTTCAGACACATACTTGGCTTTAAAAAAATAGAACAGTGGCGTGGTTGGCGTGGAACTGAAGAAATTATCTTCTCTTTGCGTACACTTTCTTTTTCTTGGTGTAGAGTGAAAGTACACGTAATCATTTCTCTCTGCATGCTCTTTCTTTCTCTCTGCTTGTCTATTCTTGCTTTCAACATTTTTGTTCTCTGTTCTTCTTGCCATTCTTTAGGAGAAAGTTTCATCAAAAAATCTTCATAATATAAACTCTCCATGAGAAGGAATTCGGCATTTGCAATTTCACTACAAAAATACGTTACAGTATACAGTTAATATACAAGCAGATATACAAAAAAAATTTAAAGTTTAAATTATATCGACTTAAAATAACATTATCTTAGTCACATATTAGACTAGCATTTTTCAAAATGTGGGTTACTGAGAAACCTTCACATCTGGGTCAGGAGGTGACTTCAGAGTTCCTCCTCAGCATATGGGCTCATACTTATTATAGATATTATGGTGCAGAACTAAAAAGGTGTGTTGAACTGTTAAGATGACAGCCTTTCAATGAAACCCTAAACACAAGTTCTTTCTGCTGATCTCTAAGGAAAGTGAATCAGAAATTTCTTACCTGATCATTTTCTTTCTGCTAGCCATCTCTCTCCTCATTTATCCCTAATGGGTTAATGTCCCCCCACTCCAAGGAATTTGGAGTGGTCCAGTCTTGTTGCTGGATACTCCAGAACTAAGCCACCCCCCTTCAACTCAGGCCACCAAGCCATCAGAACAGTTCTTCCAAAGCAAAAGAAACACTCCAGCAATTGATTTATTAGTATTTAGAGAACTACCTGATATATTAATTAATCCCAATAAAATTATAAAAGAGGTAAAAAACTAGGGTGTTGTCATGGTAGGGATCTACTACAGACCACCTAACCAGGAAGAAGAGATGAATGTGGCTTTTTTAAAACAACTAACAAAATCATCTAAAGCACAGGATTTGGTGACGATGGGGGACTTCAACTACTCAGACATCTGTTGGGAAAACAACACAGCAGGGCACAGATTGTCCAATAAATTCTTGGAATATATTGGAGACAATTTTTTATTTCAGAAGGTGAAGACACCAGGGGAAGCTACCAGGGGAGAGGATGTTCTAGATCTGATATTGACAAATAGGGAGAAATTGGTTGAGAATTTGAAAGTGGAAGGCAGCTTCGGTGAAAGTGATCATGAAATGATAGAGTTCATGATTCTAAGCAATGATAGGAGGGAGAAGAGCAAAATAAAGACAATGGATTCCAAGAAGGCAGACTTTTGCAAACTCAGGGAGTTGGTAGGCAAGATCCCATGAGAAGCAGTCTAAGGGGAAAAACAATAGTTGGCAGCTTTTTAAAGAGACATTATTAAGAGCAAAAAGAAAAGGAGTACTTGTGGCACCTTAGAGACTAACAAATTTATTAGAGCATAAGCTTTCGTGAGCTACAGCTCACTTCATCGGATGCATTTGGTGGAAAAAACAGAGGAGAGATTTATATACACACACAGAGAACATGAAACAATGGGTTTATCATACACACTGTAAGGAGAGTGATCACTTAAGATAAGCCATCACCAGCAGCAGGGGGGGGAAAGGAGGAAAACCTTTCATGGTGACAAGCAAGGTAGGCTAATTCCAGCAGTTAACAAGAATATCAGAGGAACAGTGGGGGGTGGGGTGGGGGGGAGAAATACCATGGGGAAATAGTTTTACTTTGTGTAATGACTCCTCCATTCCCAGTCTCTATTCAAGCCTAAGTTAATTGTATCCAGTTTGCAAATTAATTCCAATTCAGCAGTCTCTCGTTGGAGTCTGTTTTTGAAGCTTTTTTGTTGAAGTATAGCCACTCTTAGGTCTGTGATCGAGTGACCAGAGAGATTGAAGTGTTCTCCAACTGGTTTTTGAATGTTATAATTCTTGACGTCTGATTTGTATCCATTCATTCTTTTACGTAGAGACTGTCCAGTTTGGCCAATGTACATGGCAGAGGGGCATTGCTGGCACATGATGGCATATATCACATTGGTAGATGCGCAGGTGAACGAGCCTCTGATAGTGTGGCTGATGTGATTAGGCCCTATGATGGTATCCCCTGAATAGATATGTGGACAGAGTTGGCAACGGGCTTTGTTGCAAGGATAGGTTCCTGGGTTAGTGGTTCTGTTGTGTGGTGTGTGTTTGCTGGTGAGTATTTGCTTCAGATTGGGGGGCTGTCTGTAAGCAAGGACTGGTCTATCTCCCAAGATCTGAGAGAGCGATGGCTGTCCTTCAGGATAGGTTGTAGATCCTTGATGATGCGTTGGAGAGGTTTTAGTTGGGGGCTGAAGGTGATGGCTAGTGGCGTTCTGTTGTTTTCTTTGTTGGGCCTGTCCTGTAGTAGGTGACTTCTGGGTACTCTTCTGGCTCTGTCAATCTGTTTCTTCACTTCAGCAGGTGGGTATTGTAGTTGTAGGAATGCATGATAGAGATCTTGTAGGTGTTTGTCTCTGTCTGAGGGGTTGGAGCAAATGCGGTTATATCGTAGCGCTTGGCTGTAGACAATGGATCGAGTGGTATGATCTGGATGAAAGCTAGAGGCATGTAGGTAGGAATAGCGGTCAGTAGGTTTCCGATATAGGGTGGTGTTTATGTGACCATCGCTTATTAGCACCGTAGTGTCCAGGAAGTGGATCTCTTGTGTGGACTGGTCCAGGCTGAGGTTGATGGTGGGATGGAAATTGTTGAAATCATGGTGGAATTCCTCAAGAGCTTCTTTTCCATGGGTCCAGATGATGAGATGTCATCAATGTAGCGCAAGTAGAGTAGGGGCATTAGGGGACGAGAGCTGAGGAAGCGTTGTTCTAAGTCAGCCATAAAAATGTTGGCATACTGTGGGGCCATGCGGGTACCCATCGCAGTGCCGCTGATTTGAAGGTATACATTGTCACCAAATGTGAAATAGTTATGGGTCAGGACAAAGTCACAAAGTTCTGCCACCAGGTTAGCCGTGACAGTATCGGGGATACTGTTCCTGACGGCTTGTAGTCCACAACTCTGTCCACATATCTATTCAGGGGATACCATCATAGGGCCTAATCACATCAGCCACACTATCAGAGGCTCGTTCACCTGCGCATCTACCAATGTGATATATGCCATCATGTGCCAGCAATGCCCCTCTGCCATGTACATTGGCCAAACTGGACAGTCTCTACGTAAAAGAATGAATGGACACAAATCAGACGTCAAGAATTATAACATTCAAAACCAGTTGGAGAACACTTCAATCTCTCTGGTCACTCGATCACAGACCTAAGAGTGGCTATACTTCAACAAAAAAGCTTCAAAAACAGACTCCAACGAGAGACTGCTGAATTGGAATTAATTTGCAAACTGGATACAATTAACTTAGGCTTGAATAGAGACTGGGAATGGATGAGTCATTACACAAAGTAAAACTATTTCCCCATGGTATTTCTCCCCCCACCCCCACCCCCCACTGTTCCTCTGATATTCTTGTTAACTGCTGGAATTAGCCTACCTGCTTGTCACCATGGAAGGTTTTCCTCCTTTCCCCCCCCTGCTGTGGGTGATGGCTTATCTTAAGTGATCACTCTCCTTACAGTGTGTATGATAAACCCATTGTTTCATGTTCTCTGTGTGTGTATATAAATCTCTCCTCTGTTTTTTCCACCAAATGCATCCGATGAAGTGAGCTGTAGCTCACGAAAGCTTATGCTCTAATAAATTTGTTAGTCTCTAAGGTGCCACAAGTACTCCTTTTCTTTTTGCGAATACAGACTAACACGGCTGCTACTCTGAAACCTATTATTAAGAGCAGAAGAGCAAACTATTTCACTGTGTAGGAAAGATAGGAAGTATGACAAGAGATTGCCCTGGCTTAACCAAGAGACCTTCAATGATCTAAAAATCAAAAAAGAGTCCTATAAAAAGTGGAAACTAGGTCAAATTACAAAGGATGAAAATACACAAATAACACAAGTATGCAGGGACAAAATTAGAAAGGCCAAGGCACAAAACAAGATCAAATTAGCTAGAGACTTAAAGGGTAACAAGAAAACATTCTACAAATATATTAGAAGCAAGAGGAAGACCAAGGACAGGGTAGGTACGTTACTCAATGAAGGGGAAAAATAATATCAGAAAATGTGGAAATGGCAGAGGTGCTTAATGTCTTATTTGTTTCGATTTTCACCAAGAAGGTTGGTGGTGATTGGATGTCTAACATAGTGAATGCCAATGAAAATGAGGTAGGATCAGAAAAGGCTAAAATAGGGAGAGAAAAAGTTAAAAATTACTTGGACAAATTAGATGTCTTCAAGTCACCAGGGCCTGATGAAGTGACTCCTAGAATACTCAAGGAGCTGATTGAGCCATTAGTGATTATCTTTGAAAAGTCATGGAAGACAGGAGAGATTCCAGAAGACTGGAAAAGGGCAAATCTAGTGCCAATCTATAAAAAGGGAAATACGGACAACCTGGGGAATTACAGACCAATCAGCTTAACTTCTGTACCCAGAAAGATAATGGAACAATTAAATAATCAATTAGCAAACATCTAAAAGATAATAAGGTGATAAGTAAAAGTCAGCATGGATTTGTCAAAAACAAATCATGTCAAACCAAACTGATAGCTTTCTTTGACAGGGTAACAAGCCTTGTGGAAAGGGGTGGAAGCGGTAAAGGTGGTATATCTTGACTTTAGTAAAGCTTTTGATACTGTCTTGCATGACCTTATCATAAATAAACTAGGAAAATGCAATCTAGATGGAGCTACTATAAGGTGGGTACAAAACTGGTTGGAAAACTGTCCCAGAGAGTAGTTATCAGGGGTTCAGAGTCATACTGGAGAGGCATAACAAGTAGGGTCCTGCAGGGATCAGTTTTGGGTCCAGTTCTATTCAATATCTTCGTCAATGATTTAAATAATGGCATACAGAGTACACTTGTAAAGTTTGACGACGATACCAAGCTGGGAGTTGTTGCAAGTGCTTTGGAGGATAGGATTAAAATTCAAAATGATCTGGACAAACTGGAGAAATGATCTGAAGTAAACTGCATGAAATTCAATAAGGACAAATGCAAAGTACTCTATTTAGGAAGGAACAATCAGTTGCACACATACAAAATGGGAAATGACTACCTAGAAAGGAGTACTGCAGAAAGGGATCTGTTCAGTTTGGCCAATGTACATGCAGAGGGGCATTGCTGGCACATGATGGCATATATCACAAACCAGACAGTCTCTGAGCAAAAGAATAAATGGACACAAATCTGACATCAGGAATCATAACATTCAAAAAACAGCAGGAGAACACTTCAACCTCTCTGGTCACTCAGTAACAGACTTAAAGGTGGCAATTTTGCAACAGAAAAGCTTCAAAACCAGACTCCAGTGAGAAACTGCTGAACTGGAATTAATTTGCAAACTAGATACCATTAACTTGGGCTTGAATAGAGACTGGGAGTGGCTGGTTCATTACACAAATTGAATCTATTTCCCCCTGTTAAGTATCCTCACACCTTCTTGTCAACTGTCTGAAATGGGCCATCTTGATTATCGCTACAAATATTTTTTCCTGTTGCTAATAGCACATCTTAATTAATTAGCCTCTTAGAGTTGGTATGGCAACTTCCACCTTTTCATGTTCTCTGTATTGTGACAGGGTCGGGCCAGATGGCTATAGGAGAGTAATAGAAGGCAGATATATTAGCCCCATGCTAAGTAGGTCCCTTTTCCCTGGGTAAGGTAACGGGGAAGGTTCCAGAACGATCAGGAACCTTCTGGAGACAACTAAGACAGGTTGATTAGAACATCTGCAGAATCAAGAATCTGGACAAGAACAATCAAGAAGCTGCTAGAATCAATTAAGGCAGGCTAATCAGGGCACCTGGGTTTTAAAAAGGAGCTCACTTCAGTTTGTGGTGTGCGTGTGAGGAGCTGGGAGCAAGAGGCACTAGGAGCTGAGAGTGAGAACGTGGACTGTTGGAGGACTGATGTGTACAAGCATTATCAGACACCAAGAGGAAGGTCCTATGGTGAGGATAAAGAAGGTGTTGGGAGGAGGCCATGCGGAAGAAGCCCAGGGAGTTGTAGCTGCCGCACAGCTGTTCCAGGAGGTACTCTAGACAGCTGCATTCCACTGGGCCCTGGGCTGGAACCCGGAGTAGAGGGCGGGCCCGGGTTCCCCCCAAATCCTCCCAACTCCTGGTCAGACACAGGAGGAGTCGACCTGGACTGTGGGTTCAGAAAAACGGCCAAGCTGAGGGCTGCCATGAAGCTCCAAGGGAAGCAAATCTGCCAATAAGCGCAAGACCCACCAAGGTAGAGCAGGAACTTTATCACAGTATGTATATATATATATCTTCTTACTATATGTTCCATTCTATGCATCTGATGAAGTGGGCTGTAGCCCACGAAAGCTTATGCTCAAATAAATTTGTTAGTCTCTAAGGTGCCACAAGTACTCCTGTTCTTTTTGCGGATAAAGACTAACACAGCTGCTACTCTGAAACCTATCAGGATAAGAAATTTCTCATTCTCTTGCAAAGCTTCTCTCCTAATCCATCAACAATGGGAAGAAGCAAAAATTGAATCACAGAAGTGTAGAAAGATAAGTAGTGTCTTAATTATTATTATAGTAGAATAATAGGCAGGAAAGAAAGTTACTTTAAAAAGTTCCTCTATAAAGCAAGGAATTAGGTGGAAACCAGCCCAGTAGCAACTTCCTACTGAAAGACGCCTCTGCAAAGGAATGGAAACTTGCTTTGCAAATCTTCCTCAGATGAGTTGCAGATACTTTTCCCCCAATGCCACTAGGGACTTCTGTGAATAGCTTCCCAGATACCTAGCATGCCAACTGGTGCAGGATTTTAACATGTTGCCTGTAGCAACTTTGAGATCTGAAGACAGGGTCAGGTTATGACATTCTGAGGCCCTAAGCTATGTCAAGTGTAAGAAGACCCATACCATAAAAAAATAATAATTTATTATTTTCACAGAGAGGACATTGAATATATAAACACAAAATCTTTATACTTGCATATATACAAAGGCAAAGTTGTAAAAACAGAATAATAATTAATTAAAACGCATCTTGCAATATGCCTGTTAACATTATAAAACAGTTTCAAATTAACATATTTTCGGCTATGATTTCTTAATTAGTAGATATGAAAACTTTAGATCTACATCAACACAAAAGCAGTTACAGTTATACAGACCAGCTTACTTAATGGAAGCAGTACAGCCTGCGTGCACATCACATTCATTTTAACACTGAAATTTAAAACATTTTCTTCTGTGATTTTTGGAGAGCAAATGATAAGCTATGGAGTTTGTCACTTTCGATGCACAGAATGCTTAGGGCAGATAGCTTTTCTTGCAGAATTTTCTAGGCAGACATCTCTATTCATGTTTGCTTCTCTATCCTCTGTCTCCCCCAGGACCACTAATTAATCTCGAATAAACATCTCGGACACACAGAGTCACAACAAACTATATGCGCGAAAGAGAAAGAAAGAATTTACCAGAAAAAAGACAGGTAATCTCTAGACAGGCATTGAAAAAGTGAGAAAAACTAGCCCATATTCAAGCAAATATAATGAATATTATAGGCTTTAATAGCCTATAAATCATAAATACACATAGTTTGAAATAGCTTGCTCACCAAGTACTCAGAATATTTAGATATATATGTATATATTCCTTCACTTCTCTCAAAACCCTCTACTTATCCTTTTGTCAGCACTCTCTGATATTTACTGTGAAGGTTCCCGAAACTGACAGAGGGAAGCCAACACAAATGTGTCCTCCTCAAGATCCACTAGACCCAAATCCATAAGATAATCACCTGCAAACTCAATCATGTGAAGCATGGATAGCGCATGAAGCAGAAAGTGGCGTGCACGCTAAAATACACAATGGTACGTATGTACAGATCAAAAGAAGAAAGAACACACTAACACTTAAGAAAATGAAGAGAAACAGGAGCGAAGGCACTCTATGACTGAGTGTGCTGGACTGTAAACAAAAGACGGTGGCCTTCTGGCTATTACCAGCCAAAGGGGATGTTATACATGACATCACTCCTAGGACGAGTCCCATAGGAGTATGAGCTTGGCAGGATTGCTTCACGACACTGCCATCTCCGACCTCATATTTTCCCCAATTTTATCGGCAGTTAGATTATTTATTTATTTTAAAAAATTATGAAGGCACGGTCAGAATTTTACCAGTAGCGGCTGACCAACAAAACGCTGCCTTAGGAGGCTGATAGCAGACTTACTTGCAGAACTACTAATTTTACAAGTGCAATTATCTTTTTTTTCCAAGCCCTGGCCTCCCGCCTGTCAATAATGAACAATTAGTGAAGCGTAATGGTAGGGTAAAGGTATTTGTGTAGCCAGATGTGTATATTTTTGTCATATTTGAACAAAAATGACTATATTTAGAAAGAATCTTCTTTTCCCATATCTCCTTTATTTATCAACCAATTTTGATAAAATTTGAATCATGCTTCACATGATTGAGTTTGCAGGTGATTATCTTATGGATTTGGGACTAGTGGATCTTGAGGAGGACATTTTTTTCTTTTTTAGAGGCCCCTCATACTGCGAGGCCCTAAATTGTAGCTTAGTTATTTTATGCCTTAATCCGGCCTTCTCTGAAGGTCTTGGGATTTTGGATAGAATGAGATGAACAGGGTACAAGTGGCATGTGTACTCCATATATGCTTGAGATATATCTTTAGAGCACTAGAAATGCCCATTTATGGCACAACTTTCCAAAGGAGCTCTAAAGGTTAGAACAAAATGATGGAAGAACTATGACCAAGGAATTGTGGAAAGAGAAATTTATCTTGAACAGAAAGATTTCTGGAGCTATAAGAATAGCCTTTTCCTCAACAACAGCACTGTGGTTTTCATACAGGGGAACCCATTCAAAAACCTACTTTTCTGAGGTAATGGTGCCTAGAAAGGCCAGCTATTGGTTTGTCTAACAGGTCTTTCTGATTAATCTTGGCATCTGATGATACCCAAATGGAGAAGCCAATGTGCCTCCCTACAGAATGCCTCTATGACCAGTACTCATGTTTCTATGGTGCTTAGTTGTACAACTCCAACCATCCTGGAGAATCTCTAGTATAGCTGAGACTACCAGAACTTTGTGATTGTCATTATACTTGTGTAAGCAGAGTCAGGATGAGCTCCACCCTGACATCTGGTGGTGAGTTGTGGCAAGCTGTGGAAAAGAACTTCAGGGGCTGATCTTATTTACATAGGCACACCCACCCCGCCTAGCATGAGCCCATAGCTGCCCAAATGGTCACTTTGGCTGCTGTGGGATCCCCAGTTTCTCTGTCATTAAAAGACTTTTTCTACACTCAGACTCTGTGCTTGCGAGAGGGGCAGTATTGCCTCTTAGAGGCGCCCAGCGGGGGTGGTATATATTTGTCCCAGGTCACTGGGTGGGGGCTCGAGCCTGTTTTGCATTGTGTTATTGGAATGGAAACCCTAGATACTGAACCCGGCCCTTGCTGCTGCCAACTCTGACGGGCAGAAGGGTTACACTTGTATTACAGTAGCATCTACGTCACTGCGCTCGGTACATTACAAAGATTTTTCCTCTTTCCCCTCACATCAGAAACATAAATTTGTCTATATCAATGAATGAGATTTCCTGGTTGTTTTTTTTAAATTTTTGTTATGCATGTTTGGTGTTACTGCCGGCTATTTACAGGGAGGAAGTAACATGCTATTCATCCTGGCGTGGGGACCACACAACCAAAGAGGGGTCTGGCTAAAAATACCTCACGGTGGAAGTAGCTTGACTGAGATCCCTGGGAGTCTGTACCCAAGCGAGTAGTGTAAGGACAAACAAGGACCACTTGGGCCTTTACTCGGTAAACAGGAGTCATTTTTAACATGAGAATGGATTTCTCACTTTCCCCTTTATCATCCCATGAAGGTTCAGCTTCCTGGGGAGTGGAATCCTCAGATGCCTCTCTTCTTGTAAAGTTCTCTCAAAAAGCTTTAGAGTGTGAAATGAAGAACTCTATAAAAACTAAATTATACTTAAGTATTTTGACACGTGGCTTCATCTTCCAGCTTTTATCATCCGCTATACAAAATGATTGATATTTTGACGGATTTAAAATGAAGCACTGAGAGACAAATTCATTCCTACTTTAACTCCACAAAAGTGAATGGTATTATGTTAATGATGGGTTATTTAACAGTAACTAAATTCCCATACATTATTCTGTGTACAGATCTCAACTCTGGTGAGCCATTGTTAAAAAAAACTATGAACCCATTCTCAGTTTTTGCTTCAGACAATTTTCACACTAAAACCTAAAGTTTACATAATAAGTGGAAAACATTCACAAACTAGATCCAGGGCAGACTGTCCTTTTTACCAGCTTAACAGCTTTGCTAGCAACACTATGTCCCCCCCTCTTAACTTGTGCATGTCCCAAGCTGAGAGAATCCTTAATATTATCCTTATACATACACACACACACACACTCTCTACTAAATACATAGTTCACACAAAGAAAATATTTAAAAAAACACACCACATGCACACACAGAGAAATCCAATCTAGCAAAATAGCACCTGACATTGGGGTGGCAGCAAACACCATCACTCCTCACAGGCCTGACCAGGTCAAATCCTGGCACTGCCTACTGCGTCTTTGCAAACCTACAGGCCTGAAGGTACAGTTTCCCAGCTCCCCACTTGTACCCACTATCATCTTTGGTTATCAGTTTAAAGGAGTTTGGTCTGTTAAAATGAAGATACAGTGTCATACTCTGTACTGCTGTAAAACAGTTAGGTCTGTGAAACTCTCTGCTGCCCTTAACTCACTTCATGGGGATCAACAGGTGTGGGGGACAGGCCCAAACTGTACACCTACAGAACAGCTCAATGTGGCAGTGGGTGAACCTCAAAGATTTGCTCCCCCCAGAGTGTTCTTCAGAAGAGGAGAATCTGCACCACTGTTACCATAAAAAGAGAAGTACATTTTTAACATAAAAGTCTCACCTTTTAATAGCGAAGAGTTCATTAATAGCAGACTTTACATCTGCAACCATTTCCATTTTGGATTTAGTTTCTTGGGCTGCACTAAAAAATAATGTGGAAATATTACAGAGATATAGGTGTACGGTTTTCAGTAGATCAAAAATTAAAACAAACATTAACTGTAATAGCAATTCTAACATGTTAAGTGCATCTGCAGAACTTCGGTCATTTTCTTTCAGAAATTCCTCAAATGCAATTGTATCATCTTCGAGCTTTGCTTCGGCAGAACTGGCCTCTTTCTCGGCTTGCATTGCTAATTTCTCCAGCTTCTTTATAGTTTGTTTTTTTACTTTTACTGCATACTAGGAAAACAAGAGTGGGGAAATGTTATGTACAAAATGCTGTCCAAATGTATTTTGTATCTGTATTTCATTAAGACATGCTCAGAGAGATAGGAATAGCTGCCCTAATTCAGATAAGGAAATACAGCATGAATTAATGTCCAAAAATATATTACCGTATTTCAATGCTAAATTTACAGGTTTAAACACAGTGTCAAGAAATATAAAATCAAGAATCCGATAGTTATATTTTTCATTGCATATACCAAGCCTGATTCTCCATTGTCCTAAGGCCCCTTCATGCAGTTTTGGCAACAGAACGAGACCTTAGAGGTAGCAGAGTTTTCCCCAGGGACTATCCTCAGTGTAAGGGAGTTACTTGGGCAGTACACAGCTGGCAAAATGCCCCTGGGTTGGTCCCCAGCCCAGGGGGCAGAGCTGCAGTGCTGCTGGAGGCATGCAGCCTGAACATCAGTTAAAAGTTAATGGTATGGAAAAACCTGCACTGTAGTTTGTGATGTAGCTGCTCTTCTATACTGAGAATTTCTGTCTCCAGTGATATCAGTTTGGCAAAACTTTCAAGTAAGGTCTGACTTGTCACTGAATTGGTAATTGTTAAAAAAAAAAAAAAAAAAAAAAAAAAAAAGGCAATCCATCCAAACACTTTTATTATGATGAATGTGAGCCTTACTCAACTTTTTTACCAAATTCAGGGCTAAGTCCTTTAAATACTTAAATATGTGAGTCAGTTTTATTCACATGAGTAGTTCCAATGACTTAGATGACATTGAGTAATCTTATTGTGTTTGCAGGGTTAGACATGTAGACTAGTGTGGAACCTCAGGTCAAGGCGCCTCTTACCATCACAAAAATTCAGACTTAGAGATAAACAGAAATATTCTAATCTAGTTACTTGCACTATTTTTATTTCACATAGTGTGCTTTTATAACTGCATTTTCCAGAAAGCACCAACCATAAGAACAACAACATTTTACGGTACCTGCAGCAGAAACAACTCCTTCTGTTCCTTGATATAATCTGTTAAAGACTGTTTGTCACTTTGGCAACCTTTTAAGAGAATTTAAATGTTGTTAAAATTAATCTGATGATGTTACTATTATTCCTCCAAATTACATGGTACAAGATCCCATAAATTATATTTGTATTCAAAGATTTACAATACATGTTTATATCTTATTTAGTTTGATAAGCAAAAAATGACATTATAAGAAGTCTTACTGGGATTAGTTTCAAAGAATTAATTGATTAGATTTCCCAATGCTCTAATTTTGAAAACAGCACATCACATAAAGGAACAACGTTTTGCGGAAGACTAATTCTTAGTACAGTGGCCCCCAAACTGTGGGGTGTGCCCCCGCAAGGGGCTCAGGGGAATATTGGAGGGGGGACATGGTGGGGCTCAGGTCAGCTCCCATAGGGGATGGGGAGGGAGTGCCACCCAGCCCCGCTCTGCCCCCAGCCCAGCTCCAACCCAGCCACAGCTCCACTCTGCCCCCTGCTCCGCCCCCAATCCAGCTCTTCCCTCATTCCTTCTCTGTCCCCAGGCCAGCTTCGTCTTTATCCCCAGCTCCTCCCCCATCCCCAGTTCTGCCCTCAGCTCTGCCTTCAGCCCAAGCTCCTCTGCTGAGGAAGCCATGGCTGTGCAGTAATGGAAGGGGGGACACAAACAGATTTCATTACTGGTAAGGGGGGGCATGACAGGAAAAATTTGGGCACCACTGTATTAGTTACAGACTGTGGTGGTGGTCGTGGTGGTGGTGAGAAGGGGATGCCAACATTTGCACTCTCTTAAAAATTTGGATGCAAGTCTAAATCCTTGTCCAGAATCCTGAAAACTGACTTGCATGCCCAACAGTCAGATCCTGCAACTGAATCTCTTTGCTTATATGGAGCTCCACTGAAATCAATGGGGTTCTATGCAGGTGCAGTGGTCCAGTGACAGGGATCCAGTTACAGAATCTGGTCCTAACTGACAGATTTTAGGTGTATGATAGATGAAAATCTATGCCAAGGTAAGCAACTCTGACATGTGTATAACAAAATGTAAAGCTAAAAGAGCGTACTCACATTTTGCAAAAGTAAGAGCCCAGTTGGGACCAGAAGTAATATATCCTTTATCTATTGTAGCCTGGGTCTCTCTTTCAATGACTGAGTCCATCTTTTTCACAGAGTCTCGAGACTTTGCTCTTGATGAAAATGTGCTCTTTTCATGGACCTTCAAATTCTGTTGAGCTATTTTATCCTACATTTACAGATTTTCAGATAAATGTGTTTATTAATGACACTATGAGCTCTCGGGTAGGGACTTACCTTTCTGTAAAATACCATACATCTACGGCACTGTATAAATAATAACTCAGGGCCCTATTCTGTCACCCATATTCCATTTATTACCAAGTCCTGTAAAGATTTATACATGTGTTTAACTTTACTAACCTGAGTAGCTCCATTGATTTCAATGTAACCACTCATGGTGGTAAAGTCTAGCACATGTGTAAGTCTGCAGGCCTGTGGCCTTAGTCTGCAAGTAGTCCCATTGGTCTTAATGGAACTACAATACAGTTAGAGTAAGATACTCAATGTGAGTAAGGGTGGTAAAATCTGGCCCTTAGCTTGTACACAGTAATGGCCCTGAATATATAAGCACTCTTTCCATTTGCTGAAACAGTTCAGAAGAACAGAGTGTCTCTGAATATTCATACACATATAGTCGTATTAGATATTTAACTTAAGATGCTATGTGAATTCATCTTTAATGTATATTGCATAAAAGTCACTAAAAGAATAAGTTTTCATAAATTTCTTTAAATTATTTAATTTATTTATTATTAGAAACATAGAAATTAGAAATGAAGAACTGGTCATTTCACCAGTGCAAGATTATGCACTACAGTACATACATTATGTAGCATGTACTCCTAACAAGTCTTTTGATCTTTGATTAGAAAGTTATATAGCTAATACACAGTAAAACACAAGAGTTGTGTGTTTTTCTTTGTTTTCTTTGTTAGTTATTTAGGGTCGGCTTTTGGGTTTGGATTTTTTTAATCTTTTGAAGCCCTCATGTTCTTAAGAACAACAGCCAGAAAAGGTTATAAAGTCTAGCTGAGAAGCAACTAAGGCATCTGCTGTTGCTGGGAGTTATAACAGCTTGAACTATAATTCTATGCTGGGCAGACCGCTGGCACCCAGGACACCACAAAAACCCCGATTCAACAAGATACTTAAGCACATAAGTACGCCCATTGACTTCACTGAGGGCATGACTACACTGCCACACAGGTCTAACTAAAGGGATGTGAATAGCAGTGTGCAACAATGTGCTGCACTGTAACTCAACTCCCCTGTGTGGACTCTGCAAATACAAACTTATAGGTCCCGAGTTCGCACTAATGCAGGAAGTTTGCACCTGCAGCGTCCACAGCGGGGAGTTACAGCACAGCACTTTGGTGCGTACTGCTATTTGCACTCCCTTAGTCCAAACTGCGGGGCAGTATAGACATGCCCTGAGACATGCAAAAACATGATCTAAACTAAAGTGCCCCTAGCCGCTATTTGCCAGAGGCTGGGAATGGGCAACAGGGGATGGATCACTTGATGATTACCTGTTCTGTTCATTCCCTCTGAAGCACCTGGCCTTGGCCACAGTCGGAAGACAGGATCCTGGGCTAGATGGACCATTGGTCTGACCCAGTATGGTTGTTCTTATGACTAATCACATGTTTAAAGTTAGGCACATGCTTAACTTCCTTGCTGAATTGGGATCTAAATCAGTAGGGAGCTGGGGGACCTACACAAAAATTGAACAAGACAACTTGACGATGAGGGATGGCTTTGGAACGCTGGCCTGAGGGAGAATGTTTCATTTTTTATTCTGCTGGGTCTGAGGCACGCAAAGTTTCTGGGCACAATGGGAAGGCGGCACAGAGTTCCATCAGTTTTACTTTTGTGAAGTTATGACAAAAATATTTTACACTGAGAAAGTAAGTTTTACACAAAACCCAACTGGTCTGAAATAAGTTAAGTCCAAGAGTGTATAACAAATTTGCCTTTGTTCTTTGGATTGGTTCCAGAAATTTAGAAACCAGTTAGTTAAATCAATGCAATTTCTGAATTCAGACCAGCCCAAAGGCTGTGGTCAGCCCTGATGGGTCAGTGACCTACAATACTTTTACAGTTAGGACACGAGCTTAAAGACCATTCAACAAAACTCACAAACAAAAAACAATTCTCAGGACTCCCATAGTCTCCTCCTGTATAAATGAACTTCAGATCATTTTGCAAATATTAATAAATTTAACTGTACAATAAAGCAGTATGGAAATAAAATATTATGAACCCCATTTACAGATGAGGAAACTGAGGCACAGAGCTATTATGTGACTTACTCAAAGTCACACAGAAAGTCCATGGCAAAATCTGGACTACAACTCAGAACACTTTACCCTGAGTTCTGTGCCTTACCCACTAAACCATACTTCAGCTCTTAGGCTGACCGTTCTAGAAATATGCCACTGGATGACTATATCTGGGGCAGCCTGATTTTTCCACTCTTTTGAAAGCATGTACTTCCTTTGAGAAACTATTGCAGGAATACTACATATACTCATCCATCATCAGCAAAAAGAAATTTAAAATGCAGTATTTACCACCACAAAAGTTGTTAACACATTGTACTAAACTGATTTTCCCTCACATTATTCCTAATTTGGAGGGGGTGGGGTGTGGAAGAGTGTTTATTTGCAGACTTTTCACCATTTTAATTGTTTTGTTTGGTGAAATGAGTTCCTTTTCCCCTAAACAGTGGGACTTGACAGTTATAGGTAAAGTACATTAAATTAATAACATACGTAGACTTAGCATAGACTCTGGCAATTAAAACTGACACAAATGCATACCTCTTCTTTGGCCCTACATTCAATGTCTCTGTAAAGAAATGGCTTGCAGTCCACAATTGTAAAAGGAGTCTTCTTTTGATTATCAGTCTCGTAGTCTATAAAAGATGAAAGGAAAAAAAATTACATTCTGATACCTTTTAAAACACCACCATGTAAAATTCAGTCCAAAAAGCTGTTTTAGTGGAACATAAACAAACACATTTAGTGGAACATTGTGATTCAAACCCGTCAAATTCAGGAAATTAGAGTGTGCGCTCCTTTGGCACCTGTCACTCTATCCTCTTGTGTATACATACAGCAAATGTCACCCTTAGAGCACAACAAGCCCCTTCTCACAGTTGTTAAGCATTACACAAAATTTACGTATGGTGTTTATTTAATCAAAACATTTTTTTACCAAAACTAACGCTCTGAAATCTAGGAGTCTGGGACTGGGACGGTGGAAATAAGGCTACTGATGCCATTCCTACTTTCTGAAATTCCTTCCGGAACTGCTGAAATAGACAAAATGGGGGAAAAAAGCATTAGCATTAGAATAGTAAATCTGGTAAAGACTTGAGGCCAGCTTGTCTTTCGGTCTATGCATAGACACAAACTGAGTAGTAAGGCACATGATTAAATACGAACACACACAAACACAGATTTGGGTTTTATGCACATACATGGATGTATCTGCAAGTTTCTGTGAGCACAGTATGGAGGCCTGCTGAACACTGGACCCAAAATATCTGTGGACCAATTGAAGCAGTTTTAGCAATACATACCACTATGGGATCTCTCATCAATTTCTATTTTAATGCATAAAACAGTGTCACCCAAGACTGCCAGAATATCCAGCAAGAACTCCTGGAACAGCTCAGGGACATAGGGTGGGATTCACAAAGTTACTCAGGTGCCTAAACCCCACACTTAGATGCCTAAATCTTAGGCACCTAAATCCCAGGTTAGGCTCCACTGTGATTCACAAAACTCCCACCTCTAACCTCACGTGGCACCTATGTTTCTACCTCAGAGTGAGGCAGCAGTACTCATGCTCAAAGTGTCCAGGTGCCTATCTCCCGCCTAAGCCGCAGAGGGATTCACTAACAGCATTCGCCCATCTGTCTCGTGTGAGGGGCCCAAGCTGGTAGCCGTGCTCAGATGCTGCCTACCTGCTCAGGTCACATTCCAAATCCAGCCAGAGGAGAAGGTGATGCTGCTGACACCACCCACTTTCAAACTTTTGGCTAAGTGGCTAGAGAATTCACTCAGGGTGGGGGAGACACATATTCAACTCTCCCCTCTGCCTGAGGGAAAGAAAGGATTTAAATGGGGGTCTCCCATCTCTCAAGGGTGTTCTAATCACTGAGCTATGGGATAGTCTGAAGTGGAACTCCCTCAATCTTTCCTGATGACGCAATTTCCCTGGAGCCGAGCAGCAAGACAGAACCTTGGGTCTCCCTTGTGGGTGCCCTAACCACTAGGCTACAGAGTTAGTCTGTCTCTCTCTGGTCCAATGGCTTTTTAATTATTTAATCTACATTGGAACAGCTTCTACAGGAGAGATTTAGGGAGCCCCCATGAGAATATCCCAGAGCTCAATGGTTTGACCACTCTCCTGAGAAGTGGGAGAACCCTTTTCCAATCCTTTCTTCTCATCAGACAAACAAGGAAATTGAACCTGGATCACCCACATCCACTGGGCTAAAAGTTATAAAGCAGGCTGCAGCAGCAGCACCTCCTCCTCTAGCCATTTGTGTGTAGTTAGGCACCTGCCTAACTCATTCTCACAAGAAAATGCCATAAAAAGCCTCCTGACTCCAGGAGAGGGGTTCCCAGTTTGTGAATTGCTAGCGAAGATAGGTGCACAAGTTCAAGCTGCAGGGAGGTGCCTACACCTTTGAGAGAGAGGGACAGGGCTTTGCACACACCCGTTGTTGACATCTCCCATTGGCTAGTTTAGACAGCTTCCTACTAAGTATTCTGGCTTTTCTGGATCACATTCTAAGGCACCTATCTCTCCCCATGTATTGTATAGGGAACCTAGGTGCCTAACACAGGCTTTGTGAACCACAGTGATGTTCTTGTGATTTTCTAGGCACCTAAAAGTTAGGTCTTATGACCCTGAGCATCATAATGCCCAAGCCCCTTTGTGAATCTAGCCCACACTCCTTTAATCCTCAACCAACCCAGCAGCTAATCCACTGTCTGCTTCAAGGGGAAAAATGTTTACAAGGAAGCCCTGCCTCTGCATCACTGCCCAGGCTCACCACTGGGGAGAATGATGCCACATCTCAAAAGATTTCCAAACACTGTCAATTGCTAAAGAATTTAAACTACCTTCAAAATATTTGTCCCTACCTCACAGTTTGTCTCACCTGAAGAAGGGTGACAATAAGGCACATCCAAGAAGCCTAGCACACCTGCCCCTTTTTGTGTATATAAACATACAAGTTTATATACATAAAAATGTGTTGATATTATATTTTAATCTACATGTTAGAAGAAAAATATTGACAAACTGGAGGGAGTCTAGAGAAAAGCAACAAAAATACTCAGGGTAACGGAGAGACCATTATATGAAAAAAAGTAAAAGAACGAAGCAAAAGAACTAAACAGGAGAATGCAACTGTAGTCTACAAATATCTTATAGGCATACAAATTAAGGAAGAAATGATGTACTGTGATCTACAGGGGTCTGCCTAAAAGCGAAAAGTTGAAACAAGAAATGGAACATCTAGGATGAATACCAAGAAAATCTTCCTGCCGGTGAGATGTGTTAGGCTGTGAAATAGTATATCTGGGAAAGCTGGGAAAGCCCAATTATTCTGGACTTCTAAAAGTAGACTGGACAAAGCACTAGTGTATGGGTGGTATGGAACAATCCTGCATTAACAGGGAGATGGGGTGAATGATCTAATAAACCTTGTCCACCTCTAAGTTTTGAGACTGTTGTAGAATCCTGGAAGATGATTGTCTGGCAAGAAGGTATATTTATATTGACCTGAGGCCTTTGCTGATGGCCCTCTCCATTATCTGCTGAATTCCTTGCCATCCCATTCATGTTGCCCTGAACAAGATCGAATGATAGCTATACATGACATGGCTGGTGGTAATCATTTAAGAAGGTCTCTGCCCACCAATAGCACAAGGAGAACATGGCGAAAGATTTTAAACTTAAGTACTTAAACTTAGATTTTGGCACTTAAATAAAAATTGCCTGATTTCCAGAGGTTTTGAGCACCTGCAGAGCTCCAATTGACCTAAGTGGAATTTGTAAGTGCTCAACTCTTCTGGAAATAAGGCCATTTTCATTTAGGTCTAAATGTGGAATTAGAAACCTAACTTTAGACACCTAAGTTAGAAGATTTTGTCCACAGCATTATATTGTTCTCTTTTCTTTGAAGAGAGGAGAAAACCTAAAATGTTCATTTTGTGAATAAAAATTCCTGCTAAAATTCTCCCATCACCAGCTCTGTAGGGGACAGTAAAATAGAACATTTCTTTTTAATCTTGGTGGAAATCAGATAAATGATAATCCCCTAACCAAGTTTGGCAAAGGGCATCAGGCGCACATGGGGCTGGTTCCCGTCACTCTGGGCAGGCCAGGAACTTTCAGGGTGAACATTCCAGATTAAGAACCAAAACATTCCAGGCGCCTCCCTCTAACTGTAACATGAAAATAAGCAGGTGATGCCTGCATTTCCATTCACACCACAAAGCAGGATTAACCGGCCACTTGGGGGATTTGCCTAGCAAGGGAAAATCTCCAGCTGACACAGAGCCAGTGTAGGACACCCCATGAAGTGAGCTGTAGCTCACGAAAGCTTACGCTCAAATAAATGTGTTAGCCTCTAAGGTGCCACAAGTCCCCCTTTTCTTTTTGCGGATACAGACTAACAGGGCTGCTACTCTGAAACCAGTGCAGGACATGTGGCCAGAACGGCACTTCCACTCTAGCAAACCCCAACCGGCAGATCGGCCCCACTGGGGATATTACAAGCCAGCAGCATTTGCAGCAGTCCTTCTGGGGGTGCTCTGAATGGCAGTAGAGGAACCCCCACCCAAACCCAGGCCTGGCAGAGCACAAAGGGACACACGAGTCCACCCTGGGCAGCACCATTAACAATCAAGCCACCTAAGCCATCCCCATCCCCGCTCTTCAGCCGAGCCCGGCCCCCCGCCACTCCTGAGGCCTCAGCCCGGGCTTGCTGACGACCACGGGGGTGGATTTAGTCTCGCCCCTCTGCAGTTACGCGCTTCAAAGGGGGCGTGTAGCTAACGACGGGCTGGGAGGCCGGGCGGGGGCAGGACACAGAGCACCACGGGGAAGGGGGGGAAGCTCCCCCCAGAGCCTAGACCCACACGCGCGCGCGCCGCTGCTCTCTCACCGGGCGAGGGGCCCAACCGAGCACAGGGGCAGCCGCACCGACGGGGCCGGGGCCGGGGCCGGGGCCGGGCCTGGAGACTCTTGAGCAGAACGAGAAACGCCCCCGCCCCCGCGTGCCTCAGCTTCCCGCCCCCACCCCACGCCCCGGGGGGCCAGGAGGAGCCCGCGCGCCCTCTCGCCAGCGGCAGCCCTTGCAAAAGCAACCGCAGGCCAGGGCGGCCAGGGGCTTTGCAGACCCAGGGGCTGGCTCCTTCTCGGGCCCCGCGCAGTCAAGGAGCTTCCTGCACCTGCCCCTCCGCCCGCAGGGTGGCAGCGCTCCGGGGGGCAAGAAGCCCGCCAAGGACCTCCATTGCCAGCGCCGCCCCGCGCTCGGCCGCTGCCCAGGAGACTTCGAGCTGAGCGCGGGCTTCACCCCCCCCCCGCCCAGTCCGCTGGGCCGCTCCTGGCCTTGGTTGGCTCTGGCTGCGGCTGCTGTGCAGATCCAGGGGCTGCGGGGGCTGTCTCTGCCCCGACATGGCTGGCGAGCACAGGCTCTTGCTGGACAACGCCCAACAGCTGGTGCTCATCTGCACCAAAGGCGAGAAGTACCTGCTGCAGGCGGGCATGCAAAACCTGGCCGTGCTGGACAACGCCAGCGTGGTGATCGGCAAGTAAGTCCGCTCTGCGTGCGTGTCCCCTGGGCCCCCGGCAAGGCTCGGTCCTGAGCAGGCACCTGGCGTGATGCAGCCAGATCGGCTCTCCGTTGTCCTGGGAGCCCTCGGGTTCAGAAAATAGAGTCTGGTGCATAACGTTCTTCCGTACCTCTTTTGGAAAGGCAAATTCTTCAGTTCCGCAGGCTCGCCTTCAATTCAGACAGCGGCCCGGCATTTTGGTGTGATCAGAGGCCACAAGTGCGCTAGAATTACTATGATTCCATCGAAAGGGAGGCTTTTTAGCTGAATCCACAATAAAAGTTTACTCATTGCTTGTTGCTGAAAATAAGGAAAAAATAAGTTATTCTTCGTGTTGTGGATTAACTCTGCCGAGAAGAAAAATTGCGGACTGGAATCCAGAGTCTTAATTTTTTAATCAAGGGGGATTCCAGTTGAGAAACAAAGTTACTTGTTGTTTTTAAAAGACAGCCGTTGGCTTAAGTGGGCCAACACACTTGTGACTTAAGTTGCTATGCCTAAAACTTCAGTGTCGGAGTGCTGAAGGTGAGACAGGACACACAAACTCTTTAAACGAGCATGCTGAAAAGTAAGGTAAATTCTGGAATAATTATATTCTTGACACTTAGAAAATGATTTAGACTCTGATCGTACAAAAACTTAAGCACATAGTTAACTTTATTCAGGAGTAGACCCACTGATGTCTTTACTCAGTGTGTAAAATTAAGTATGCGAGTAAGACTTTACAGGATCAGGACCTTAAAGTTAACATAAAAGGTAGTTTCAGAGTAGCAGCCGTGTTAGTCTGTATTCGCAAAAAGAAAAGGAGTACTTGTGGCACCTTAGAGACTAACAAATTTATTCATCGATGAAGTGAGCTGTAGCTCACGAAAGCTTATGCTCTAATAAATTTGTTAGTCTCTAAGGTGCCACAAGTACTCCATAAAAGGTAGTGTTATAAGAGGAGCAATCATCTACACGTCAGTATGGACTAAGCCAAAATTTGTAACTAGATCCATATAACACCAAGATGACATTTTTAAAAATTCTGAAAGATCTGTGAAATTTTGTAAAGAGAAATTTTAAAAAGCATAGCTTGTAAGATAATTTAAAAGTCTGGACTCATAAAAAAAAAGTCTTGATAGTAGTGAAAGAAATAGAATGTATATTTTAATTTTGTAAGTCAGTTGTGTTGCTAATTTTCTTTGACAAATCAGGTCACACTGATAGTCTGACAAAATGAAAACCTGCCTTTGAAAATCTCAAAATGTAAAACATCTTTATAAATGTTGTTGCACATCAAATTGCTGCAACCTCGCTTTCTAAGTTCTAATGTGTCCCTCATCACCATAGCTGACAACAATACAAAGTTGCATAAAAGCTGAACAACATTTTAAAGTAGCTTGAAGTAGTTTGTAAAAAGTCTGTCTCCAGTCTACCTAGACTCTGAGTGTATACTTTTTACATACTTTTTATTTTTTTGTAAAAAAATTATTGTGTATGCTGTTAATCTTACGATGTTGCCTTCTGTTTGGGATGTTTTCTTGTGACTAAGATGAAAAAAATGTTTGAAGAGATTACTGGATTCTGTTATTATTTATTCAGGGCTTGGACTATTTAATATCCAGGACCTGGCTCTTAAGACTATTAAAAGAAAACATGTCAGCTTGTTTGTTGACAATGTTGAAATCAATTATATTTTTTTCTTCTAATTGTTTGACTGTCAGTATTAATTTTATTTTCCCCTCTGTGTTGATTTATTTTTGTCTCAGACTATACAACAGGGTGAAAAGGAGATTATGATTTGTTTTAAATTAATCTTTCGTAATTTTGACTACCTCTAACTCTTTTCTTTTTCAGACTAGTCTTTCTAGGCAAGTCCTGTCATGTCACTGACCACACTTTCTGCCCTCTCTGGACCTTTTCATTCTCTGCTTTACCTTTAAGCGAAGTAACCTGAACTCAATAAAGTAATTTAAATCAGGATGTACCATTGTTTTCAATATTACATTATTTTCGTTCCCTTTTTAAAATGCTCCCAATCATCCTATTTGCCTTTTTAAACTGCTACTGTGTATTACAGATATCTTCAATGAGCTGTCTGTGATGAGTCTCAAGTCTTTTACTCCAGTGGCTCTAAAACTGTTGAAGGGAGAGGAGATAGTGTAGAATTAGGGTTGTTAGGTGTCCGGTTTTCAACCGGAACGCCTGGTTGAAAAGGGACCCTGGTGGCTCCGGTCAGCACTGCTAACTGGGCCATTAAAAGTCCGGTCTCAGGCAGGCTCCCTGCTTGCCATCATTCTGCAAGCTGCGTGGCTCCCAGAAGCAACAGCTTATCCCCTGCTCCAGCTCCTACACATAAGGGCAGCCAGGAGGCTCCACGCGCTGCCTAGCCCCAAGCTCTGGCTCTGCAGCTCCCGTTGGCCAGGAACTGCAGCCAATGGGAACTGCAGGGGCAGCACCTACAGATGGGGCAGCCTGCAGACAGGGCAGCGCACAGAGCCGCCTGGCCGCGGCTCTGCATAGGAGCCAGAGGTGGGAAATGACGCAGATTCCAGGAGCTGCTTGAGGTAAGCATTGCCGGGAACCTGTACCCCTGATCCCCCTCCTGCATCCCAACCCCCTGCCCCAGCCCTGATCCCCCTCCCACCCTCTGAACCCCTCGGTCCCAGCCCAGAGCACCCTCCTGCACCCCAAATCCCTCATTTCAAGCCCCACCCCAGAGCCTGCACCCCCAGCTAGAGCCCTCAAACCCCCTCACACACCAACCTCCTGTCCCAGCCCAGAACCCCGTCCTACACTCCAAATCCCTCAACCCCAGCCCGGAGCCCTCTGCAGCACCCCAACCCCCATATCCCTGGCCCCACCCCAGAGCCCGCACCCACAGCCGGAACCCTCACCCCTTCCCACACTCCAACCCCCTGCCCCAGCCTGGTGAAAATGAGTGAGTGAGTGAGGGTGGGGAGAGTGAGGGACAGAGGGAGGGGGGATGGAGTGAACGGGAGCAGGGCCTCAGAGAAAGGGTGGGGCCTCAAAGGTGGGGCGGGGCCGAGGGTGAGGTAGGGGTTTTTCATTTTGTGCAAGTAGAAAGTTGGCAATCTTGTGCAGAATTGCCCCATCACCTCCAAAGCCCCTGGAAGCCCCTCCTCTAAAATACCACATGATTATGGGGGAGTGAAGTTCCATGGCCAGTGTTTGGCCAAGGAAAGTCTATTCTTCGTGGTATCTTTCCTAAGCAAACCTACAGGAAAATCCCTGTGGGAGTGAAAGCTAGCCTTAAATACACCAACTCTTGCAGATTCCACTTCATGCTATTTACGTCCTCCAACGGGGCAAGTGTACCCTTCAGGTGGAGGCAGGGAGACGATGGCAGCAAGATTCTTCTGGAGGACAAGAATGCTCTGCAGTTACTGACTGAAGGGATGTTGTACGTTTGCTAACCCACAACGGTGCAGTAGTTTTAGTTAGCTAAAAGAAAATAAAAACTACTGTTAATCTTTAAGCATAATTAATCCCATAGTTGGACCCTCCTTCCAGATAATGTTATGGTATCCGCTTACACTGAGGATACCCCTCTGAGGGAGGGAACCCCTTGTATTGGGAAGAGACAGGTAAGACTATTGGGGGATTTGATTATTAGAAATATAGGTAGTTGGGTTTCTGAGACTGGCAAAACCACATGGTAAATTGCCTGCTGGGTGCAAACCTCTCGAGACACGTAGATAGACTAGGCAGTACTGGGGAGAAGCTGGTGGTCATAGTACATGTATGCACCCATGACATAGGGAAAGATCCTGGAGGCCAAATTTAGGATGCCAGAAAACAGATTAAAGTTCAGGACCTGAAATGTTCCTCATGCAGGGATAGTTAGACAGGCAGAACTTCAGGGTTTCAATGTATGGATGAGATGATGGTGTTCAGAGGAGGAATTTATGTTTATTAGGAACTGGGGAATGTTTTGGAAAAGGAGGAGCGAATACAGGAAGGATGGGATCCACATAAATCAAAACAAAATCAGACTGCTGGCATGTAAAACTGAAAAGGTAGTAGCGGAGTTTTTAAACTGAGGGCTGGGGGAAAGCTGACAGGTGCGGAGGAGCACTCTGTTGGAACAGACACATCCCTTAAGGGAGGATTAATTGAAGGGGATATTCTATGTCCTAGTAAAGAGGAGAGGATAGAAGTTGATCAAGTACAGATAGAAACTGAAGAGACACAGTCAAACGAAAGAGAGTCTGGTTCAATTACATCACATGAAGGCAGATAACTAAATATTGACAAATTTTATAATGCTTGTATACAAATGTGAGACGTCTAAATACTAATATGGGTGAACTTGAGTGCCTGGTAGTAAATGAGGATAGTGACAGAATAGGCATCTCAGAAACTTGGTGGAATGATGATGATCAATAGGACATGATAATACCAGAGTACAAAATATATAGGAATGACACTGTAGCTTGCACTGGTGGGGAAGTAGCACTATATATGAAAGAAAACATAGAATCAAATATACTAAAAATCTTAAATGAATCAAAGAGTACCATAGAATCTCTTTGGATGGAAATTCTGTGCTTCAATAAAAAGAGTATAGTAGTAGGAATATACTATTGACCACCTGACGAGGATGGCAACGGTGCTTGTGAAATGCTCAGATAAATTAGAGAGGCTATAAAAACAGAAAACCCAACAATAATGGGGGATTTCAACTACCCCCATAACTGGGAACATGTTACCTCAGGAAGGGGTTCAAAGATAAAATTTCTGGACACTATTCATTACTACTTCGTGGATCAGCTAGGCCTGGAACCCACAAGGGGAGAGGCAATTCTTGATTTAGTGCTAAGTGGCACACAAGACAGGTCCAAGAGGTGAATATAGCTGAACCACTCGGTAATAGTGACTATAATGTAATTAAATTTAACATGGGGGGGAGGGGGAGAATACCAAAGAAGCCCACCACAGGAGCATTCAACTTCAAAATGGGGAACTACACAAAAATGAGGAAGCTAGTTAAAAAGAAATTAAAAGGAACAGTCACAAGAGTTAAATGCCCGCAAACTGGATGGAAAATTTTAAAAACACTGTAATAAAGGCTCAAACTAGATGTATATCCCAAATTAAAAAAAAAAAAAGTAAAAGAACAAAAAAAACCACCCCTTTACCGGGACCAAACAGAGTAAAAGAGGCAATCATAGACAAAAAGACATCCTTTAAAAATTGAAAGTCAAATCCTACTGAGGAAAATGGAAAGGAGCATAAACTCTAGCTAGTCAAGTATGAAAGTGTAATCAGCCAGGCCAAAAAAAGAATTTGAGGAGCAACTAGCAAAAGACACAAACACAGAAGCAAAATGTTTTTAAGTACATCAAAAGCAGGAGCCTGCCAAACAATGAGCGGACGCACTGGAGGATTGAGGTGCTAAAGGAGCACTCAAGGAAGACAAGGCTGTTGTGGAGAAGCTAAATTCATTCTTTGCATCAGTCTTCATCCTGCATCAGTCTTCATATCAGTATCTTCGCATCAGTCTTCACATCCTGGAGAGGATGTGAGGGAAATTCCCACACCTGAGCCATTCTTTTTAGATGAGAGATCTGAGGAATCATCTCAGATTGAGGTGTCAGTAGGGGAGGTTTTGGAACAAATTGATACATTAAACAGTAATAAGTGACAAGATCCAGATGGGATTCACCCAAGAGTTCTGAAGGAACTCGAATATGAAATTGCAGAACTGCTAACTGTGATATGTAATCTATTGCTTAAATCAGCTTCTGCACCAGATGACTAGCAGATAGCTAATGTCATGCTGATTTTCAAAAAAGGCTCCAGAGGTGATCCTAGCAATTACAGGCTGGAAGACCTAACTTTTATTCTAGGCAAATTGTTTGAAACTATAGTAAAGAACAGAATTATCAGACACATACATGGTAGATGAACACAGTATGTTGGGGAAGAGTCAACAGTTTTTGTAAAGGGAAATCATGCCTCACAAATCTATTAGAACTATCTGAGGAGGGTCAACAAAGATGTGAACAAGAGTAATTGAGTTCATATAGTGTACTTGGACTTTCAAAAAGCCTTTGACAATGTCCCTCACCAAAGGCTCTTAAGGAAAGTAAGCACTCATGGGACAAGAGGGAAGATCCTCTCATGTATCAATAACTGTTTAATAGAGTGGAAACAAAAGATGAGAATAAATGGTCAGTTTTCACTGTGGAGAGAGGTAAATAGCAGGTTCCCCCAAGGGTCTGCACGGGAACAGTACTGTTCAACATATTCATATGTGATCTGAAAAAAGGAGTAAACAATGAGGTGGCAAAGTTTGCAAACAATACAAAATAACTCAAGATAGTTAAGTCCAGAGCTGACTGCAAAGAGTTAAAAAGCTCACAAAACTGGGTGACCGGGCAACAAAACGGCAGATGAAATTCAAAGTTGATAAATGCAAAGTAATGCACATTGGAAACCATAATCCCAACTATACATACACAAAATGATGGGGTCTAAATTAGTTGTTATCACTCACCAAAGAGATCTTGGAGTCATATTGGATAGTTCTCTGAAAACAGCCACTCAATGTGCAGCGGCAGTCAAAAAAGCAAACAGAATGTTGGGAATCATTAAGAATGGGATAGAAAATAAGAAAAAAAGTATCTTAATGCCACTATATAAATCCATGGTATGCTCAAACCTTGACTATTGTGTGCAGTTCTGGTCTTCCCATCTCAAAAAAGATATATTAGAAATGGAAAAGGAACAGAGAAGGGCAACAAAAATGACTAGGGGTATGGAACAGCTTCCATATGAGAAGAAATGAAAAAGGCTGGGACTTTTCAGCTTAGAAATGAGACAGCTAAGGGGGGATATGATAGAAGTCTATAAAATCATGAATGGAGTGGAGAAAGTGAATAGGGAAGTGTTATTTACCCCTTCAAATAACACAAGAACCAGGAGTCACCCAATGAAATTAATAGCCAGCAGGTTTAAAACAAATATAAGGAAGTATTTTTTCATACAATGCACAGTCAACCTTTGGAACTCATTGCCAGTGTATGTTGTGAAGGTCAAAATTATAACTGGGCTTAGAAAAGAATTAAATAAGTTTGTTGAGGATAGGTCTGTCCATGGCTATTAGCCAAGGCGGTCAGAGATGCAACCCCATGCTCTGACTGCTAGAAGCTGGGACTGGACGATAGGGGATGGAGCACTCGATAAACTGTCCTGTTCTGTTTATTTCCCCTGAAGCATCTGTCACCAGCAACTGTCAGAAGACAGGATATTAGGCTAGATGGACCATTAGTCTGACCCAGTATTGCCATTCTTATGTTCTTATGGCCATGAAATTCTGTCAGAAAAATGGAAAGTTCAGTTATTGAGTGAGATGGGGGGAGGGAGTCTTGCAATGGTCAAAATTAGTATGTTTGACAGGTTGAGTGGAAAATAGCGAAGACCTGAATGTCTGATGAGGAAGAAAAATGTATTGGTATAAAATAGCTCATCCAAGTGAAAAATGTAACCTTTGTAATGGGTCAAGTTGCATAAGCCCTTAGGTAATGTGCGTCAGAGCTGCCAGTTCAGCAAATTAAAGCTGCCTGAGCAGAACTGTAGCATATGCACCAAATGTACAGAGGGGAAACTACATATTCTCTACTGTTGCTGTTTTTTCTTCTCTCATTTTTGGGAATGCACACCGTGTCTTGGTACACTTGGTAAGATTCCTGTAATGGTCAGAGCATTTTCAAGGCAAGAATACCACTAAATTCATGCATGGAGATTGAAATAAGGGAGCTGCTATGTGATATTTAATTATACTAAAATATCAATAATGGAAAATGACATTAGACCAAGGCCTTAAATCTTACATGTAATATATCGTTTTGTTGCCAAATGAAAAGCATCAGTTAATGATTTCTCTTGTGGCAAAAAGAAAATCAATTTTTTGGTCATCTTTAAAATGTATTTTCTCTTTCTCTGTTATAATATACATATATATGGAATACAGGATATTGGGATAGATGGTCCATTGGGCTGACGGGGCATGGCCATTTTTTTCTTCTTACATTCTTGTTTCAGTAACATAACAACAACTTGAGGATGCTGTTGATTTGGTAATAAGAATATACGGGGCTAATGAATACATTGGCATTTGCCTTTTGAGTTACAGGATACATACAGATATTACTTCACAAACACAAAGGGCCTGCAACTTATCATCCTACAAGAACCACGCTGGCAGGGCATAGAGATGGCCCAGGCTTCGCAGACACCTTGAGGTCCATAGGATTTCCTCATAGATCTCAAGGTATCCACATGATTAGCAAACAATCTTCCCTGTCCATTTTCAGAGTCCTGCAGACAATGACCTCTCTGAAAGGGTGATGACTCAGGAGCTCCTAAATACAACTTGCTGAGTTTGCTTTTTAAACAAATTCACTCAGGTTTGTTTGTGCATTGTTTTTTTTGCAGAGATGGCTGTGTAAAAGCTGTAGGCCATGCAGATGCTATTCGCCAGCAATTTTCAGAAGCATCATTTGAAAAAATAATTGATTGTTCTGGGAAATGCATATTGCCAGGTTGGTGTATTTTCTTAATGTTAATAGTGCAAATCAGAATGGCTGACCGTGTGTATAGACAAAGCACAGTTCCTCAGTTACTCAAACACTCCCCAAGCTTCTTTTCTTTGTATAGGTCAAGCCATACATAAGTTAGGCCCTTGGTATTTGAGCAACTAACTCCTCCCCTCACATCATCCCCAGGCAGTTAAGACCATTTACAGTGCCTTTGCTCTTCTTCCAGAGATTCAGCTTGAATCAGGTGAACGGCAGGGCCTTCTTGGTTCAGAGACCAATTCTATGCAACTCTGAGAAGGCCCCTTGGACTACTCCTCTGACCATCTACAATGCTTGTTGCAAAGTCTATTCACTTGGGCCTGTTTACTTTTGTCATTTTCAGCTGTTCTTTCTCCTTGGCTTATTTATTTTTCTGTTGGCCCATTTTTGGTTTGGCCAAGTGACTGGCTCTCTCTCAGCCACCTATTTGTTTTCACTGTTATTTTAACTTTTGTAAAGTGCCCAGATATAAAATACAATGAACGTCTCTTTTATGTAATACCTGCTGGCCTAAATTGGCACTTCACTGGAGCCCTGAGTAAGGGGCAGCATGTAGCTATTTCCACCCCTCACCCTGTTCTGGAACAGTCCAAGCAGGTAATTGTGACTATAAAAGGTCACACAGGTCTATTCCTGGCTTCCCTCTTGCTCTGAGGGAAAGGAATCTGATGAGGATCCATAGATTATAAGGGCAAAAGGGACCATTGTGATCATCCAGTCTGACCTTTTGTATAACACAGGCCATAGAACTTTCCTGAATTAATTCCTGTTTGAACTAGAACATAACTTTTAGAAAAACACCCAGTCTGGATTTTAAAATTGCCAGTGATGGAGAGTCCACCATAACTCTTGGTAAATTGTTCCAATGGTTAATTATCCACTACTCTCCTATTCTAATAACAAGTTACTTCCCACTCCATGCTAGCTCAGGTGAGCTAGTTGGCATGTTGGAGTGGCAGAGTCAAAGCTCCACAAATTCCCCACCCTTTTCGTTCCCCTCCCTGTCTACTTGTGGAGCCTACTCTCCCCACCCTGCACGCAGACTGGTGACTTGGGTCAAAGTCAATGGGATTTAGCTCATAAATTACATAGGTGCTTCTGAAAATTTTACACTGTGTAAAGTAAATCAAGTGTCTTGTATTTATGAACTGGCATTTAAGCTGCTCGACCTCTGTGTTCTCTGACACAGACTCTGGCACTCACCCAGACTAATTTCAAAATCTTAACACAGGGAAAACTCCCACTGAAGCCAGTGGTCTATTGCTAGGATAAGTGCCACAGGATCAAGCCCAATATATGCAGCTTGCACTTTTAAAGGGACATCAGCATGAAATCTAGTCAGTTGTTTTGAAGTTAGTTGAAATTATTTCAGGTATACACCTCCTTGTAAATCCTCTTGCCAATTTTCCCTTTTTTTAAGAAATGTTTCTCTCTCTCTTGTTACTGTGCAAAAGACCCAGACAAACAAAATGGGAGAGTGACTGACAGACTTACTATACAGGAGAAACACTTTAACTCTACACCGAGTGCTGCCAGATAGACTAAAATACCCTGAAAAAAAATTTTTTTCTTGAATATCTTCATTATAATAATCATAGGTGTTTTTTTGCAATAATATAAGGTAAAAACATCTTTCAAACAGAAGTATAGTAGTAGTAGTACGGGCTTTTTCTTCAGTTGATACCGTCCCTTTAATTTGTTTGCACTTTCTCAAGTTTTTCCTTTTCCCAAACAATGAAATCTTGCAATATGTATTTATTTTATTGTTGTTCGGTTTTTTTAGGTTTGGTAGATGCACATACCCATCCAGTGTGGGCTGGTGACAGGGTTCATGAGTTTGCAATGAAGGTAATTTCACATAATTACAGAGTTGTTGGGTTTTTTTTCTCATTATATTTGCTTTCATACACAACAATCTCTGCTTTCTCTACACTTCTATTTCTCATCTCTGGAAAGTAAGATCAGTTATATCGTATGTAATTTAGGATGGGAGAGGGAGCAACGGCTTTTGGAGAGCAAGAACAGAGAAAGAGAGTGGGTTGAAGCCAAAGGAAAAGAGATGGGGAAACAAGGACCAAGAGGAAGAAGGAAAGAGAGAGGGGATATGAAATAGGGGAGACAGAAGTAAGGGAACAAAACTTATAAAAGGGAGATAAAATGATAGTGAAGAAAATGAGAATGAAATTGGGAAATGAAAAAAAGAAAATGAAGGAATTAAAGAAATGAAAACATTATAATATAAAAGGTGAAAATTATTTTATTTACTCATACACCTAGAATTTGTTTCTGATGTAACCCAAATGGGGGTATAGGATGGAGATGAGGGCCTATGATGGATTGCCAGAAGTTTGCATTATGGATGGGGAGGTTAGAAAGCCCAAGTGGACATGTCGAGTCTATATAGGATGGAGGGAAGGAGGAAATGCGAGCACCTGAATAGCTTTGGAATAAAATGTTTCCAGCTCTGCAATGCTTGTTGTTTCTGTGGCATGTTTTGTTTTTGGAATATCAGTGTATGATTTCAAATTGGGGGTGGGGGTGATTAATTTATGGCTGTTTATGTATTACTGAGTTTGTAAGGTCTTACTCTGCTTGTACAGGGTCTAGCACAGTGCAGCTCCATTCTCTGTTGGCCTACAGGCAACAGTATAATAAACATGATTAATATTTAATAATAGGGTTGTCACACCGGGTGTGGTGGCACGCACCTTTAATCCCAGCTGCTTGGGAAGCTGAGGCTGGCGGATCACTCAGGGATTCTGGGCTGCGGTGCGCTATGCCAGTCGGGCATCCGGCACCACTGACAGCCTGGCCAGTGGGTGGCCGAGGGACTGGCTAGAACACAAATGACGTGATCAGGCATTCTCTCTGTAAGGGTTGATGGACCAATCGATCAAGGTGAATAGGGGTGTCATATGATGCTATTAGAGAGATGAGAGCTGCTGTGTAATTGATTCCATGAGAGGGAAAGACAGGGAGGGATAATTTAATCATGATACAGCCTGGCATCACAATATGGTGAAAGGGCCTCCTATGACTTTATCCTAACTTGAGTCCCCTCCAAAATCCTAAAGTTGGTCCTGCTAAAAAATGATAATGTTCAGGTAATACAACTGCTGGGTAAAACCATGTCAGTGGTAAAATAGACAACAAAACCAATAGTAATAACTACTTTGGGTAGGCCAAAGTCCAGTTCATTGTATCTTGTTTCTTTCTTTCCCATGTCCCCTGTTTTAAAACCACACAAGTTACAAGAAGATATGAATTCTAGGGTTTGCCTTTAAATTTGCTTTAAAAAAGGGGATTTGATGTTCTAAAGCAGTGTTTCTCAACTTTTTTGGTAGTAGGGACCAGCTTGCTCACTTGCTAAACTGCATCAGAGAGATCTCAAGGACCCTCACTGGTCCATAGACCGGTTGCTGAGAAACACAGTTCTAAATGACATCACTCCTTTCTGCAACTCTTCTGTCTCTGGAGATGTTTCTGTGCAACTTAAGCATCAGACACAGTCCTGCCCTCCTACAATGGACACTCTTGTCCAATTTTACTGGAACAGGCTGTGTTAAATACTTACTTCAGCACTGAAATAGATTTTTTTTTTTTTTTTTTTTTTTTGCAGCATGACATCACTGCCAGAGTCTTTTGGGGGCCGGATTCAGCACTGGTGCAGGGAATTTGTCTCCCTATTTAGTCCCCTATATGATCTAAGGCAATCCCGAGTGCTGCCCTTACTTGTGCCTTGTGCAATGGCAGTGAGGCAGAATTTCTATGTCACTAGCCCACCCCAAAACACCAGCTGCTCCAGAGAGGTGCCATTGTCCACAGAGCTGTCTCTGAAGCTCCTAGAGAGTCTCCTGCCATGGAGGTATTCCTTTGCATTGATTTGGCTGGCAAAAAGGGGCCACGGCCCAGGGGGATTTCCATGTTACCTTTTCTCATCAACTTCATCTCCACTTCAGTTCCTTTTTTCCCATGAAAATGAATCTGTGATGGCAGGCCAAACTAGGGCTGGTAACCTCTTCCAGATTCAGGGGAAGGAAATCTTCAGGAAGATCCCTTTATGAAGTTTCCCCCTCCTAGTTCCATCACTGGGATGTTTTTTTCTGTCCCCTCTCTACTGTGGATTAGGCCAGATACACCTCGCAGAATCCCTTGACAAAGGTGAATAGAATACTCATGAAATTTTTGTTTTTAGCTGGCAGGTGCTTCCTACATGGATATTCACCAAGCTGGAGGGGGAATACATTTTACAGTAGAACACACCCAGAAAGCCTCAGAAGAGGAGCTGTTCAATACTTTCAAACACCGACTGCTGTGTATGCTCAGAACAGGAACCACTTTGGTCGAATGCAAGAGTGGATATGGTTTAAACCTAGAAACCGAGCTTAAAATGCTCAGGGTGATTGAACAGGCTAGACGATTACTGGATAGCAACATTTCCTCCTCATACTGTGGAGCTCATTCTGTGCCTAAGTAATGCGATTTATTTTTTTCTTGTTCTTTTAAACAATAATACTCTCATATTATTTCATAAAACATGAGTGCAGCTCCTGAGTGAATAAACTACGAATTGGTGGCAGATTATACAGAAATAAATGAGGAGCAACAGCGCCAGGTGTGGGGTGAATCTGCAGCAGAATTTGGCCTCCTCATACAATTTCTTTGGTGGCTTTGAGGGTTCATTTTTTGTTCTCCCCAAAATGGCAACAAAGTGTACAGTATTAGAAATAACAGCATTCAACAAAGTAATGCTTTCCTAAACTGAAGGTAAAAGTAAGTGAGGGAGCGTCCAGGTGTGGTGGTGGTCAGTTATGAAAAAAGCCAGACTATTAGGTTTTAAACAGAAATCAACTGGATTCAGCCAATAGGCATGTAGCCATCCTTTGCGGTTACCAACTCCAAGCTGTATGGAAGTTTTCAGGAACTCCTTTTCAGAAAGTCTTTCTGCTTGGATTTGCTACTGCCATCAGACCGTAAACCATCTGTTTTTCATTTTAACTAGCTAAGAGAAAACAATATTATAATACTTAATCATCAGAAGTTTTAGTACAACAACAACTTGATGTGCTTCCATTCAACCAATTAATCACTGTATCCTGTGAGTGAGTGTGAGCCTGGGGTTTAGGTATTACTGCCGACAGGAAGCACAGTCTGGTTATCTAAATAATTGGATTATTAGCACACATTCTGGTTGATCAAAACAACCCACTATTTCCCCTTTCATAGTTTTTTTTTTAATTTATTTTTATTTCCAGTGAAAAAGATGATTACTTGGGTTTGAGTCATCACTATATTATAGTTAAATGTCATAAAGAATGACAGCAGATGTCCTGGACAAATGGTCTTGGACAAATAGAAGTAGCACATTTTGACAAACTCAGAAGTGGGCCTGGTGAAAAATAGACGTAACAGAAGAATGCATAAAAATGTAGAAACCACGTACAACAGTGCCCTAAAATGATGCACCTCCAAGAACTCACTGCACAACAGCACCTACCCCTCTCCCATTACATTCATGTCAGCTTCTCCTGCTTTAATCAATGATTAACCTATTTCACCTAGATTTAGTATGTTCTTAAATTTCTCATAAGAAGTTTTTAAGGGTGGATTTTTTTTGGTAAATTTTATTTTTAATCAGAATTTTTAAACAAATTTTTTTCAGTTTCTCTTCTGTGGGTTTTTTGTTGTTTGTTTTTTAAACCTGGAGAATTTTGACCAAAATGGTCAAAAAGCCATTTTTTGTCAAAAACATTTTTTTAACAAAATCATTTCAAGCTGCTCTAAAAATTAATCAGTTGGCATTCCAGATAGCAATAGCTTACCTCAGAATACCCTGGGTGTTATGCAGATATAAACTCTCATTGTCAACATGTGCATAGTTTCAAGCCTCAGGGCCTGATTCTGCTCTCTGATGATGTAAATCAGGTCTAACTTCAACGAAGTCAGTGAAGATTCTCTTCTGGTTTACAGCAGTGTATCAATCAAGCCCTAGGTTTCAGAAAATCATCAACTTTTAATTGCCTGAAGCCAAATCAGTACATGGCACAGTCTATGGTGACCCAGTTTTGGCTTCTTAAGAGTTTCCTCAGTTCTGTTTACAATTCCTGTCTCTAGAAGTTTCCAGTTCCTGAGTTCTGCAGGTCTGAGGTCCAGACCTCAAATGCTTTACATCATAATGGCTGTTAAACTATTGTCTTCCAAGACCTCTATCTCAGTTCATGCCATGTTTCTTTCATCCTTATATTCCACACAAAAAAGGTGCAGTTATGTATAAATTATAGAAACTTTTAAACAAAGATAAAGAACTAACCTCAAAACCACTGTCTCTGTTTAAATCCTTACACCTTTATACACATCTGTTATAAAACAGCACTTATCCTTTGCTCTAGGCATTCCCTGATCATTCTTAATTATACAGATGTAAAATAGACCACTCCTATAACACTCCTTAGGCTAATGTAACCAAATCAAAATCTTACCATAATTCTTATGATCTTAAACCATTTCAAAATAATTTCCCTTAATCCAGAGTAAAACCATGGCATAATGCAGTTACAATGAGAAATGCTCATTAAAACCTTCTAGAGCTGTCACAGTAGCTGTTGCAATGCAATTGTGTAACATCCTGTTAAGTCATGTTCGTGCCAGTTTCTACATTTGTGTTAATGTAGTATCACATCACAAATTATGGCCACTAATGGCAGAAACATCACCAGAGGTTCTTTGCGCCAACAGTGTAATCAACTGTTGTGATTTTATAGCGAGTCTTGCAATATTTGGTATTTTCCAGGTCCCAGAATCATGAGAATCTCAGCTTTTCGCTTTTTATTAAGTTTCCAGCCTTCATGGTTACAGAAAAAAGTTGGAAAACCGAAAAGGCTCAAAACCCAGAAGGCAAACAAAAATCCACCATATTATTTTAATCATGATTTTTAAGTCAATCTCATGATTTTTGGGATCCCTGGCTCATGATTTATGAATACTTAGTGTCAGCAATATTTTCTACACTGGGCAGACATTTTGAAAGTGAATTCCAATGCCGTTTATTAGAACGATGGCAGTCTTTCAGTGTATCTGTTTGCAGGCATTACAGCAAGTAGAACAAAAAGAGTAGAATCGTACCTGTCTTTCCTCTTTTTTCTAAACGCTCTTTAGAGTTAATCTTTAATCCACCTTCCTCCACAAACTGCTGAGCCAAAGGAGGAAAAGAGAGAAGGCTGGACAAGGCAAAAGCCAAATCAACCCCAACAACAGTTTCAACAAGTGAACAAAAGAAAGGCAATTGGCTAGATTCTGCTCTGGTTCACCGCCATGCAACCTCATTTGTAAATGTGAGCAGAATTTGACTCCTTGACATTATTGCCATTGTAAAACTCCAACAGACAACTCCAGATATCAACCATATATAGCCTGTGTACAGGGCTGGTGCAGTGTTGTTTTTGTTTGTTTTACAGTGGCTGAATTAAGGGCAGAGATGTCATTGTAGGTCTTTAGCCTCAGTAGCTATAATTATTATTTTTCTGTTTCGAAGGTACAAAAAAATAAAAAGCCCTATATAGCTTTTTTAAAAAAGGCCATTACTGATCTCCTATAGGCAATCTTCACATATCAATGGCATTCCAAAGTGGTTGTGACAGTCACAGCAGCATAGTCCCTTGCTGGAATGCCTCGATAAGACAAAACCAGCTCTCTGTGACTGTGAAGGACTAAAAAAAAGTAAATTTAAACTCATTTTTTTGCTGAATGTCCCTGTTAGCTTTGATATTTCTAGTCTCTTCCACTTGAGTTAATGATTTTTTTTTAAGTGTCTGCAAGTCACTTTTAAGGATAAAATGTAAGCAGTTCAGAATGTATAAATAGAAAAGTAGAGGAATGTTTTTTTAAAGGGCAAAAAAATTGGTTGGCATCTAAAGAAATCTGGCTTACAAATAAGAGGATATAGCATAATCCTTTAAAAAGGATATTAGAATTAAGTCATGTTTGGGTTATATGAATTACAATATTTTTCCTCTTGCATTGTTGTTCTTAAAATTTAAATAATAGACTAGCCTTAAAAACAAGGCAGCAATTGAAGTAAAATTCAGTGGTGTAGAAATGTTCAGAAACATTAGCAACAAAGATAAAAATATATGGTCTATATATTTCAACTATATTTTTGTCATATGCTAAATGTCTGAGGGTTTTTTGTATATATACATTTTTTAACTAATATAGTTATTACATACATGAATTTAGAGTACTCCAAGGTTCAAAGACTAAATCATTCTGTGTCTTTATAACATTTTCTTTTCATTAGAGGGAAAAATGCTACTGAAGCCACAGACGACATTATCAATAACCATCTCCCTAAACTAAAGGAGCTGAACCTAAACGGTGAAATACATGTTAATAACATAGATGTGTTTTGTGAGAAAGGTGTCTTTGATCTGAATTGTACCAGAAGAATTCTTCAGGCTGGAAAAGAGATAGGGTTACAGATTAACTTCCATGGTGATGAACTCCATCCAATGAAATCTGCAGAGGTACGTCTTCATTCTGTATGCATTTAAGTCATTTTTGCTTTTGACTTGCCTTTGGGAGAACTGATGCTCTGAGAGATTTGCAATATTCCAAATCAATATGTTGTTCTAGAAAAGTATGATAAGTAGTTCGTGAAATAAATCGCAAGTACCACCAATGTGCAAAGTTGATGAGTTAAAGATGTGGAACCTTGACCTTTATTGGTAACTTGTCTACTGGCTTTTCAAATATTGACTTAGCTTATCCTCTGGTAGTGAGGTCAATAGGAAAGATGGATATCTGTGACCCTGTTCATTACTGGTACAAAGTATAGATTATGATACACTATTTTAAAAAATATTTATTTTTTCCTCAGTCATGCAGTTCATATCTTCCCAACAGTACAGACATTCCCGCTGGAAGCAGCAAATAACAGCAATTCTGTAAAGGGGTGTCAGGGTCCATACTTCATCATCATTTGAGCAGGGCCTCCTTTTAATCCTCCCTCATTAGTCTGCCAAAGCTTATTTTTGTTGTATTTGGAGAGGATCGATCTGGACCAATATAGAATTCTTTACAGTCTTCTAGAATTGCATAGGTCAGTTGCTCCATTTCCTTAAGAATATCAGTTTCCACCAACTCTCTTCTGCACAAAACCTGTTTATAATTTTATCCATAATTGTACAATTGTTTATATTCATTGAGACAGTAAAAAACTCTGTTCAGGGCATCAGTCTGACCAGATTCTTTTGATTACATTTTAAAAAGGATTAATAGCTTTAACTTAACATTAATAACTTCATGAAAGCTTTACTGCAGTAAAATTTGTCTTAAAATTACTTATTCTTTAGAGATCACTCTTTGAATTTTTTAAACAAGGGTTTTGTAAATAGGCCTTAGGTAGCATCCTAATGAATTGTCTGTCCAAGCAGATTGATAGTAAGAACGTAGCTTCAGTGATTCATTGGTATCTGTTAGTAATTTTTCTGTTAAATCTTTCGTGATAATCCACTTAGCTTGGAGCGGAACTAGGAGCCCAGGCTATAAGTCACCTGGAAGAAATTAGTGATGAAGGCATCGCTGCAATGGCAAGTGCAAAGTGTGCGGCTGTCCTTTTACCAACCACTGCCTACATGCTGAGGTAATGCCATTTTGACAGATTGGAAATTACAGCCAAAACTAACAGCAGGAGCATTCTTTTGGCTCAAGAGTCTCATATTTCAGAAGGTTCTATCGTCCTTAACTCAGTCAAGGACCATGGAAAACGGCCACACCCGTAAAGAAGGCTAGATGGGCCTCCACACATCTTACTTACTGTGGTGTCCCATAAAATCTAGTCAATGCCCTATTTCTGAGATGCACTCAGATCGGTCCCCAGCAACCCAATCTACAATAGGTCTTAACCTATCTGATGCATTAACTAAAGCAGTTAGGCATTAACTGAAGATGTCACCTTGCAAACTGGATTTGTTTTCAGTAATCCAAATTTTATTTGGAGTATATACATTTGCTCATTTGCAAAAGTTTCTTCTATATCTGACTTAAGGAAATGGATGACTAATAGCCTAACAAGCTGAAAAGGGTGCGTGTAAAATTTTAACAATTTTGTTTAATTTTTACCCAGGCAACATCAGGTATTTTCTCAAAAGCTCTAGTTGCTTTTGACAGATATTTAACATACAGATCTATAAACACCAATTAAATGGGCAACCTCTTTGTGTCCACACGTGTATGTCTACACTGCAATTGGGAGGTGTGACCAGGACCAACTCTAGGTTTTTTGCTGCCCCAAGCTCCGAGAGCACAACTGTCCAAGCCAAAAAAAAAAAAAAAGGGTGGCCAGAATGCCTCCCCTGGAACTGTGCTGTTGAACTGTGCTGTGGAACTGTGCTGCCCCAAGTATGTGCTTGCTTTGCTGGTGCCTACAGCCGGTCCTGGGCATGACTGCACCGAGGAGGCATGACTGCAGCGTGGTAGGCAAGTCCAAGCTAGCTTTTGATTGAGCTAATGCACTAAAAATAGCTGTGAAGCTGCAGCAGCATGGGTGGTGCATTGGGCTAGCCACCTGAGACCCTGAGGGTGTACTTGAGCAAAAAGCCCAGGCTACCACAGCTTCCCTGCTGTTGTTATTTGAGCTGGCTAGATCAAAGGTAGCTCATCTTTGCCTAAACGTGCTGCAGCTGAACCTCCCCATTGCAATGTGGACGCATCCTAAATTAACCAGCAATAAACTGAAAATCAAAACCAAACAATATCTTCATTGTTGTGTCAGAGAACCATTTGAATTTGATTGTTGTTTGTATATCATCTTTCCATTCTCATACAAAAACTCACTGTGATTCTGCCAAGAAGCCAAATTCAGGATTGAGGATGACATTTGACTAGCTAATACAGGGTCAGAGCCTCAGAGGCGCTTAGCACCAGAATAAGGGTCTGATATTGAGAAGTGGGGAGTACCTCCAATAATGTGCTGAACATCTTCACCTCCTTTTGACTTCATTGGTAGGGTAGCTGGGAGTACTTAGCACCTCACAGGATCAGGGCCCCATAGCTCTCATTGGCTGCACTGAGAATTGTAGTCGTTCAGTACTTCCCAGGGTTTGGTCTAAAGATTCCAAGCTGTGCAGCTAAAGTATAGGACAACAAGCTCAGTTTGACCTTTGTTAGCAGCTCTTTATTCCCTTAGATCTGTGTATCTAAGAAATATGGAAGGGGCAGGGAAAGTGAAAAATGTGAGCCTCAGCACCTAAACAATGAGTCAGGTCTTTTATATCACCACACTAATTTGAGAGTGGCTGCCACCAAAATTACAGCAGCAGCTTCAAAAGCACAAGGTACCAGATTCCACCTATAAAATCAGTAGGGTTGCAGGTGGGTAGCTGAGAGCAGAATTTTGCCTCTGGTTTCCAATGTGATAAGCTAATCTGGTTACACCCTGTATGCAAACCCAATAATACATGGACTTTTTCCTGGTGTACTTCAAAGCCTAATAGCTAAATGTACTGTACTGACAAATCTGTTTTTTTCCTAGACTGAAGCAACCTCAAGCAAGGAAAATGTTAAAAGAAGGGGTTATAGTTGCTCTTGGCAGTGATTTTAATCCTAATGCATACTGTTATTCAATGGTAAGCCAGTCTTAATGCATATTACTGCACACGAAATGGTTAACAGTCTTCTACTGTCACAACACATGGGTAGTTCTTGCTCACTTAAAGGGAGTCTTCTTAATAACGAGACAGAGGGTCAGATCCTCAGCTTAGATCAGGAATTCTCAAACCGCAGATCGGGACCTCTCAGGGGGTCATGCAGTTATTACATGGGGGGGTCATGAGCTGTCAGCCTCAACCGCAAGCCCTGCTTTGCATCCAGAATTTATAATGTTGTTACATATATAAAAAAGTGTTTTTAATTTATAAGGGGAGTCGCACTCAGAGGCTTGCTATGTGAAAGGGGTCACCAGAACAAAGGTTTGAGAGCCACTAGCTTAGATGAATTACACCAGATGAGGATCTTACTCAGAGTATTTTCTCCAGAACCACCTCTAAGGCCAAGAGGCTCACATTTTTCACATCTGCTTTGGGAGGCTTGGCCAGTTACGGAGGAGGAAGGAGCATCCTGTGTTCCCAGTTCTTGTTTTAGAATGGACAAGATGCAGGAGACCAGTTACCTGTGTCACCCTGCTTGGGGACTTTGGGCCTCCCAGCATTACAGAATAGGCAGATAGCCTATTTGCATTATTGGTAACTCCTCTTTTCCCCTTTATTTTTGTATTAGCCCATGGTAATGCACTTGGCCTGTGTAAACATGAAAATGTCAATGAAAGAGGCTTTAGCAGCTGCCACCATTAATGCAGCTTATGCTCTTGGAAGATCCCATATGCATGGCTCTATAGAGAATGGCAAACAGGGAGATCTCATTATCATTAATTCATCAAGGTATGTACTTAAATTGTTGTTTAAAACCTAATTTAACATAAGGGGCCTGATTCTCCACTGCGGTGCACCTTGTGGAGTCACTTACACCTGTACTTTAATAGCATTTTACACTGACTTTGCACTCATTTTCAGTAGGTATAAATAACTCCAGTGGAGAATAGGACTAAGATTTTTAAGATTATATACTCAAACCCTAATACCACAACTATTTTGAAAGCACTTATTACATGGAAACAATACAAGGAATTCTATACTGATTTGTGCATCTGTAGCTTATACTGTCTTACTTTAATACTGAGACAAAAGGTTCAAAACATAATACTTGCTTCTCGTGATTCAGTCTGGCCCATTTGTTCAATGTATGCTCTGTATGTGATCTGCTTTTGTGAAAATATTAATATTACATAAATGTTTTACTGTTTTTTTAGATGGGAGCACTTGATTTACCAGTTTGGAGGACATCAAGAATTGATTGAGTATGTTATTGTTAAAGGAAAAGTTATCTACAAAAATAAAGGAGTTATGGGCTACTAAGTTCTTACTGAAAGATGGTGATAATTTAGAAAGATATTAACATCAAAATGATACTGAAGGGTTTCAGTTACCCAAGAGCAACAGACAACTTGGATTTCTATTTTACTGGTACATTATTTGTATGCTCAGCTTACTTGCTCTATATTGAAATAAACTTTACTAAGCATTTCCACTCAACCCTCGTTCATAGCAAATGCAAACCTATTATTTATACCTTTAACATAAGGCATTCTTGAAATAGAGACATGAAACAAAGAGAACAAAAATACCCTACAAAGGCAATGAGCTAGTGTTCAGATTCAGGTCAGATTTATAGACTAGAGTGGAGGTCAAAGGGTTAATTCAGGGTTTGAAATCAATGCTGCCAAAATCTTGCAAGCAGTTCTCATAGGCAGTAATCCCCAAATGCAGGAGCCTTGTGAGCTCAGCTGATGTCTGGACATTTGTCACGTTGAAAGTCAGAAAAAGATTTCCACAATCTTGGGACAGACTTTCGCAAAACAGCTGTTCTGATGTACTTTAAGCTGGATCTGACCTGAAATACACGTTTGGGAATGCTGACCCGAGTTTATAAGCCTTTTGTGATTGTGGGTTGATCATGAATATGATGATCCTCCAACTCAGGCTAATTTTAAGTGGTTTGAAGGTCTGGGTTTCCTTTGTGGGGGCATTTTTCCCTTCCTCTTTGTATTTTTTGGGGGATTGCATACTCATTTGCAGACATTTACAAAATATTATATCCTGTCATACCGCCATCTGCAACTTCAAGACCTTTGTGTGGCTTCTCCATATAAAAAAAATACACACATACATGCTCCATGTTCTCTCCTTCATATAGACTACAGTATGTAGAGGAGAGGGCAATACAACCAGAAGTCTAAGCCATCATATGCATAGCATGTGGTTTTCTTCCCTCCAATACTTGCTATCACTAGGGCTCTACCACTAATTTGACTGATCAAATATTCAGTTTCTGCAGAGCGAAAAGGTCTCAACTTTGTTAAGAAGATAACGTATGAAAATAAGTGAATCATTTAGAAGTCTATGTAGCTGTAATGTTATTTATAAAGGCAAATACAGCTGGGTCAAGGACAGCCTTTCAGAGAACTAGCCATTTATCATTAATGAGGCCAATCACATTTTGAGCAGCCTGTAAATATTTGAAACACACCACAAACATTAATAGTTAAACCTTGTTATGAACCTCTGATCTGTCAGAGACTTGAGCTTTTCTATTTACTTCAAAAATACGTAAGCCTTTAGCAAAATGTGTCATATTTCTTTGTCCTAATTTTATTAAAGCCAGAAAAGCCAACTAAATAAATTTGTGTAATATTTTAATGACATGCCTGTCATTAGACATTCTTCACTGCAAGCAGATGTTATACCAGCTGTGGGTGTGGATCTCAGTGTAACATGTGCTCTCCCACATTCAGTTCTTCCTTAAACATCACTCTGACAGCTTTGGTAAATAATATTTATACACGCAATTGGTGGATACTAGTTCAAATATTTTTAAAATGCAGTTCTGCTCTGAACGGTGATGCTACAAAAGTGGCACAGTGACATTTTGTGCTTATTGGCTCTGAATGATCTTCAGCTCAAGTATGCTTTATTTACAAGTAAAAATGTTTTTCTAGCTGCCAGACCTACAAATCAAATTAGGATCTGTGAGTCAAGCTGGTCTCTTTCCTTCTAATCTGTCATCACCTCCAATAAAGGTCCTAGAAGGCAAGCTATGCCCTCAATGACGTTTGTGTAACACTCTTACCTTCATTGGGGCTGCAAAGATGTAACTGATTAGAACATAGTAAAAAGATTCTTCTGAAAAATGCACAAGGAAGAACAAAATCCAGCTGTGTCAGCTGTTATTGCCACAGAAGACAGGTTTCAGAGTAGCAGCCGTGTTAGTCTGTTTTCGCAAAAAGAAAAGGAGTACTTGTGGCACCTTAGAGACTAACAAATTTATTAGAGCATAAGCTTTCGTGAGCTACAGCTCACTTCATCGGATGCATCTAATCTTATGCTCTAATAAATTTGTTAGTCTCTAAGGTGCCACAAGTACTCCTTTTCTTTTTGCCACAGAAGAGAAGCCCAGTTTAAAAGAATCCCTATACCTGTTAGAGGGCATAACTGAATACAAACTGGGAGCAGATCTAGTGAGCAGAAGAGTGACAATTTTACACAGTCCCTTGGCAGAATTAGCACTGTGTTGAACTCAATACAGTAAGCTTGCCAAATATATTTGAATCAGGCTCAGGTACACTGTAGAGCTGGCTCTGTGTGTGTTAGGAGCAGAGATGAGTGAACAGGGTTGTCTGCTCTGCAGAAGCATCAGCCCCTCACTCAAGGGTGGCATAAGAGGAATATTACAGCATAAGCTAATGCTCACCCTGTCATATTTATGCTGCTTCCCTCATAGGAGGGTTGTCTTGGCCACAGGCAGCAGTGAGGACTCAATTGTGTAGTGGCACTGAGGCCTGGGTCAACAAAGGGACTTAGCGTTGCAAGGCTGAGCATCGCAGCACCTAGAATATCACAAGACCCTCACTGCAATGCACAAAGCTTGAATTAGGCACCTAGGCTCCACATACAATGAATGGGGAGAGACAGGCATCTAAGAATGCAATCCACAAAAGCCAGCAAGCTAGGCAGGGAGACATCTACATTTCTCAATGGGAGACACTGACCAGAGGGGGTGTCCTAAACTCCGCCCCCTCATGGAGATAGGCTCCCAAGTCCTAGCTGCAGGGAAGCACCTATCTCTGTTTAGCAATCCACAAATGTGAACCCATCACCTAAGTTGTTTCTTGCAGGAATGAGTTAAGTGCCTGCCTCATGCCACACAAAACAGCCAGAGGAGGAGGAGGAGCCACCTCTGCCCCCACCTTATAACTTTAAGCTTAGTGGGTGGAACAACTTGCCTGGGATGTGGCAGACCCAGGTTCAATTCCATCCTCTCTGGCTAAGGGGGAGAGGGTGACTCCCTGCTCCCTTCAAATCCTCTCTCTCCAGAGAGTGATCCAACAACTGAGCTGTGGGATATTCTAACATGGGGCTCCCTCAGTCTCTCTTGTTGAAGTTGTTCCACAGTGGCTAAATATTTAAAGAGTCATTGGAGCAGAGGGACTGGACCCTGGATCTCCCACCTCCCAGTGGATATCCTAACCACCAAGCTACAGTCATGCTCTCTCTCTCCCTCTTTCTCTATCTCTGGTCCAATGACTATTTATACAGAGTGGTATAATCAGAGAATTTAGGACTTATGTGTCTAAGACAGTGGTTCTCAACCAGGGGTATACGTGTAGCCCTGGGAGTACACAGATATCTTCCAGGGGGTACGTTAACTTATCGAGATATTTGCCTCATTTTACAACAGGCTACAGGAAAAGTACAAACTAAAATTTCATGCAAAGACTTGTTTATACTGCTCTATATCTTATATACTGAAATGTAAGTACAATATTTATATTCCAAGTAAAAATGAGAAAGTAAGCAATTTTTTCAGTAACAGTCTGCTGTGATACTTTTGTATTTTTATGTCTGATTTTGTAAGCAAGTCGTTTTAAAGTGAGGTGAAACTTGTGAGGTACTCAAGACAAATCAGACTCTTGAAAGGAGTACAGTTGTCTGGAAAGGTTGAGAGCCACTGGCCTAAGTACTTTTGTGGATCAGGGCCTAAGTCTCCATGCAGATGTCTGATGAACCATAGAATTTCAGATTGTGGCCTTCTAAATCAGATTTCAGAGTAGCAGCCGTGAATGTCTGTATTCACAAAAAGAAAAAGAGTACTTGTGGCACCTTAGAGACTAACAAATTTATTTGAGCATAAGCTTTTGTGAGCTACAGCTCACTTCATCGGATGCATCCGATGAAGTGAGCTGTAGCTCACGAAAGCTTATACTCAAATAAATTTGTTAGCCTCTAAGGTGCCACAAGTACTCCTTTTCTTTTTGCTAAATCAGATTGTGGCCTTCCCATTGTGATGAGCAATTTGTGACGTTTCTTGACCCTTGCATTCTCTCTCTCCTCCTCACCCCCACACCCCTTTTTCCCCCCTGAACTAATCTTTTGCTTCAAATTTTCATTGTAACATATGAAATAAAACCCCACAGATTCAGATGTGCATGGAGATTGGCTCTGGGCTTGGCTATGTTTATTTTAGGTGTGACTCCATATTCTCTGGAAAATTAGTGAGTCAGGCATATTCCATTGGTAATAACGCAGCAGGTGTGCTCTGGAGCAACGATCCATGTGCTGTATTGCAGGGGTGTTGGAACAATTTTTATAGGGGGTGCTGAAAGCAGAAACCATGTATTTGGTTGTTGTTACTACTTCAAGCCAGCGGGTGCTGCTGCACCCCTACTTCCAGCACCCCTGCTATATTAGTGTTCATACAGCTTTTCTGATTTGTGAAGAAGCTGCTATAAAATGCTCTCTCATGACACAGGACTGTTTAACTCACACGATCTGCACAGTGTTTGAGGTGCACGTAAAACATATAGGGATAAAAGTATCAGACAATTTTGCTACTGTTGGAATGTAGCATGCCAAAAAGGTCTAACACAAGAGAGACAAGAGAATGAAATCTAGCTTGATGTGCTCCAATCCTCATTTATACTAACATTGACAAAGTTAGAGATAAATAAAAAGCCATATCCATACCCAAAGGATGGCACAACATGAAAACAATGTTTAAATAGAAACAGAATCAAAAATACAATCCAATTAATAGCTTTAAGTACCCTCTTTAATTTTCAGGGGGGGTAGAGTTTAGCAACACAGTCCCCTCCAACTGACATTAATGAAAAATTATCTCACCACCTGCAGAGTGGGTGGATTACATATGCATAAATAGCCAGGTTTATTCACATGAAGAATTTACTTTTTATAGGAATATCATGGTTTGATTTTTAAATCAGCAAGGAAAAGGTAACCCCAGTAATATTCTGCCATTGCAGTTAGTCAACTCTGTACTATGTAAAGTGTCCATTCCACATATTTTTAATAAATAAGGATATTAGGCCAAATCAAGCAGTTCTTAGGCTAAACTCTCATTGGTTTCAATGAAAGTTTTGCCTGATTAATGACTGTATGATTTGATGCATTTCTATTTAAACTGATTATTTCATGTTTGATCTCATTTGGCCAAATTCAGGGCGAGCATTAGCGGGTGCAAGTCCACTGAAGTCAATGGAGTTGTACCAATACGGTTGTATTTAGACCATTGTTTAAATTAGACCATCAGTAAATTCAATCTAATCCACTCTACAATCCAACAGCATCTTTTTACAGGTGAGACAACTACCTACACACGCTTCCTTTATATTCCAGGAAGAAACCATGTTGTATCATAATAAAACAATCTCCATCAAACAAAGCACTGGAAAGGATTTTCTATGTACCAGACTTCATAGCACATTAAAGTTCATCCTGATCACTGTGATCAGTCCCAACACATTTATTCATTCTCAATGAATCCAGAGAAAAGGCTGTGGGTGAAACAGGTCTTGATTCAGGAATATGCTCCCGTCTATATTTTTCAATGTAAGGTTCAGCTACTTCCCAAACCTACAGAACAGAAAGAGCAACAGCAGAGTCAGATGTGAAGGCTGAAAGATTTTATGTTCAAACTGAGTCATATATCAATGCACAAGAGTAGAGCACCCTGTGCAGACAGTAGCAAGGCATAATTAACTGACTGTAATAGATATATAGAAATAAATTGCATATGGCCATCTGAAATAGACATAGGGTCAGAGTTGGTGGCTGAAGAGCGACACTGCTATTCAAAACTGCTACTGAGTGTAAGAATCTGTAGGGAAGTTACAGTTTTGCTGGGTAAAGGGGGATCTGGGTGCAGTTGCAAGGGAATGGGATATGGCTACTGTCCTGACTGATGCAAGGTGAGTGTTCTCAGGTGGGAGGAGACATTGCATCTCCTACTACCCAGATGATGACCTATGGAGGGATAGGAGCTGCTAGGATGGGTCCCTGGTGTCTTATAGAAAGCATCTGGTCATGCAGGCACCAGGGTAGCATGGAATGGAAGACTGACATGGACAAGAAAGGTCAGTGATTGGCAGCACTGGCAAGGAGTGGCAGATTTGACCAGACATTGGGGCTCAGATTTACTAAGGAACCTAAAGGTTGGAAAGTTTTCCTTTTTCTCCTTTATTGTTCCCCCTAGCAGGGTTGTAAGACAGATGGGCTATTAGGGATCATATGGCTGCAAATAGCCAATAGGTCAGTAGGGATCTCATCTCTTGCTCACTCATTCTTCTGTTAGTTATATTTTACAAGTGTAAAAAAACAAAGTGGGTTCCGAACCCTCTAGCCAAGCACACAATAGGGCTGTGTTAATGCATATCCCCATTGCTGTTCTCTTCTCCTATGGTTTGCCAGGCCGTCTCTTGTATTTGGTCTTGAATTGGGTAACAAGCTCTTTGGTATATGGACTGTCCTCCTACTCCCTGGCCCCTGTCCTGCAATGAGCTCCCCATGGATAGTACTCAGCAAGTGTCCATAGTCCCATTGACTTTAAAGGGGCTCCATGTGGATGCAGGAGTCCTGCTCATTGCAGGACTGGGCTGATATTTGTAAAGTCCTGTCAGTTTCAATAATCTAAGCCATTTATCAATAATACAATGGAGGGGACTCATTTAAAATATATTATTTTTAAACTAAAAGCGTCCCTTTAAAAGACTATGACAAACTAAAATCTCCACACATCTTCCTTCAGAGAAGGTGGTAATTAAATCATGCATGTGAGAGGAAGAGCAGTTTTTCCCCTGAAGCGTCAAGGGCTGTTTTGAAAGAAGAACTGCAGATCCCTTCATAAGGAATGAGTTACTGAACAAATGCCAGTATCAACACCTGCCTTCTGCTCCACAAGCAGCCTGTGAGCTGCCTCAATGTCTGGGGCCATGAAGCGATCCTTTAGCCAAGGCCTGAAAGGAGACAAATTGAGAACATTAGCCAAACATTAACCAACAGCGTAGTTAGCAGGTCTTCAAAGCTGTAACCTTTGGGAAAAGGTATTTGATTTTACCTTACAACAGAGCGCACAAGGTCATAGACTTTCTCCAATGGGGTGGTTGTTCTCAGGGGGCGTAGGAACTCAATGCCCTGACAGGCTGCAAGAAGTTCAATGGCCAACACTAGGAAACCAAACAGTGAAAGGCTGGATAGTGGGTTTTAGGATGTACAACTCATTGTAAGTTTACATTTGGAAAACCTCTAAAAGGAGTTTCAGAGTAGTAGACTAACAAACCAAGTCTCTAAGGTGCCACAAGTACTTCTTTTCTTTTTTTAAAAGGACTTTGTTACTGTTACTTAGTACCTCACAACTTCAAAGTGCTATGCAAAGTTTAATTGAGGCAGATAAACAGAAGACCCATTTATTAGATGGGGAAACAGATGGAGGTTCCGGCTGATACTTAAAAACAGTCTCTGATTTTGGATGTCCAGACACGCTGAGCCTGACCTCTCAAGGTGCTAAGTGCTCAGAGCGCCTGTTGTCTTCAACTGGCAAGCAGGCTGCTCAGCACGCATGAAAATCCCTTCCAAGGTACACCCCAAAACAGAGACATCCTAAATCACAGCCCTTCTCCAGAACTAAATTAGATGTAGCGATGGGCCTAAGCTGTAGAATTCATATCCAGTTTGAAACTCCCAGGTGCGCTGGGGTGTCCAGAGATGGAGTTTGGTTCAGGCTCACTTCTTATTAGAATGAGAACTCTGGTAGAACTAAAAGATCTTGCACATATGTATTGGAAAAGCTTGCACAGTATTTGCCTGTCTAGTGGCATTAATCTCTCTCACTTACACAAAAGCCAAATTCTCTTAAGGAAAACATTATCTAAGACATGTTGTTTTCTCCAGTTACATGTTCACTTTGCTGAATGTGCAAAATGATAATACTTAGTATTTTTAGAGATCTCTGCAGCTTCAAAGCACTTCACTGTATCAACCCATGTAAGAGAAAATTGTACATACTGGTTTTCATGGTATGTATTGTTCTGTTCTTCCAGCAACAGCTGAAATTAGTATTTTTAAAAAGTTACAACTTTAATCTTTTGAGACAAAGAAGAATGGAAGAATTTTCGCTTAATGTCTCTTTGATAAGTGGTTTTGTTTCAATGGAACACACAAATCTACATTCATCTCAATAATATTTCTGCTAGAAAGAAATTAAAGTAACTACTTAGACAATATCTTAAAAGACTTCTTTAAAATGACTGAAGGGTCCATTTAAAAAAAAATGATGCCACGTAGAAGAAAGGTTTCAGAGTAGCAGCTGTGTTAGTCTGTATCTGCAAAAAGAAAAGGAGTACTTGTGGCACCTTAGAGATTAACAAATTTATTTGAGCATAAGCTTTCGTGAGCTACAGCTCATATCCAATGAAGTGAGCTGTAGCTCACGAAAGCTTATGCTCAAATAAATTTGTTAATCTCTAAGGTGCCACAAGTACTCCTTTTCTTTTTACATAGAAGAAAGGCATTTAGTTTTAACTTAGCCACAATACAGTTGATCTGTCTAAAAATCAGTGTCTTAATTTTACCTTGTTCAACATGTTCAATAACTTTCAATGCTTTTCGTGCAGCCCATCCGCCCATGGACACATGGTCCTCTGTAGCAGCACTGGTTGAGAGAGAATCCACAGAAGAGGGGTGGCACAAGGCTTTATTCTCAGAAACTGCAAAAGTCCAGTGTGAATTAATGGTGTATTGTATGGACAAATGGGAGCTAGAAACAATGGCTGAGTCTAAAATGCTACAATGAAGGATCCAGACCCATCCATGGTAAGTACATGCCCATGGTATGGCTTGACCGAGCCATCTGCAACATCTAACATTCAAGTCATTTTGCCTCTGAAGACAGTAATGTTGTACATTGATCATCCAATGCTGATATTAACCCAAATATATAAAGGTAAATATTATGTCCAGAGAAAAGATCTTGTTTAAAATAGACCAAGGGTCCCTTCTTCAGCCCAGCTCTGGTGGTGCAAAGTAGCTGCAAAAAAAACCCCACTATATCCTCCTCTGCTCTTGGCATCCTCCTGAGGACTCCCCCAGCGTAGAACATTCCCAAGAGAAAGACGGTATGTCTGGGCAATTCCAACACCCCTGAAATCCAGAGCTGCAGGAATGGAGTCTTAAAGCAGCCCCCGAGGATGCCTTAACTTATGTCAGACCAGCCCCCAGCTGGTCCCACGATCTGGGGAGTGTAAAAATTGCTTTCCCTTTCCCCAGCATCAAGCCTGGAAGGGCCAGACTGGAATATCTGGTTCAAATGTGGACTATATATATCTGTTTTAATACTCAAAAGAATTCCATTTCCCAGTTTTGACCTTTCCACTCCTATATTCTACAGTGGCCCTTGGATCTTTTTATCTTCTTGTACAAGTTTCTGACTAACTCAGGAACAACTCCTTCCCCTAACCTTAAATGCTTTTGTGCCGTGTATGGTTTGGCTGCTTCTAGCTCTAACAGAGCTTCCAACTGCAATAAAAGCAGAAGAAGAAAAAGGCCCTGAAAAGCCAGAAAGTGAAAGTACAAAGCTGGGAAATAGTCTTGCCATTGCTTTATTTAAGGCCATTGGTACTTTACATCTCAAAAGGGATTGGCTTGCCCAATTTTATTTTCATGATAAATACTGTCCAAAATGTAGTGTTAAGAGGAGAGGCCTAGAGACTGAAAACCGATGCAGCAGTCAACATCTGCAGAACTTGCCAAACTCCCCTTGAAAGTAATGGAGTTTTGTCAGAGTAAGGATTGCAGGAAGTTATTTGGAGGACTGTCTGTAAAATGCAGTCTTACTCTAGCAGGGGGGTAATGAAGTACTTATTCTCAGTATTCTAACTTCATCTGGACCTAGATCTTTCACCGTGAATCTGACTAAATAAAATTCACTTGTAGCCCTCTTGCCACAGAGAAGCAGCTCCCATATAAAACAACCCAGAATCAGACTGAAAAAGCAGCTGTTTCCCTTGCCTGTGCTTGAGGGACGCACACAGCTCATGAAAAATTGGCCATATACTGATCAGCATGCCTGGGATGGGATTACCAATGGCAGACTCCAGAGAGCCTTCATGTGGCTGGGGCATGTGAGCGGAGCCTGACCTGTGATCAGGGAATCAGGATGGAGGACTTGGAAGAGAAGCAGTCTCAGAGTTACTCTGTGCAGTAGAAGGGGTGACAACCATTTTGCCTCTCCCATTCAGAAGGTCTGAGACCCAGTATCCCTAGCTCCAAATCAGAGAGTCTGAGGTCCAAGATGAGGCTACACCAAGGAGGACTGAAAGCCAGCTGAGTCTGTTAAGGCCACCTCTCCCGCACTGTTAGGCATGCGAGAGTCTCATCAGAAACAGAGCTGGAATCAGCAGCCTCTCCAGTTGTAACACTGGATACTCATCTTACTTTCTCATATTTGGTCAAGAAGTTCACCTGCCTGCGGATCTTTGTTTCAGCATTTCTGTAGATAGAATCCGACCTGAAACACACCTTCAATATACTACCCATCTGAGAAACCAATTCTAAACTACCCAGCACAGCCACTACTGCTACACAGAACAATCAGAGTAACAAAGCTTGCTATGACCGAAGGGTCAGAGACCAGGAATTGCACACAGAAGTCAGTTCTCATCAGGACCCTGGGCATTCTTGGGACACACAATATTGAAGATGGGTGGAAGGCTGAGCTCTACACAAAGTGCCAGGCCTGCTAGTCTATTGACTCAAGCTAGTAAAAGGAGTGGGCCCCTCCAATGCCCTGCACAGGAATCACATCCTTCCAACAGGACAAGTGGTGAGAAGGCCTGTCAGAACTGCCTCACCACCAACATATACCATTCGACAGACAAGCGGTCAGCAATGGCCTCATAGTATTACTCCTTTACAAATCTTCAGCTATTCCTGAGAGGTCAGAAGACCACAGTTACCTTACAGAGTAGTTCTTTCTGGCTTAGAGGGAGAGGACAACATTGGGTATCAACGCCAGCAATTTACTTTTAAAGTGCCTGAGCCCAAGCTCTCTGAACAGATTGGTTTACACTAGAGTGCGAACAATCAGGTTAAATATCCCAGAACCATGGTATGCTTCACCAGTTCATGATGTCATGCCTGATCTACCCATAGGGTCACTCTACTGTGGAGAAGAGAATGTCCAGGCCGTTCATGGTCAAGAAGAAATCAATGACTCTGGCTTTGAAGGTGGAGAACATGACATGATAAGCCTAGACAGGTTAAGCCCACCATAAAGTTATCCTGTGATTCATTGAGAGTCCCTATGGATATGGTACATAAATGGATAGCACCCAAGGTGGCTTTGTTGTTATGACCTCTGGGACAGAGCATAGGGCGTGTAACACTCGGAATGTCCCAGAAATCCCAGTCTCATGTATGCACCTCTGTATGAATCAGGGGTTATGTAGGTCTGAGATTACATAGCCAAGGAGAGAATTTTCTGTATTTTGTATGTCTGCATGTGGATTGTTTTAAACTTGATAAGGCCATCAAAGTCTGTAGACAGGGAAGAGTGTAGCCCCCTAGCTAGGTTGGGGACTTCAGAGAAACAGCTCCCACATAACACAGCACAGACTCAGAACGTGGAACTCCAATGGAGACTGCCTGTCCTGGGGGGGCGGAGGGAAGGAGAGTCAGCCTGTGGAGGATGGGCCAGAGTCTGACTGACATGCCTGAGATACCAAGAGCAGACCCTGGGAAAACTTGCACATGGGCGGGGTCATGTGAGCTGAGCTTGGCAGGGACCTGAGACCAGGGGGAGAGCTGGCTGCAGGGAGTCAGGCTGGAGGAGAAACAGTCTCAGATTTGCTCTGTGAAGTAGAAGGGGAGACAGGCAGCCATTTTGATTCTCCCCATGAGAAGGATTGAGCCTGCCTTGGAGCCCCCAGCTCCACAACAGAGATGAGTCTTGAGATTCTGCTGCACCCCTGAGAAATGAAAGCCAGCTCAGCCCGTAGGCCTTCTCTGCACCAGAATCATTGTTGTGGGATTGGTTGAGGCCTCGTTTATTTAACAGCTTTGATTCCTTTGCCTGTTCTCTTTACCTCTTTTAATTTACTCCCATACCTTCTGTGAATAAAATGGCTGTTTGTTGGGTTTGACTTACTGTGCATGTGAATTGTAATAGCCTGGGGCTCGGGCTTGTTATTGGTTTATGCATCCAACCACTAGCTGGAGACACTGTGCGCTAAGCGCCCAGGGCCTATTGCTGTGTCCCTGAGAAGGAAAGTTTAAGAGGTTCCACACCACCGTTGGGGATCGGGGTGCCCCAGAAGGGGAGAGCTACAGATAGAGATGATCTGTTTTGTGTAGAATCAAAAATAGAATTGTTTGTACATAGACAATTTGCTTTTTAGCTTTGTTGCGCTATTAGGGCCTGATTTTCAGAGGTGCTGGGTACTTGTAGCTCCCACTGATTTCAAGTGGGGCTGCAGCTCTTAACTCTTCCAAAACTCAGACTCCAAACCTAAGAAGATTTAAGCACTTGAGTAATCCTACTGTTGCCAACATTGTATTTAAAAAATAATGGATTGTTTTCTTAGTGCCCCCGACCTACCTCACTCCCAATATTATCATTAATAAATAAATAAATAAATAAATAAAAATGAACACTACTCACCTACATTCACCAGGGGTATTTCTTGCTGCTTTTTGTAGCACTCAGCAACGCCTGATCTTGTTGTACAGAGATGAAAAAATAAGGGACATCCCTTTTAATAAGGGACTGTTGGCAACCCTAGCTTGACTGCTCACAGGCTTAGAGCTAAACACACACATAAATCTTTACAGGTTCAGGGCCTCTGAGTCTAATGAACTGCACCTATATCAGATAGCTCAGCTGGACATGGGAGAAAAGGAGAATTTACAGTTGGAGCTGAGAGCTGTTTTTTTGGGTTCCTTTATCAGTAGTATCAAACTACCACAATGCTAATGTAGGTTGATCTTTCTAATTTTGTTCTCTTGCCATTCTTGCTTAGGCCTTTGTGTACTCACCCAGGGCCGCTGCTGTGCAGTGCGCAATCATGAAACCAGAGTTCAGACCCCCTTCGGTGACTAGAAATGCAGGCAGCTCACTGAGAGATGGGTTGCATAGTCTTTCAATCCTTCTTTCACTAATTGCAGCAAGTTCATGGACACCAATTGACAGGTAGTCCAGAGCCTACAAGAGAAGCTCTTGATGGAATCAGCTGATTTTTTTTAAAAATGTCAGAAAATAAGCTAATATTTCTCCAAATGCTTAATTACCTTTGCAGGGTATTCACCATGAAAATTTCCTCCAGAAATGGTCTCTCCCCTTTCAGCAAAAACCATCTTTAAAGACAAGTTAAGGTGTGAACATGAATGAAGAATTACTGAAGTTCCATACATCTCTGAATATCCTATCTGAAAGGAGGAAGAATTGATGTGCAAATCCATATGCATATATAGTGTAGCTCACACTTCTGTATGTTCAGTGGTAAGAAAAAATGTAAAACAATGCCCCGTTCTCCCACCATACAGATACAGCTGAATAGTGTATTTTATTAAATAGGCTGGACTGTCAGCAAGTGAAGGTTATAAGGAATGCAAAGCCACACTTGAGCACAGTTTCTAGTGTACTTTTCAATTGCCATTGGTGCTCTCACCAATGGAGGTGAAATTTTATATATAGTGAGCAAGATGGGCACTCATCACTGCTATCAGCTAACACAGAGGAGCATCTTTTGTACGTACCTTTATTCTTAAAAAGTGGAATTCACCCTTGTTCAGAGCACCAATACAAGGCGTATGCACAGAGCTTCCCAAAATGAGCTCATACAGCTCTTAAAAGTGGTACATAGCTCTTGTAGTTACCCTCTGTAGAACTCAAAGTGCATTCTATAATGCAAGTTTTGCCAACCTTGTGTCAACTGACAAGTCACTGTCAACCTTCAAGTCCAATTGGCAGCCAAAGTTCCCAGCTGCCCTTATAACCATGTAGGCCTTGATCCAGCAAAGCACTTAAGTGTGTGCTTAACTTTAAGCAAGAGCAGTCCACTGACTAAGCACATACGTAAGTGATTTGATGGATCAGGGCCATAATTTCTGCTTCATTAGCTAATAGTTATTTAGAAGGGAAAAAGTAACCAATCAAAATTTTACTGAGAAACTGAATCATCAAAAAGATACAGGATTGTCCGTTGCACTGTTAATTTCAGTCATGATTATGTCCTTTACAAAAGCTATTGTGTCATTCGCCACACCGTGGACCTAAAAGAAACAATAGCAATTAGCCACAGGTCATGTCTATTTGTAGTTCATCCTCAAGATATAGATCCAGCCAATTCTACTTTCTGAGAGCACACTTCTGCCTTGCCCCCACTCCCAGACTTGGCACTCACTCACAGGGATACAGACTTTGATTTGATGTGATAACCAGGGAAATTGCTATTGTGGAATGCTAGATATACTGTACTTATTAAAGATTTGACTTACTATTATTATGACATTATAATATGATGATGACAACATAAATGTATAATTCTTTGTGTGTTTGGGTTGGCATCCCCTTGTCCCTCAACCACATGTACAACCTCTATCTGATCAAGAAAGTACTCAAAGCTTAGCTAATTTGTCAATGTACATTAGGAATTATTAAGGAATTATAACTAAACTTGGGAAACCCCAGCTCTTTAGTTTTTACACAGGCAAAGCTCCCCAGTTTCAATACTTTTGCTTGTGTTAATATGGATTGAGTTTATCGAGAGTTAAAAATTTATAGAGAGTTAAAAATTGCTCCTTTGTACAAGGTCCAGGAATTACTTATGTCTCAGTTAAGCCCTATTTTGAGCTGAGTGGGAAATAATGTAATTGCATTATTTTAAAGGAGACAATCAACACTTAACTGACATTACAGTGGGATTGGGATTTCACTGCCACTAGCCTATCCCTGTATGAGGGAGTGGGAAACTTATTTTACCTGAGGGCAACAGCGCAGCGTATATGCATCCTGAACTCTGTCACAAAATCTGTGACTCTCTGCAAAACAAAAGAAAGATTCTTATAGAAAAGGTCACATGTCACTGTTTTAATTCCCTGTCTGTCCTGGAAATCAAATAGGTGACTTGCATGGCAGGAAGCAAAGATGTTTCACCTGCTATTTCTGATGGATGATGGTCAGAGTCTAAAAGTGACCTAAATCGGAATGCTACTTCAATCTGCCCCCGATGGGCACGCACTGCATGAATATCTGTTAAAACAAATGAAAGAGCATTACACTTTTGCTTTTCCCTCTCCAAAAGCTAAGAGAAAGTGAACACAGAAAATTCAGTACCAACCAGTGTCAAAGGCTCTAGTTGTACCCTTCAGGACTTCAAGTGTCAGTGCAGCAACTATGTCTGCTTGCCTAGCAATAGCGCTGGCTCGTTCCACTGCTTCACATCCCAGAGAGGAGATCATTTGGGTTCCATTGATAAGAGCCAGACCCTTCAGAGAGATAGCAGGTGTTCATTTTAAATGAATCTGTTGCAGCCTTACACATGCCACAGCCATTGTAATTTTCATAATTACATGTGTCAGTCAAAGAAAGGCCTTTTCTAAGATTCCTGGATCGTCATTAAATGAATCATAAAAAGGGCTAGAAATGCTATGTTCTCAGCTATTTGGTTATTTTTTGTTGCAGACAAGCCACCAGTTACTTTGAATCTGTTACATCCCCATGTCTCCTAACTAGTAACTCCCTAACTCCCAATAGTTAGTTTCACTAGCAAGCTAGTTATAGCCATCTAGCCATGATTGCTGATCAGCTCAGTGGGCTCCTGGTATAGGTTTGATGAAACCTAGCAAGTCAGTATACAGCTAAGGCCCTAAGGACTCTTCCTGTCATCCCAACATGCAGAAGACTCTGTCTAAAGTAAATGGGAGTTGTGTGTGTACTAGGACTACAGGAGAAATCACTGGCAACAATCCACTTCAAGATTTCAGAAAGGGTATGACAAACACTTCCATTTGTCTCCTCTGTGGGTCCTAGGAAAACTATATTATGCAGTGGCGAACACTAAACATTTACATTACTGTAGTAAAAGTGGAGGTACTTTTCCTACAATAAAACAGTATGGTGATGTGACTTCATTGCTCTAAAGCAAAAATTTACTTTTAACTGTTGGTCACTATATGTACCTTAGAAAGCTATCCTGTACCCTTAAAAAATGTGAAGTAACATGAAATAAACCTCATGTAACATGGCAGAATTTCTTTTTCTTTGTAAGAGTAACCCTTCTCCTGATTTTTTGACAAAATAATTAATTCAGCTCTAGGTATCAGATAGGTAGCCGTGTGAGTCTGTATCCGCATCTGAAAAAGTGGGGGGTTTTTACCCATGAAACCTTTTGCCCTAATAAATCTGTTAGGTCTTTAAGATGCCACCGGACTCCTCGTTAATTCAGCTTCTAGACATGAAGAAGATGAGGTATGGAAAAAACCCACCAAAGCAAGGAAACTTAGGGCAGGTCTATGCTACCACTTAAGTCAATCTAAAGTATGTTGCTCAGAGATGTAAAAAAGTCCCCTTCCCCCGTCTGAGCAGCTCAAGTTTCACTCTGTCCACACTGATGCTATGTCAGTGGGAGACTTGCCATTAGACTTAAGGAGGAGATTCTGTTTTAACTCACCTTGGGCCTGTTCTAAAGCTCACTGAAGCCATGGCAGTCTTCCCATTGGCTTCAGTAGGCTTTGGATCAGGCATCTTGCTGCATGTACTGAAGGTATGACAATTACTATGGTCCACCATCAGTGGGATCAAGAGCACTGGAATATCTTACATACTAAGAACGTGCATGTCAGTTTATGTGGGTAAGATTTCATCAGCCTGGATTTTTGTTTAATAAATTGATGAATATGCTTACATAAACAAACATTTATGCCATGCTAATGCTAGTTACTGCTTATTAAATATCACAAAATGTGTTTAAGTTATAAAATGTGTTTGTCACCAACACAAAAAGCCTTCTGGTCTCCACAATACAGGATAAAAGCCATCTGAATTACTGAAGGTTTTACATTCTTAAACAAAACTCATCTCATAAAATAAGGGCTTGTCTGAGAACACACTACTTCTGGTGACAGCCAGCTAAGATAAGCCCTGAGCACTGAAATGTAGAACAGAGAGCAGACAGGTCAGTTCTGCAGTAATTAGTGCAGCACGCAACAGCAGGAGGAGGATTATTTGCACTGGTTTAGTTGCCGTGGAAGTGGGCTGCATCTACACGGGCACTCCACCAATTTAATTTCCATTGATGCAGACTTACCTTAGATAGGAATTGGGGTAATTTCCACTGTTGGATGTCCAGGAAACCACTGATGGTAAAAAGTGTGTGTGTGTGGATGAATGGCAGTTCCAGTGGAATTTATATGTAGACAGGACCTAAGTTTTACCTTGGACTGAAGCTTTGTACACAGAGCTTCTACAAATGATTGTGGTTGAACTAAATCACATATAAATGGGAGGTGAAATGGAAACAGTGACATACGCTTTACTGTAGAGTCTCTAATGGGTTCCCTGAAACAGATGTCTAAAAACCTTCTGGAACTGGATTTAAAATAATCATTAATTCATCTCACTCTTAAAATACAGACAACATATGCATAAAGCAACTACCGATTGGCGAGGCTTGGTTTTCATTACCTCCTTTGGTTTCAAGGTTATCGGTTTCAGGCCATGGGCTTGCAGCACCTGTAAAGCAGTTTATTGAACAGGCGTTAGTGAAAAATGTCTTTCAATATATTGATTGGACAACTTTGCTGAGTGCATACAACCCTCTTTTTTATCTTATGCTAATAAACATTTTGGAATATTCCACAGTAAAGGGAGGGAAAAAATGCTAACATTTAGAACCCTCTTTTGACCTGGCTGCCTGAACTAATGCATGCTCTGTCCTGTCACATGACACATCCAGGCTTCAAGTCCAATGCTGTCATTCCTCAGGGTCAGCACAGTCTGGGAGTGCTTGAGAGGTGGTGCAGTCGCAGCCCATCAAGGAGTGGTGGTACTATTCCACACCATGAAGCAAAGACTCTTATGGCAAATGAAGGAGAAATATTGCTTTGATTCTGACAAGAATCGTATCCTCCTCAGCTGGACAGATGGTAAATCTGAAAGAGACACCTGCTGAGGCAATGATGACTGGGAGAAGCAGGAAGAACAATGGCAGGAAATAGATGCTCGAGTCCCCAGAGGAGATGCAGAAGACTTTTCCACCAACAGCAAATGCAGTTAGTGAACGGAGGAAGGATGGCTTTTGGTTAGGGCAAATAACTGGAAATCAGCAGGATGGGTTCAATTTCCAGCTCCGCTACAGACTGCTTGATTTAAATGAATGTATCATTAAATGAGATTAATGTCCTTAATCTCTTTGTGCCTCAGTTCCCTTCTGTAAAATGGAGATAACTGCACTTCTCTATCTCACAGGGATGCTGAGAGGCTACATACTTGGGAGGTGCTCAGATAAGATGTTGTTGGGAGTCATGTCAGTACCTAGGCAGATAAAGAATGGAACAAGCTACCAAGAGGGGTTATGGAATCTCCATTATTCGAGAGATCCATGGCTGGCTCAAACGCTGATCTATTAGGGATGGAATAAATTTTTTAAAAAATCAATTCTGCCGTGGTATAGCTGGGTAGACTAAATGATGCCACAAAGGTTCCTTTCAACCCAAATTAATCTATTGAAAATGTTATATATTTATGTCATGTGTTTTCAGCTTTACTGGAGTTTATACATCTGCTTCTTGCCATTATAATACGTAACAGAAATCTTAGTAACCCCTCTCTCCTCAGGAGAGAAAAACCCCTAAAAGTCTCCATTTACTTTTAGCATTTGAAACCAGACCATTAATCCTCAGTTTTGTGGGATCATCTCAGGTTTGGTGGGCCAGTTCTGATGTTTGCAGGACAGAAGGTGCACTCAGAAATCTTTGGAGCTGGTACAACATGACATCTTGTCCATCCATCCAGATTCTGGCACTCATCAGTGTTGGATCTTGCATCATGTTGCTTCACTGCAAGGTGACTGTGTCTGTCTAGGCATTATTAATATGCCAGACATGGTGGCATCTAAACCCCAATATCATGATGCCTGGTGTTTGTTTTGTTCTATTCTTATGTCTCATTTTTCACCATGGTACCGGTCCTATAGGACAAACTGTTAAAGCAGCGCAGAAACAAATACTTCAATCACAAGAAAGTGACACACAAAATCCAAAGGATATAAAATGTTACAAATCCATCACACAATTCTGATGAAAAATGTTCCCTTTGCTCTCATAATAAACATAGTCTAGCCAGAGCCAATTGAAGGAGACAGACAAAAGTCTAGTAGTCAGACACATTGATCTTACATATTTAGCATCAGCCCAGCCACTCTTTGGGGACCACATCTTTCCTTCTCCTATCAACCCCAAAGCAAGATGAGAAAGAGGGGCTAAGTCTCCACTGGCTCCAACTGTCCCTTTCTCAGGTATATAGGGCAGGCAGGATGCTAGGAAGAAAGAAGAAATCAGACTTTGGTTAGAGCCTCCGTCCAGTCTCTCCTTGAAACAGAGACACAAGCACTTGAATCTGCCCTGGTTGTCTTGAAGTGACATACTGGAATAGCAGTGAAATGGAGAAGCATCACCTCCCTTGCAAACTGGCATTTGTTAATTTTTCCTAAATTAGCTCCTGTAGTTTAAAAAGAAACCAGTTGTTTTTAGCCGACAAATCATAACAAAACAAACCTGATACGGGATTAAATTTGTAGTGTCACAAGAATGGCTTCTACTCAGCTCATCATAGCATAGAATAGAATCATAGAAACGTAGGGCTGGAAGGGACCTCGAGAAGTCACCAAGTCCTGCACTGAGGCAGGACCAAGAAAATCTAAAGGGCTCACTCCTTAAAGGACCCTTTAAACATATGGAACCCACTGAACAGTTTGTTGCCTTTGAGCAGCTGACTGGAAATCTAGATCCAACTACAGGTCTTTACTTTGGCATCATACATTTGCAGTGCCTCAGCAAAACTGGGATGAGTTTCAGCCTTTGAGGGACACAAACCCTATCGAAGAGGATGCAGGAGACAGCATCTTTGCTCATCCCCAAGTAGAGTAAGATTTGGCCAGGGCTGGCCTTAGGGGTGGCCGACCTGGCTGACCACACAGGGCATTGTAGTCAGGGGGGCACCGGGGTGAAGAGGCAAGGAGCTCGGGCTCCCCCTCAGTGCCTGCGGGATGCAGCCTGGCGTGGCAGGAGCGCCCACCTTACTGCTTCTGAGCAGAGGGCCCCTGCTTACCACCCCACCTGGTTTCCCAGCCCTACTCCTAATCCTGCCTCCATACTCGGAGAGCTGGCAGACTCTTCCTGCCCTCCTCCCCCCACACCCTCTGGGACTGTCTCAGCCCAGCCATTACTCCTTCCATGGGCAGCCTGAATGAGAGCAATGCTGCCCAATGGAAATGGGAGCTGGAAGATGCCAGCCTCTTCAGGGTTGGGAGGGGAAGGGAGCTGAAATTGCAGAGAAAAGAGGCAATTCAGTCTGGTGGGTCCTAACCCCATGCCCAACCAGCTCACGGGGCCCCCCTCACTGTGTCTCCAGGTCCCAGCCTCCCAGTTCTCAGGGGCTCCCCCTTTTTCTTGCTCATCCCAAAGGGAGGTGTCAGTGCAGGACATTTGAGATATTTCAGGATTGAACTTTCCACCATCATCACCCACTCTAGCTACCTCCAGTGCACTGGAGCATTTGCATTTTAACCTCCCACACCCATAACCTACCTTCCCTGGGACTGGGTAGGGGCACTTGAATATTGGGGATGCTCAGTATTGGGGTGTGGGGAGAGATCTGCCCTTCTGGAGCTCCCATGTCACTGTCCCCCTGCAGCCCCACACAAATGAGACTCACTGTGTACTACTCTGGTTCCCTCCCCTGTTCTCAGGTCACCATGCTTCCCTGCCACCACCACAGCCCTTTGGTGCCCTCCTGTCACTGCCCCTCCGCTTGGGCTGCTGACCCGTTGTGGGGAGCCCAGAGGGGCAGCAAGGGCCAAGGCAATGAGGGGGTGGATGGGGAGCCTAGGGAGGCAATAGGGGCCAGAGATGCCAAAATACAAGTTCAGCCTGGGAGCTATTTTCCCCAAGGCCAGCCCTGGAGTTAGCCCCTAAGCTACTGCAGTTGTTGATGTTACTGAATATTTGGAGACTCAAGTTCCTCAGATCAAATTAAAGCACCATTTCCCAGACCTTTGGACACTGAACCCCATTCAGGAAAATGAAAGCAATCATACACACTCCACTTTCAACACTTCTACATTTTGTAAAAAGGCCTACCCATACTCATGTATAGATCATCTGTGCCCTCCATCTCCCCACTAGTCCTGGAGGGCACACCCCTCACTTCAGGAAATGCTTATTTAGTGGCTACTTATGCACCAAGTCTGAAATTTTGGCTCTTTCAGCCCATATACACACATATACTAGGAATGATTGGGCAGTTTCGTAACTCTGAAATGTTCATAATGGAACAAAACATTATGGTTGTTCTTTCCAAAGTTTACAACTGAACATTGACTTAATATAGCTTTGAAACTTGACTATGCAGAAGAAAAATGCTGCTTTCCCCTGCTTTTTTTTTAGTAATTTATGTTTAAACACAGCACTGTACTATATTTGCTGCTTTTTTTTTTGTCTCTGCTGCTTTCTAATTGTGTTCTTCCAGTTCCACATGAGGTGTGTGTGGTGTTCGCAACTCTGAGGTTTTACTGTACATTTCTCAGTGAAGTCACTTCAGTCTGGGATAGAAGTTTCAATTAAAAATCATCCTGAAATCCAACAATTACATTTTTAAAAAATTGCTTACAGTTTAAAAATGGCTGATAAAAACTTGCTTACTGGACAGAACTTTGTATGTCAAATTTTAGCCCTAACCCGCATCACAGGGGCTTATAATGCAAAGGTACACCGGCCTGTTAATACAACAACAACTATAATTGTGTCCACAGCCACTATAATTACATTGGCCACAATTTTCAGAAGTGATTAGTGATTTTCAGTACCTCACTTCTGGGTGTCCAAGACAAATTGAAGAGATCTGATTTTCACTATGCTTTCTGAAAAGAAAAAAAAAAAAATCAGGCCCCTTTAAGGAGTCTTACATTGGGCATGTAAAATCTCTGACTAAATTCACTCCACTAACACTGGAGCATTATATTACCAGTGGTACATGGTTTATGCCACGCTCCTAGCTCCTTCTCCAATGTTTAAAATATATTTGAACTTTTCAATTCAAATATAGTTGAACTTTTCAGTCTGAAAAAAAGGGTTCTACTGACATCAGACCCACAGCTCTAGTGAAAATTAGGTGAAAACTAAGTTAGAAGAACCACCATTTTGAAGCCACAGATACCTGGAATTATTCTCCTATTTGGGAGGAAGAGTAACCACTGCAAAGCCTCAGAATCCAACAGGAAGCCAGAGCCACCCTGAAGACCTCACTGGTTTTTCCTGTTTTGCAGGCCCTCTTCTCCAAGGCAGCATGGCTCCCTTATGTGACAAGCTGCCACTGGATGTTGAGTAGGTTGAAATTTTTTTTGGTAAAGAGTAAATTCACCAAAAAAAATGCATTTTTCAGGCCACCAAAATGATGTGGAAATTCAGGGCAAATTTGGCAGATTTTTTCAGCTGAAAAAAACCTGAAAACGAAAATTTTGGAAATGTCAAATCAGTTTATTGAAGAAAAAAACTGAAAATCAGCCATTTTGAAACTATCAAATCAAAATGACATTTTCAAAATGAAATGTCAAAACAAAATAAAAATGTCAAATGTCATTTCAATTCGACATGAGAAATGTTTCATCCCAAGTGATTTTTTTCATTTTTGTGAGACAAAATTTTAAAAAGTTTGGATTTGAAACCAACCATTCCCCTCATTCCTCCCCCTCCCCCTCACCCAGCCTCCCACAACAGACTTTTTGGCTTGGCCACAGAACTGAAAAAGCAGCTATTTGTTCAGCTCTAACTGAATGCCCCATCTCCTCTAAAGTCAAAGCCACCCAGTGACTTTTAGCAGCATTAAATGCCTTTGAGAATTTCCTAGCTCGTGGGATCTATCTCAAGCCTGATCAATCTCTGAAGGTGTGGAAGAGGCAAGGAGGAGTCTGTAGGACTGAGGAAAGATGGAGGGAAGGGCATAAGATGACCAGATAGCAAGTGTGAAAAATTAGGACTTTTTTGGGGGGGGGGGGGGAGGGCATAGTTGCGTATATAAGACAAAGCCTTTAATATCAGGACGGTCCCAACAATATCAGGATGTCTGGTCACCCTAGGAGGGCAGCAGGCAGTGTAGATTCTATTCATTTCCCTCTGTGGACTTAGAAAATTCTGTGACTAAATTCATGTTTCTTTGCTTCCCATGTCATATAATGGAAGGCAGCACAGGGTTCATTCACCCTGATGTATAACAGTAGTGCCTCTATTAGCCTTATGTCTCCAGCAATGCAAAAACCTTACATTCATATAAACAGATTAAAAAACAAATAAACAGTGAATCTTGTGCTCAGGAAAGATGATGGATTGAAAGAAAACCCTCTAAACTGAACTTTATCTGCAGAATGAGTATAATAGCACAGACAGAGCAACTGCAAACTCCTCTCACTGTCTCTCATTGGCGGGACCATTTCTAGGAATGAAAGGTAGCTAGTTTCCAAGGACACCCTTAACTTCCCTGCTGAGCCTGCCAGCAATGATAGAAGTGGCATTAACTGTTTTGATGGTTTTGTTAACATGATTAACTGCCTACTAGCAACCAGCCTCAGACAGCGAGCTGTAGCTCACGAAAGCTTATGCTCAAATAAATTTGTTAGTCTCTAAGGTGCCACAAGTACCCCTTTTCTTTTTGCGAATACAGACTAACACAGCTGCTACTCTGAAACCTGTCATTATGCAAGGCTACAAATACCTAGAAAGTGTAATATTTCACATAGGCCACTTTTCAAATAACTGATAAAGTAACAGCTTTCACTCACTATTAGCCTTCAGCTGCTTTTGAACTGGCAACCTAGTGTCTTCTCAGGTAATCAGCCCTGAGCAAACATTCTTAATTCTGCTTTTATGGTGTGTTAAATGCACACAATGAAGTTTATTTTCATGCTGAAGTGTTACCATAGTATAATGACCCAAAGGGACAAAAGTAATACAATTACAAAAGGTAATCTGAAGTGCTGCCTTTTTCTCCCCTCCCAAACTACAGCATTGTTCCTCCACCCCAAATTCTGCCTTGGAATTAATAAAACCATGAACACTTAATGAAAACAAATCAATAAAGAAAGTAGGAGTTGTAGTTAAGACCCTGGACTGGGATTTGGGAGACCTAGGTTCAATTCCTGGTTCTGCCACAGCCTCCCTGGGTAATGTTGGCAAGTCAACTAAACTCTCTGTGATTCAGTTCAGCATGCTGTATACCTTTGTCCCATCTTGTCTACTTAGACTCCTTGGGACAGGGACTCTATGTACTTGTGCAGTGCCTAGCACAAAGGGCCTGTGATCTAGGCACCATTGTAATACAAAGGATAAAACAGCTGTATTCATTTCTAAATATCTTTTTTACCATTAAATGCTTCAATAACTTGCTGGAGAGTTTCCAGTGAAATTCCACTGTATCCTTTTGCTAAGATATTGATCCTGAGAGCTAAAAGCATGCGAGATCTCTCTGGGATCAATGGCTTCCCGACACCTGCAATGACAACAATCTCAAGGTTACAAACCCTAATTCTAACAGTTGTGGAAGAGAAACAAATTTGAAATCAATTTCCCACTACCTGCAGAATGTGACCGAACTAAGTTCACTTGAAGTTCCCTATAAAGAAAGAAAAGTCATTTAAAAACCAACTTGCAGTGTTCAAAAATAGAAATTTTTTTTCACAAAGCTGAACAAAAATATCCCTCTCCTTTTAGGAAGAAAAATGGACTAAAAATGCACACCATAGAAATAATATGGACCTACTTTCTATACACATTTTCTAAATTAAAGAAGGAAGTAGATACAACATACTTGAGTTTACTAGTTGGAATAACAGTTCGAGCAAACTTCCCAAAACCAGTGGTGATTCCATAAACAACTGAAAGAAACAGATATTTCAGATAAAGAAGAGAATCTAACTAAAGTAATCTAAAACAGACAACAAAATTAAGTTAGAAAAGAAAAAAAATACCAGTCTGTTCTTTTACAATTCTTTCAATCACTTCTCTTGATTGTCTGATTTTAGCTTCAGCTTCAGGTGTGAGCTAGAAAAACAATATTGTCAATATTCATTCCTCTATTACTATTTAAAACTAACTAAATAAAATGTATTTAGAGTTTGATTCTTTCAAAATCTTTACCTTGATTTTGTAGAGCCCCTTTCCTAAATTGACCAGGTCCTCTGTTGTTAAGCTGTTCCCATCTAAATAAATATACTACGCAAAAGAACTGCATTTTAGTGAGTGTCGTGCATATGTCAGCAATTTCTAAACAATCATAACTAAATAAATACAGTGAAAGCTTAATAGTGAACTTGGTTACAACAGAGTTCAGTCCCATTCTCATTCATACAGCAAGAACCATCCAGAGAAGCATTAGCAAAGAACAGGTTATTTTACAAGAGGTAACAAGCTAAGCAGTAATCATGGATGATCCTGCAAACAGTGCAGAGCAAAGTGCTTCTTCTGTAGCTTCGGTGAGGTTACCCACAGTAATAGAAAGCACTACACTTGGTAGTAAATGTTTGCAGGAACTTACTGAGTCCTTCTGAAAACAAATAGTATGTGTCACAAACAGCAATTCCATTTGAAATGTTCTGTGGGGTCCCTCTCTGTGTCATGGGCAAATAAAGAAAATAGGTTCTCTTTGAATACTGCCATATCCCCCACCGTGATAAGAGGATTTCACCCTACTTCATCTTCTAACATGAAAAACTATTGGAATTGGGGCACATCTTATTAAGATCATTATTGAGCCATACCTTTTCTGGTTCTGGATATTTGCTATATCTGAAGCCACGTAAAGGAAAATAAAGAACATTCAAAACCCACACAAATAGCTGCCATTTAATTAGAGTTTTTGAAGGAAGACCTTTGAAGGGGGAAAAGGTACTAAGCATTTTCAACTTTAGCAAATCTAAGAATTGTAAAAATTAACCAAAACAATGCTCAATAAAGGATACAAATAAACTCCTTCTAGCTTAGATGCAATGAAATCCGGAGACATTACATCTCCTTCTATAACTACAATGAACAATGGGAAAAACAAAGAAACAAAATGAAAACTTATTGCCCATAGTTTGTTGTTACAGAGAATTCTTCATTAGCTAGAAAAAAAATAAGTGACAAGATTTCTAATTTGCAGCCAAATGTATTTAAATGTCTTAACAAACCTACAGTAAAAATGAAGTTACCACACCCCAAAATCCAAAACCTACAGTCAAACAGTTCATATCCCACCCATCTGAATGACACAACAGAAGACCTAAAAAGCCTTCTCAAAACTGAGTTTGCAATTTAGTATTTTTTCTTAAATCTTAGATTTGCTATATCACAGAAATATAAAGTTTCAAGATAAACAGAAAACACACACTTTGGGTCTCCTATGCAAGTGCAATCACCATATAATTTGTCATTGCAGGTTTGCTTACCAACTTCAACAAACTCATTGTCCTCTAGTGTGTCCTCCAAAGTATCATCATGATCCAGCAAGCCAAGGCCTTTGCACCTCCGAACACAGAATTTCACTTCTTCCACTGAGGCAAAACCCCCATTATCAGGCTTGTTTTTCATGTAACGTCTCACAGCTTCCTTCCCCAGCCATCTCACTGTGTTAGTGCCAGTTTGGCAAGGCACTGCCAGCCATTCCCCTCGGACATGCACTGTGTACCTTGGCATACTTCTCCTCGGTCTACGGTTGTCCCTCCACTAAAGGCAGCTGTGGTGTGAATCAGCCTTGTGTTTACCACACTATTGCCTGAAGAAAAGCACCTGACTGGATTCCAATGTCCCAATCAGAAAAGGGCAAAAATCCTCCCTCCACCCCCAGATCCCCGCCTTCACAAATAAGTTAGTGTGTTTAACAAACTTTATCTACTAAAAAGCCAACTCTGGAAGCAAACCTTTTCTTAGACAGGAGATGAGAAACTGCTGGCATAGGAGTTATCTTTTGAGATTGGGCCAAGGATGTAGCACCAGCTCCTTAAAGGTATTTAGGTGCCTCTATAACTTTGAGGGTCTGGACTGTAGAGTCTAAATCCAAGGCTAGCTCTGTTTGTAGATCAAGAATTTCCAAACGGATATTTCCAAAGGATTCTGGAATATGTTTTTATGGGGGTTTGGTTGTGTGTTCTAAAAACTTTGTGTTTTAAACAAGTTCTTGCTAAATGGCAACAGATTCCGCCCTTTTATGAAAAATCCACGCAGGACAAAGTGGAGTGATACTCACATCATAACACGCACCAGTATGAATTGACACTAAATGGATCTCTTGGTAGGACCGAAGGAACACTGAACTATGAACTCACTTCTAAAGATGCATTCTCTCCAGAGCAGGGTAAAAGACTGTTACCTTTTCTGTAACTGGTGTTCTTTGAGATGTGTTGCTCATGTCTATTCCACAATAGGTGTGCGTGCTCGCCAAGTGCACCAGTGCCGGAAGTTTTTCCCCTAGCAGTACCCCGTAGGGGGGAGCGCCTGCCTGGCACGGTATAAGGGGGGCTGCACTCCCCCATCCTCAGTTCCTTCTTGCCAAACAACTCTGACAGAGGGGAAGGAAGGTGGGATGTGGAATAGATATGAGTAACACATCTCGAAGAATACCAATTACGGAAAAGTTAACTGTCTTTTCTTCTTTGAGTGATTGCTCATGTGTATTCGACAATAGGTGATTCCAAGCTATATCTGTTGGAGGTGGGTAGAAGTTCATAAGTTCTCAGGACGGAGTACGGATCTGCAGAATCCAGCGTCATCCCTGGATATCAGCTGACCCTTCGCACGCTCAGCCAAGGCGACGAACAGTTGCGAAGACTTTCTGAACAGCTTGGTCCGCACGAGGTAGAAAGCCAGAGCTCACCTCACGTCAAGCGTGTGGAGACAGCGTTCCTCACTATTTGTGTGAGGCTTGGGGCAGAGGATGGGCAAAAAAATGTCCTGACCCATGTGGTAGGTGGAGGAACGCAGGGTGGGGCAGAGCTGGACCTTGTCCTTATGAAAAACCATATATGGCGGTTCAGAGGTTAGGGCCCTGAGCTCTGAGACCCGCCTGGCCGATATGATAGCTACTAGGAACACCACCTTCCACGAGAGACGAGACCAGGAACACGTGGCCAGTGGTTCAAACGGGACCCCCATAAGATGAACCAGCACCAGGTTTAGGTCCCACTATGGTACCAGGGGCTTGGAATATGGATAGAGACAGTCCAAACCCTTAAGGAACCAGCCGGTCATAGCATGGGAAAACACCGTGTGCCCTTGCACTGGGGGATGAAAAGTCGATATGGCAGCCAAATGCACCCTGACTGACGAGGGTGCCAGTCCCTGGGCCCTCAGGTGGAGGAGATAATCAAGGATAAGCTGGGTCGGGGCAGCCATCGGAAAAACACCCCAGCCTGCCACCCATCTCAAAAACCGAGACCACTCCACCACACAGGAACAGCGAGTAGAGGGCCGTCTACTTTCGAGGAGGACATGCTGAACCTGTTCCTAGCATGTCCTTTCCTCACCACCTAGCCACTGAGCAGCCACGCCGTGAGGTGAAGCGTTGCTAGGTTGGGATGGAGACAGCGGCCCCAGTCCTGAGAGAGCAGGTCCGGGTGGAACGGCAACTGCCATGGCGGAGCTACCGCCAGCCCCGAAAGGGTCGCATACCAGTGTTGCCGGGGCAACGAGGAGGACCCTGGCTTTGTCCGTCTTTATTTTCTCCAGGGCCCTGCTGATCAGAGGCATTGGGGGAAAAGTGTAGAGGAGCTGGCCTGATCAGGACAGGGTAAAGTCATTGGAGGTAGCGCCCCTCCCTAGGCCCCCCTGGAGCAGAACCGGGGGCATTGTCAGTTCAGCCAGGTTGCAAATAGGTCCACCTGGGGAGTACCCCACCTTCAGAAGAGCTGGTGAGTAACTTCCAGGTGTAGAGACCACTCGTGCTTGGTGAGCAGGGGCCCAGCTCCACCAATATTTGGGGCTGGGTGACTGCCCAGCCCCACCTGCCGCCCTGCCCCCGTGCCTCCCCCAGCCCCCTCTTGCTGCCCCCATACACCTCCCCTGGCTCTGGAGCAGAGCATCCCTGCCTCTTCCGTGCAGCTCCAGGCTGCCTCCCTGCAGCAACTGCTGCCGCAGGGTCCTAGTGCCCCTCATCTCCATGGCCAGGGCAGACTGACTCTGAGCCCACCCTTCAGACCCTTCCCTTTTCTGGCAGGACCCACCACCAGCATAGGGCCACCCCCCCCCGCCTGCAGTCACTGCTCCTGCCCCATGCTGGACAAGGAGGCAGCCTCATCCCCCATCCCCAGTGAGGCTACAGTCAGGGGCAACAGCAGGGGAGGAGGCGCACGCAGTACCCCCTGGCACCCACCACGGACCTGAGAGGGGACCTAGGAGCACATGCCGTGACAGTGGTGCGGGTGAGTGTGCTGCTGGGGGGGTGAGAAAGGGAGGCTCCTCCCCCAGAGCTCACTGCTGCCGGCAGGGAAAGGGTTGGGGGGAGTCCTCCTCTCCAGCCCCTATACTGGAGCAGCCTGCCTGCACCCCAAACTCATCCCCAGCCCCACCCCAGAGCTCACATCCCCAGCCAGAGCTTTCACCCCCCCGCACCCTCAATCCTCTACCCTAGCCATGAGCCCCTCCAACACCCCAAACACCTTATCCACAGTCCCAGCCAGAGCCCTCATCCCCCTGCACTCCAACCCCCTGCCTTAGCCCTGAGCCTCTCCAACCCCCCAAACTCCCCAGCCCCAGACAGACCCCTCGCCCCCCATACTCCAACTCTTGCCCTGAGCCCCTCCCATACCCCAAACCCCTCATCTGCAGCCACACCCCACAGCCCTCACCCTGCACCCCCTTCCATCCCAAACTCCCTCCCAGAATCTGCACCCCCTCCCATCCCCAAAGCCTGCACCCCAATCCCCTGCCCCAGCCTCGGCCTGCACTCCAGACCTCCCCCACCCAAACTCCCTCCCACAGCCTTGGGTAGGTGGGGGACGGAGTTTGTTGGGGTGGAGTTTTGGTGGGGGCGGGGTCTGGGCACCACTAAAATTTCTACAAACCTGCCACCCCGGGTGACAGGGTCCCCCCACCCTCCCGCACAGGGTGTATTTGTTGCCTGTACAAACTTCCCCAGCAGTTGCACAAAGTTGTTGTAATTGTGTCACACAGTGAACCCCATGCTGTTACTGTGACCCCCAGCCCGCCTGGGCCCACCCAGCCAATCGCCGCCTTCCCAGTGCTACACATGACCTTTGTTGACTTACATCAGTCATAGCGCTCTTCCACCGCTGCGCTCCAGCTTGGTTGGTGCTCTTTGCGCTCGCCCCATAAGTGTGTATGATCCGCTGCTGCCTCTGGATCGGGAGTATCCGCGGTGGCGGGACCTACATCAGCCATGAGACAGCGATCTCGATGCAGAGGAATGGCACCGACAGTAGTAGCTGCTCCGCGAATGGCCTCGATAGGCAGACCCACGTCAGCGAGATGCCGATGATCGACGCCCAGGGCTACGGTGCCTTGGCGGAGACTTGAAACGGGAGTCCAATAGGGAACAGCATCGACGATCGTGCCGCGACTGACTGCGGTATCTCCTGCAAGATGAGGACCATTGGCGACATCTGCCATGGTCCCGTCGATATTCGCTTCGCGAAGATGAGCAGTGCCGGGAGTCCCGGTTGGACAGCACCCATCCGGACAGTCTGGCCGGTGTCGAGGGCAATCCACGTGGACTGAGCCCTGAATGGTTGCTGGGAGGTGACCCGTGTCAGGAACGTTCCCTTGCCCATGACTGGTACCGGGCTGGTGGCGACTGTGGGGATCCCAACAGCGGCTTGCCTCTGGAGCGTGGGGCTGATATCAGCAGAACTCTGGGCACCGGCATGGACATGACATCCCTGGCTGCCTGGAGGGCTTCGGGTGTAGATAGCATCTGAAGAGGCCTGCTCCAAAAGGGCCGGGCTACTCCGTTCAACGCGAGTCAGAGGCCTAGGGCCCAATGGGAATTGAGGACTACCCGACGTGGGCCTAGCCTCTGTCCCAGACTGCCCCTGATGCCATTGCAAAGAGGGAGTTTTTCCAGTCCTCTTGGCGTGCACGATGGTACCAGAGGGTCTCCGTGTACCGATGCTGCGGTGCTGGGTACCGGTTCGGAGCGGCATGCTGGAATCGGTGCTGGCCCTGACCCCATCAGGATGGCCCAGAGCCTAGTGTCCCTTTCTTTTTTAGTCCGGGGCTTGAAATACTTGCAGATCTTGCACCTTTTGCTGATATGGGTTTCTCCCAAGAAGTGCAGACAATCCGAATGCGGGTCGCTCCTTGGCATAGAGTGCCTACAAGAGCCACACGACTTAAAGCCTGGGGCGCAGGGCATGCCCTGGCCCGGGCTCAATGACTAACTAAACTAACTGAATTAGCTAACTGATTACAGGTACTACTCAACAAACAGAGTCCTGGGGACGAGCTGCAGCAAAGACGGAGCTGAGCAGTTCTGACGCACCTTCACTGGCAGCAAGAAGGAACTGAGGGTAGGGGAGAGTGCAGCCCCCTTATACCACGTCAGACAGGTGCTGTGGGGGAGAGGGGCGCTCCCCCCCTAGGGGTACTGCTATGGGAAAAATTTCCGGCACTGGTGCACGTGGCGAACATGCACACCTATTGTGGAATACACATGAGCAATCACTCAAAGAAGAAGGTAGATTGGCAGGCCAGCAAGAGGAAGCTTGCATTGCTGATCTTCATGCTGGTGCATTTTTGAGAATATGTAACATTGCATCCTGCAAAAGAACTTTGGTTCCTGGTGTTGGCTTCCAGGCCCCTTTTACAAGCATTACAACCACTCATTAAAAGGTAATATTTACTGCAGACTCACAGCACACGAACTACACAAACTGACACTAGCACATCCCATAAGAGTATGTTACATTTTAATGTAAAAATGGTGAAATCAGCTTCTCTGCTACCTCTTTAGACACAAATTTCCTTGCAGGCCCAACTCTGCAAGTTGCAAAGCTGAACAGCACTGAGCACTTGGGGGTTGAATCCCAGCCAGGGCAGCCCTTGGCTCTGGAATTGTATAAGTGACCCTTCTTACAGAGTCCAAACATCAACAGGATTTTGCCTGAATAAAGAGCAAAACCTTAGGATTTGATCATCATTGCCCATGCATAGCTGGTACTTTGTTCCCAGCTCCCCTGTACACATGCATACACTCCAAGTCAGCGGAAATTATGTTGGGGAATTCAGATTTCACCATCCGATCAGATGGGAGAGAGACTTTCTCCCTTGATCATGTCCATATCAATCACTGGAGGGCTCCCCTGCAACTGAAGTGACTGTGAACAGCAGGACATACTAGGAATATCCATAGACCACGGAGCACTGCTGTACTGAGCTTTCTTTGTAGACCTAGTAAGCAGGAAGGAATTAAAATATGGTGTAGAAAATTACCAGCTTGAAGAGCTCCAAGTAAAACATACTAGTATGTCTATTTCACCACAGGAATTGTGGATAGCTTCACCTTTAAAGAGGAAGACATGCAATGGACTATTTAAGATGAATTGGGTAACGTAACCATTTATGCTCAACAATCTATTTCACCCTGTATTTAGCCATGGCACTGATTTCTTCCATTCTGAAAAAGTACTCTGTGTAGCTCAAATGATTGTCTCTTTCACCAACAGAAGCTGAGTCAATAAAATATTACCTCACCTACCTTGCGCAAGATATACCAACAAATTTACTCTACTCAGTTGAATCAGTGCTAGTATGTAGAAAGGCAGATATTTTCAAGCCACCAGGAGCTATTACAGATCACATTAAATTAGCATGGTCTTGTTACAGGAATTCCTTTTTACTTTGATACTCTTCTTAATCTGCTGCAGAAAAGATTTTCCAAAGCAGCCGATAAAAGACATGGCCATCATCAGTTCTCACATTCTGTCTGACCCAGACTGTGATATACCAACAGCTGTTCATTCACTCTTGGCCTCTAACAGATTCTAGCTCCCAATCAAACTACAGAGTAGAGCAGGGCCAGTATGAACATTTAGGAAATGATGCCTCTGGGTATGATAGTTTTGTCTGAAATTATTTAATAGCTAGAAAGTTACTCAATAGCAACCCACATCCAAACATTTTAGGACAAGACAGTGTATTCTGCTGAACCTATCAAAACCCTGTTTAAAACTTTGGAAGCATGTACTGGAGAAAGATTTTTCACCTGTCAGTTTTAAGTTGTTCTCAACTGTGTTTAATCTAGAATTATTTGCAGAGCAGTAGCCATTCTCACTCCTTTCCAAACACTCTATTGGGTATTCAGTTTTCTCCTCCTACAAAATACAATAGTTACTTGTTTTTGCTTTCTTTTCTGCTCCTCATACAGGTGTTAATTTCTACTGGTCCTGTCAGCATCTGCATTTCAGTTTATTTCAATCTATACTATTTGGCCATTTTCATAAACTGTAAACAAGCAGAAAATATCTTTCGTGGCCTATTGGTGTGCCGTTCTTTCCAAATCCACTTTGAAGAAAACAACCTACAGATGGCAGGATTCATGAGAAGTTTACAAAGTATATTATCTTTTTTTTGGTGAGGGAGAGGGAGAGGGGGAAGAGAGAATCCCAGCCCGGGCAGCCCTTGGCTCTGAAATTGTATAAGTGACCCTTCTTACACAGAGTCCAAACATCAATGAGATTTTGCCTAAATAAGGAGCTAAACCTTAGGATTTGACGATCATTGCCCAAGTATGGCTGGTAATTGTTCCCAGCTCCCCTTTACACATGTGTACATGCCGAGTCAGCACAAATCGTTTAGGGGAATGAAGATATCACCATACTATCAGATGGGAGAGAGAGAGAGAGAGAGAGAGAGACTTTCCTCCCTTTGTCATGTCCATATCAATCACTGGACGGCTCCCCTGCAACTGGAGTTACTATGAACAGGAGGACATATTAGGAATACCCATAGACCACTGTTGTACTGAGCTTTCTTTGTAGACTCAGGAAGCAGGAAGGGGTTAAAATATGGTGTAGAAAAATGCCAGCTTGAAGAGCACCAAGTAAAACATATACTAGCTATAATGTCTGTTTCAGCACGAATCTTGGATAGCTTCAGCTTTAAAGAGGAAGACACACCTTCTTCATCTTAAATGGTCTCTTGCAACATGTTTACCACTTATGCTAAACAATCTGTTTCACCTTGTATGTAACCGTGACAGTGATTACTTTTCCAGACCTGAAGAACTCTATGTAGCTCAAATGCTTCTTTCACCAACAGAAGCTGCTCCAATAAAATATTATCTCACCTGTCTTGCATAAGATATACTAACATGTTTACTCTACACTACCTATTGTATCAGTGCTAGCATGAGGAAAGGCAGATATTTTCAAGCCATTAGGAAGCAATTACAAATCACATTTAATTAGTATAGACTTGTAGAAATTTGTGGAAGAGAAAAATTTGAAGTCAATTTCCCACTATCTGTGGAATGTGACTAAATTAAGTTCACTTGAAGTTTCCTCCAAGGAAAATCATTTAAAAACCAAACAATTTACAGTGTTCAAAAAGAGAAAATGTTTTTCACAAATCTGAGAAAATATTGCTCGCTGTTTATGAAGAAAAATCCCTGCTGCAGCCACCCCAGGGCTTTAAATTGCCATCTGGGAAAGCCGGTCCCAGTACGGCGCACCGGCTCTTACCGGTATGCCATACCAGGGCGTACCGGCTTACTTTCACCTCTGTCTCAACCAGACTTTAATATTCTACGCTGAGGAGTAAGATGGGAAAGAGTGACTTAGCCCTGGTCTACACGGGAGGGAGGGAAAGGAAATTGATCTACGTTACCCCCAACTTCAGCTACGTGAATGACGTACTTAGATTGACTTACTGTGGTGTCTTTACCGCAGTGAGTCGACTGCTGCCGCTCCCATCGACTCCGCTTGCACCTCTCGCAGTGCTGGAGTACAGGAGTCAACTTGAGACTGCTTGGGGGTCAATTTATTGAGTCTAGACTAGATGTGATAAAATCAATCCCTGCTGAATCTATCGCTGCCTGCCCAATCCGGGGAGTAGTGAAGACATACCCTCAGTAAAGCTTTATCCACAGAAAACTATAATGATTTAGTGCAGCTCCCTCAGAAGGAAGCACTTTCAGTTTGAGAGCTTTCTATCAAGTTAATTCAACAGTTTCTAACTAGGACTTGAAAAGATTATCAGGAACAGTCAACATGGATTCACCAAGGTAAAGTCATGCCTGACCAACCTGATTGCCTTCTATGATGAGATAACTGGCTCTGTGGACATGATATACCTTGACTTTAGCAAAGCTTTTGATACAGTCTTCCACGGTATTCTTGCCAGCAAGTTGAAGTAGTATGGATTGGATGAATGGACTATAAGCACTGTTCCCTCTAAGCTGTGCACGTGCACACAAATCTTAAACCCTGTGCACATGGTGAAACACCACGTGCACAAAAATTTGCACAGAAGAAATTTTTTGCACACATGGCCTGTCAAAAATTAGAGGGAACATTGACTATAAGGTTGATAGAAATCTGGCTAGATTGTCAGGCTCAACGGGTAGTGATCAATGGGTTGATGGCTAGTTGGAAGCTGGTATCAAACAGAATGCCCCTAGATCTCATCCACTGAAACTTGAGACCATTCCTCCTTGTTCTGTGACCTGCCACCACTGAGAACAGCTGAGCTCCATCCTCTTTGGAACCTCCCCTTGAGGCAGTTGAAGGCTGCTATCAGACAGCCCCTGAGCCAGCCAGGTAAAGTCAAGGGGCTACTCATGTGCTTAAATGCCTGACTGATTAAGGGCCCATATCAGGACTGTTTACATTAAAATACAGTGAGCCAACAGAACACAGGACAAAGCCTGAAAGTTTAGTACTGAAATATTGTGACTAACTTTTTTGTCAAAAAACTGAATTTTGACAATCAGCTCCAGCTGTTACATTACAACAGTTACATATAGTATGTACTGTAACTCATGTCATACTTTAACTCATGTTATCAAAACCATCAAAAATCAGGGTTGGAAGGAGAAACAAAATTGTTCAGATACTAAAGTAATATAGACCATACAAATAAAAGCAGTTTTTATACAACATGATTTTTAAAGTTCCAAGTGCATTCAGCTTTTCTTCCAGGTTTATTCTAGAAATCAAAATATTTGAAGTCAGCAAGGAAAAAGCTATTTATTATGACATTTTTATTGTTACTTTCTATACTTGTTGATTGTACAAGACCAGACAAGTTAGCTATTTTATTTAAAAGATTTTGTTCCCCAAATATTTAAAGACTCAGGATTTCAACTGTGCGTTGCTGTGTGAAAGCTTGTACAAAAAAAAGATTTGATTTCGTTCAAAATTTGTAAAAAAGTCCACACGATTGATAAACACAAATGCATCTAAGAAAAGTCATCTTTAAAGTACTTTATCATTTGTTTGTACTAGAACCATTCATTCATCTCCCAAAGGATTTATCAGTTTTCCAAAATTTCATTCAATGTACAAGACTGAAGTTTTTAAACTTCATCTTGAAGATCCATTTAGCACAACATGAAGTCAGATAGATAATTAAGCATGCATGTTAGCATAATGTGCAGAGTTACAGTTCTGTTTTAGTAGTTTGCTATAACTTTTTAAAGAAATTAAGCAGTCTGTCCTTGACCCACTTTCAAGTCTTTGGCCACCAGCATTGCAGCCACTGGGTGCATGCGCGCTCTGTGCTGCATGAACAAGCTGACAACTTGATCACGAGACTTCTCAAAGTTGTAGAGGTCCCTGCAAAAAATTCCATAATATAAGTACAAATAAGAAACTAGTCTAAATATAGTTTTCCTTCTGAAAGTTTTATTCTTACGTTGAAGATTTTATATTAAGATTATCCTTTATATCAGGGGTTGGCAACCTTTAAGAAGTGGTGTGTCAAGTCTTCATTTATTCATTCTAATTTAAGGTTTCGCGTGCCAGTAATACATTAACGTTTTTAGAAGGTCTCTTTCTAAAAGTCTTTATTATATAACTAAACTATTGTTGTATGTAAAGTAAATAAGGTTTTTAAAATGTTTAAGAAGCTTCATTTAAAATTAAAATTAAATTAAAATGCAGAACCCCCCGGACCGGTGGCAAGGACCTGGGCAGTGTGAGTGCCACTGAAAATCAGCTCACGTGCCACCTTTGGTACGGGTGCCATAGGTTGCCTACCCCTGCTTTATATAATGGTTTTGCACTCTGCAATCTAAGTTTCCTAGGTTTTTATGTTTAAAAAAAAAAAAAAAGTAATACAATACAAGAACTTCAATTTATCCTGCAAATGTAGAGATATTCATGTTCAAAGTGCTCTGGAAGTTCTATAGTTAGTCACTTCCTGCTCTAGTTCAAAAAGGAATTAATTCAAAGGAATCCATTGGCCTGTGTTACACAAGAGTGTCCACAATTATTTAAAAAAGCATTTTTAAGTTCTGTAGGTGAGTCTTACCTAAACAAGGGACGAGTAAACTTCATCCTGCCTTGTTCTGTAGCCATTTTTAGAGCCAGAGGAATGGCTTCTTCCCACTTGGCTTGGATGCAGACGCGTAACCATCTGAAAAAAATGTAGTTAAACATGAATTTCTCCTCCGAGTTGGTTGCCAATTTTTGTTTGTAGTAGTTTTCAAATTTGTGATCTTCCACTAATATCATGTTCCCTAACTTCACCCTAAGAATAAAGTGGTCATGCTACCATACATGCAACATGACATTCAGATACTAAGTACTTTAAGTTCATAATGAGGTTGAACTGGGTCTCTTGGTTTCCCCACATTGACTTTTGCAATTATTTCTCTTATAATGATGTATATATTTGTATTATGATAATGCCCAAAGGCATTGATTAGGGCCCCGTTGATCAGGGTGCTGTATATTTGGGGGAAGTCATTTCATAGCAGTAAGCATCTATTTGCACAAGCTCATCTATTTTGTTATAAATATAAAAATAAAGCAAAAGTAATAGAACTCAATATCATTATATGAACTGGGAACTACATTCCAAACTTAAACAATATAGGTTTGTCAATGGTAAACAGCAAAGGATTACTGTACACTGAGACAAGACACAAAATCCCTAACCAATAAAACATTTTGTGGCAAGTTTATTACAATGGCAAACTGGGCAATTTTGCCAGTTTTTAAAAGTTATAATACCTCCCAATATAAATATGCTTTTAGAGTTCCAACAACATAATTTGGGGTTCAGACATGTTTTAAGGGTGTATAAATATGAAATACAAAGGAATTTACAGTGATAGGTATAAACTAGAATTAATGGGAGGAAAGGAATATTTTCCTCTGATGCTTTTCCTAAATTTCCATTTAAGTTTTAATAATTGTTTACTTTAAAAGAGAGCATAAATCCTGTGGGGAAAGTCAGATCTAAAGTTAAGTGGACAAAGCCTTAGGACTTTTACTACAGGGTACAATCACACTGGCAAAGGAACAGATTAGATGACCTAGGTGTTATCGTTAATTTCGGATGCTCAGACTGGAACACATTTTCCCATTTCATCATTAATTCGTACATAGAAACACTGCACATATAAAAGTTACATTTATCAGAAGTTATTACTATTCATGCGTGTCCTATTACATTTCTGTAGAATGGAACTTCTCAGATTGATAACGGAAAATACTATCTTATACACAAACACTTTTCATGAAGCAATTTCCATACTATTACTAACCTGAATCTTATTTCAGAATTGTTTACAGCATTGAAGTTATAAACTTCTTGCATTTGCTTTACATGCGACACAGGAAGTGGTGCCTAAAAAAAGTTGCAAAATTAGAAGAATGAGTAAGAGGTATATTTCAACTGATGTTCTCTGAGAGGAGGCAAAACCTAGAAAGACGACACTCACTACAAGGGAGAGAATATTTAACAAAAAACTGATGGCTACGGGTAAATGCCTGCATATTCCCTCCCTTTGCTCCACTCCACCTAACTAAGGAAGGGGAAACAGATAATATGATAGTTACTAAGGCTTTGTCTACACTAGCACTTTTGTTGGCAAAACTTTTGTCGGTCAGGGGATGAAAAATAACCACACCCCTGACCAACATAAGGTTCACTGACAAAAGTGCTGGAGTGGACAGTGCTATGTCAGTGGGAGACGCTCTCACCGCTCGCTGGGGGGGGGGGAGGAATTTAAAATATAGAGTGGCTACATAGGAGACCAAGGTCCGTAGTATAGACATAGCGTAAGTCTGTGAAACATTAGTACAGCCCCAGTATCACTGAAGCACTCTAAACTGGTTACAGTTTTATTTAAAGCTTAGTCACACAATACATAAAAGCTAAATTCAAACAAACCCAACCACTTCTCAAATTTTGTTTCTGCCTCCTTGACTGAAAATCTCTGGATGTTACTCATCAGGTGAATAATCAAGAAAGAATGGGTTTTGGAGACCTCTTACTGGCTGTCCCAAAGAACAGCAAATGATTTTAAGTAGGATTAATAAGGATCTTCAGAAGTGTTGAGCAACATATGAGCTCCCTGGTTTTACAAAAGAGATTTGTGCCTTTCCTGCATTCTTAGGAGATCAAACTACTCCTAGCCTGCACTTACGTCCAGTAGTAACAGTGCCAGAAACTCAATCAACTGATGGGATGACAAATCCTTTATATCTGCTGAGCTGAATGAGCACAAATCACTTTCTTTGGCCTAAACAAGAAAATAAAAACAACAGTTTATAACTGGCTTTTTCAGCAAAGACATCATCTGTCTGCTTTTGTTTATGGACACCTACATTTAATTTCAAGCTACTTTATGTAAAAATACTGCTTTTAGGGTTTAAGTTACGCAGTTACAGAAAACAAAAAAGAACCCAAAAATGGGAAATCCGTGGGGCTTGAGTGGTTTTTTGTTTTCACCATTTCATTTTCTATTAAAGATAATGAAATAAAAAGTGCAAAGTAAGTTTAAGAGATTCTTATTAAAAAAAATCACAAGTTGAGTACAACAATTGCAATGTGTACTTTTTCATAAAAAGAATCTTTGGCAAGAGGAGAATTAGGTTGAAGCAAAACACACAAAATTGGCAAAGATAAGGATGCTACACTCATTGGCAAAACTAAAAGCATGTTACTACAAATGAGCAATGACTTGTTGTAATTGGCTTTGCTTAATTTTACCAAGGAGCACATACTGACTGCTTTATAAAAGGAGGGGCAGTGTTAGTATGAGAATATAATCAGTAAGGGAGACTTACTTCCACATCTGTGCCTACCAAAAAGTTTTGAAATTGCACTCCTAAGGCATAGGGTAAACTATGCACAATGGGATTCTCAATTTGCACATTATCCGCATGCACTAGATAATTAGCTGTGTAAGTACTTAGTTTACAGGTACAATGCAGTTCCTCGTTTCAAGAAGTTGCAGCACCTCTACAGACTCTTTTTGAAAGTTTAGCCTATGAAATAATGCAAAAATTCATGGCAGCATTTCCTTCAGACACATACTTTCTTTGATGCGAGTCCTTCTCTTATTATACAGAACTAACAACTAGTTTGTCATTGTTAAAATATCTGTAAGACGTCTGCAGAATTCTTTAACAACTCACTTTGCTCCATCTTTGGCTCAAGGCAACACAAGCATCTGATAGTGTCATATCGTATCTAAAAAAGATGAAAAACCAAAGGATTGTATTTTAGAAATGTGATAATTCCAAGTGCATTTGACGGGCATTGTAGCACAGGCTGTGTAAAAGTGGCAAAATGGCCTATAATTGGTCTTGGAAGGATTAGATTTTTATCGGTAAATACTGGTATACAGATTTCACCACACACGAACAAACCAAATGGAAATACATTCCATTAACAACAACTGAAATTTGCAGATAGGCAAAGTAAGCAAAATGGTGTTTGAGAACTTATTAGAGTCAAAACTAGTGATTTAAATTTTGGAATGCGGCTTGTTACAAATGGACTAGGAAATTAATAGTATGATATGACTTGTTGATTTAAGAATATTTTATTTTGACATGTGATTTTGACAATTTGCATTTAACAGTTTATAAGGCTTTAACTTTTTGAATCTCAAAGTGTCACTAAATAATTGTCTGATTCCTCCCATAATTTCCCACAATTGTGAAAATATAAACCAACAACAATTGGAAAAAACTGCTTAAAAAACCCTCAATTTTCCACAACTGTGAAAATTTAAAAATCAATACAAATCTAAAAACAAAAACATCAGTATTATCTGTTGAAGTTATAAAAAATAAAATTAAAATTCTGCCAAGCCTATTTATAACATAGGTGTGCGCCTCACACTGCAATGCAATATGTGGAAAACCTTCTACAATGAGAGTCAACACAGAAATGTATTTCCATACTCTCATTTTTCACACTAATTCTACTCTTCATGGTATTTGTGACCTATGTTGTGAATATTGCTATTGCTCATTGATAGCCCCATGCACTACTGACCGCAGATGGAGCAATATCTTTTAGTCAACCTCAGAACGTAAACACATTCAGAAGTTGTACACTCTCCAGCTGGTCGGACAGCATGAAGAATGGGGTGAGGGAGGTGAAGAGGGATGTTTCTTGCAGAGATTTCCAAGGGGGGGGGAGGAGAGGGGAAATCACACTTTGAAATTTTTCCATTTTCTGTGGCAATTTTCCAAACAAAAACGATATGCCTTTCTCCAATATTTCTCAGTTTGGAAAAGTATCAGAATCATATTTCCCCCAAGATAAACAAACACACGCATGCACCACACAAAAAGACTTCCAAATATTTTCAGAAAATAAGGTTTTGTAGAAGTTTTCTGACCAGCTCTAGTACAAGTTTTTTCAAATAGTTAATTGATGTTTGGAAATAACGCAAAAATTTTAGGCGAGAAAGACAAGAGAAGAAAGCACAATTTACGTTGGTTTTACTGGTGGCATGCCAGGGGTGTGCATCCATGCATTCCAGTCAACTTTGTCGAGAACATCCACCTACAAACAACAGATCTTTATTCAGTTTACCATCTACATGTTGTTTTCTCTAAAGAGTTTGCAAATTGAAATTTAGTTAAAATCTTTAGCTCAAGCTAACCAAAACCAAACCAAAACTAAAGTGCTGATTCCTATGTAGTTTACTTCTGAATAACTGTATTTTGAACACATGCACTGTTACCCAAACCCATGTTTGTAAGATTTTATGCTACATCTTTACATATTCTCTATATAGGAATGAGGGTGAAGAGGCATAAGCGCCATCTCTTTTTAAAAAGGCAGTAATACTTTATCAGCCTATTTTACTCTGACCATATGGAGTATCTTCAGGTTCCTGAGCTATGCCACAAGTAGAATACATTCTGCCAGTTTCACACAATTGTAGGATCTCAAATAGCCTGAAACACCATCCAACCTTATCCTTGAAGTAGGAATACAAGAACTTCTTCCAATCCTCAGTCACAGCACTCTTATAGGCAAACTGCTGAATATAAGCCTTCAAGAAGCCAATGAAGACATCTAAGTTAAAAAAAGTATCAATTAATAAAGCCACTGTTTCAAAGCAAAATAAAAATCCTATTTAAAATAGAACTATTAATGCTCACCTGGTCCTCCAAGAAGCTGTTCAAGGTGGAAAAGCAAAGCAAAGCCTTTCTCGTATGGAACAGTAGAATATGCAACATCAGGATCTACTTCATTCAGATTAGGGATCAGGTTAGTAAAAGGGTTTGTGTCTCCAAGCGTATTTATCTGTAACAATATTATACACAAATACTCACCCAGGAAGGCTCCACAATTCACACGGATTTTCAGCCATCTTATACAGTCATCTTCCATCCAAGACTAAGATTACCATGCTTTGGTGCACATGGCTCTAGCTCATCCCCTTTACTGAAGTTCCCTAATTAGTACACATTACAAGCCCAACTTTTCATCTTAGGACTGGTCTATACTACAAAGGCTTTGCCAGTATAGCTATACTGGCAAAGCCCCCTAGTGAAGACTCAGCTTATACCAGTTTAAAAAAAAAAAAAAGAAAAGAAAAGAAAAAAAAGTCCTTTTGCCAATACAGCTAAACCACCTCCCTGAACATCAGATGCTAAACTGGCTGCATCCACATGAAAGATTTTGCCTGCATAACTGTGTTAGTTGGGGGTGAGATATTAACATTCTTAACTGACATAGCTATGCTGGCCTTGTGAACATGCTCTCATGTTTTGTTTGTTCCCATTTGTGCCATTGTTCCCATTAAAGAATGGGTAGCCATGGCAACAGCTTCTTTCCTCCTACTGAAATCACACAGTTTGTTTAGTCTTTCAAAACAAACACACACACACACGAACAAACAAACAAACAAAAAAACCAACAGAAGTTACCACTGACAGGATGAACAACAAAACTATTAATCCTAAAGGGGAGAGACATTTCTCTTGGGAGGCACTGGAGGAAGGGAAAAATAGACAATTTTTAAGCTAAGCCAGAGTCAAAGTCTTTGAAAAGGCAACTACCATTACCATGACCACTTAAATTCTCCTCCTAGAGGCAGAAACTGAGTATCAGGATTCCTGATCTTCAGCACTCAGTTTGGTGAAATGTGGAATACATGGGCTTTGTTGTGTATTTCAGTTCTCTCTCAGACATTTCAATTGCTTGTATCACACTCCAGAACGTCTGAAGTTTGAGAAGGGTGGCCTTGGCTATGGCTATCACAAAAAGGCAACTTTTAGCTGCTCACTGGTAAGCTACTTGCTTTAAAGGGTTTTTAAAGGCTTATACTTTAAATTGCTAATTGCTTTAAAGGCTTATACTATTGCAGTATTTCCTGTACATTAAGGTTTCACTATTATTCACTAGCTGTTGCAATATTCAGGAGTAGTTTGGGATGAAATTCAGCCTTTCAGAAGATCCTGCAATCTTTAAAAGATCCTTGAGACTTAAGGTCTTTTTGAAAATGTTACCATCATCCATAATCTAGCAAAAAGAAAAGGAGTACTTGTGGCACCTTAGAGACCAACAAATTTATTTGAGCATAAGCTTTCGTGAGCTACAGCTCACTTCATCGGATCCACAAGTACTCCTTTTCTTTTTGCGAATACAGACTAACACGGCTGCTACTCTGAAACCTGTAATCTAGCAGTGTCATGTTTACATTGAACAATATAACTTCTTGTTCATAAACAAACCCGAGAGAACATTGGTACTCAACTACCAACACAAAGATTTTCAGGAGTGTTACTATTATCGTTTTCTGTTGCGTATTTCAGGGAAACGTTAAGACAACTTAATTTTGATGAGTTATGTTTAAGCAAACATACACATACAACAAACTTCTACCAAAATTGGTTTACCGTATTTTGCAACTCTCTCCAACCTCCCAAAGCTTGGAAGTGCCTGAACTGTTCACCGAACAGCCGTCCACCAATTCTACGTTCCAAGTAAACAGTGTGTCCCTCATTTAGCCTAGAGAATTATCAAGAACATTAATTCATGTGAGATGGCAAAACATTTCCTCAGAACTTTTATACGGTAGGTAAGAGTCAATTTTTCGTAATGCACTCAGTATTACACCTACCAAAAATGCTCCCATGTTTTGTTTGTCACCAAGTTTCCTGTCCAGCTATGAGAGATTTCATGAGCAATAACCTAAAAAACAAAACAAAACAAAAAAAAACCAGCCACCCATTCCATGTCAGAAGTAGATTTCGTTAGATTACCCCATAGAATATACTGTCAAATCCAACAGGTGGAGAGAGGGGCAGCAATAGGAATCACACTGGGCTAACAATTGCATATACAAAGCAGATTGCCATTTGTTGTAAGTAAGCCTCTGGATATCAGACTCACTCAGGTGTTAATGTCCCACACCACACACCCTTTGAAAAAGTAGTTTTCAAATTGTGGTCTGTGGAGAACAGAGCCTTCACTGGTTAGCAGCGCTGATCTGGTTGGTCACACAGTGATGGCTCTTCTTGTTTTAAATTGCTAAGTCACATTAAAAGAAAGATTATTTAAGGTGTTTTAGTACTTTCCTGGTATTATTTTTCCAGGTATGCAACTGCTGTAGTGCAGGGATGTTATTTCATTACAAATGGGAGGAGATGTGATTCATGTGATCATGAATAGGGTGCGAAATCATACAAGATACTAAAAATGTGGTCCACATTGAAAATTTTAGAACTCCTCTTGGAAGGCTTTACAATATTACGTTCATTTAAGGGACTATATTCCTCTACTGGAAAGATTTAATTAGATGAAATGACATCCAGACTCCTCTTTCCACACAAACATTAAAATATAACTAGGACAAGCACTGAAGTACAATTTCCAATTAAAAAATTATGCACAACTTATTGCAAACAGTTTTAGTAGTTAGATACCAGAGAAACAGGTGACCAATAACTACCATTAGCATAAGAGCCTAAAGAATCCCACCTTTTTCTCCAGAATCAATTTAGTTACATTTTTTAAAATGGTTTTGGCAGCTGCTAGGCTATTCCTAACTCCAATATGTGGGATTTATCTAGAACTAAAAACTGCTCCCCTTTAACATTCTTGTGATTAATTATCTGTAGCCCTCAGTTCTTACATTGGGTCAGAGACAGAAGCTTTCAACTTTGCTGATTCATATCAATAGCAGCATACATGCTAGTATGGCCCAGAAGGAAGACCAACTGAGAACAGTGGCTGGGAGTTCAGTATAGTAGTAATGTAGATTTCTCATAAGACGTAGTGTTGTTATGGCTGTGAACTTTCAAAGGCTTTAAATGGCTGAGCTCGTAGATTTTATGCAGGAGTTCTCAGGATATGTTTTTCTCAGAGTGTAGCCGCCAACTCTTGCTGGTGGACGCTCTCACACTTTTTCTGAAAATACTTAATTAGTTTTAGGAAAAACAAATATGCACATCCAAATCATTATAATTTATTTATTCTTAGCTATTAAGTCTGTTGTGAAACGTGATATTAACAAACATACAAGTATCACATTTCACGTTTCACAGCAGACTTGCTCAGCTCTGCCAAGCCTGGGGACAAATTAAGCCCCGGATGGGAGTCTGGGAGAGACACTGGGGAGGACGGAGGGGAGCTAGAGCCTGAAGCTTCACGACCAGAGCACAAAGCCTCATGGCCAGAGCCTGCTGCCCCCGCCACTTCAGGTCTGAAGGCCAAAGCCTGAGCCCTACCGTCCCTGGGAAGGTGGGAAGCTCACCAGCTGCAGGCTCCTCCAGCGTTGTGCCCCAGGTGTCTCCACAAAGGAGCAGGGACTAACCTCTGCTGGTGGCCCCAGCAAGAAAGAACAAGGTGGTGGATCTAGGAGCAACAGGAAAGGGGAGGGGCCGCTATTTTGAACACACGGACACACAGTCCAGGAGGCTATAGCCACAAGAAAAGCTCCTGGTGGCTGCATTTGAGAAACACTGTTTTAGAGGGTCATTTCATTTGTCAATATAGTTAAATGGGAAAAAGGAGATTCCTTCTATAAAGATGGTATTGTTCTGCAAAAATGATAGGGACAAGATTTCCCTGAACCTGAAATTTTTGCAATACAGCTTGGTATTAGACGGACATGCTATGTATTTTTCCATTTTGTAAGTAGTTAACAGAAAATAAGTAGGATGTCTAAATGAAGACTTAAGATTTAGAAATTTCTCACATCTTCACTGCTATGAACGATTTAAACTTTAACTTAAAGTTGCACAGTATTTGGTTTGAAGACCTGAATAAAGTTTATACTTACATTTGACAGTGATCTGTCACCTGCCTAGAATAGACAAAAATCAGATTATCTTGTTGGTTCAAGTTAAATTCAAAATTCATGCACTACACACATCTGTTTCATGTAAGTTCTATGGCTCTGATAGTCTAAGGATCATTTTATTGTTCTTTAAGGAACATAAGTCCAGAGTTCTATGCACACACCTTGACAGATTTTAAAATAGGTTCTGATGGAAAGCTGAAGAATAAAGTGCATACGTTTCACACTTACCAATAAAGTAGGTGTCACAAAAGTAAGGCAGGGGTTCTCCATACCTCCATAAGGAAAAGAGGGAGGCAAGACTAGCAAGTCGTACTGTCCCCACACGTAAGGCCCTGCCAGATCTTCTGCTGTTTTCAACATGGCTTCAGTCTGCAACAAAAGTTAACATTGATTTTTAATGAGATTTGTAATTACAATTAGTAAATACAGGTTATAAGTATGATCCTAATGATCCACTCGAAAATCTCTGACAGATCTTAAGTTCCACATGCAGACCAATGGCAAGATTGTGCCTTGTCATTTGTGTAGCAAGATCAGCAGTTATTTGATGTTCCTTTAAAAAACAGAACACACTTTGGTGGAAGGGAGGAGAAGGGAAAAAATTAAAATGAGAGCAATTGTAGTATTGGCTGATTATTTTTAATACTATGTAAAGTGAGTGAATAGTGAGCAAACTCTTTGTAACTAACCTCCGCAAATTCATATGCAGATTTATCGACCAGCTCCTTCTCAGCCCACACCAGCGTCCTGGGGCCAATCTGTCTGTAGAAGTACAGATTTCAGTTAGACACTGAACCTGAATTGATGTTCTATGGGAAGCCAGAGCATAGTGGAGGATGGGTTTTATATACTCACAGTAGCCCATATTACTGAGGAGAGGTTCTGGAGAAACCTTCCCCCCCCTCGTTTCACTGCTATGTTTGAAGGGGGATTAGAGAGGAGAGAAGGAATGACTAATTTAATTTTAAACATACTTCTTTGCTTAAAGACTTAATGTTCTTGTCCTCCACAGGAGGACAGATAGAGGAGAGGTGCAAGTGCAGTTTAAAAAAAAAATCCGCAGGAAATATTTTTTGCATTGACTATCTAGATGGGGGATAAACTGAAGTTCGTGCTTTTACAGTGTTAATACAGCACTACCACCACCACCATTCTGGGCCTGATTAAAACATACCTTTGTGCAAATGAGTGATGGGGTTGACGCTAGTATATTAGGATTTATGGAGGAGACAAAGGCTCATCTAGTGAGTGATTAGTTTCTAGATTATTCTCTGGACTAGGTTGGGAAGAGAGGAACAAAGACTCAGTGGCTGGATTTTATTCCATTTCTTACCCTTACAGTGAGAGAGTAGGCTCATTCTCTTTCTTATGTTGTGGCTAGATACTCCTTGAGATGAGAATAATAAATGAAGACTTATGGACTAGCTAATACGCTCAGCAGTGTTCCAGGCTGGGGGAGTACATACTTGAATGTTATATGAAGGAACATCTTAACGCTCTTTCACTGACCAAGAGTTTTTAAATTAGGATCAGGAGTCCAACTAATGTCAAGACTCTCTCAAACTTTCTGTAATCGATAAAATTTAGCCAATGTGTACCATACACACTTACCTGCTTTCCAAAGCCCCAACCACGAATGCAATCAAGTAGCAGGGTATTGGAACCTAATGGAAGATATTAAAATTATCTATTTAAAATCCTAGTTGTAATATCGGAACTATCACCCACTGAGTTAATCAAAGAAAAAAGTTATATAAGCATAGTTGTAAATTCATATTCTTCAAAACCTTCTGCCTTGCATTAGCCCCTGGACCTTGTTTTTCTTCTGCCTGATGTGGGGTAACAGATTTATCAGCCAGTGATAGTAACAAGAAGGGTTTCTTCAGGTATGTTAGAAACAAGAAGACAAGGAAAGTGTGGGCCCCTTACTGAATGAAGGGAGGCAACCTAGTGACAGAGGATGTGGAAAAAGCTAAATTTACTCAATGCTTTTTTTGCCTATGTCTTCATGAACAAGATCAGCTCCCAGACTGCTCCACTGGGCAGCACAGCATGGGGAGGAGGTGACCAGCCCTCTGTGGAGAAAGAAGTGGTTCAGAACTATTTAGAAAAGCTGGACGAGCACAAGTTCATAGGACCAGATGCACTGAATCCGAGGGTGCTAAAGGAGTTGGCGGATGTGATTGCAGAACCATTGGACATTACCTCTGAAAACTAATGGCGATTGGGGGAGGTCCCGGAAGACCGGAAAAAGGCTAATGTAGTGCCCATCTTTGAAAAAGAGAAGGATGATCCTAGGAACTACAGGCCAGTCAGCCTCAACTCAGTTCCTGGAAAAATCATGGAGCAGGTCCTCAAGGAATCAATTCTGAAGCACTTAGAGGAGAGGAAAGTGATCAGGAACAGTCAGCATGGATTCACCAAGGGCAAGTCATGCCTGACTAATCTAATTGCCTTCTAATGAGATAACTGGCTCTGTGGATGAGAGGAAAGCAGTGGACGTGTTGTTCCTTGACTTTAGCAAAGTTTTTGATAGGGTCTCCCACAGTATTCTTGCCAGCAAGTTAAAGAAATATGGGCTAGATGAATGGACTATAAAGTGGATAGAAAGCTGGCTAGATTGTTGGGCTCAATGGGTAGTGATCAATGGCTCCATGTCTAGCTGGCAGCTGGTATCAAGCGGAGTGCCCCACGGGTCGGTCCTGGGGCCGGTTTTGTTCAATATCTTCATTAATGATCTGGAGGGTTACGTGGACTGCACCCTCAGCAAGTTTGTAGAAAACACTAAACTGGGAGGAGTGGTAGATATGCTGGAGGGTAGGGATAGGATACAGAGGGACCTAGACAAATTAGAGGATTGGGCCAAAAGAAATCTGATGGGGTCCAGCAAGGACAAGTGCAGAGTCCTGCACTCAGGACTGAAGAATCCCATGGTACCGCTACAGAGTAGGGACTGAATGGCTAGGCAGCAGTTCTGCAGAAAAGGACCTACGGGTTACAGTGGACGAGAAGCTGGATATGAGTCAACAGTGTGCCCTTGTTGCCAAGAAGGCCAATGGCATTTTGGGATGTATAAGTAGGGGCACTGCCAGCAGATTGAGGGATGTTATTATTCCCCTCTATTTGACATTGGTGAGGCCTCATCTGGAGTACTGTGTCCAGTTTTGGGCCCCACACTACAAGAAGGATGTGGAAAAATTGGAAAACGTCCAGTGGAGGGCAACAAAAATGATTAGGGGGCTGGAGCACAGGACTTAGAGGCTGAGGGAACTGGGATTGTTTAGTCTGAGGAAGAGAAGAATGAGGGGGGATTTGATAACTGCTTTTGGAACTCCCCTTCAGGTAGTTGAAGAGGATGGATCTAGACTGTTCTCAGTGGTAGCAGATGACAGAACAAGGAGTAATGGTCTCAAGTTGCAGTGGGGGAGGTTTAGTTTGAATGTTAGGAAAAACCTGTTGACCAGGAGGGTGGTGAAGCACTGGAATGGGTTACCTAGGGAGGTGGTGGAATCTCCTTCCTTAGAGGTTTTCAAGGTCAGGCTTGACAAAGCCCTGGCTGGGATGATTTAGTTGGGGAGTGGTCCTGTTTTGAGCAGGGGATTGAACTAGATGACCTCCTGAGGTCCCTTCCAACCCTGATATTCTATGATTCTATTGTTAAGGAACCAACTGGCAGTAATAGATAAACTATGTAATCAAAATAGTTTTGATGTGTATGTTCTGTTTCTGTCAGTATCCTGTTAAGTGCTTTCTCTGTCTCTGAAACAATGTTTGTCTCTGGAAGAACAAGAAGTGATAAAAAATGAAGTGATAAGAAAAAGGTATATAACTGGTCACTGCAATTCCACACTTTTGAAGCTGTTTATCAGTCTTCCCACTACTGTGAATAAACCCCTTCAGTATTGTCTGTGCCTGCCTGATTCTTGGGGAAAAGAATCTCCTTGCTTCACAGTATACAAAAGCCACCCTGGGAACCACCTTTGATATGTGTTACAAAAATGTCACATCTTCCCTCCTGGCTTTCTATAAATACCCTGGTTCTGTTAGCTTTTGTGGGCCATCGAGGGATCCTGTCAAAAGAGAATGATTGGTTTGTGACAGACCTACTTGTAGACTACTTAATCTTCAATCCCAGCCCAAAGAAGTAGATCAAGAGCGTGTTGCTAGTTGTTGGCTGCACGTGTGTGTGTTCTTTCTGAGTGCTGTGCCAGCTCTGCGCAGATATCTGGCCCAGCAGAGCTTGATCAAATTGCCCAAAAAGACCACAGACTCGGTTCCATAGCAAAGGCACTCAGCCAGGTTTATTGTCAACAAACCACGGTCCTAGATTCCCAGATCAAAGTCTACAGTTACATTAGTACATGTATGCCTGTTGCAATGGACTCAGCTCAATGAATGGTGGGACTTTCCATTCCCCCTTTGGATGGACAAAGACAACTCCTCTACAACCTCTCTATTATAAACTGGAAAAAAGTTTATATACAAACAAGTTACTTATTGCCCTTCTGACGAGGTTAGTTACCACCCTTTACCTTGTACATGCTTGTTTGATCAAAACATTTCTATCCATCACCCTGTCATCCTGACCTTATCTTTAGGAGAGATCAGTGTGTCCTATATTATCTTTGGGGAGTCTGTTTATATCAGACCTGGCATCGGGGTGTTGAAAGCAATAGTATTGCAATTCAGCATCTCAATCCCAGTTTAACAAAACACCGTTTCTTCCTGCCTTGACTCCCCTCCTTTCGTCAGTACCACAGGCAACTAAGGAATCCTAACCCTCACAACCGGTCTCTTGCACAATACTCCTGGGGAAATTCGGCACCACTGTGCATACATGTCACCTGCAGATTTTTTCCTCCTCCTCAGAAAATAAATTCTGCCATCAAATCACTGCAATTACACCTTTCACCCACCAGGGGCTGCTGTGGTTCCAGGAGACGGTGCAGGGCTGGAGCAGCCGGGTGCAGAGAGAAAGAGGCTGTTTTCTCACAGCACCCTGTCTGGGAGTGAGACAGACACAGGATCTGGAGACGACAGACTTGGGTAGGGGCACAGGAGCTAGTGGGGTGACAGCACTGAATCAGTGCCACATGGGGGGGGTGCAGGGAGGACGGAGGGTGTAGGGACACACGGGGACGGGGCAGATGTGCCTAATTGAATGGGAGAGGTTAGGGGTCAGCATTTCCTGAATCTATTTTGTTGTCTGTATTGTTACAGACAAATATTGCTGACAAGTATTTTGAAATAAATTACCAAAATAAACTGAAACTGGAATGATTATATTGTGTCAATTTGACAAAATATACAGAATTTTAAAATATTATGTGCAGAATTGTTAAGGCACAATTTTCCCAGGAGTATATAAAAACCTCAGGCTTCCACAGTTCAGGGTATGGTAGTTTTGTCATTTTGAAAACTACACTGCAGTAGCTGAGAAGATGGGACAGTTGCTGAAACAGAGTATCTCAAAAAAGGATTGCAAAAGACACCAGCACAAATCCCCCCCCATACCATGGGGCTCTTATCCTCATAGGAAGGGTCAACATTCTCCTTCCAGATTCCAATATGAAACAATTCTTCCAGCCTCCCCTCTCTTCCTGTAGGTCTTCTCCAGGACGCTCCTCCTTCCCAAACTAACCACTCCAAAAAGATGCAAACACCTTCCCTCAGTTTTTCAAGCCTAAATCCCCTGCCTCTTCCACATTCAGACCCAAGAACACTGTCTCTGAAACGGAATATGCACTATTCAATATTGACAAATACCAAATTTACTATAATTTCTTGCAAAGTCTGATTGCACATTCGCATTAATTCACATTAGTCACATGCTAGTATACTTTACTGTTGTAACAATTCATTTTTAAGTGCCACTGTTTCATGGCAACATAGCAATTTGAAGTTATAGCAGATACACCAGGGAGCCTCAGAGATGTGTTTTGTTCAGTGTATGGTATCTTGTACATTGAGCAACACTAGAGAGATTAGTCTACACACGGGCTTCATAAAACACCACAACATAGGCAGGAAGGGGATTTAAGAACATAGAAGACAACCACAGAAACAAAAGATTTCTGTATTTGGGATCAAAATGAACTGCTGTAATTCTTGTTCCTCTTCTTGTGGAAAAACTCCCATGTTGTGATTATATCCTTCATTTATTATCAAAATAATTACAATTGTCATTAAATAAATAATTTGTGATCATATGGTTACCTACTGAAAGGATCACATCACCACATGATTTTGGGGTATGTGTTTTACATGTTCACTGCAAAGGACTCAAGAACAGATGCTCAAATCCATTAATTGTATTCTAACAGGTCTTTAAACTGTAGGTTGGTAAGTCGCCAATGGTTTAAAGTTTCAGATCTCAGAGGATAAAGAAAAAAAGGTGCAATGAAACCAGCCTCTTACCCTCATGGCCAAGGTAGTAAATGCTAGGGAAAATATTTAGACAAGTTTGGCAAGCCTACTTGTTAGGGCCAATAATCAGACTAGAATTTATTTCATGGAATTTGTGCTTTTTTAAAAAATAAAAAATCTCATCTTGTTCACATGTGCAGTAAAGTTTCCGTGAGCCTAAAGATTACAAATTACAGCGCACACACAAATCTGTGCTTGCGTAGGTTTCATGCCCACAATACTTTAAATTAACACAAATCTGTGCCTGGCTTCATAGAGTTCCCTAGTTTTGATTTACAAAAGACCGTGGGTCTTACCTTTTGACTGAAACGATATATCTTCCTATTGCAGTCTTCTGGGTCTGGCATCTCTCCATCACGATTGGCACTCATGAGAGCCACAAGTTCTTTAGGAACAGACACCTAAATAATGACAGAGGAAATATTTAATTATGAAGGAGTTTAAGTCAGCACAATTGAGATGATATCAGTCATCTTTGGACAGCATTAGCCACCCTCAAACATTGTACCACATGCTGAGAACTGCTACAGCAAGTAGCATGACCTAAATGTAGTGGGAGCTAATATTTTACATAATTTAACTTCTTTCCCCCCTCTCATCTCTGCCACAACTAGAATCTCACATCAAGTAGAAATAGACAGTTTGCCGTCCCTCTAAAACCAGCAATGCTTTATCAGCCAGAAGTGTTGCTTTAGATGATGCATGTTTCTTTCTTCTTTTTAGATTCCCAACTCACTGTCTCAATGGACTCCCAGCTTTTACTATCTCAAAAAGGAGAAAAAGGGGAAAAAACCCCATCACTACCAGCACACCAAGACCATTTTGTTCATATGTTGACTAAAAAAAAAGGATTAATGAATTTAAGGGACAGTTAACTGAAAATTTAACCCCTCCGTAAGATGAGTTAAGAGTAGTTTCAAATATCTCCTCCATGCCAATTTTTGTGGTATTACAATCAGATTTTCCTGATTTGAATAATCTCCCTCCTGTTGCTGTGCGAAAATAAAAATATACATGAATAGAGGGAAATGACTGAATATGCAGGGTAAGATTGAAAAATTGTACAAAGAGTGCTGTCAAATGCACAAGTAAGCAAGCTGAAATCAACAGATGAAAATATTTTTATTTCAACCTTTCAGCTATGGTAATCTTAGGCATTACTTGTAAATAGATTTTTCACAATGTGACTTTAAGTTGACTCTATAGCTTTAAACATTCCCGTATTTTGAAACACTTCCACATTTTTAGTTTAGAATTATTACTCAGCAATCAGTCTGTACCATAGGTCAAACCTTCCTTATTGCACAGGATTTGTAAGGCTGTGAAGACTTTGTAATTGTGTTTATTTTAAAAAAAGTCCTTACTACCTCTTCATTCCTTTTAGAGAGAGTTTGACATGTCATTGAGGCAGTTTATACTGATTCAATATTTTTTGGAACTGAATCTCTATTGCCATCGCCCATTCCAATATTTAGGGCCACAGTCATCATAAAAGATCAGTGGATTCTGCAGATGTAGCTTCCATAAACTGGTGAAAGGCCCAACATGCTCGGCCAGACCACAGAACTGTTCCCACATTGTTCAGCTATCTACCTAAATCAAGAGACTCTTATGGAAAATCAAAGGGAAGTTTATCTATAAAGTCAATTAAGATTCAAGATGGAATGCTTTGTGTACAAATGCCAGATAAGTGCTCTTTCTGCAGGCAAAATTATTGCTTAGAAAAAGATTAGAAAGCCTGCATGGCCACCTTTATTCAGTAATCTTTCAGAATCTCCCCCAATGTCTCCCTCAGGTCCAACTCCTAGGTGAGGGCCCCCCACCCCCATGGGGCTCCACATGCTCCCCCTGCCCTGAGCACCAGCTCTGTACTCCCATTGGCCAGGAGCGGTGCCTGCGGGCAAGAGATGCACGGAGCCGCTTGCACGCCTCCGCCTAGGAGCCAGACCTGCTGCTGGCAGCTTCTGGGGGTGCAGTGTGGTCCGAGGACAGACAGGAAGCCTGCCTCTGTACCCCAGCTGCACTGCTGACAGGGAGCCACCAGAGATAAGCCTGTACCCCAATCCCCTGCCGAGTCCCCACCCCAAAGCCCCTTTCTGCACCCCTAAACTCCTCATCCCCAGCCCCACCCCAGAGCCTGCACCCCCAGCCCAGAACCCGACCCCCTCCCACACCCCAACTCCCTGCTCCAGCCCAGAGCCACCTCCCACACCCTGAACCCCTCACTCCCAGCCCACCCCGCAGCCCTCACCCTCGCTCCTCTGCCCCAGCCCTCAGCCCCCCCCCCCACTCCAAACCCCTCATCCCCAGCTCTGTTAGGTGGCGGGCATCAACAATATTCTTCAACTGAGTCGCCAGAAAAAAAAGTTTGAAAACTACTGTCCTAGGGAGTAAGCAAGCTTATGATAGGTTTCTGTGAATGAACAAAATATATAGCTTGAGCTCCATATTCAGAGTTCCCCAGATGGTCTGAGAGCAAAGAGCCCTTTTTCAACATCTCACATAAAATGAAATCTCTGTGGCTGCAGCATCCTCACCTTCCCCCACTCCCAAACCAACTTCAGGTAAAATGACTGCTGATTTGTGGTCTTTGAAAACCTGTCCTCCCACTGCAGCCTCAACAGATTACTCTGCACACCAACAAGCGCCTCCACTGATCTGAACAACATGGTCTACTTTTCATATGAGGGGCGTTCAGCACAGCATTGCTTGTGCCCCGGGGGGACATTCCTTCCCCTTACAAGTTAGGGAAATGCCACCAGGTAGACAGGCAGTTCTGAGCTATAGTAAGGTAAATCCCCATTCGGTGGTTTCATAATAGGCCATATTCTGCAGTCTGTATATGAAATCCCCCAAAGAAATCTCTGCCTGCCAATATACCTACAGATTGAATTCTCACACTATTTCCACATCCCTTACTAGAGGCTGCCCATCAGGTGATAAAAGTGTAAAGCTTTTAATTGACTAGCTATTTTAATTGCAGGGTAGAGTGAAAATTTATATAAACAAGTTGCTATCTGGCAGTGAAATCTGAATGCTCCAATAAATTTCTTGCAAGCAGACTTGTTCACAGAAAAGCCTGCCAGCTAGAAGAAGTTCTCTCATTCTAGTTGTGCTCTTCATTCAGATATGCATGATTTGTGTTCACCTACCTCTGCATAGTAGGTTAGTTTCACAGAAGGTGTGTCCTGGCAAGGAAGGATGGCTCTGCAGTGGATAGCCTGGAAAAAGACAAATTACAGATATTTCTTATATGCAGCTTTTGCAATACATTACACAAACATATGGTGTACAGTGACAGAAGAATAGGAGCCAAACAGAAGGGCAATGTAATATCACCAGCAAAATTGTAACATTTTATATCAGACTGCTGTTAAAGTCCTGACAGCCCAGTTCCTTCCTCAAGGGGCAGTTCTGCTCCTTTCCGATACAGGAAAGGAAGCCTGTCTAGCAAATGTTTCTAGGTATAGGGCAACTTTCACTGCAACTGCAGAAGCATCAAGTGATATACTGGGAAATGAGTATGTTTTGAACTACATGTATGCTATTAATGCATCTTCAGCATTACAGAAAAAACTCTCAATGACAAAGAAGGGAAGCACAATTTCTCAGTCTTATAATTTGAGGCCAGAAGGAACCACCAGATCATCTAATCTGACCTGCAGCACTATCATGACCCAGGACCCACACAGTGAACCCAACCACCAAAATTAGACCAAAGTATTACAGCCCACAGGAGACTAGACTATTTCATGCAACAGGCAGAGTATACAAGTAATCAAGGTGCACCAGTGCCCAATGCCCCCAAAATAACAAGAGAAATGATTAAATGAGATCTTCCAGATAATCCTGATAAGTGACCATACCAACATGATGCAGAGGAACATGAAAAAGCCCAAAATCACTGCCAATCTGATCCAGGGGAAAACTCCTTCCCAACCCCACATATGACAACCAGTTAGACTCTGAGCATGTGAGCAAGAACCAGTGCCACTTTAGAGCTAGTTTGAGATGTTTTAAAAAACTGAAACATGGATCTTGAAGACTTAGTTGTTAAAGACATATGTACAAGATTCAAAGCCAAAATACTACAAGTGTTGTAACTGTTTCAGGGTGAACGGTTTTGTGCTATTTTAGTTTTATTATCCAAGGGCCAAATTCTGCCACGAGTTCTGCAGGATGGTTCTCAGAGGTGTATCTTGAGATCATCATCCTGCTGTAAATGTGTGTGGTTCTACCATTCGAGCTTTCAGTTAAATCTGTTCCTCTGGACTATAGCTCCCTGTATAAGAAGGCTTGCCCCCCCACCCAATATTTTAAAGCACACTTCTTCCACTGTTTACACTCTTCAGGGGTAGTTTGTTTAACTGTAATGGGAATCCATACTTCCTACTTTTTGATGGTCTATGCTAGTTTTCATAGCTAAAAACTTCCTAGAACACATAATGCTATAGGAAAAAAAAGTTAACTGCTATGATGTACTGATTGCAAGAACTGAATAATGGAAGTAGTTTGGAGATGTGACAGTAAGTTGGCAATTATTAAGTTTTATAGCCTCAGCACTAATAATGCCATCATTTGTGTACTGTTTTATCCTTGGCCTTTGCCAATAACTAAAAATTGTGGATTGCTGTACTTTCTCTTACTACCCTATAGATAACGAACGTCATCTAGGAACAAATGTGACAAGAGCTATACAAGTACTTAGAGCCTATACTAAATAAACCTACAGTTTGCGTCTTCCCCTCTGTTGCCCTTTTTTAAACTATGAGGGATTATTAAGGTATCTAGACAACATCTAATTTCAGAAAATCCTCCTAACCTGACATTGGCTGAAGAGAAATGGATGTTTCTTCCCCGAAGTCTGTTCTGGAGTAAGCCACTGGAGAGCTGAAGATTTTGGAGAGGTTTCAAAAGAACTTTCCACAATCACATCTTGTCCCCTGCACAAATAAACAGGTAAGCATTTTCTGACAAGCCCTGTGTGTCAGAGAGGTGAACTGTAAGGCAAAGCCTTTCAGAAGATATTGTACAACAGAGAGTTTCGCAACACTGTCTCAGCTGAAGTGAAGCTATGAAGTTGTGCATAGAAGCCACTTTTTGCTTGTGGCTAGGATACAAATGTACCAACAACTACCCATTAGGTTTTGAATGTTAATACCCTCCCAGGAGAAGTTCTCTATTTCATCTTCTAATCAGAGATTTCTCTTCTTTTCAGTTGGGGAGGAGCTAGAAATTGGATTTTCCTTCAAGAAGCCTCACGAAGGTTTCCACAACTGTTTAATAGCCTACCATCAAAAGCTACTTACCACTTCAGTATGGAAACACAGTAGTGAGCCAGGCAGAAGTTAATAAAGCCCATTATGTATCATCACACATTCAAGTTGCACCTATCTTAAAAAAGTGGGCTTTGTGCACTTTGGAATGAAAAAATATCGCATTCCCAACTGGATTTAGACTGAATATCCTATTTACTGAATATAAGCAAAAGAATGGCTGAAGAAGAAAGACTGGCATATGAACAATCCTATTTGATTAATGCCATTAAAGAGAAAATATGACATGCCCCAATTTTATTCAGAACTCATGATTCAACAGTTCATAATCAATGAAGGCAAAGAGCAGTGGATAAGGCAAAGAGCAGTGGATAAGGCAAATGCGGATATACTAACAAGAAAACTAAGATACAAAGAACAATTTCTACATGCTAGTTTCTAAAAATAAATCAATATAACCACTAACAGCAGTGATTTTTATTTAAGTACTTGATCATTACCCCATTTTATGAAAGTTCCTAGATTCACAAATGTGAATTTCTCTTTGAAATCAACCCTAATCATAAATTAAAATGAATGGTAGTTAAACTCAGAGAAGTTGAAGAAACTAGTCAAACATTTTAGATAGATCAGCCAAATAGTTTGCAGTATTATTGGAACAAACAGACTACTATTATTTAATGACAGGTTTCAGAGTAGCAGCCGTACAGTGAGCTGTAGCTCACGAAAGCTTATGCTCTAATAAATTTGTTAGTCTCTAAGGTGCCACAAGTACTCCTTTTCTTTTTACTATTATTTAGTTACCCAAAAATTCATTTGAATCACTATATTGTACACATGGTTATGACTAAGCAGGGTGAATAAAAATCAATGATTTTTTAAAAAAATTAAAAAAAAACCCAGATTTTATTTAAATTGGATTTTTTTGATAAAATGCTTTTTGAGGAAAAACACTATTTAAAGATAAATTTTAATTAAGATACATTATAGCTCAAAGATATCTCATCATGGAATAGGGATTATAAATTCTAATTCTATAATATGAGACAATATATTCATGTCACGTTTAAGAAAAGTTTTGTAAATGAGTTCCAACAGTCCATGAATTAGGGACCCAATCTTATGGGGTTCCAGAAACTTCTGCATAGATTATTTAGGTTAATCTTTCTATCTACCCAACAGGACTCAGTTCTCAGTCTAGAAGATACCATCAGAGAGGCTAAATTTTGCAGTTCTCAAACTGTGGATTTGTGTCGCCAGAGATAACACGCTGGTTAACAGCAAAAATGTTTTAAAATCAATAAAGAATATATCAAGGTGAGAAATAACAGACCTCAATCCTATTGTCCCTCTGCAAATTTGTGTACACAGTCAATCCCTTACTTCTCTCTAAAAGCACAAAGTTTCAAAACGTTCAATGAACAGAAGATTGGTGGGGGCGGAATAGATCTGGACAAGGAGAAGAAGTCTGGAGATAAATGTGAGAAGGGAGGGACAGGCAGCAGAAACAACAGTGAAACTGTTTGAGCAGCATATTCCAGAATGCACTTTTATCTAGAAATCCATGATTAAAACCCAGTCTTCCTCATCAATTTGATTTAAATCAAATCCACCATGCGACTAAGTTCTTGTGCTTATAGATATAGCTCATTCTTCAATATCACTGTTTTGTTACACCCCCAGCACCCACACCCAAACCGGGTTGCATCTAAAACCAATTTCTCTCTATAGATGCTGTAAAGTGCACAGCTGGGCTGGGACAGCTGCTTGTTTCTCTTATAAGAGTATAGCCCAAAGACACAGCTACCAGCTTTCCAAGAAGTATGAGCCAGAGGAGACTTTCTTCAAAGCTTATCAGTAATGTTTATGTTTAGCCAAAGGAGTCACTGCTGTGAAACTCTCCTTTGTCTCCCATTTTACCCACAAAAATAAAGATGAGACCATTACTTCCACAATCTTCCCAGTACCCACTGGCACAGGGAGTAAGAGGTGATTACTAAGGCTGTCAAAAAAATTAATTGCGTGATGGATTGCACTGTTAAACAATAATAGAATACCATTTATTTAAATATTTTTGTATGTTTTCTACATTTTCAAATATATTGATTTCAATTACAACACAGAATACAAAGTTTTAATTACAAATACTGGCACCGTAAAAGACAAAAATAGTATTTTTTAATTCACCTATTAAAAGTACTGTGGTGCAATCTCTTTATCATGAAAGTTCAACTTACAAATATAAAATTATGTACAATAAAAACCTACCTTTAAAAATAAAACAATGTAAAAAACTTTAGAGCCTACAAGTCCTTGTCTAGCCAATCGCTCAGACAAACAAGTTTGTTTACATTTGCAGAAGATAATGCTGCCTGCTTCTTGTTTACAATGTCACTTGAAAGTGAGAACAGGCCTTTGCATGGCACTATTGTAGGCAGCATCACAAGATATTTACATGCCAGATGCGCTAAAGATTCATATGTCCCTTCATGCTTCAACCACTATTCCAGAGGACATGCGTCCATGTGGATGATGGGTTCTGCTTGATAACGATCCAAAGCAGCGCGGACAGACGCATGTTCATTTTCATCATCCGAGTCAGATGTCACCAGCAGAAAGCTGGATTTTCTTTTTTGGTGGTTTGGGTTCTGTAGTTTCCTCATCAGAGTGTTTCTCTTTTAAGACTTCTGAAAGCATGCTCCATACCTCACCCCTCTCAGATTTTGGAAGAGACATTTCAGATTCTAAAATTTTAGGTCGAGTGCTGTAGCTATCTTTAGAAATTTCACATTGGTGTGTTCTTTACATTTTGTTAAATTTGCAGTGAAATTCTTTTTAAAATGAACAACACATGCTGGGTCATCATTCGAGACTGCTATAACATGAAATATATGGCAGAATGTGGATAAAACAGAGTAGGAGACATACAATTCTCCCCCAAGGAGTTCAGTCACTAATTTAATTAACACATTATTTTCTTAATGAGTGTCATCAGCATGGATGCATATTCTCTGGAACGATGGTCAAAGCACGAAGAGGCATATGAATCTTTAGCGCATCTGGCATGTAAATATCTTGGGATGCCACCTAAAACAGTGCCATGCAAATGCTTGTTCTCACTTTCAGGTGACACTGTAATTAAGAAGTAGGTAGCATTATCTCCTGTTAAAAAAAAAAAGAAAAAAAAGAAAAGAAAAAGAAAGAGAAACAACTTTGTTTCTCTTAGCAATTGGCTGAATGAGAAGTAGGACTGAGTGGACCTGTAGGCTCTATAAAGTTTTATATTGTTTTGTTTGAGTGCAGTTATGTAACAAAAAACCCTACATTTGTAAGTTGCACTTTCATGATAAAGAGATTGCACTACAGTACTTGCATGACATGAATTGAAATATACTCTCTCTTTTGTTTATCATTTTAACAGTGCAAATATTTGTAATAAAAAATATAGTGAGCACTGTACACTTTGTATTCTGTGTTGTAATTGAAATAGAAGAAAAACTGATATTCCATTGCTTATCAGTGTGATTAATCACAATTAATTTTTTTTGAGTTAATTGTGAGAGTTAACTGCAATTAAATCAACAGCCCCTAGTGATTACCATGACCCAAACTTGTGTTTCCAGAAATAGAGGCCAGTTTTGATGACGTAAAACAGACAATTTCAGTAACCAGTCTAATTCAAACCAGGCAAGTCCAATATACAAAATACAGCTTTCAGCTTGAGTACATCACACAGCAAATATGGTAGGGTCTCAGTTGTTAAAAACATTGCAACAGTTGTTTGGCAGTGGCTTTTTCACTTAACATTTTAAAGAAGCTTCCTGAAAACTAATTCATTCTCAACTGAGCTGCCAAAACCTGAGGAGTTCAGATTCTTAGGGTTTGCATTTGCACAGCTGTAACTGATGAGCTGAACTTGCATTCTTTGTATTCTCATATTCCCAACTGACTACAATGGCAATTTGGGGTTTGCCAGGAATGCAGGAAGAGGCCCCTATAAAGAGCAAAGAATACAAAGACTGCAACTCTATACACCACTTTAGGCATTAGTGATGTTGGCAGAAGATCTTGGGCAGTCCCCCTTATCAAGCTTGCAGCAGAAACACATAGAACTCGGGGCTAGAATTCAGGCCTTGATGAGTGAAACCAGTTAGGGTAAGGTTAACTATAAAAGAAACTCATCAGCACGATTCTGAGCAAAAGCAAACTTGCACAAACCAGCCAGAGTACAAATGTGATCACTTATGGGAAGTGCTAGACTGTTTGAAATACTTGGCACTTTTTCAGTAAATACTTTAGCACGCCACTATTGTAGACTATCCCTAGCAGGTCTGTACAAAAAGAAGGAGGACACAAACAGGTATGCATACCTTCTCAGTTCAAAAGGAAGAGTGATTTCCAATGGTGTCCCTTTGAAACTGTGTCTTTGTCCAAGAGCAAATTTTGTTTCCTGTCCGTTAACTGCCACTTTAGATATTTGAAGGTCCTTTGTATCCAAAGCCTGTAACCAAACAAATGTTAGGTTCTGACTACAAAATACCTAAGTAACACTTTAAACTCGTAAATAAAATGTATCTTTCCAGGGCAGCTCTGTGTTCTTGAAAGTCTCTCTGCCTAATGTATTAGTTCAAATATCTAGTAAACCACGTTAAATCTAGAGTAGAAAAGGATTTGTTGAAGTCAACAGCACAATTTCTTAGCTCTGCATTTAACACTGTTCCTGTTCCCCTCCCCCCCAAAAATGCATTAATTTAATTTCACCACATCTGTGACTGAGAGACTATGGATATGGCTAGACATTCCACTGTCGACATACCCAGCGGAGGACCCATCAGTGCAGAGCAGAGCAGAATTACCACCCGTATCTTACATACAACCCTCCTCTTAATACACTCCAGAATATTGGCCTTTTTCTCAACTGCATCACATTGTTGACTACTATTCAATGTACGATCCACTATAAGCCCCCAGATCCTTTCTAAACAGTACTACCACCTAGCCAGTTATTTACCATTTTGTAGTTGTGCATTTGATTTTTTCACCCTAAGAGCAGTACTTTGCACTTATCTTTACTGAATTTCATCGGGTTGATATCAGACCAGTTCTCTAATTTGTCAAGATCATTTTGAATTCTAATCCTGTCCTTCAAAGTGCTTGCAACCCTTCCCACCTTGGCGTCATCTGCAAATTTTATATGCATACTATCCACTTTTTTATCTAAATCAGTAATGAAAATATTGACTAGCATGAGACCCAGGACTGACTCCTGTGGAACCCCACTGGATACACCCTCCCACTTTGACAGCAATCCAGTGTTAACTACTCTTTAACTATGGTCTTTCAACCAGTTGCGCACCCACCTTATAGTAGTTTTATCTAGGCCACATTTCTCTACTGTGCTTATGAGAATATCATGTGGGACTGTGTTAAAAGCCTTACTAAAATCAAGATATAGCTCATCTATTGCTCCCCCCATCCACTAGGCCAGTAACCCTATCAAGAAAATTAGATTGGTTTGACATGACATGGTTTTTGACAAATCTATGCTGGCTATTTCTTATACCACTATTATCCTCTAGGTACTTACAAATTGACGATTTAATAGTTTGTTCCAGTATCTGACCTATAATTCCCTGGGTCCTCTTTGTTCCCCCTTTTTAAAGATAGGTTCTATATTTTCCCTTCTTCAGGCCTCTGGAACTTCACCAGTCCTCTAGGAGTTCTCAAATATCATTGCTAATGGTTCTTAGATGGCTTCTGCTAGTCTGTAAGTAGCGTAGGATTAATTTCATCAGGCCCTTTTGACTTGAATACATCAAGCCAGGGCTGTCCCTAGGAAGGTGCAGGGCCCGGGGCATAGGCACTAAGTTTCTATCTGCTGGGGGTGGTGCTTTCCCTAGCTCTACTCAGGCCCCGCCCCCACCCCATCCATTGCCCCCACCCCGCCTTTTCTCCACCCAGTTCCACCCCCTCCCCCAAGTGCGCTGCACCCTCCTTTCTTCCTCCCAGGACCTCCAGACACAGTGAAGCGGTAGGCACTGGGAGGAAAGGGAAGGCACTGATCAGCAAGGCAGGAGGCATGGCGGGGGGGGAGGGAGGGAAGAGATGTTGGTAGGCAGGCCCCGATTTGCCATAAACTAGATTTAGAGCCATCCCTAGGTATCTAAATAGTCTATAACCTGTTCTTTGCCTATTTTGGCTTGCATTTCTTCCCCTCCCCCCTTGTTAATATTAACTGTGTTAAGTATTTGGTCACTATTAACCTCTAGGGAAGACTGAAAGAAAATAGGCATTAAACACCTCAGCCATATATTGAGGTCATCAGCTCACCTTCCATGCTAGGACCTACATTTTCCTTTATCTTGTTCTTAATGCACTCAAAGACAATGTCTGAAATAATGGTTGCCATCATATGCTAGTTAAGGGATGCTAGCCTACAAGTGTATGGCTTATACTGCATAAAATATGCACCAACAATCAGAGTGGATCTAATTTAAAGTAAATTAAGTTTTCCTGACTAGTGATTTAAATCAATTTGATCACGGTGGATAAAAATCAATGATTTTTAAAAGATTTTTAAAAAAATATCGGATTTTTAAAATTTCAAGCGGATTTTTGGATAAAATGCTTTTTTGAGGAAAAAGACTAAAGATAGTTTTAATTAAGATACCTTTGAGCTATAATGCATCTCATCACGGAATAGGGATTATAAATTCTAATTCTATAGTATGAGACAATGTATTCATGTCGTGTTTAAGAAAAATTTTGTAAATGAGTTTCAATAGTTCATGGATTAGGGACCCAATCTTATGGGGTTCCAGGAGCTTCAGTACAGATTATTTAAATTAATCTTTCTATCTACCCAATGGGACTCAGTGCTCAGTCTAGAAGATACCATCAGAGATGCTTAGTTTTGCAGTTCTCAAACTGTGGATTTGTCTCTCCAGAGATAACATGCTTGTTAACAGCAAAAATGTAAAGAAAAGAAAAGAAAAAGAAAAGAAAAGGACCGCAACCCTATTGTCCCTCTGCAAATTTGTGTACACAGAGTCAATCCCTTATCTCTCTCTAAAAGTGCAAAATTTCAAAAAGTTCAAGGAACAGAAGATTGTTGGGGGCGGAACAGATCTGGACAAGGAGAAGAAATCTGGAGATAAATGTAAGAAGGGAGGGACAGGCAGTAGAAACAAAAGTTAAACTGTTTAAGCAGCATATTCCAGAAGTCTTGAAGTCTTTCTGTGCGTAGCCTTCATTGATTTGAGATCTATCATAGCATTCGCTCACTAGAAGAGAAAACCTAGAATGGCAGCAGGCCATAAAAGAGACCCAGTTTAGGAATATTTTAATGAAGTTCTTCTACCTGTGGGTAAGACCGGCACGCGTACAAAACGCAAACAGTACAACAAAGAAATCCGAGGCCTCATTGCCTGAATAAAACATCATCATGAGAAGTGTTCCTTCTCAGGAGGCAGCTGCGTTGAAAGTGATGAAAGGAACACGTCTGAACATACAGGATCTTCAAGTTGGTAACCTTTTTTATTTCATACTTCTTTCTTAAGGACTGCCCGTCTTCCTTCTGGACTGCTCTTGAATTCTCATGTTTGAGCAAAAAATATAGTTGTTACTCTATGGTACTATTCCTAAACTGGGTCTCTTTTACGGAACTCATTGGAACTCATTTACACAACTTTTCTTAAACAGACGTGACTATTTTGTCTCACACTATAGAATTAGAATGTATAATCCCTATTCCATAATGAGATACCTTTGAGCTATAGTGTATCTGAATTAAAACTATCTTTAGATAGGCTTTTCCCTCAGAAAGCCTTTGATCCAAAAACCCCGATTTAAACAAAAAAAAAAAAAACCCAACAGCCGCACATTTTTTTTTTTTTTTAAAAATATCTGATTTTTATCCACCCTGCTAACAATGGTTCCCGCCGCACATTCACTCAGTCTCACCTCGGGATCCAGAGCCCTGCCCACCTCGTGGTGATTTCTCAGCCCGAGACGCGTTATCATCCCAAGGGCCCAAAGTACATCGGTCCCCGAGGCACCAGGCGCGGCGCTTACACGCGAGCCCCGGGGCCTGTGGGCGCCCAGGGAACGCGGACCCCGCCCTGCCCGGCACCGCGAGGCAGCCCAGGCCGGACAGGAGACCGGGGCGCGGGGGGCAAAGCGCTGCCCGCAGAGGGGCCCCGCCGTGGGGATGCGGGAGAGGGATGGACACACGGACCCCCTCGCCTCCAGCACGCCCGCGGCTCGGCCCCAAAGGGCGCGGGCGCTGGCCGGACTCCCTACCCTCCGCTCAAAGCCCGGCCGGGCAGGCGGGGGGGGGGGTTAACCCCCGCCCCAGGCTCCCAGCCCCGCGGTGTCCATGGGGGGCGGGGGGATGTTGCTGACCCGCCCCCACCCTCCGGCTCCCGGGACCGCTGAGGGGTCCGGATCCGGCGGTCCCAGCCGACGCTGTTTCCGACGCGCCCCCGACCCCGGCCCATGCGGGAGACTCCCGGGCAGCCCCCCGCAGCAGGACCCCAGGCCGGGCCGTTACCAGGCAACGCAGCCCGTCCCGCGCGGCCCGCACGGTGAGGGCCGCCGTGCCCCGCAGCGCCCGGCTGCCGAAGTCCACGCGGCAGCGCAGGTAGAGGTGCTGCGTGAGATAGTCGGCGGGGGAGGTGAAGGAGCTCGGGTCCGACTCCGCCATGGCTCAGGCTCGAACTGGCTGTGGCGGCGGAGCAGGGGAGGGGCCGCATGTGGCCCCCAGGGGCGGGTAGTTCCGCACTGGTGGAAAAGGGGCTGAGGAAGGGCCTTGGAGGCCAATAATGCCCGTGGTGCTTTGCAAGAAGCCGCGCCCAACGCCCTTTGCTTGGATACGACTCCTGCTTGGGAGCGTCAACCAGCCCCAACCAGGGGCGAGTAGAAAAGGACTTAAGGGCTGAGCGCGCAGGCAGCGCCGTACAGCTCCTCGTTAGTATAGTGGTAAGTATCCCCGCCTGTCACGCGGGAGACCGGGGTTCGATTCCCCGACGGGGAGGTGTCATTTTTTTTCCCCCCCCCCTTCCTTCTGGAAGCCCGGAGCCGGTGGCCCATTAGCCGGCACGGCCCCGATCCCCAGCTGTGCAGCGCACGGGCTGTGTCCTGTCAAGCTGTCGGCCCGGGGCGGGACGGCCTTGCCGCGCGCTGGCTCTGGCAGCGCCCTCGCCCGTGAAACCAGAGGCAGCGGGAAGGGAAACAACCGCGGTCGGGTGCAGCGGCTTGGCTGAGGCTGATGATCGCTCCTGCCAAGCGCAGCGCTCAGCCACCTCACGTGGCTTCTAGTTACTGGTTGGACCCAGGCCCGGGGCTTGGCGCTGTACCTCGCCCAATAGCAGGGCTCTCTTCGCAGGTTCGCTGCCCTGTTCAGTTTCAAGCCCAAGTCCCCGCTTCACATGCCCCATAGGACTGAAATTCTGTGTTCTTTGCTGTCTGCTCAAAGGGGGATTTTTAGACTTTTTTGAGAGATCACAGTTTTTTTTTCTCTTCCAACCACTCTTGCCCTCTTCCCCCAGGGGGATACCTCAGAAAAGCTGAACTTAAAAACCTCTAACGTGATGGATCACTTGCAGTAAATGTCTGAATACGAGATTTTTTTAAATATACATATAACAAAGGTTTGGAAATGCGGGGTTAATTGTGCACAGAAGAAAAGGATAAAACTTAGCGGCCTACTTTAAGATTGATCAGCGTGCACAGGTAGTTCATTTTGTAACTGCAGGAATTTGCCAAGCTCAGCTGCTGAACTGGAGGAACATAGAGGGAAAGTATTTTCATATCTGAATAACAGACAGCTGAATAAGTCTTAGTTAAACTTTCCAGAAACATTCGCCTTTTGCCTGAAACCAAGCTTGGAAAATGTCAGCCCAAAAGGAATCTTTGGGGCAGTTATGAGTGACTGAGAAAAGGAGCCTTAAGGTGGAACTCAACCTTAATTATTTAAGATAGAACTTAAATTATAAAGACTGTTCCCCAAAGTCATAGTAATACAAGTCTATTGACTGAATTCAAAAGGAACTTGTGTGACAACTAATCAGGATTCTAACTGCCTTCTAGGCCAGGATGTTCACATTACCTATTTATGATTAACAGGCCACTTTCTGTTTCCAATATAAAACTGGACCTGAATTAGAATTTAGGGAGGGTTTATCTAAGAAGGTGTAAGTTAAACTCTGTATAGACTTAGAGTGAGTCTCGATGTGCCATATTAAATTTGCATTTTGTACCCTCACGACAGACTTCTCCAGAGACAAGTCCATAGTATATATGACACCTTTGAAAGGTAGGTGACCAGTAGAGTTGGTCCAGATTTTTTTAAACGAGTAATTTTTCATTGAAAAATACTGATTAGTCACAAATCAAAACTGTTCATAAAACCGGGTCAGTTAGACAAATTTCCCAAATAAAAAAGTGTTGAGAAAAAAAGTTTAAATTGTTGAAATGTTTTGGTATTTTCACAATAAAAGATTTCTGTTCTCTGGATCAAAATGATTGTTTGTTTAGAAATTTTCAGCTAAATAGACTGAAAAAAGTTGAAATCAAAATTGAAACAAAATGTTTCTATTGACCCAAAACAAAACAAAATTTCATTTTGTTTAGTTCATGAATATTTTTGAGATTGATTTTTGTCCCATTCAAATGCGGGGGGGGGGGAGGGTAATCAAACTCTCACATATTAGTGGGAGGGGAAGACAGTTTCCCAATCATCTCTTGTGATCAAAGACATACATGAGACCAGGAATTGGGTGGATTTTGGGGGAGCTCATAAGTGACAAGCCCAATTTTAATTTACTTGTTTTCTGAAACTCTTTTTGAGCTGAATTTTTCCATGATTTGTTTCTATCTGAAGATGAATTTGCATTTGAGCAAAAATGGTTCCGTTATTTTGAGCATGAGAATATTAAAAAGATTCCCCCATAAGATGTAAGTAGCCTTTCTACAAGGAGATTTGTGAAGTAGGCTAATATATTGCTGTAACTTTATAGACCCAGCCTACAGATCATCATAGAAAATGTAATTTACCACCCCCACCCCAATAAATTTGCCTGAATTAGGAGTGCTAAACAAATCATTCTATATCAAAAGTGACAGGCATTAAGATGCTATCATGGTTGCACAATTCAGTATTCAAGTTAAGATATACCACAGTAAAGATTGCATGTATTTCCATTCCCTAGCTGCGAAATGCCTTGAGGATGAAATTTATTCCTGTGCAGTGCCCTAGTACAAGATACACACAGGATGCTTCAATTCTCAAAATGGAATTTAAATAGTGCCTATATCATGTGCTGGCCCTCTGCCCAGGAGTAAATTCGATCCAAAAGGCACACAGGAAAGGTAGTCCCTGCAGCAAGCCTCTTATTGTGTCTACAGTAGTAGGAACACTTATGAGTTTCATTGCCCGTGCAGTTTGGGTGAATAAACAATGTGATTGGAGCTGGCTGAAAAATTGAAGTCCCCTCCTGAGAAAAATTTTGCATTTTTTTAAAAAAACGTGCATCCTGAAGTGGGACAGAGGGGAAGAAAATGAAACTAACAAGAGTCTTCCAGGTAGGCAGCTAGGAATCTGACAAATTCCATTTTGGTTCTCCTGAAACCGTTTTTCTTGAAATCCATTCACATGAAAAGTTTAATGTGAGGATAACTATGAGCTCTCTGCATTCCTTATACTCCACTTGTTCCTTAACTTTCTGGCACCTTGAGTCATTTTTTTCTCAACTTAAGTTCTTAGCTCTTTTGAATGGCTCCTCGTCCCTTATCCTCACAAGTTTCTGGGGCTGATACCTGTAAACAGCCATTCTGAGATTGATTATTATATTTATTATTGTCCATACAGCTAATTTTTGCTTGATAATATTGAATAACGAAGTGAATGTATGGGTAACAAACTAGTTGTAAAGATGATTGTAGTAAGACCAAAGATATGACAGGCCTTATATTCTGCCTCATGTTCTTTAACACTGGTATTTGTCAGAATGACACTTGCAAGGCATTCACTAGCTTTCTTAACACCCCCAGAAAAGTGCAGCATAAGAATGGTGAACTGGCAGCTAGGAAACAAGCTATCTAATCACTGTGCTCTATTGATTTTGCTACATGGAGTCATGATGATTTCTTGTATGTTTGGTGGACATCAAGACCAGTAGCTGAGATGCTGGTAGGAACTCTGTCTGCCTTCTCAACATGTATTTTGAGAAAAATGAAGGTTGGTCATTGCCATAGACTGATTATTCCTTACCCACTGCTGTCTAGATTCTAGTTTTCTCTAAGGAATAAAGCATTGAAGAATTTCATCTCCGTATGAAAAAAATTCAACTTATCACAATTAACATCTGTCCACTCCTTCCTTCCTTTGATAGCTAATGCTTTCACAACACAGTTGCACTGAAGATAGTTGTCAGCACAAAAAAACCACATAGTTCCTCTGCATTTTAAATTTGGTATGGGACACATTTCAAAGGTTCCATTATCTTTAAGGAGTATCACATACTTATCTGAGAGCAGAATCTGATCCCAAGCATTTAAAATTTATTTCCAACACATTTATATTCTAGGACTAGATCCTGAGCTGGTGTAAATTGTAACTCCACTGCAGTCTCTGGAACTATACCACTTTACGTCAGCCAGAGATCTGTCCCATATTGTACTAAAACAATATGTGAAAATGAGCATTAGATATTCTAGCAACAGCTTACATTAGCATTTTACAGGGGCAACCACCTCTGTGTCTCAGTAATAGCTCATGATTAGAGTAGATCTGATGTCCACTCTTTCCCTGATGGCCCTGACATATCGACTACTTAGAATGTTTAAATACAATCTTTTGCAGCCAAAGACCCATTTAGCCTCTGTATGTGAACTGTCTAGTCATTGATTTTTTTAGGTAGATAGGATTGAAATGTATAATTTTTATTAACATCATATCAATAACGTATTTGTTCTTGGGCAACTCTAGAATATTTGTTCATAGTATCCTTTTTCTCTGAGCTGCTCCAACAGAGCTTGTCTTTCAGAATTACCCTCGGCATTTGTTCTGGAGACAGATATATTTTTTCAGTATTTGGTGATATTTTACAAATGTAATAGCTTATTAAAAGTGTCACCTTTCATTCTCCACCTTAGTTTTAGGGTGAGTTTTACTCCTTTAGTTCTATTTTGAAGCTTTTCCAGTCCCTTCTTATAGTTGATCCTTTATTTTTTTTTCCATATGTTATCAAACTTTTGGCTCCATAGTTTCCTAGTGGTATACATGACCTGAATTTTCAAGAGTGACCAGTGATTTTACATGCCTCCGTTTTTAGGTGACCCAACTTCAGACAATTTATAGAGACCTACTTTTCAGAGAGCAGGTGCTCAGCATTTTAAGTTGTCTCAAGCTGGTCACCTACAAATTAAAGTTCCCGAATCACTAGCCACTTCTGAAAAAGCACACTCATAACCTATGGGTACACTGTTATATTAACAAAAAGAAAAGGAGTACTTCTGGCACCTTAGAGACTAACAAATTTATTTGAGCATAAGCTTTCGTGAGCTACAGCTCACTTCATTGGATACATTCCTGTTATATTAACTTACTGCTTTTAAAGCCCCAGCTTCAAGATGCAATAATTCCATCTCCACTCCATTAAATTATTCAGCTTTCCCATCATCTTTTTTTTTGTTAACACATTTGATTATTATTATTATTACAACGATGCTAGCCTGTTAGGGCCAGAGCCTCATTAAGCACGGTGCTGTGCAGACAGACAACAATTAGTCTACTCTGCATTTTGCTTGCCTCAATTTTTTTCAGTTAAATCCATAATGGTGAAATCTTTCAGATGAGCACATATCTAGTTCCTCTTTTCTCAGTTATACTATTTACATCTATGGACAGTGTATTGCAGAAATCCACCTAATGAGCTAATTTCTTCAGCATGAAGCTTGTAGAAAAGTAAAGAGCTTGACAGGCATCTTAAAATTAACCCCAGCTGATTTAAACTTCATTTGGAAGAAATGAACTGTGGTAAAAAAAAAGTTCTCTTTGTCTACACAGGATTTATTGGCTTCATAGTCTTCAATCCAACTAAAATATGTTTTAAGAACACATTTCTAGAAGGCTGTTCACTGAAATGTTCTTCAGCGTCTCTCTCCTGCAAAGAAAGGTACTTGAGTGACCTCTGAACAAGTAGGTCTCTTGGTTCTCAGTATGGGACTGGACCTGCAAGGTACTGAGCACTCAACCACATGCTTAGCTATAAACATATGAGAAGCCCCATTGAAGTGAGTGGGACTACTTAGGTGCTTAAAGTTAAGCAGGTGCTCAAGTGCTGTGCTGGTCTGAGGCCAAATTGCTCATCACTTTGCAGAATTAAGCCCTTTAATCACCACTGTACCCATCACATTTCCTAGTATGTGCACTACATCCTAGGAGCTGTATAAGTACTTCATGCTGTTCAGAAGGAATATTTTGTGGAGTCCTTTTGGTCCTACAGGACCTGTACAATATGTAGAAATACATCCATCTCCATAGAGGCTTCACATCTGAGGAGGCTGCTTCTCATTAGTTATAACACCTAAAGGGTGGAATAACATCTTATGTTTTAACTAAGCTCAAGGCAGTAGTCCAAATCTGTGGTAGCCTAGGCCTAAAACTTTTTTTTAAGCTGAATTCACCCCTTTGTGAGATCTACTTGGTGCATCTTAGAGGTAGTGCAGAGCTGGCACAGCACTAACTGGGCTTTCCCCCTGCCTGTCCACACATACTAGAGTGGTAAATGAAAGTAGAAACTACACATGGTTCCAGGAGAGGTTAAATACTGAACATAGTCCTCTGCACTAAGCAGTAGTCTGATGCCTCTTATACATATGCTCTTATGCAAGAGTGAGGGCACAGGAGTGTATGAGGAAACACTGACTTAAGTGTGATCCTTATTAAGTTTGGCAGAATTTGATTTTTATTATTTGTTAAATAATTTTGATGGGTATCACTATTTAAAGCATTTTTTTCTGATTTTATCTATAGTTGTAAGTAAAATCCAGGAGAGTCAGCCTCAGCTGTTAGGAGAATATTGATATCTGACTGAAATCTTTTTTAATGAAACAGTTTTGTCGGTAGCCATTTTTTATTAATTGTAATGCTTTAGCATGGGCAAGTGTTTGCTATATAGAAACACTTCTCCACATTGAGCCAGCAGGTTGCATAGACTTAACGAGTGTTGCATTTCTGATCTGTAGTGTTATAGCCCTGGAGAACTGGATGCTACTAAGAGCCCTATGGGAAAACAACAGATTTCACAACCATATGTACTTTTTTTTTAGTGGCAATCTAACAATCTGTGATCTGGCAACTGCAATAGTTTACAAAGTAAACATTCTTATGTCTGGAAATAAAGCTTTGAGCCTGTCCTACACTACTTAGTTTATGAGGGAAGGGGGTATGTGTGTTGCCCTAGGAGCCTCACAAAAAGTAATCCCCCAGTGTTTCTTCTAGTCTTATTTATTTATTTCTGATAGCCCATTGAATGGAGGAAATAAAGCCTCATGAAGTGGGAAAATGCTCCTGTATGACAACCGCTTGCCCATGCTAAAGCATGATAACAAACAAAGAATGGCTACCTACAAAGCTGTTCCACTAAAAAAGATTTCAGACAGTTATCAATGTTCCCCTAAAATCCAGGACAGCTCTCTTATTCCCCCAATCCTGTTTTACATGTTAAACCTTTTAAAGTTTCATTTAAAACTTTGATAGGATTATAAACTCTAAGTTTAGCTAAAGAACATGAATAGATGACAGTTTTAAATTTAAAAAAGGAGGAGCAGAGAGTGGGTAGGTATGGTGGGGCAGTTAATTCAGATAATGGAGTCATAGACTATAGTCTTATCTGTGAATTTTGTGTGATCACAAAGCTATGGCTTTTGTTTTTTAATTTTTTTTAATTGTAAAAATGATCAGTTGTGGGTTTTATACTGTACCCTAATGTTTAAAGCTTTCTTTACAAACAATTAGTCTTTAGAGCAGTTTTTGGTTGGTTGGCTTTTCTTGTATTCTGATCATTTCACTTAGGCAAAACTCTAAAAAGCAAACTAGCACTATTTTTTAAAGAGTCCCTTTAAACATTTAGAAAGCTATGACATGTCTTTTTACTTTTATTTTTAATTGTAAAACCCTGGTTTACAAGAGAATTTTATATAATATTGCTTTTTCTCCAGGAACTTATTTCTTCACGATTTACATTCCTGAAAACTATTTTTACACAATTTTTTCTTCTTACTATGTAAGTCATTTTGACAAAAAAAATTACTGTACAAAAAAATCTTTATCTAAGTTGGGTCACAGGGATGATAATTATTTAGTTATGGAAATTAAATGATCTTAATCTATTTCCTGCTCTTGGAAATTTTTTCAGATGTCAAAGAATGCTTACATTATTTTTAAAATTTGACAATATAGCTTTTAATCACTTTATTTCAATCCTCATTTTATTTAGTTTTAATCCTGTGATGAAAAATTATTTCACTGCGAAAGTTAGTATTTTAAAAAGCAAAAGGGAATGTGGGGAAACATGCTGATTGAAATATGCCCCATGCTCATTTCTCTGCTTAGTAGTTACACAATCATTCGGGCTGACATATGGCTTTTGTCTTTTTAAGCTTCATGTTTTTAGTTGAAACACATATGTAAATATGGGTTATCTATAGTGACTTTTCCCACTGTGCTTTAAGTAAAATTTGATTGGAAGCTCCCTCAATTGAGGATTTTTATAGTATACGCTGGCATGTAAAGCTTTCTTTACAGTGTATAAGAAGAACAGTTTTTGTTAGGTTAAGAATTTCTGTAGTCATTAATTTAAAAATAAGCTAATGCTAGGGTAGTGTATCTTAAACATTTTTGTTTCACTAAAGCTCTACAAAACATCCACTATACTGTAAAGACAGGTCTTGTTTTTATGTTACTGTGTTTTTCATTTCGTTCATCAATGACCAATGCTGGGATTTTTTTTTTTAAATCAAAAAATAAAATAAAATGGGATAGGTTTCTTCAGATAACAAGTTCTCAAGCAGCATTTTTCTTACTTTGCCTATCTATAATTTTGTATTAATAGAAATATGGTTTTGTCTGTTTGTGTTCACATGGTGGAACGAACATTTACAGACAAAAAGTCTACTCCTTCCAAGCTTACTTATCATGCAAAGGAAATTGACTATTCAGCAGGGTAACATGGCGACATCAGTGTGTGCTGCTATCAATGCCGGATTGGTCTCACCTGTGTTTTCTGTCCACCTCACCCCATTTTACTTTGTGTTTATTCACACTTGGCACAGTGCAGGATCAAAACTTCTGCGGGATTTGACTGGAGAGATTCCTACAAGTGTGTTTTTGCCTCCATAGCTTTGACCCCTCTCCAGCAAAGCACTTAAACACATGCTTAAATATGTTTCATCTTTGGTTCTGCTGAAGGCAGTGGATCATTTAAAGTTGAGCACATATTTAAATACTATTGCCAACCCCAAACATTCAAAAAAAATCATATGTGAAGTCCTCAGAAATCATGATTTTTAATCCAAATTCTGAGTTTTAAGAACAGAATTTTGAAGTAAATTGAAAATAGATTCCAGGGGAGGGATATTCCACTCCACCACAGCTCTCTGGTGTAGCTCCTGTTAGAGTCCCACAGCTGACCAGGGGAGTATTCCCCTAGTGCAGGCTTTTCACAAGATACTTTACACTTCCTTGTGAGCCCCCTCTGCGAGCACTGACACAGTAGGCATGCCAGGGGTGCTGCTGGGACAGGCTTCCTCGATTACTACAGAGGCCACACCAGCTCCAATAGCAGCCCAGAATCAGGAAGGTGCAAAAATGTCTTAAAGCCACCCTACCCACTCCTCCCACATGGCTTGAGTTTTGTGTTGTGCCTCAGACCATTCCCGAACTCCTGCCCCCTCAGATTAAATGGACCATTGGAACAGTCTTTTCTTCATCGGCAGCTTTTTCTGGCCACTTGCCGTTTCCCCCCGGGGAATGCTGGCTAGCTATGTGATGGTAAGTGACAACATAAGCCAACAGCGGATAATTATGTTAAATACTGGCATAATGGCTCAGAGAAACGAAGTCCATAGGCATCCAAGTGGGGGTAGGGTCAGGAGTGAAAGTAGGGTGGTACCCTCCAGTATGCAATACCGGCAAGAGATTACTAGCCAGTACGGGGTACCGGAAAGACACGGGGCAGGGCTGCGCTCTGCTCAAAGGAGCAGAACTTGGCTAGGTGGCTAGGGAAGGCATTCATGCTTTATATGGCTTTAACAGCACAATACATATGCTAACAAACTTAAACAAAGGCTTTGCTTAAGTTTGTTATATATATTGTGCTGTTTTACATTGGTCAGGACTGGAGTCCTCAAGGGGGGAGAAGTTGGGGGACGGGGGGAGATGGAAGGTGTTTTAAAACAATGTTTTTGATTCTGTTTCTCCCCAGTGGTCTGAATTATCCATGACATTCATACTGCATCACATCAAGTCCAAATCATTAGAGGAATGCCTCTGCTTCCACTGACCAGAGGATGTTTTGGTTCTGATGTCAACCCAGTTCTGCAGCCTGTCAGGAATCAGGGGTGTTGTCCCCAGTGTAAAAACATAGAATTCTTCTTTGCAGCCAAACTAATCTAACGTGCATCTTGTTAGCTGGAACTGAGCAGCAAAACAAAAGATACGAATGCCTCATTTTCCTCATTAGTGAGAGAACTATAAGTGAAGATTATAATGCCGGACACTGACAGCCTTAAACCAACTGCCTCAGACTTGGAATCTGCTAAGAACGTGGCTGAAAATATGTTCCTCATCTTAGCAACTGAGCTAAGACTTATCACATGTCTGCCCACCTTTATTCGAATGAAGCTCCTTCTGATCTGACAGCTCAGGCATTGTCAGTTTTCATCCAGAACAATTTACAAACTTGGAACCTAATCCCCTTAATCATTTGATCAATCCCATTGAAGACAATGGGAATATTTGCATGACTATGGACCGCTTTTGTAGTAAGCGTTTCAGGAGTCTATTCCTATAAACACAGGTTTCAGAGTAGCAGCCGTGTTAGTCTGTATTCGCAAAAAGAAAAGGAGTACCGGTGGCACCTTAGAGACTAACAAATTTATTAGAGCATAAGCTTTCGTGAGCTACAGCTCACTTCATCGGATGCAGTGAGCTGTAGCTCACGAAAGCTTATGCTCTAATAAATTTGTTAGTCTCTAAGGTGCCACCGGTACTCCTTTTCTTATTCCTATAAAGGAGTTGAATGAAATGCAAAAATACTATAATGCAATTTAGGATACAGTTCTACTTAAAATTTGTCTTTTAAATACATATGCTGAAATGGCTCCTCACCCAACTCCCATATAAACAGACTGAAATACTACATATGTGGGGGAAGCGAGTAGTTAAGCATGTTGATGTTTGTGTATACAAACACCCATTTCATCACTGTACTGGAAAATATAGTTGAACTTAATTTTCTATGGCATTTGAAGGAAGTTTAACAGCCCCAATTGTTTTCTGTATTAAACAGCGTGTACCTGAAAAAATTACATGCCTTCTAAGAGAAAAGAATCAGTCCACACTTACTGAAAAAAAAAATCCTTCCAACTGGTATTCAGAAGAGTGCTACAAGGCACATACATAACCTCATGAGCAGAGGATGGAGAGGGTACCCCCCCACATTATGACCAGCAATAAATAAAAATAATAATAATAATAAAATCTCAAAAAGGCAGTGGTTCACAGGTTTGCAAACTTAAAAACCTGTTATGCTTTTAACCACCTCAGCCCATACCAGGTTTATGAACATTAAAAAGTTAACTGCAAACGAACCCCGAGACCCATTAACCTAGATGTGTGCCAGCCAATATGCCCTCACTGACTAAAGGTGCAGTTACATCTGAACAAATAAAAATTAACCTTGCCCTTGTAGGCTAAACAGAGTCATGTCACTTGCTCCATCTCTGTTGTTACATAACAGATAACAAAATTCCAGTGGGGCATGGTGCTGGCACATAGGGTCTCACGTGGTGTGATTTTTCAGAATCTCTTTTGGGAATCATCAGGTAGGTGAAATAGCTGGTACTTATGATTATGCTATTTCTATGCATGTATATTCATATTGGTATCTGAAGCTATGAGTATTAGCTATGTTTACTACATTTGCTCCTGTGGTAATGCCCACAAGATATTTAGCCAGCACATGAAGGGTCAAGTCAAGTTGAATGGCCCATTAAGGAACACTTAGTTCACAATGGACCCTGGAAAACGCCTGTCAACACGTAATGGATTTTTCCTGTAAACATTCTAACTAGAATATGGGTGGAGGTGATAGACATGTAACTTGCCCATGTGACTCCGAACACCATCTTTCATAGTGAGAACAGATTTCTCTTCACTTGGCACGTGGCAGAAGCTAAAAGGCCCTGGCCTGGAAACATCTCCATTATGTCACTTTACTGCTCCCACTGCTTTCCTGCTTCAGCTTCTGGACTATTAATATATACTAACGGGAGCATTCTAAGCAAGGGACCGCTGTTCCCTCTAAGCTGTGCGCATGTGCGCGTGCACACAGATCCTAAGCCCCGTGCACATGGCAAAACACTGCGCGCACAAACATTTGCACAGAAGCCCAACAATTTGCACAGAAGAAATTATTTGCACACACAGGCTGTCAAAAATTAGAGGGAACATTGCAAGGGACTGAGTACTTTCTAATGATTTGGAAGCAACCAAAGACTTGACTTAAGCCAGCAGTTTATTCCATCACTGCTACAAACCTGATTTAAGAACTTAATTCACAACCTCAGGAGCTGGACTTGAACTCTCAGCCTTCCTCCAGAAAGGTAAAGCAACTGCATTTCCACTAGGTAGCTCTGCAACAAATTTCACTCTAAACCTACCAAACTAAACTTCAATTATATGCTGCTGTTGCATGGCACAAAAATAAAAAATCTGGGCAGATAGTGAAATTGAAGACAGTCAAATTGAGAAACCAAATTTAGGTAGCTAGTTAAGTTTTTATTAAGTGGTTGTTGGGTTAATAAGGGTTGATCACAATGTCAGTGCAACAAACATTAATAAAAATGTTCAAGCGTAAAGCAGAGGATGGATGGGGAGAAAGTAGGGCCTCTAAAAAAATGACAAATGAGTCACCAACACCACACAAAGCCATAGAAAGACCAAATCTACAGCCTGAGGACAGCGACAGGTCTGCTGAATCACGGGGTAACCCTACTGATGAAATGCAATACCCAACTGTGTGGTCAAGGGCTCAATTTGATGAATTTCAAAGGAAAAATGATTGGTTGTTTGCAGCCAGTGGAAAACTTGGGTGTAGAACATGTAGACACATTTCCAGTTGAAAGCTTTTCTCTGCTCGAGGCATGCATATCGCTTCTCAATGGGCTGAATGTCAGATTTCATCTTTTGGGAAAAACAGAATAACACAGCTCACATCACTTCAAAAAAAATTAACGAACACAAAAAATCAGCTGCTCCCACTGAAGCTACAAAACTTCTAGAAGCCACTAAGACAGACAGGTAAGGGAGGTGTCAGAGGGGACGGGGCGAGTGTGAGGGGGCGGGGTGGGGAGGAGTCACATGGAGTGTTACGTGGGGAGGTCACATGCACCCCTCCTTGTGTCCGTCCCAGGAGTGCAGTACTGGCAAGAAATGATTTCTACTTGCACCACTGGGTAGGGTGTTGATAAATCTTTTGTATTGTTTCATAATGAGTCAAGAAAATGAACTTTTTCACATTTAACCCTCTTTTGCAACACTTCATCTCACAAAGTTTCACTCCTGAACTGCAGTCGGAGGAACAGCCTATACCCAGTGGTTAGCCCGCCCCTCTTCCCCCCCCCGCGGCAAATCCAAAGGGGTAGGATTCCAAGGGTTGGAGCCTCTCACACACAAAGGGGCATCTGAAAATACATTGCTACTCTGGGACCCAACCCCCACAACAAATCAGATGTTTCAGATCGCAGTTCAGCTCAGAGGACATGGTGTTGCCCATCAATAGACTGCCAATATTTTCTTAAGGAGCTCCCTCAAATTAGGTTACCATACGTCCGTATTTTCCCGGACATGTCTGGCTTTTTGGTTCTTAAATCACCATCCGGGAGGAATTATTATATATCTAAAAAGTCTGGGATTTTGCCATTATTATTTTTCCCCAAAGAAGAGTTGATCATTCAAGAAAGAGAGTGAATGTTGATCACTCGAGATGATGACTCTCTGGCAAACCTCTATAGAGAAGATCTCATAGATATCCTACTTCCTTGAGATTCTCTTCCTGAGTAAACTACTGGCTTGCCTTTTATACAGAATTTCTCGACTGCCTAACCAGTCATGTGCTCCAACCCAAGTGAACTACAAATCCAAGAACTGTCTTGCCTTAAAGAGCCATGCCCTTATGATTTTGGTGGCAAAGCCTCCCCTTAAAAGGGCCACCCCACTGCTGCACTGATCTTCAGAGAACAGTTTAAGGGTATCTTTTTGGTATATGACATGCTTGACTATGGACTATTTATTGAGTTATCTGTGGTAACCTGGGGCAATAAGCACTCAAATATCATGGTGATGGATCTGCTATAACAACCTATGCCCAGGTCCATGAAGGTACTTAAACATCTAAACCCCAGACTTGCGTGCCCAAGTCTTAGGTTTAGGTGTCGAAGTTCCAGTTTTGACTCCACTGCAATCCACAAAACTCCCACTAAACCTCGTAGGTGCCTAAGCTCACTTGGCACCTATTTTCAGGGTAGAAATTCCCTATGCGCCTCAGCTTCTGCCTCGGAGCATGTGCACTGCTGTCTCCCTTAAGGGATCTGGATGACTGTTTCCTCCCTAAGCCCCAGAGCAGCTAACAAACCATGGAAAGATAGGCATCCAACTGTCTACGCCATGCACAGGGCCTGATGAGGTAGGTGGCCTCTGAGCATTACTACTGGGATTGGGTCCCTGCCTATCAGAGGGAGAGAAAGGGTTTGAACAAGGGATCTCCCTCGTCACAGGAGAGCTCTGAGCTCCCGGCTGGTTTGAAGTGGGGCCCCCCTCAGTCTCTGCTGCTGAAGCTGTTCCACTGTAGACAAATAATGAAAGTGATTAGAGCAGGGGGACTAGACCTGGGGTCTCCTGTCTCTCAGGGTGGGGAGGGTGAGCCTCTAATCACTGGGCTACAGAGTCATTCTCACTTATTTTTTTCTCTCTCTCTCTCTCTCTAGCCCAATGACTAAGTATTTAGTCACAGTGGAACAGTCCCTGGGCCAAAGTACGAGAGAGAATGAGTATGACTCTAATCCAGTGCTTGAGGCATCTACATGGGAGGTGTGAGAACCAGGGTGCAGTCCCCCTGCTTCTATCACTCTTCCATTATTTAGCCACAGTGGAACAGCTTCAACTGAAGAGACCGAGAGGGGCCCACATCAGAAAAGCCCAGAGCTCAGTGTTTATAGCAGCAGTTCCCAAACTATGTACTCAGGCAACCCACCAACTGCATTTTATCTTTTTTCTTGTGTGACCTATCATTACACATATGCACCCTCTTCCCCAGCACTGCAACCCTAATACAAGACGGGGCGGAGCAGAGGCCCAGGGTAGGGGGAAGGAGGATATTGGAGAGCAAGCCCACCCTGCACTCACACTGCTGCAGTGGTTCCTGTCCCACCTGGCTGGGCCCATCTCCAAGCTCTGAGCATTGCGACCTGGAGCACAGGGTTGCAGCGCCACTCAGATTTGGCCCAGTCACCTCTTCATCACAACACCTGGAGAGAGAAGCTGGGCCCAGCTCCCAAGACAGGCGCCACTGCTGCAGGGTGAGTGCAGGGTGGGTTTGCTCCCCAAGTCCCTTCTGGTCCTCCCCTCCACACCAGGCTGGGAGAAGCATATGCCTAGGCCAGGGCCAAGTAATGGGTTAATCTGGCCCAGGACATGGTGACCCACCTAGAACCTTCCTGTGACCCACTACTAGGTCAAGACCCACTGTTTGGGAAACACTGGGTTAGGACACTCTTCTGAAAGCTGGGAGACCTCTGTTCTGTTCCCCACTTTGGCAGAGAGGGGAGAATTGAACCCGAGTCTCTCACATCCCAGGTGAGCGCTCTAACCATTGAGCTAAAAGTTATAAGGTGGCCCCCTCTACCTTCTCCCACTGTTTTGTATGCAATGAGGTGGGCATCTAACTTGTTCCTTCAGGAGATGCCTAAGCCCCATGACTCCAGGCAGCTGGTTCCTGTTTGTGGAGCTCTCAGCAGAGATAGGTGCCTCCTTGCAGCCCAGGCTTAAGCACCTATCTTGGAAAGAGAGGCTAAAGCCCAGTGAGCTAGCTTACCTTTACTATATTCACTGTTTTGCATTATATTCAGCAGTAATGCAAGGAAGCTACAGGCCTGTATCCTGTCCGACATTAGCTTCAGCAAGTTAGCATAAGGCTTGAGGCCCATGACCATTGAATAGATAAACTTTGAACAGACAAACAGCCAATGGAAACCCTAAGTATTGGAGAACTGAAAATAGAGTGACCAAAGCTACATGCCCAACCACAAGAGTGTCATAGCAATGAATTGACATTTATAACAAATATATGAGCTACATCTGCAAATACCTAACCACAACAGGGCTTGATGTATATCAGGGATGGCCAGACTTACTGACCATCGGAGCTGCATACAACAATCTTCAAAAGTTCAAGAACTGGGGCACGCCTGCCGGGGCTCAGGGCTTCACCCCCCTCCTGCTGAAGCTCCAAGCCCTGGCAGGCGTGTCCTGAGGGCTGAAGCCCTGAGACTCTCCACCGCGCTGGGTAGAAGCCAGAGGCAACTGTGTGTGTGGGGGGGTCACATGGGGTCACAGCCTCCCCCAGATTGTTGCCAGGGTTTTCTGGGCCCGATTGGTCACCTGGTGCTCCCGGGCCCTCTCCCTGCATGGCAGCTGCTGGAGTCAGCAAGCTTGGAGCTGCCATGGGGAGAGGCAGTGGTAAAGAGCTGAGAGATCCATGGAGAGCTGCTGCTTTTGCTTTTGCCTCTCCTTGCGGAGCTAAAGCAGCAGCCTCCTCCCTGCAGCTCCCAGCTGTTTGCCACTGCCTTTCTACATGGAGCTAAGAGCTGGGAGCTGCAGACAAGGGCCACTAAGGGCAAGGAAGGCATGTGTGACTCAAGCTGTTGGTGGGGCAAACCTTTAAATTTTGCCCTCCCCCAGCAGGCACCAGTCAGAAGCCCCTAGCCCACCGCCCCGCTGCAGGACAGAAGACTCGAGTTCCCCACCACAGTCTGGTAGGTGGAGAATGGAGCAGGGTGAGTGTGGGGAGCTCTGTGACCTGCCCTTTAACCGTAAAAGAGCCACATGCCGCTCATGAGCTGGACGTATCTGACAATAAGTTGAGATCATTGAATACTAACCTATAGAAGAAAGACACTCCAATATTAGTAAGGTGAGGAAATACAAATAAGGAACATGGGAAAATCCCCTACTGAATATGCATCAACATAGTGGCATCAATGTAACATATTATAAAAGTTGCATCCCAGCCTACAGGTGGCAGAAGAAGGAGATGCAGTCCTTGGGAGGTGCCAGAATGATGGCCACTGGTGAGGAGGGAGAAGGTGATGGTGATGCGGAACATGATGGCTAATATTTCAGGTTGTTCTACAAGGGACGGTGTGAGTATATGGATAGTCAGATGTACATTTTGTACGATCTGTGACGGGTTCCCCCCAGGGTGCCACTTGGAACTGGGATACCGCTGAACCAGCCTAACCCACCAGCCTGGGCTCCCTTTACACTGTATTTCTGAGGCAAACCAGCCAAGCCCTCCCTCAGGCTTCAGACTGCACTTAACCAGCACACATACAGGTAGGAATACACCCAGCTGCAGCTATACACACAGATGCTGAGATCAGCTCGGCATGGGAAGGCTTAGCTAAGGGACTGCCCAATACTCAAGTGCACACCCCCTTTTCAAGTGTAAACCCAAAATTATAGCACCTTGCGTGCTGCACAGAGAAATGTACAGCATAAGCTCATAAAATTCGCCCCTCCCTCAATGTGGAGAGAGAGATGCAACAGCTTTCTGCCCCAAGTTATAATTTCCACACACACTGGTTTTAGACAAAACAAGCTTATTAACGGCAAAAGATAGATGTTAAGTAATTATAAGAAATAGCAAACAGATCAAAGTAGATTATCTTAGTAAATAAACAAAACCGCAAACTGAGCTTAACACACTAGATAGATAAAATATAAATTAGCAAATTCTCACCCTGAGTGATAAACAGGCTGGCAGATTCCTAAGGCACAAGTAGCCTTGGCTTTCCCAGGTTTTCATACACAGGCTAAAAATCCCTCTAGCCTGGGACCATCACGCCTCACAGTTCAGTCCTTGCCCCTCAGGTGTTTCCAGGTGTGTTGTTGTAGGGAGTGAGATACCCTCATGATGTCATTGTCCCCCTTTTATATCTTCTTCCCACTTGCTGGAAAGCTCTTTTGCTGTGACTTGGGTCAAACAGTTCCCATTGTGTAGTGCTATCTCTGAGAGGTTTCTATTGCACACAGTTCCTGGGGTAATCCTTGTGCCTGTGTGCATTTTCTCAATGAGCCATTAACATTCTTTGGCTTTTTTACTGTTGTACCTGAAAGGCTGCTTGTGGGTGTTTTCATCCTCACAGCATGTTTCAGTAACACATACATAGCCAAACTTCATAACTTCACACATGCTGATAGCACATACAATCCAACAAGATATTAATGTTCAACAGATCAAGATTTTTAGAATGATACCTCTTAAGACATACTTTGTACAAACATATCCTAATTACATGACAGTAGTGAATATTGGGGTGTCTACCTTTCTGAGTTGAGATGTTTGTGACTGTGCTAAATGTATTAATAAACTATTTGTAAAGATAGAAGAATTTCTATAGTGTGAGTGTTGCAACTGGGCACATTGGGGTTCCCAACTATATAATAATTGAAATAATACTGGGCCTGATCTTGGGACAAGAACCTGTCAACCCTCAAAGTGATAACTGGGGATTCTTAAGTAATCAATACATCTATAATCTATAGATCCAACTGCATGGCTGGATTAAGCACCCCCCGCCTCTTGTTGGCATCTCCCATTGGCTAGCTTAGGCAGCTCCTCACTTAGAGCGTTGGTTTTGTAGAACACATTTCCCCTATCTCTCCCCATTCATTGTATAGGGAGCCTAGGTGTGGATCTCAGAATTGTTCCTGTGATTTTCTAGGGGCCTGGAAGTTAGGATCTGTGATGCTCAGATTTGCAACTCCTAAATCCCTTTGTGGATCACACCTCTAGATATTACTAGTATGTCTTAAATTTGCCACGCCCAGCTAGCCACTGAAAATTTGGTCCCCTTTGCCATGGCCGCCACAGCTAAGCAACTCTTTTGAACAGCCTCATGGTAGACAGATAGGGATATGGAAAAGAGGACTGTTTACCTTGGCTATTGGGGATGGTTTGATTTAATGTCTGATAGCATTTTAATCTGTAACATGCAACCTATGTTCTATAAGAATAGGCACATAATGAATTAGTGAATAAAATAATCCATAGTTTTAAACCGAAGCAGGGCAGGTTCTATCCTGTCAGACCCAGAGAAGTTAACCCTTGGTGACTTGTAATTATAAAACACTCGGACATGTCTTTATTATTAAATGCTTTAAATTAAATGCTAGTTTAGTGATTCTTAATTTGGGTGCCACAAAACCATGAAATGGGCTAGTGAGACCAAAACACCACTAGTGATGAGGATAAACACAAGATAAAGCCAAACGTATGCACAGTGCACATAGCTGAAAGAAAAGGAAACAACAAACAGATGCACAAAAAAGGTATACGCAGCGGACCAGATCCACTGCTGATATAACCATCTTTCAATGGAGTTATGATGATTTATACATAGTGGGGATCTGGCCTATCAGGTTTGCTTTTCAGCCCGTCCTCAATCAGGTCTCCCTGACTATAGGTGCAAATAACTGTAGGAGGTCAACTGATGTCATTTTGACAACTTACTTTCTGACTGTGCCTACATATCAGATATTTAGACTTCTAATGTCAATTGCTCACACATCATTTCAAGTGTACTTGCAAACTGTGGTAGCCAAAGGGAGACCAGGCTTTTAAATCTAGCTAGCTAGCTAGCCTGTAGATAAAAGGTGCACAAGAATTTGTAAGGTCAGTTGCTGTATGTCAGAAAGGAAAAGGATATTCAAGTAGACATTCAATTTATATTGTGGCACATACTGAATGCTACCTGTGCTTTTCGTTTGTACTTATGAAAACTGGGAATACTAGTTATTTCGTCTGGATAGTAGTAGTACTTTGAAGTAGTACATGCGTTCTGCAAATAATTATTGCTACAGGGCCCAAATTACTAGAAATTTTCTATGATTTCTCTTATGGATGCCTGACTGTAGAGACTCCCTCCCCACACAAGTAGAGCTCAACCCATATTATCATGTATGTTCAAAAACATTCACATCATATGGCATGTTTCTTATTGAATTTATTGTGTGATTTGCTTTCTAGTCTGTAGTGACAAGCCATGTGACCAACAGCATTTTACATTTTGCTGTCCTCCTGATGGTGGCAGTAGCAGATTTTACAATACAGTTTGCAGAACATAATGGTCTGGTAGTAAACATCTTTCTTATGTCTCCAAGAGGAGCAATTGCCTAACATTTTGTAACATTATTTGATTAGAGACTGTCTATACTGTAGTTCTTTCCATCTGTATCTAACCAATGTGCCAAATTCTGACTTAAGCACATGCCAGATAAACAATTCAGAAACATATGCTACTGAGGCAGTATTAAGCAGAAGAGGGCTAGTTACCCCAAGTCTGGGTCCCTTGAAAACATACAGAGAATCCGTTCATCAAAGCTTTCTTGGTAGGAGTCAGGAAGGAGAATAATGGGGCATTACAAAGGAATCTGGGGATGTAGGGCAGATTTTTATGCATGTCAGACACAGCCACCCTGGCCAAACAACGTCCCCCCAGTACACATCTTCCTCGGACAACAGAATGCACTGCATGAGGAAAGCTTTCCCTGAGCTCTGCACAGCCCAGCAGTACACATTAAACGGTTTATAGGCACTTATTTTGGGTGGAGAATTACATCTGTTTTTACTAGCCGGTCATAATTTGGCCCCCAACTCACTCATTAATAAAAGCAGCAGGGCATTGAGACAGTTCAGCTGGGGAGTAGAGCAAAACAGCATCATGGCTGGTACATGGCAGACTCATCTCAGCCCCTCTGTGGTTAGGAGTAAATGCTCCGTGATCTTCACCAGCTGTTGCTTTAATTGCTGCTTTATAGGGGTCTCAAGATGAGGTTTTTCTTCTGTTTTCACTTGCTTTGTACTTCAGATTTTGACGTTTTCTAATCTTGTTAATGTGATGCTCAGCTACAACAGTGCCGTCTAAAAGGGGAAGCAACTGGGGCTTGCCACTGTTTTTGTACAGCTTCTGGGACAGAGATGGAAGCTCCCATTGGTCGCACTTCCCTACATTTAGCCTACCCACAAAAAGGAGCACCTGGCCAGGATCAACACAGAATTGAGCAAGGAGGGGTCATGGATCTCCCCTACCACACAGGGGGAGGGGGCAGAGACTGAGAGCACAGTGGAGAGTAGTGATACAGCAGAGGGATGCACATTGTTCTCCCACTCAGGCTGTTGGCTATATTATCTTTCCAATAGACATGAAACTCGTGTGGGTTTCCATAGCCAGGAGCCAAACTGCCAGGGACTGTGAGAGTGAAGGGGATGCTCCAATGGAATTATGCTACCAGAGAGTGTGGAGGAGTGCGGGGTGGGAGTGACTTTCCCCTGCTACCATGATGCTAGGGATTAGGGCAGATGTTCCAGTTGGACCATGCTGTCAGTGACTGTGGGGACCAGTCAAGAGCTGGTATGATGGTACATAAAAGGCTTATAAATGTCCCCAGCTTCCCACAGATCCCTGGGGGTTTGGCTAATCTGGGAGAAGGCTTGCAACTTTTTATGCAGGGGATGGGGGAGCGGGCAAATCTCACCCACCCAAAAAGCAGGGGAGGATGACAATGAGTGCCTCACTGAAATCCCCCTCACCCACTCTAGAGAAATCTTGCAGGAGGGGACAACTCAGGCTATTATTATTACTATTTATTATTCATTTTTGAGTGGCCGAGGTGGATGCTAGATGCACCACAGAAACAAAGAGTGACCCTACCTAAGGTCTTACAAGCTGGATTCAGACATCATACAACCACCGAGGGTAACAGACAAAAAGACAGGAAAAAAGAGAGTTGGGACAATGGTTGCACTAAGAATAAGCAGTTACATGGTAAGGCACTTAAACAAGTTGATGATTCAATTAGATTCAGTTTTTATTTTTTTAAACTCAATTCTTGTAGAGAACACAATATAAGTAAATTCTAAGAGGGATCTGAATGAGAGGATTTCTTTCCACTGAAGGGCTCCTTAAGTATCATGCTGTAAGCAATGAATGCCTAGAGGTCAAACAAAAATGGATGTATTCACTGCCAAAGACAGATACTGCTGCAAGTACTCTTGAGAAGAGAATGCAAGTCATGAATAGACAGACTAATTCTGATCTCATTTAAGGTAGTATAAATAAGGAGCAATTCCACTGAAATGCAAGGAATTACACACCACTATAAAACTAATGTGTGCAAAATCAGACTCAAACCCACAGTATGCAACCCTGAATATTGAGTCTGCTTGGAGGCCATTGTTAAAGAAAATGCCTCTGTCAAAAATGAGAGGTTATTGAAAATTAAATACAAAATAGAACAGATTCTGGGAAAACAGGAATGTGCAATAGCTGTTGTTTCTTAGTCTTAATACAGGTCTGTAATCCAAGCCTATCTGAAATGAATTGTGAGCGTTAAAAATGTATGAAGCTTTTAGAATCCCTGGAAAGATCATTACTAGGCAGTGTAATTCTATATTTCTTGTCAGAATTTCTTTGTGATGATATAAAACATGAAACCGTATCAATCCGATTGCCCTCTACCTCAACAATTTAGAAGTGGGAGATTATAGATATGCCTCAACCCTGAAAACTACTTTGTGCGTGTAGCCTCCACTTGCATGGAGCCCCAAATCAATAGGCTCTGTTCAAACACAGAAGCTTGCAGGCCTGAGGCCTGAAATAATCTAGATAAAGTTAGGGTTATCTGATTTGTTACCTAATCCCAGTTTAACCCTGACCTTTTCCTTAACGTAGACACAGGTTAGCACTCTTTACCTCAATTCAGCTGGTCAATGTTAACCCTGAACTCCCTTATGGGAGCACTTCCAATGGATATGTTCTCAGAAATTATGTAATCACATAATGGGTTAGCATTTTAAAGTTAAAACTATTCATTCTGTGTGGCTTCCATCCCACACTATCTACAGTTCAACATCAGTTCTTGGATTGTCCTGGGGCAAAAGCACCCAACTTTAACTCAGGAGATCTAGGTTCTACTCAGTACTCTTCCTCTGTATTCCCACATGTAACCTTGAGCATCTCACCCTCTACATACCTGGTAAAAGATGCAGTTTACAGTTGCAGTGCTCATTATTTCACACACACTCTGTATTTTGCCTTGTTTTTTAACCACTCAAAAAGAACATTTATCATCAGAAATGCTGGCAAAACTGAAAGATCCTGAAAGCAGCAACACATTTAGCCTCCATATAGCAATTCACAATGTACATTTGCTAATACAACACCTGAAACATGCCTCAGGAGCGAGGCAGGCTGGCAGGCAAACATGAAGTTATCTCAGTGGGGCTATTATGTCAGAGATAGGCATCATATTGTGAGGTGGGCAGAGTGTAAGTCCAGGAGAAGTAAAGTAAGCCCTGGGGTGAAGAATTTCCATTTCAGAAATAGTCAATAAAAGAAAGCAGGTAAGATCAGTGAAATGAGCTTTTATCTGCATTTCCATTATGGGGCCTTACTACAGACAAAAGATAATACTTTTGCACCATATGTAACACTGTATTCAATTGCACTGTAATCTGTTATATAAAGCATTTAATAATATTCAACCAGTTAAATCATTTGATTAATTGAACATTCTAATAGCAAGAAAGATTATAGTCTCCTGCAGTGGAACAGTTTACACACATTTTCAGTGTAAGTGTTGGAGCAACATTCTGTAAGATTTTTTAAATATATATACATTATTTAAAAGGAACTTGCACACTAAATCATGAATGATAATTAATAAGAATTAATCAACACCCCCAAGCACCGTGAATGCTCATACCAGAATTTTAAAGTTAGTCTCCTTCTTTATAATGGGCTGAACCTATAGTGACCAATTTTATAGGGACATTTCCAATATTCGGGGCTTTGTCTTATACAGGAGTCTATTACTCCCCACCCTGTCCTGATATTTCACACTTGTTATCTGGTCACCAAACCATCAAATCTGAACACCCCTGAACTTGGGAACCGAGACCCATCTTTAATCAGCCGTTATGTTCCAACATTTTTAATGGTCAGCGTATTTTACTTCATCTAATTGATCTTCACAGCAACCTTGAAAAGAAGTGAAGTATTGGAGTGTGCTAGCTAGTATATGTGTACTGCTGCCCTCTACTGGATGGAATTAGAACTACTCACTATGCCCAGATTTTTAAAGGTATGTAGGCATTGCAGCACTCAGCATTGCAATGTCTGATTTAGGAGCCTAAGTCTAATTTTCAAAAGGGATTTAGGAACTTATCAACCAGTCAGAATCCCAGAGGGTGCATTGCTGGTTTGGCTTGATCTTTCCTGCTCACTTGTTCTTGCTCAGTGTGAGACTCTGTGTTAGAGGTGGTCAGTCCTGGTGGTTAGATCCAGAAGAAAAGAACAATTGGGGATTGGTCCTGCTTGGAGCAGGGGGTTGGACTAGATGACCTCCTGAGGTCCTTTCCAACCCTGATATTCTATGATTCTATGATTCTAACACATACAAGGGTCTAAGCCAACCACAGAGTTAGGAGCGGGCCAAGGGCATCACTAAAACTGAGGTCCAGAGACAGCTTGTGGAACAGAACCGAGGTCAGAGTCTATAGACAAGCCAAATCAGGATTGTAATTGGAGTCGAGATATAGGTGAAAGGTTGAAGTCAGGTGGGAGTCAGACCAAGGGCTTGGGAGGGTGGGGGGCAGAACTGGAGCAGTCAGCATGGTTGGAATAGAGACTAGACAAGGCTGAAACAGGCTGGGGCAGGAACAGGAACTGGATCTAGAGAAGGCTAAAAGCCTAGGGAATCTATAACACTGTGAGGCAGCCAAAGGGTTCCTAGCCAAGTAGTGAGGCTGTTGCACAGACTGAGTGGCAGCTCCAGTGGGGTTGGGGAAATACCTGTGTCTGGGGGGGTTTCATCTGATCCAGGCCCAGTGCAGGGATAGGCTACTGCAGCATGCATGAGTGCTGAGTTATCGCGGGCTCAGCTGACAAGCTGTAGCATGCCTGGATGATGAGTCATGGCCACTGAGTGGGCAACCCTGGTCTGGCTGCAGGTTGCCTCATACTCAAGTTCTAACTGATCATCATATGTGGGGTCAGGAAGGAATTTTTCCACAGGTCAGATTGGCAGTGACAGTGGAGGGAGGGGCGCGGGAGTCATCTTCCTCTGCAGCGTGTGGGTGCAGGTCAATTGCCAGGGTTATCTGGGAATATCTCATTTAAGAATTTCCCTGCCATTGCAGGGGCCTGGGGCACTGATGCGTCTCAGTCCCTTCTAGGTTTCAGAGTAGCAGCCGTGTTAGTCTGTATTCGCAAAAAGAAAAGGAGTACTTGTGGCACCTTAGAGACTAACAAATTTATTAGAGCATAAGCTTTCGTGAGCTACAGTTCACTTCATCGGATGCCCTTCTAGTCTCTGCCTGTGGCACATAATAGTCTAAAGAACATAACATATAAGAATGGTCATACTGGGTCAGACCAAAGGTCCATCTAGCCCAGTATCCTATCTTCCGACAGTGGCCAGTGCCAGGTGCCCCAGAGGGAATGAACAGAACAGGCAATCATTAAGTGATCCATCTTCTCTTGTTTCCTGAAGTCTGTAATACTAAGGTCTAATTTAGGTTGTTGGGTTTAGTATGCAGGTGCTGGGTGGTGCGGACGGCCCGTGATATACAGGAGTCAGATTAGATGATCTGGTGGTCATTTCTGGTCTTAAACTCTATTACTTTGTGACTTTGAATGATTTGCCAAGACTACAGCCTGGGTCAGTGTCAGAGCTGAGTTGAGAGTTCAGTATTCCCAGCCCCTTGCTTAAACCACACCTCTCTCTGACATAGAATGTAACCTCTCCATTAGTATAATGTTCTCTATTCAGTTTTTAGTGAGTTAGACTTGCTGCTTTTCATTTTACAGTTGTCTTGGGCTCACTCCACTATCCTTACAATGTCACTAATAGTAAAAAGAAAAGGAGTACTTGTGACACCTTAGAGACTAACAAATTTATTTGAACATAAGCTTTCATGAGCTACAGCTCACTTCATCGGATGCATTCATGCATTCATTGGAAAATACAGTGGGGAGATTTATATACACAGAGAACATGAAACAATGGGTTTTACCATACACACTGTAATGAGAGTGATCAGATAAGGTGAACTATTACCAGCAGGAGAGTGGGGGGGGGGACCTTTTGTAGTGATAATCAAGGTGGGCCATTTCCAGCAGTTGACAAGAACAAGAGGCTGCTAGGCAGCTCTCCAACACCACTTTCTACAAGCCATTACCCTCTGATCCCACTGAGGGTTACCAAAAGAAACTACACCCATTTGATCAAGAAACTCCCTGAAAAAGCACAAGAACAAATGCGCACAGACACACCCTGGAACCCCGACCGGGGGTATTCTATCTGCTACTCAAGATCCATAAATCTGGAAATCCTGGATGCCTCATCATTTCAGGCGTTGGCACCCTGACAGCAGGATTGTCTGGCTATGTAGACTCCCTCCTCAGGACCTATGCTACCAGCACTCCCAGCTGTATCTTCGATATCCCAGTATCTTCCAGACACCACTGATTTCCTGAGAAAACTACAATCCATCAGTGATCTTCCTGAAAACACCATCCTAGCCACTATGGATGTAGAAGCCCTCTACACCAACATTCCACACAAAGATGGACTACAAGCCGTCAGGAACAGTATCCCCGATAATGTCACAGAAAACTGGTGGCTGAACTTTGTGACTTTGTCCTCACCCACAACTATTTCAGATTTGAGGACAATTTATACCTTCAAGTCAGCCGCACTGCTATGGGTACCCACATGGCCCCACAGTATGCCAACATTTTTATGGCTGACTTAGAACAACGCTTCCTCAGCTCTCGTCCCCTAATGCCCCTACTCTACTTGCGCTACATTGATGACATCTTCATCATCTGGACCCATGGAAAAGAAGCCCTTGAGGAATTCCACCATGATTTCAACAATTTCCATCCCACCATCAACCTCAGCCTGGACCAGTCCACACAAGAGATCCACTTCCTGGACACTACGGTCCTAATAAGCCATGGTCACATAAACACTACCCTATACCAGAAACCTACTGACCGCTATGCCTACCTACCTGCCTCCAGCTTTCATCCAGACCACACCACAAGATCCATTGTCTACAGCCAAGCTCTACGATATAACCGCATTTGCTCCAACCCCTCAGACAGAGACAAACACCTACAAGATCTCTATCAATCATTCTTACAACTACAATACCCACCTGCTGAAGTGAAGAAACAGATTGACAGAGCCAGAAGAGTACCCAGAAGTCACCTACTACAGGACAGGCCCAACAAAGAAAATAACAGAATGCCACTAGCCATCACCTTCAGCCCCCAACTAAAACCTCTCCAACGCATCATCAAGGATCTACAACCTATCCTGAAGGACGAGCCATCGCTCTCTCAGATCTTGGGAGACAGACCAGTCCTTGCTTACAGACAGCCCCTCAACCTGAAGCAAATACTCACCAGCAACCACACAACAGAACCACTAACCCAGGAACCTATCCTTGCAACAAAGCCCGTTGCCAACTCTGTCCACATATCTATTCAGGGGCCATCATAGGGCCTAATCACATCAACCATACTATCAGAGGCTCGTTCACCTACACATCTACCAATGTGATATATGCCATCATGTACCAGCAATGCCCCTCTGCCATGTACATTGGCCAAACTGGACAGTCTCTACGTAAAAGAATAAATGGACACAAATGAGATGTCAAGAATTATAACATTCAAAAACCTGTCGGAGAACATTTCAATCTCTTTGGTCACTCGATTACAGACCTAAAAGTGGCAATTCTTCAACAAAAAAACTTCAAAAACAGACTCCAACGAGAGACTGCTGAATTGGAATTAATTAGCAAACTGGATACAATTCACTTAGGCTTGAAAAGAGACTGGGAGTGGATGGGTCATTACACAAAGTAAAACTATTTCCCCATGTTTATTCCCCCCCCCCACTGTTTCTCAGACGTTCTTGTCAACTGCTGGAAATGGCCCATCTTGATTATCGCTACAAAAGGTGGCCCTCCCACCCCCCCTTCCTTTCTCCTGTTGGTAATAGCTCACCTTACCTGATCACTCTCATTACAGCGTGCATGGTAACACCCATTGTTTCATATTCTCTATGTATATAGATCTCCCCACTGTATTTTCCACTGAATGCATCTGATGAAGTGAGCTGTAGCTCACAAAAGCTTATGCTCAGATAAATTTGTTAGTCTCTAAGGTGCCACAAGTCCTCCTTTTCTTTTTGCGGATACCGACTAACACAGCTGCTATTCTGAAATCTGTCATTACTACTAGTAAAAAAATCACATAATTGGATGCAGGGGAGACTGAATAATTCACTGCATTATTTCAGATTGCATACTGTTTTATTACGTTAGATCAGGGTTTCCCAAGTCTCGAGTCATAACCCTCTCAGGGGTGGTCACTGGTCATATGAAAAATATAACACTTTGCAAAAAATAATTCAATACATTAAACATTATTTTTAAAAATAATACTCAAAAGAAGCCCTGTAGTACTGTGTCTACTTTAAGACATCATTTTCTTGTAACCTGAAAACTTTAGCTAGTGGATCAGTGTGAATTGGTGTTTCAGAGATTCTAAAGCTAGACGAGACCATTGTGATCATCCAGTCTGACCTCCCGTATAACACAGGCCATTGAACACCCTGAAATAATTCCTCTTTTCAGGGTAGAATCTGAGTGTGGGGCATGGGCTGCCAGAGCTTCTGCAAATAAAACAGCACAGGGGTGTTCCAGGATTTACCTTCTATATAACAAGAGAAGCCACATTAAAAAGCACATAACATGTATGCCACAAAGTGCAAGTCCCCCCGTACACAGAGTCTGACCAGCGTGTCACTGAATTGGAAGACGAGCCGTAGTTGCTGAAATTGCTAAGGCCAGAGGGTGCTGCTGAGTCTCACGTGTCCAGGTTGCATATGTCATTGAGTATTTGTTGGAGCTCAGTTCTGACTGAGAGCCAGTAAAAACAGGTAAGTCATTTGGTGAAAAAGATTGTGCCAAGGGGTTCCAATGAGAGCTTAAGTTAAGAACAGGAGTGCAGCTTGTCCTGACAGAAGCAGTGTTCACCCCTTGCTGGCACCTTCGATAATCCATCTGGGGTGGTATGCTTAGCCCCTTTGGGCACTTAAACAAGCTGAACGTGAATGTTTGGTCCATGCATGACAGAGCAAAAGCATTCAGTAGAAAACTTGGACATCTGCCTTCCTGAGCTCAAGGAGGACAAGTGGGAGCATTTCCTCTTATTTCAGACTCATCAAAGAGAACTGAGGAGCCAGCTGGAAACCGTCAGAAACTCCTAATTCAGCATGTGAAGGAATTCCAGATTCAGCTGATGACCCACAGAGGGGAAAGAGGTAGATTACCAACCCATTCTTTCAAAGTGCTGCTGACATGAGAGCACTGCCTACCTCTTTAGCACCATCAGATCTGAGTGCCTTCCAAGTAATTAAAAAAAACAATAAAAACCTCAAGAATAAACTGTCTCTCTCTTCCCCACCTGTAGAACTAAAATCTCAGCTTGGTAGTAGCTATTTTTACGAGTGCATTTAACTGGGTCAGATTTATGTGTGAAGAGCTATGCGGGAAAGTTAAGTTGAAGACATTAGTTTTGCCTTTGGTTCTGGGTGTTGTGGGTATATGATATATATATCATTCCTGTCTCTTATGGGGGTGAATTCCATAGTTGAGGTCCCACACCTGTAAGCCTCTTCCTATTGGGCGACAGTTTCATTGTTCTAGCAGATCATACCTGGAAAGGGAGGTCATGATCATGGATGGAGATGTGATCTCTTAGGTAGCTCAGGCCAATTTCATGGAGGCTTTTGAATTAGAACAGAGACCTTGAATTGGGCACTGTATTTATTGTGGACCAGTGTAGAGTTGAGTGATGGTTGTAATGTGTTCCTGCTGCCCTGCTTTGCTCAGCAGATGTGCTGCTGCATTTTGTACCAAATGCATTTTTTCATCATGCATGAATGGATGAATCTTTAGATACAATGAGTTTCAGTAAACTAAGCCTGAAGGTTACAAATGCATGGATCACTGTAGCAAGAGGGTGCAGTCTTATGGCCAGCCACAGGCGGAAGGGAGCATTTTTAGCTGACATGTCTATTTGGCTACCTAGATGCACAGGAGTCCAAGGTATGAAAATGTGAAGAAATATTTTTAGTCAGTACACAGTTAGTAAAAGGGAATGTTATGGAGGAGGTAAATTCTTCAAAGCACTTTCCTCTTCCTACCAGCATTTATCTTTGAGTTGCCTGGGTTCAGCTTTAGCCAGCTGTTCTTCATCTCTCTGATAGGCATTGGGAGAGCTGGGAGATGCTGCTGCTAATTATCTGTGTGAAAGCAGTCGAGAGCGGGTATCATCTGCATGTGGCTGGCATTTCATCCCATATTGTCTAATCAGGTCCCCCGGTAGCTTCATATAGATGTTGATTAGGATGGTAGAACTAAACAAGGAGAGGCCCTGGGAAGAGGGTTCTGGGAACAGATGAGCAGTTGTCAATATTGTCTTTCTAGGTTCAGTCTGAGAAGCATTTCTGTTCACCCAGGCAGCTTCTTGATGGTGGAGCAGGAGTATCTGGTGATCAACGGTATCAAATACCATAGAGAGATGCAGCAGAAATTCACTGTAGTAAAATCAGAAAGTCTAAGGTATTCTCCTACTTCTAAAACACCTTTCTGTAACAGAGCTTTGTACTGGGGGAATCAAGTAGGAATGAGGCATTGGTTTTTTGTTTTTTTTTAAAGCGAAGTATTTGTGGTTAAAAGGCCTTATCTATAGCTCAGTTAAATCAATGCAAAGACTCCAATTGACTTCAATAGACTTTGGATCAGACCCAAATTGTAGGACTGGGAATTGGGAGAGTTTTGCTCTATGCCCAGCTCTGCCACAGGCTTCCTGCATAACCCCAAGCAAGACATTTATGTTCTGTGCCTCAGTTTCCCCATCTTTAAGGATTTATTGCACTTCCTAGTGGTATTGTCAAGCTTGATACTTTGTAAAACATTTTGATACCCTTTAGAAATAAAAATTAATAAAGGATTAGAGGATGGTATTCTAATTAATGCAAATCAACATGGGTTTATGGAAAATAGATCCTGTCAAACTAACTTGATTTTTTTAATGAGATTACATATTTGGTTGCTAGAGGTAATAGTGTTGACATAATATACTTAGACTTCTCTAAGGTGTTTGACTTGGTATTGCACAACGTTTTGATTAAAAAACTAGACCCATATAAAATTAACATGGCATCCACTAAATGGATTAAAAACTGGCTAACTGGTAGGTCTCATGATGTAACTGTAAATGGGGAATTGTCATTGAGAGGGTGTATTTCAAGTGGGCTTCTGCAGGGTTCAGTCTTGGCCCTATTCTATGTAACATTTTTATCAATGATCTGGAAGAAAACACAAAATAATCACAGATAAAGTTTTCAGATGACACAAAAATGGGGAAAATCGTAAATAATGAAGAGGACAGGTCACTGATTCAGAGCATGGTAAACTGGACACAGGCAAACAACATGTGTTTTAATATGGCTAAATGTATACATCTAGGGACAAAGACAGTCAAGCTGTGTGGAATGGGTCATGACCGTTAGTACCAACCTCAGGGCAGACGGTCCAGGAACAGGGCACAAACCTCAAACTGGTTGTATAATTAGATATTACCAACCAAATAACAAGTGTGAACTCCAAAAGCACTGTAACTGCCTTAACATCGAGTCACAGACGGTCCCCTGGGGCACTCCTGTCTATCTTGCCACCCAGGCAAGCCTGTCTTTGTGATAGATGGCCCCTTACACCCAAAATCACAACAATATTCAGGTTACTCCCAGTTCCAAAGGACTAGTCACTTACCCCCAATCAACTGTACTTCAGATCTCAAATGAAAGATAATGCTTTGTAGCCAATCCTATAATAAACTATAAAGATTTATTAACTAGGAAAAACAAATGAGAGGTATTTATAAGGTTAAAGCAAGTAAACATACACACACAAATAAGATGCAGTCTTAGGTTCCAAAAGATGATAGTAGCTGCTATAATATGCAAACTTTATATGTCCTTTAGGGCTAAGCCTGGCAAAACATCTGGGGATCTTTGCTTGTGCTTAGTGCTTCTTTCCCCTTTAGAGTCCAAACAGGAAAAAGAACCTAGTTTCTCCTTGTCAGGGATTTTATTCCCAGAGTCCAAGCTGATGGGATGAGTGCATGCACAGGGCTCCTCTTCCTGGTGGGGGGCAGGAGGGAGGAATGCAGTAAACAAAGTCTATCTTCTATGATGTCCCATAATGGCTTATTTGGTTTCAAAGGCCTTCTCATTGGACAGGACTTAACATCTTCTGTAGGAAGCCAGCCTTTGCTTTAGAGAAGGTTTCTCTCCTGTTTGAAGAGTTACACAGTTATGGAGGTTTACAATGGAGACCAGGGGTGGGCAAACTACGGCCTGCAGGCCGGATCTGGCCCACCAGCCATTTTAATATGACCCTCAAACTACGCTGGGGAGTGGGGTCTGGGGTTTGCCACACTCCAGCCGGGGAGCAGGGTCAGGGGCCACTCCACGTGGCTCCTAGAAGCAGTGGTATGGCTCCCCTCTAGCTCCTATGTGTAGGGCCAGCAAGGGGGCTCCGCTCCACACGCTGCCCCCGCCTCAAGTGCCGCCACCCACAGCTCCCATTGGCCAGGAACCACAGGCAATGGGAGCCTGCAGATGGGGCAGCACACAGAGCCGCCTGGCCGCACCTCCGCATAGAAGCCAGAGAAGGGACATGCTGCTGCTTCTTGGAGCCACTTGAGGTAAACGCCACCAGGAGCCTGCACCCTGAGCCTCTCCCCATACCCCAACCCTCTGCCCCAGCCCTGATCCCTCTCCTGCCCTCCGAACCTGTCAGTACCAGCCTAGAGCACCCTCCTGCACCCCAAACTCCTCATCCGCAGCCCCACCCCAGAGCCCTCACCCCCAGTCAAAGCCCTACCCCTACCCCGCACTCCACTCCCCCGCCCCAGCCCGGAGCCCCTTCCACACCCTGAACTCCTCATTTCTGGTCCCACCTGGAGCCCACACCCCCAACCAGAGCCCTCACTCCCTCCCACATCCCAATCCCAATTCTGTGAGCATTCATGGTCCGCCATACAATTTCTATTCCCAGATGTGGTCCTTGGGCCAAAAAGTTTGCCCACCCCTGATGTAGCCCCTCAGGATAACCTTATACAGGGGGCTACAGATGTTATAAGTGAGATCAATACGTGCAGCATTCTACAAGCATTTTATCAGGTCTAAACACATTCTTATCAACTTAACATCTATTTTAACAATACTAAAGCACAGCTGAGCCAGATTGGTTCCCAGCTATGCATTTGTCAGTATTCAGTCAGGCATAGGGGCCTTGGCATAAGCTGGCACCTGGTCTGCCAGTGTCACACTTACATGACTGAGGACTCTGTCCTAGGAAGTAGTGACTCTGAAAAAGATTTGGGAGTCATGGTGGATAATCAGCGGAACATGAGCTCCTAATGTGATGCTGTGGCCAAAAGAGCTAATGCAATGCTGGGGTGTATAAACAGGGGAATCTTGAGTAGGAATAGAAAGGTTATTTTACCTCTATATTTAGCACTTGTGTGACCGCTGCTGGCCCCCCAACCTGAAGCAAATACTCACCAGCAACCACACACCACACAACAGAACCACTAACCCAGGAACCTATCCTTGCAACAAAGCCCGTTGCCAACTCTGTCCACATATCTATTCAGGGGCCATCATAGGGCCTAATCACATCAGCCACACTATCAGAGGCTCGTTCACCTGCGCATCTACCAATGTGATATATGCCATCATGTGCCAGCAATGCCCCTCTGCCATTTACATTGGTCAAACTGGACAGTCTCTACGTAAAAGAATAAATGGACACAAATCAGACGTCAAGAATTATAACATTCAAAAACCAGTCGGAGAACACTTCAATCTCTCCGGTCACTCGATTACAGACCTGAGAGTGGCTATCCTTCAACAAAAAAACTTCAAAAACAGACTCCAACGAGAGACTGCTGAATTGGAATTAATTAGCAAACTGGATACAATTCACTTAGGCTTGAATAGAGACTGGGAGTGGATGGGTCATTACACAAAGTAAAACTATTTCCCCATGTTATTTCTCCCCCCCCACCCCACCCCCCACTGTTCCTCAGACATTCTTGTTAACTGCTGGAATTGGCCAACCTTGATTATCACCATAAAAGGTTTACCTCTTCTCCCCCCCCTTCCCCCCCGCTGGTAATAGCTCATCTTAAGTGATCACTCTCCTTACAGTGTGTATGGTAACACCCACTGTTTCATGTTCTCTCTGTGTGTATATAAATCTCCCCACCGTATTTTCCACAGAATGCATCCAATGAAGTGAGCTGTAGCTCACGAAAGCTTATGCTCAAATAAATTTGTTAGTCTCTAAGGTGCCACAAGTACTCCTTTTCTTTTTGTGAATACAGACTAACACGGCTGCTACTTTGAATGCTGGAGTTCTGTGTCCAGTTCTGGTGTCCACAATTCAAGAAGGATGTTGACAAATTGGAGAAGGTTCAGAGAGGAGCCAGGAGAATGATTAAGTATCAGGGGGTAGCCGTGTTGGTCTGTATCCACAAAAACAACAAGGAGTCCGTCCGCACCTTAAAGACTAACAGATTTATTTGAGCATAAGCTTTTGTGGGTAAAAACCCCACTTCTTCAGCTGCATGGAGTGAAAACTACAGATGCAGACATAAATATACTGACACATGAAGAGAAGGGAGTTACCTCACAAGTGGAGAACCAGTGTTGACAGGGCCAGTTCAATCAGGGTGGATGTAGTCCACTTCCAATAATAGATGAGGAGGTGTCAGTTCCAGGAGAGGCAAAGCTGCTTTTGTAATAAGCCTGCCACTCCCTGTCCCTATTCAAGCCCAAATTAATGGTGTTAAATTTGCAAATGAATTTTAGTTCTGCTGTTTCTCTTTGAAGTCTGTTTCTGAAGTTTTTTTGTTCAAGTATAGCTACTTTCAAATTTGTTATAGAATGTCCAGGAAGATTGAAGTGTTCTCCTACTGGCTTTTGTATGTTACCATTCCTGATGTCCTATTTGTGTCCATTTATTCTTTTACGTAGGAACTGTCCAGTTTGGCCAAAGTACATGGCAGAGGGGCATTGCTGGCACATGATGGCATATATCACATTAGTAGACGTACAGGTGAATGAGCCTCCGATGATGTGGTTGGGTCCTCTGATGGTATCGCTAGAGTAGATATGGGAACAGAATAGGCAACGAGGTTTGCTACAGGAATTGGTTCCTGGGTTTGTGTTTCTGTGGTGTGGTGTGTAGTTGCTGGTGAGTATTTGGTTCAGGTTGGGGAGCTGTCTGTAAGCGAGGACTGGCCTGCCTCCCAGGGTAATCCCAAGAATGATTAAAGGATTAGAAAACATGGTTTATAGCGATAGACTCAAGGAGCTCAGTATATTTATCTTAACAAAGAGAAGTTTAAGGGGCGACTTGGTTACAATGCATCCGATGAAGTGAGCTGTAGCTCACGAAAGCTTATGCTCTAATAAATTTGTTAGTCTCTAAGGTGCCACAAGTACTCCTTTTCTTTTTAGTCTATAAATATCTACATGGGGAACAAATATTTAGTAATGGGCTCTTCAGTCTAGCAGAGAGAGGTTTAACACAATCCAAAGGCTGGAAGTTGAAGCTAGAGATTCAGACTTACCAAGCGTCATGGTGGATTCTTCATCACCAACAATTTTAAAGCAAGATTGGATGTTTTTCTAAAAGGTCTGCTCTAGGAATTATTTTGGGGAAATTCTATGGCCTGTGTTCTACAGAGGCTCTGAACAGATGATAATAATGGTTTCTTCTGTCCTTGGTATCTCTGAACCTATAAAAAGTGCTACCGGAGTGCAAAGCATTATTACTATCTAGTAAATACACTCATTTTACAGCGTGGATCAATTCTTTATTTTTAAGATGTGAAGGATTTGGGAACAGTTCCATTAATAAAAGAGTCCCACAAATTACATTTTCCCTTATGTTTGTACTTTAAATGTCATTCACATGTTTATTTAGCTGTGTATGTGTGTGTCCTTAGATGTAGCACAGGGACAGAAGGACAGAGTCCCCCTCCCTCAGGAAGCTCTGACAGAGGATCTGTGTAAATGTGCTTCCTCTTCCTCTCACTCCCCAAACTTAAGGTCAGAGGATCTGGAAAATTCTCCTCCACCCTGTGGCTTGATCTGATGATTGTAATAGTGCCTCAATTCCCCCTTTCCCTTCCGCTCCCCGCCCTTCCCTGTCCCAGGCTGGTAACCCTTGCAAGCCTTTTCCATGTTGTTGTCTGTAATCCTTACATATTGACTAGGGAGGCAGAGACATTAAAGCCTCATGCTTTTACTGTGTGTTTGGGCCAATCTCAAGAGTTTCAGAGAATCAGCTAGCTTAGGTACTCAGGAGTTTGGTTGTTTCTCTGAACCTTTCAGCTCTGCAGAGCTCATAAGAACAGTGTTTCAAATGGTATTCTGAATCATCTCCTACTGCTCCCAGATAGATATAGGCAGTTTAGACATACACACACACAAATTACTAACACAATTTAAAAGAGTTAACTGATTTCTTTTTTAACTACAAAAGTTTGGGTTTGAGGCAGTTTTACTGACAGGGCCTGGTGTGGAGGAGCAAACACAAGCTTGATAATAGGGAACGTTTGCTTTCTAAACTGCAGTTCTGCCACAGTGGGGGCCTCCACACTAGTAATTGCCCTATTGCCAGTTGAACTGGTGAGACTGCACCAGTGTGTACATCAATGATGCAGAGCTGCTCTTCTCGCTATCCTGTTTTGGATGGGGTTATGCTCCACCTCTACACTCAGCACTCTAGTTAAGTATTGTAGGGGCACTGCCCTTGGGTACCTTAGAATCATAGAACTGTAGGACTCGAAGGGGCCTCTGTAGGTCATCTAGCCCAGTTCCCCTGCACTGAGGCAGGACTAGGTATTAGTCCATCCCTGACAGGTGTTTGTCTAACCTGTTCTTAAAAACCTCAAGTGATGGAGATTCCACAACCTCCTAGGTAACTTGTTCCAGTGCAGTTCCTGATAGGAAGTTTTCCCTAATGTCCAACCTAAATCTCGCTTGCTGCAATTTAAGCCCATTGCTTCTTGTCCTGTCCTCAGTGGATAAGGAGAAGAATTTATCACCCTCCTCTTTATAACAACCTTTTACATACTTGAAGACTGTTATCATGAAGACTGTTATCATGTTCCCCCTCAGTCTTCTCTTCTCCAGACTAAAACAAGCCAGTTTTTTCAATCTTTCCTCTTACGTCATGTTTTCTAGACCTTTAATCATTTTTGTTGCTCTCCTTTGGACTTTCTCCAATTTGTGCACATCTTTCCCCAAGTGTGGTGCCCAGAACTGGACACAATACTTCAGTTGAGGTCTTATCAGTGCTAAGTGGAGTGGAAGAATTACTTCTCATGTCTTGCTTTCAACACTCCTACTAATACATCCCAGAATGTTGTTTGCAACAGTATTATATTTTCAACTCATATTTAGTTTGTGATCCACTATAACCCCTGGCTCCTTTTCTGCAGTTACTCCATCATAGACAGTCATTTCCCATTTTGTATTTGTGCAGTTGATTATTCCTTCCTAAGTGAAGTACTTTGCATTTGTCCTTATTGAATTTCATCCTATTTATTTTAGACCATTGCTCCTGTTTGTCAAGATCATTTTTAATTCTAATCCTGTCCTCCAAAGTGCTTGCAACCCTCCCAACCTGCAAATCCATCCACAAACTTTATAAGTGTACTCTTTAGGCCATTATCCAAATCATTTAGGAAGATATTGACTAGAACCAGACCCAGGACAGATCCCTATGGGACCCCACTTGATATGCCTATTTAGCTTAACTGTGAATCATTGATAACTACTCTCTGAGTATGATTTTCCAACCAGTTATGCACCCATCTTATAGTAGCACCATCTAGGCTGTTTTCAGAGTAGCAGCCGTGTTAGTCTGTATTTGCAAAAAGAAAAGGAGTACTTGTGGCACCTTAGAGACTAACAAATTTATTAGAGCATAAGCTTTCGTGAGCTACAGCTCACTTCATCGGATGCATTTGGTGGAAAAAACAGAGGAGAGATTTATATACACACACACAGAGAACATGAAACAATGGGTTTATCATACACACTGTAAGGAGAGTGATCACTTAAGATAAGCCATCACCAGCAGTGGGGGGGGGAAGGAGGAAAACCTTTCATGGTGACAAGCAAGGTAGGCTAATTCCAGCAGTTAACAAGAATATCAGAGGAACAGTGGGGGGTGGGGTGGGAGGGAGAAATACCATGGGGAAATAGTTTTACTTTGTGTAATGACTCATCCATTCCCAGTCTCTATTCAAGCCTAAGTTAATTGTATCCAGTTTGCAAATTAATTCCAATTCAGCAGTCTCTCGTTGGAGTCTGTTTTTGAAGCTTTTTTGTTGAAGTATAGCCACTCTTAGGTCTGTGATCGAGTGACCAGAGAGATTGAAGTGTTCTCCAACTGGTTTTTGAATGTTATAATTCTTGACGTCTGATTTGTGTCCATTCATTCTTTTACGTAGAGACTGTCCAGTTTGGCCAATGTACATGGCAGAGGGGCATTGCTGGCACATGATGGCATATATCACATTGGTAGATGCGCAGGTGAACGAGCCTCTGATAGTGTGGCTGATGTGATTAGGCCCTATGATGGTATCCCCTGAATAGATATGTGGACAGAGTTGGCAACGGGCTTTGTTGCAAGGATAGGTTCCTGGGTAAGTGGTTCTGTTGTGTGGTGTGTGGTTGCTGGTGAGTATTTGCTTCAGATTGGGGGGCTGTCTGTAAGCAAGGACTGGTCTGTCTCCCAAGATCTGTGAGAGTGATGGGTCGTCCTTCAGGATAGGTTGTAGATCCTTGATGATGCGTTGGAGAGGTTTTAGTTGGGGGCTGAAGGTGATGGCTAGTGGCGTTCTGTTGTTTTCTTTGTTGGGCCTGTCCTGTAGTAGGTGACTTCTGGGTACTCTTCTGGCTCTGTCAATCTGTTTCTTCACTTCAGCAGGTGGGTATTGTAGTTGTAGGAATGCATGATAGAGATCTTGTAGGTGTTTGTCTCTGTCTGAGGGGTTGGAGCAAATGCGGTTATATCGTAGAGCTTGGCTGTAGACAATGGATCGAGTGGTATGATCTGGATGAAAGCTAGAGGCATGTAGGTAGGAATAGCGGTCAGTAGGTTTCCGATATAGGGTGGTGTTTATGTGACCATTTAGGCTGTATTTCCCTAGTTTGTTACAAGCGGATCATGTGAGACAGTATCAAAAGTCTTACTAAAGTCGAGATACATCACACCTACTGCTTCCCGCATCCACAAAACTTGTTACCTTGTCAAAGAAGAAGATTAGTTGATGGCACAGCTCTCTTAAACAATGGCTTGTGAGGCAGTAGGAAAAGCATTTGGGAACTCCAAAAAAATCATATGAAAAAGGGACAAATTGCCTGGGAAGTACATCAATTTTCACAACGTATTCCCAAAATGGAGTTAAGTGACTAAGTGACCAGAACTAACTCTTTGCTCAGGACACCAGTCCCGAAAACACAGCACCAAGCATTTCATCAAGGTGTCTCAGCCATACACATGAGAAAAGCGAGACTAGCAATTAATGGAAAGCATACTGCAGCTTAGTGATGGAGGCTCCATTTATCCCCCACAGCCACCTTGCTAACCAGAAGCATGAGTTGCTTGAATGTGAAACTGACTGGGTGGAGTGTCACTTTCATGTCAGGATCTATACAATGGACTGGTGGGACAGAGTTGTTCTGAAGACCTGGGAGAGAGAACAGTGGCTGCAGAACTTTCAAGCAAGCAAAGAGACCTTTCTCTACCTCTGTGAGAAGCTGGCTCTCATGTTGCAGCTCCAGACCAGTGGGACGGTCACTGTGCTCCGTGTGAAAGAGAAAGCAGCAATCACTGTGGAACGTGAAGCCCACTCTGGATACTGTTGTGCTGTATGGCAATACAGTCACAGTGCTGCCAATCTTAAGTGTTCAGAAATCACAAATCAGGCTGCAAAAGTCCTGAGATTTTTTTTTAAAAAGAAATACATTTGGGGTTGTTTTTATTTGCCTTCTGGTTTTTGAGCCTATAGGGTGCATTTGAGTGACATTTTCAAGCTTTTCTCTGCAACCATGAGGGGTGGAAACTCACTTTTTAAAGAAAATGAAAGCTGGGTTTCTCATGTAGTCACTTGTCTCTAGGAGCTGGGCCTTTACAAAAAACACAAATAGCATGATACACAATACAGTCACAAGGGTTGGCAGCATTGCAATCAAATGCTGCAGTGTTCTGTTATCAAGGTGGCAAATGTGCCCCAAATTACAGAGGAATATGAACATGTTTCCTGAACTGAGATCGGATTACAGGCGGAACCCATATACTCATTCCATGTGTGCTCCCATCAAGCCAAAGCCAAATAATATAGCATCAAATATAAAACAGTGGTATGGTGATGTACTCTTTGGTGAATCATCATGGCCAGTGGTTGAAGTAAACTGAAACAGGAGAGGGTGCTCCTACCACACTGGCCAAGGAGTAGGGGCAGCTGTGAGGGAGCACTGCTCACCCTAGCAAAGAAGAGGAAAGAGATGGGAAAGCTGCAGTCTCCCTAATTCTTTCTTTACTTTGACCCCTTCATGGCCAGTTCCCAAATGTTTACATAAAGTGTCAGATAAAGTACATGATACTAAGATATTTTTAAATCTTTGGGTTTTTCACAGGCGGGCAGAGGAGCACAAACTCCCCACTACATAATAGAGCTTCTCTCAGACCAAGCATAACCATTTGGCATTGGGGCTTTTTGAACTTTCCCTTGCTTGGCCACCATTTTGAATTAAGTCACGTAGCGTGGCTTAGCCAACTGCTGTGCTTAGCTTGCTGGTTGGGTGAGGCTATTGGAAGGGTCCTATTACTTTTGCTACAGTAGAGCTGGGAGTGAGGTAAGGAGAGGGGGAAGAGATGAATTTTCATTCACAGGAATGAAACAAACAATGGCAGTGACCGTGCAGATCTGAAACCAGCCCCCAGGCCCTGAGTGTTCAGGCTACATCCACATCAGTAAAAATAACAAAAGACAGCGAGATACTTTGAGTAGAACAGTTACAAGAAGGTGAGTAAGCATTTTTTCTTCTTTGAATGCTTGTCCATGGCAATTCCAATCAGGTGACTCCCAAGTTCTACCCTGGAGGTGGAGTTGGAGTTAGGGAATCGCTGATTGGAGCACCGCTGCATCATCTCTGGCGTGTTGGGTGATAGCAGAGTGAGAGGTAAACAGATGTACTGAGTACCGCATTGCTGCCCTGCAAATTTCTTGTATAAGGACTTGGGCCAGGAACACCGATGACGAGGCCTGTGCCCTCATGGAATGTGCCATAAGTGCTGGGGCTGGTATTTTGGCCAGTTTGTATCACATGTGGATGCAGGATGTGATCCAGGAAGATAGTCTTTGAGATGAGACTGGGAGTCCTTTCATCAGGTCTGCTACCGCTACGAACAGCTGGTTCGATTCTTGAATGGCTTAGTGCACTCTATGTAGAATGCTAGCGCCCACTGAACATCCAATGACTGTAGCCTCTGCTCATGGCTACTAGCATGAGGCTTAGGATAGAAGACATGTAGAAAAATGTCTTGGCTAGTATGAAAGAGTGACACTACCTTGGGAAGAAAGGCTGGGTGAGGCCTGAGTTGCACCTTATCCTTGTGGAAGATCATGTAGGGTGGATCAGAGGTAAGGGTCTTAAGCTCTGACACCCTCCTAGCTGATGTGATGGGCACCAGGAAGGCTACCTTCCACGACAGATAGAGAAGGGAGCAAGTCGCTATTGGCTGAAAAGGGGGCCCTATTAATTCAGAGAGGACAAGATTGAGGTCCCACACTGGGACACGCTGTCTGATCTGAAGATGTAGGCATTCCAAACCCTCAAGGAAACGGCCTACTAGGGGGTTAGCAAATACAGATCAGTCAGACGCTCTCGGATGGAAGGCTGAGATAGCAGCGAGATGTACTTTGATGGATGACGCTGCCAGTCCTTGTTGTTTCAGGTACAGAAGGTACTCTTGAATGAGAGGTATAGACGCCTGTAGTGGAGGTGCACACTGCTGGGCACACCAGCAAGTAACCCTTTTCCACTTAGTTAGATATGTGGCCCTAGTAGATGGTTTCCTACTGCCAAGTAGGACCTCCCCTACTGGTTCTGAACATAGAAGCTCCATGGGGTTTAACCATGAAGCTTCCAGGCTGTGAGATGGAGGGACTGGAGGTTGGGATGGTGAAGGTAGCTGTGGTCCTGAGTGATCAGATCAGGATGCAGAGATAACTCAATCGGAGTGTCCACTGACAGATCCAGGGCCGTGGTGTACCAGTGTTGTCGGGGCCACACCGGGACCACCAGAATTACCTCTGCTCTGTCTCTGTGGACCTTGAGAAGTACCCTGTGCATGAGAGGGATCGGGGGGCAGGCATACAACAGGTGGCCTCCCCAGGGAAGCAGAAACACATCCGTGATCGAGCCACGACTGTGATGCTGGAAGGAACAGAACATCGGACACTTCCTGTTGCGGCTGGTGGCAAACAGGTTGACCTGGGAAAACCCACACCCTTGGAAGATGGAGTGTATGCCATCTGGATGGATGGACCTCTTGTGATTGAGGATCGATCTGCCAAGGTAGTCTAGTTTTTTCTGCACTCCTGGGAGACAGGATGCCTCCAGCTGAATAGAGTGGGCTATGCAAAACTCCCATAGCTGGAGGGCTTCTCAACATAGGGGTGAGTAATGGGCCCCACTCTGCTTGTTGATGTAAAACATGGCCATGGTGTTGTCCGTAATCACTGCCACGCACTGACCTCATAGACAGGCCATGCTAGCCATACTGCCCTGAGCTCCTTGATGTTGATATGAAGGGGAAGCTCCTCCCGTGACCATAGGTCCTGTGTTTGTAGATCTCCCAAATGCATGCCCCATCCCAGAGCTGACGCATCTGTTTCAAGGGACAAAGAGGGCTGGGGGCTGTTGAAGGGGACTCCCTCGCAGACTGCCCGAGGGTCAAGTCACCATTGGAAAGACTCGAGTACTTGCCCTGGCACCATGACCACTACGTCCAGGCTGTCGCGTCCCAGGCGGTATGCCAAACCAAGCCATGCCTGGAGTGGCCTGAGCCTCAGTCTGGCATGGTGGACCACGTAAGTGCAGGCTGCCATGTGGCCGAGGAGGCTCAGGCATCCCCTTGCTGTGGTGGCTGGGTACCACCTGAGGCTTTGAATAATGTCTGTTATGGCTTGGAATCAGGTTTCTAACAGGAACATCCTTGCCTGTACCAAGTCCAGCAACACCCTGATGAATTCTATTCTTTGAGTCGATGATCAGGTTGACTTGTTCACATTGAGGAGGAGTCCCAGTCTCTTGAAAGTGGATCTGACTAATCGGACTTGAGACGCTACCTGCTCCCTGGAGCACCCACTTAGTAGCCAGTCATCGAGGTAGGGATATACCTGCACCTGCCTCCTCCAGAGGAAGGCTGCTACGACCAACATGCACTTGGTGAACACTCATCATGAATCTGTTGAGTCCTCGCAGGTCTAGGATGGGTGAGAGACACACACACCCCTTGGCTTTGGGGATTAGGAAACAACGGGAATAGAATCCCTTGCCCCTTAGCTTCTGAGGAATTTCCTCCACTGCTCCTGCTGCAAGGAGTGTCTGCACCTCCTGGATAAGGAGTTGCTCATGAGAAGGGTCCCTGAAGAGGGACAGGGAAGGGGGGAAGGAGAAGAATTGGAGAGAATATCCCACTTCTACCGTGCGAAGAACCCAGTGGTCCCATGTTATTTGGGACCAAGCACGGTAGAAGTGGGACAGACGATTCATAAAACAGGGGAAAGGATCTCATGTAATGGCAAGTGCATCATCCTGGAGTGCACCTTCAAAAGGCCTTTTTAGAGCCCAGTGAAGGTTTGGTTGGGTCTTGGCCTTGCCCAGAAGGGGGACTGGAAGGTTTGTGCCTGCTGTTCCTGCCCCTATGCCTATAAAAACCCTGCCTCGGCCGAAGAGGATATGGGCGCTGCTGTTGCAGTTGTGGCTTGAAATGTTGTCATTGGGTTGCCGGGGTGTGCATACCCAACAACTTCATAGTCACCAGGGAGTCTTTGAGACTGTGCAGCTTGGAGTCTGTTTGCTCCAAAAATAACCCTGCGCTTTCGAATGGTAGGTCCTGCAGGGTTTGCTGCAGCTCCGGGCCAAACCAGACACCTGTAGTCATGAGCTCCTCCTCATGGCTACTCCTGAGGAAAGGATGCGGGCAGCTGAGTCCACCAAGTCCAATGAAGCCTGGAGGGAGGTTTGAGCCACTGCCTTCCCTTCATCAATGATAGCCGAGAACTTGGCTCTGGAGTCTGGTGGAATCAGCTCCTTAAACTTCAACATGGAGGCCCAAGAGTTGAAGTTGTACTTGCTGAGGATAGCTTGCTATCCTCAGCTGCAGGCCACCAGTTGCATAGATTTTCCTGCCGAAGGTCCAGGTCCTTTTCAACTCCTTGGATTTAGGGGTCAGCCCTTGCTGCCCCGTCTCTCTCTCTCATTCACCACCGATACTACGAGGGAACATGGTTGCGGGTGAGAAAACAGGTACTCATATCCCTCGGAGGGTATGAAGTACTTGCGCTCTACCCCCACCAGAGGTGGGCAGGATTGAGGTGGGGTCTGCCACAGAGTCTTAATATTGTACTGGATAGTTTTTATTAGTGGCAGAGCTACCCTGGATGGTCCCTCTGGTGCAAGGATGTCGATCATGGAGTCTCTAGGCTGGACCACCTCCTCTGCCTGTAACCCCATGTTACGGACAATCCTTCATAGAAGGTCCTGGTGGGCCCTGTGGTCAACTGTGGGAGGGCCCGAGGTTGAAGCTCCCGCCACCACTTCGTCCGGGAACGAAGAGGAGGTGGCCAGAGGTGGTACACAGTTCTCCTGACCCTCCGGCTCCCTGACCTCCTCCTGTTAAGCGTCGGGAGCCTGTGTGGCGACCATAGCTGAGGTGGCAGTAGCCTGGCCTTGCAATGGGTCATGCCTCAGAGTTGCCTTGACTGCGACCTAGGCTGGCTGTGGGGCTTGCACCAAGGTCATCTTGGAAGCATGGGATGTAGGCCGGTCTTTGGATGTCTGGGGTGGTTGGTGCTCCAAGGCCACCAAATGGAAGCCCCTGGAAAGGAATCCCTGGGACTGATGGTAAGCCCAGGAGATCCAAAAAGGCCATTGCACCGGAAGTTGCCACTGGGGTGGCCACGCCATTGGTGCCTCCCTCCGTTGCTTGTCGGATCTATGCCTGCTGCAACCAGAATAGAACGAGTCATCATCCAAGTCCGAAGACATGGATCTTGACTGAGATGACCACGGTGGAGCCTCAGGATGCTGCGCCAGGGACCTGTGCTGAGTTGATGATCCAGGGGACAGGAGTCAAGATGCCTGGGCCAGGGACCAAAACCAGGAATCAGGCGTCGGGGACCGGTGTCATAGATCTGGTGCCGGGGGCGAGTGCCGTGGATTTGGTGCTTGGGACCAGTGGTGCATTGTACTGCTTGTGCCGGGGAACTCCTCATGAAGTCTGGAGCTGGAGACCGTTGCCTTGAGGATGGCAATCTGGAGCAGTGCTGAGGCAAACAGTGCCGGACCGGAGAGGGTGACCACCACATCATGGCTGGCTTGCCTCTAAATGGCACTGGTCGCAGCAGCGCCAGGGGCTTATCTCTGATCACTGGGGGCTGAGAAGCCGTCATCTCTATCAAGTCTCTGGCGGCTTCAAAAGTGTCCAGGGTGGAGGGTAACTCCAACTCCTCCACCTGGCACTGCCCATCATGGGATTTGCTGTGTGCCAGACTTGACGGTCTCCCCGTGGGAACCGAAATTGATGGCGCCAACTCTTGCTGCCTGGACTGCTGAGGGCATCTTCATGGGACACCCTGGTACTTGCAAGTCCCACTGTTTTCTGCACCAGTGAGCACTCCCTGTCGGCTTTTCTATGCTGCTTGTATGGCACCGGTGAATGCAAGTGGTGCCGGGTTGTCTGTGCATCCTGCGGTGCCGGAGAGCACCGGTGCCGAGGGTCTCTTAGACTAGAGTCCTTCCTCGGCACCATGTCATGTACTGATGCTGGGGCATTCCGTATGGACGCGCTCGGTGCAGGGTCCTGGTGGTCCGCAGCAGACTGGGGATGAAGGGCAGATTCCATGAGCAACTGCTTCAATCAGAAATCTCGCTCCTTTTTAGTTCTGGGGCAGAAAGCCCTGCAGATCTTGTACTTTTCTGTTTGGTGGGCCTCCTGCAGACACTTCACACACAAGTCGTGGGGGTCACTTGCTGACATAGGCTTGCTGCAGGTTCCACAGGGTTTAAAGCCTTGTACTTGCAGCATGCCCCAGAGCCCAAGTGGGGAGAGGTGGGATTGGGGAAACCCTGCTCCCAAACCTCAGTATATACAATATATACACTAGCAACCAAGACTAACTACAACTAAACTAGGCTAAGCTAACTATATTAAAGAATGCCTAGGGAAGCACTTGCTAAGCAAGCGACCGCAGTTCCAATGACCATCATTGGTGGTAAGAAGGAACCATAGGCACCAACTTCTCCTGGAGCTGGTGGGTGCTCGACCCCCACCGCGCTGGCCCAACTCCACCCCTGCCCCGCCCCCATTCCAACTCCTTCCCCAAAGTCCCTGCCCTAACTCTGCCCCCTCCCTGCCCTATTGGACTCCTTCCCCAAATCCCCACCCTGGCCCCGCCTCTTCCCCACCTCCTCCCCTAAATGCACCGTGTTCCCACTCCTCCCTCCTCCCTCCCACAGCTAGATACACTGCAAAACAGCTGTTTTGTGGGTGGCAAGTGCTGGGAGGAGAAGCAGGGACACAGCGCACTCAGGGGAGGAGGCAGAGGTGAGTCTGGGTGTGGGGGGTGGGGAGCTTGGCTGCCAGTAGGTGCAGCGCACCCACCAATTTTTCCATGTGGTTGCTCCAGCCCTGGAGCACCCAGTGATGATGCCAATCTGTCTGGGGGTGTCACCCAGAAACACAGGTTTCAGAGTAGCAACCGTGTTAGTCTGTATTCGCAAAAAGAAAAGCAGTACTTGTGGCACCTTAGAGACTAACAAATTTATTTGAGCATAAGCTTTCATGAGCTACAGCTCACTTCATCAGATGCATTCAGTGGAAACACAGTACAAGTTTGGAAATATAGATATACCATACATATCTATAACTCACAATACAAAGGTGATACAAACATATAAACAAGATTATCATACTTGGCAAATCATAACATTTTCATAGAGCCCTTTCATGGCATATCTGGCATGATTCATTGCAATTTTATAATATTGGTATCACTAAAGGTCTCCCATATTCCACATTGCGTCACAGTGGACACGTTGAAAGAGAAAAATCAGGGGTGCAATGTTTTCTGACAATCTTCAGCTGGTGGATGGCCTGGGGGGGGGACAGTTATCAACCAGCATTAGAGAAAATAGTCCTGGAATTAAAGGAGAATAACTGGCTCCTTTGCAGCTCCCCATTTTAGCTCAAAAGCAGCTAATCTGGCCCATTGCTGGGAAAGCCAGGGGAAGGCTGCACTGCTGTTGCACGTGTTGTTCCTATTCTGTGGCTAGATAGTCAATCCAGCATCTTTCAGCAGCACTAAATGCATTTTCAGAATGTTTTATGAAGTCTAAAAGTACCCATGTAAACCTGGATTATTTCATATTGATTTAATTGACTTATAAAGAATAATTCAAAACTCCCAGCTTGCATACTTAGCCTGACATTTTTGGTGTTACGCTTAGACTGGGCATTCCTTAGCAGGAGCAAAAGACCCCCTCCAAAGTGCAAATTGCGAGTGTGCCTCCATTTCTCCATTCTGTCTAGACTGAGCAAACATTTTAGGTTCTATCAGTTTTTGTGGTCTGCAATTAGAAAAGCTAAAAAAAGATACAGGTTGGTCTAGTTCGTCTGAATAGTAATTTATTGCAGACACATAGGCCAGGCACTGAACACTGCACCAACATGTCTCACCCACAGAGTAAGTACTTTCTAATATTAGCCTTGGCCGATGTGAGCAATACAGAGATGCCAACATAATTACACCTTGTTTGAAAGGCCTTACAGTAACTATACATGTGTATAAAGTGTCTTTCATTTAAGGAACACAAAGTGTTTTGGGCCTTAGTCTCATTTACACGAAGGCCATCTTATGGTACCCTGGCAGTGACTATTAATGTAGTCATGCATCTGATGAAGTGGGTATTCACCCATGAAGTCATGCATCCGATGAAGTGGGTATTCACCCACGAAAGCTTATGTTATAATACGTCTGTTAGTCTATAAGGTGCCACAGGACTCTTTGCCAGAGTTTAGCAATTCATTCAAGTTATAATAGGGCCACAAACTTTAGGATAAACATACCCTTCGACTGTCAGCTCTTTGGGATAGGCACTGTTATTTATTGTTTGTACAGCACCCAGTACAATGGGGCTTTGACCTGGTTTAGGCATCTAGGCATTACTGCAACAGAAATGGCAAGTAAATAAATAAATAAATAAATATGATGATATTGTCCCCTTTCTTTCTTTGCATTTTTTGTGTGTTTAGCTGTTCTGAATATAAGACCCATGCAGCTGATATTGGACAAGAAGCACTAGCTCAGACCCCTTTACTACAAGATGTCATATTTTGTATGAGGAGTCTTAACTACATTATAAAAAGAACATGTATCCATTTTAATTTCTGTGAGAGAAAAAAATACCTATGCTCTTTGTAAAAGTAATGAATTCCATGTACTTCAGAAGGTCATATAAAAAGCAGCAGGAGGGCAGGATGCTGGGATAAAAGACTGAGCAGATTTATTTTCTAAATTAATTTGTTCCCCCCCCCTTCTCTCTTTTACACTCCCTGGGATGCCACAGAATAACAGCATCTTGTACTAGACAAAGGAAATGAAAGAGCATTAAGTACAGGTGTACTGCAAACATGGGAGCCAAAATATGTAGGCATTTCTAGAAAAAAAGAAAAACATGGAATGTAAACTTACATTAAATGGAAACACACAATTCAATTTTGTTGAAAACTTTACATTTTATTCATAGACTAGAACAAGAAACAAATGTACAGGAAAAATGTTGAATGTGATGAAACAGGGAATTCTCAGAAATCAATGAGACTGACTAAAATTGCACATGAGTGTACATGGTTGCAGGACTGGGTCCCATACCTGTATACATTACTATCTGAATCTGAAGACACTGGGCTAAATTCATCACTGGTGTAACTTTACTCAAGTGACTGGACTTATTGTAGGCATAAAATTGGCTCATATAAGGACCTGAAGTCCACACAACTTTGCATCCCAACAAAGAAATAAAGGGGTACAGACTGGTTTGTGAGGGAGAAAGCTATCTAATTTGGTTTACTAAATTTAGGGGAATTGGTCACGAAGTCAAACCTTTGAGGCAGATTAGAAGATGCGTAATTAAAGACAAGTTCAGCTCATAACACTATCTAATGATTCAATGATGAGAGACATTAGAGCTACTGAAAAACTCTGTTGTAAGGACAAAAAGATCACAACATGGATTGTAAACATTGCTGAGTTTAAGAGAAAGGACCATACACATCCCTTTTCATTACAGGCTAGCCCATGTTATTTGTACTTAGCTCTGAGCAAAGAGCAGCACCCAGCTGCCCTACCCCAAAGGGCACTATGGGAAAGCACAGAGAGTCAGAATTCCTCCCAGGCTCCCCTTTTGTTTATAGGGTAGCTGGCAGGAGTAATTTACTCCATCCCCTTCAGTGTACAGCTCACTCCCCCCAACTCATGGCCACTGGTCAGTAGGGCAAGGGGTGGTAGAACCATAGTTCCACCCCTGCCAGCCCCACTATGCACACTTGCTTCTGAGAAATATCAGGCATAGTCCGAACATGACCACAGATTTTTCTTTACTGCTCTCAAGCTATGTCCGTTTGCTGTGTGGACTTTCATGGGATCCTATTTCTAATTCCCTTCCAGCTGTTCTCACATCCACACCTCACATGCTGATAGCCTCAGTGGGCCAGGAGGTAGAGCAGAAGCATCAGGCACCCACACTGACCTCAGCTTCTTGTGAATGAGAGGAAGGGCTGAGACAGCTATTTCTTATTTTGGGAGACAATTTCATAGTAAGAAGAAGAACCCCCTTCTCATCCACAGACTCTAGCCTTACCTAGTTCCTATGGACAGCTTCTCCAGGGCAGGGGAAACGGAGAAATGATGACATGGAAGCAGTACTCCCTCCTTGCACCTCCCTACCTACATCCCCTCTGTTTCTATCTTCTTGTAGTGGGGCAACTGCCCCACTCCCAGAGAACAGGGGCTAAAAGCAGTCAAGCTAGGCTGACTGGGGAAACAGCCACAGGTGTGGCCAGCTCAATTAGGGCCCTGCTGGCCCTGATAAGAGGGCTGGGGGCCAGGAGCTGGGAAGAGTCTCTGTCCTGCCTTGGAGGGCGAAGGGCCTAGCTGCCTGGGAGCAGGGTACCAGGCAGAGCAGTGCTGGGGAAAGGCAGCTGGGGAGCTCCAGCCTGGCAAACTCCCCAGGCTGAGGCCTTGGTTAAGACCTAAACAGGTACTGGGGCTGCAGGGGTGTAGCCTAGGAATAGGCAAAGGCAGCCCCCTTGCCGATGATGAGTGGCCATTACACTACAGTCTGCCCCAGGGAAAAGGGGCTGGATGATGACTGGCAGTAGCCACTGAGGAAAAGTGGGTGTAGAGGGTTGGGAGTTCCCTGGGAGGGGAGACTCAGAGCAGGGGTACTGCTGGGGCAGAACCTGGAGGGGTACCAGGGTCCGGAAGGGACACGAGGGCCCTAAGGCAGGTGAGACACTGGCCAGCAGAGGATGCTCTGAGGCTGGAAAAGAGCTAATTTCCAGATGACCAGCAGGAGGCGCCCTGCCAGTGAGTCAAGCTTTGCTACACCTCTCCATTGGCAGAATGGGGAAGGGACGATTTAGCCCTCTGTGCAGAAAGATGCTGAAGGAATGTCGGGTAGGACAGCCAGGAAGTTGAAAGTGTATATATGTATTATATAAATTGAGAAACATAAGGAGCAGGAAAAAGAAAAAGAAGAGCTGGAAGGTTGGAAAGTACAAATGGAATGGGACAATAGGAACGAAGGGGAGGGGGAATGAAAATAAAAAGACAATATGAAGGAGAAGGGTGGTATAGAAAAGAAATAATAAAGAGCCCAATCATGCAAAGTGCAGAGGCCTGGAATTCCCATTTCAGTGAGCATCTCACAGGATCAGGCTCAAACAACTGTATAAAGCCATTTTTGTGCCTCCCCCTCCCCCTTTTAAAAGAAAAGAAAAGACCCCGTTGAAGGGGGTAATGGAAACTAGAATCCTATGAAAGTGTCTTTTTTGAAATCTGCTGGAACAGCTCATTCCAAGGTCTGGATTGGACTCCAGGACACAGGGAGAAAGATTAAGTGCAACATAGTGAATTGGACTCATAATATGGTCTCCCCACATTCTCTTTGAAATCTCCCTGAAAATACTAATTCTTCTCCTAAGGGGATTCTGAAAACCTTGGACAGTCTATAACTGGGGCATTCAGATAGCCTCCTCCTTGTGCCTTTTCTTTATCATCTTCCTCTCAACCTTCCTCTTGGTTCTCCAGGTCAAAAGGGCACAACTTCCTGACTGCCTCCACAAACCCACTCCTTTATTTTGTTACAAGTACTTAATGAGGATGAATTTCATTCTGGAGACAATTTTAACACTGCAAAACATTTGAAATAAATCTGAACAGAATGTGAGAGCTTTTATAAAAAAAAAAATTACAGGCAAAGTGATTCCTTCACAACACTCACAAAAAGGAAATGCATGGGGGAGGGAAACAAACCCCTGACCCCAAACTCCTAAATGTGAATATCAAATAAAAATCCAGACCTGTAAAATAGAAAACCTAATTTTTCTGGAGAAGAAAGCCAGACTTATTGATAAATTCTCAAAATAAGGAAAACATTTATTTGGAGACAGAGAAGACAATCTTATAAGAAATCGAAAATGTAGCACCACATGGCTCTGAAAATTAATGAGAAGAGCAAAGCAGGAATTTATAGAAACCAAATAAATGCTGATACGACTTAGGAACAAACAACATAATAAAAGCGAATAGAAGAAAATGTCTGCATCATTGGTGAAAGAAAACCAGAGAGAGTACTTTACAGTTTCAAAGGCCATAAATTGATCTTTCTTAAGAATTTCTCTCTATATATTCTTACCTTGATGAGGCGATTGTATAATATTTCTTTTAAGTGATCATTTTGTTACTGAAATATGTCTTTTTTTATCACACATTCAGTTTGAAGTTCCCGGATAAATCACCCCATATATATATATACTCTAGCAGAGTGTCTGAGCAGAGTTAATATATTTTGAAAAATATATAAATGAGCTCCTTAGGATAAGATTTTTCCTAATGGAACAGATGTTAAAGTCAATTAAATTAATTGACCTATTTTCACAAACACCACACAAATAATTTTTGACATTGTTATCAGTGTTTCAAGGAAGAACACAAACAAAACAATGCTTGAAAAACTCAGCTGGAAAAACATTGGGTTGAGGGCGTGCTCAATTGCCTGTAGTGCAGTTGAACACACAGTACAAACAATTATGATCCCTACTTCCAACTGTAATCAAACTAATCCTTAAACTCCATGAACCCTGATAATGTCCAAAGCCCAGTTTCATCTCCCTCTCACCCAAGTCCCCCCCCCAAAAGAGTAAAAAGCTGCAGAGATAAGCGTGGTTAAAAAGAAACCCTTCACTTGCTACCTGCTTTTTCCCAAAAGCAGTTTTGGGATATGCAAGATGTTGAAGGTGCAAATTTGAGTTCTTGAATATGCACTGGTCGTGCAATGCAGGGTGTTGGCTGCCAAAATGTTGGGACTAAGATTAGACGTACAATTAAGTTTTTTCACAGAGTTTCACTGGTACCCTAAAAAAGCTCTGAGTACAGGAGAACCTCAGAGTTACAAACACCTCGGGAATGGAGGTTTCAGAGTAGCAGCCGTGTTAGTCTGTATTCGCAAAAAGAAAAGGAGTACTTGTGGCACCTTAGAGACTAACAAATTTATTAGAGCATAAGCTTTCGTGAGCTACAGCTCACTTCATCGGATGCATTTGGGAATGGAGGTTGTTCGTAACTCTGAAATGTTCATAACTCCGAACAAAACATTATGGTGGTTCTTTCAAAAGTTTATAGCTGAACATTAACTTAATACAGCTTTGAAATTTTACTATGAAGAAGAAAAATGCTGCTTTTAACCATCTTCATTTAAATAAAACAAGCACAGAAAAGATTTCCTTACCTTGTTAAATATTTTTTTAAAACTTTCCCTTTACATTTTTTTAGTAGTTTATGTTTAACACAGTACTGTACTGTATTTGCTATTTTCTTTTTTGTCTCTGCTGCCTGATTCCATACATCCAGTTCCAAATGAGGTGTGTGGTTGACTGGTTAGTTTGTAACTCTGGTGTGCGTAACTCTGAGATTCTACTGTACTTCAATTAGGTATTAGCCTCAAAGCCCATTTGGAACCATTTAAGCAATTATTACTCTCTAAGAAATAAGCACATATGGATTTAAGAAGTTCAGACACAAATTAAAATCCCTTTGTTTCCTTCCTCTATCCCATTTTTACAGAACGTGCACTTTGCTTAGCAGCTCTTCAAAGCAGAACTTTCCTTTCACACCACATAGGTGGGATTTAGATAGAAGTTTTCCTTGCCCTTTTGAGCCTTGATATTTTCCCCAATCAGTTCTCCCTTCCCTTGTAACAAATACACTTGACACCTCACTCCCTGGAGGATGGACAAATGACTCCTTTTTGCACAAATCACCTGGCTGGTATATAAGTGCTGTGGCATACCAAGGGCTGTATCTTACCAATGGAGATTAATCTCCCTTTTCTAAGCAATTTAATTGAGAAGCTAAAGTAAAATTTAGCAGCCAGTATTTTGGCTCCGTCTCAGTCAGGATTCAGGCTAGACCATGGTATAGAAACAGCACTTACTGCTCTGGTGGATGGTCTCCTCCTAACCACAGAGAACGAAGGACATCCCTACTCTTCTTGCTGAATCACTCTGTGGTGTTTGATTCCATTGAATGCCAAATACTATTTTCATACTTGCAATAAGCTGGGAATGCCCTGATATGGCTCAGGTCCTTCTTCTTCGAGTAATGCCTCTACGTTCCACTTAGGTGTCCATCTGTCTCTTGAGCCCTCGATCAGACATTTCTAGCTAGCAGCATCTATTCAACCAGTGCATGCATCCCATGCCTCCTCGTGGCAGACACCACGGCGATATAGGGGGGGAACAGGCAAACCACCCTCAGTTCCTTCTCTACCTCCTCAGCCTGAGATGGAACCCTAGTGTGTCTACCTAGAGCCTACTCAGCATTCAGTTTTTAATTGTAGTTAGGTTTTATAGTTGTAAGTTAGTGTTTAGTATATTTAGTTAATTTTAGGTGAGAGGATTGTTTTCCCTCTCTCTTCCTTCCGGGAGACTTGTTTCCTGACAGAGCGTGCCTGGCTGGCCAGGCTTCAAATCTGCCTCTCTTGCCAGGAGGATATACCGGTAAGTCACAAGCACTCCAAATGTGTCCCGTCACCTGAGGGAGTTCCTCGTCTCCCAGAAGTGTTCCTTCTGTTTGGCTCTTAAATCCAGGGCAAGGAAGAAGAGGGAGACAAAGCACAGACTGTTAAGCCATGGAACACTCCCTGCAACCATCATCTGAGACACCACCACCCACCCAGTATATCTGTACCTGGACAGATCGAGTGCCACATCAGGGCACTCGGGGCATGCTTCCCCTAAGAAAGGGAAGTCTTTGGAGCCCGCTGGGAGGCTCCCACAAAGAGGAGCACAAACTCTCACTCTAAGGAGCTGGCTCCAAAATGTACCAGGTTCCCATCAAGGTCTTCAGTCTCTGAGGGTATCACTGAAGCAAGGCCTGTGAAACCATGGTGCTCCAAGGACAGAAAGCACAGATTTGATAGGGCATTGATACCTTCCACCAGTAAGGAGAGCAAGCACAGAATACCATTAAGTTCAGCCCTGTCATCAGTACCAAAGAATTTTACTCAGCCATTGGTGCCATCACATTAACCCAGTCACCAGTACCAATGCAAGCAGCTCAGCCAGGGATACCTGTGCAAGTGGTATCCTTGGTACTGAGCAAGCAACAGCATCTGACATCTACAGGGCCTGCAGTATGCCCATTGTTGTCAGTACTGTCAGCTTCACCTATGGACACCTTGGCTGTGGTGTCAGTACTGGGGTCTTTTTGGTATCGCAGGAATTCCGATACTCAAGGGACCTTTCAGTGTCGGATGAACCAAAATCATCATTATTGACGAGTACCAAGTGTCTCTTGGTACTGAAACCTCAGTCTCTGAGCGGTCATCCCATGGCACAGACTCTCCTTCATCCCCAATGGCAGCCCCCACACATGGAATGATGTGGAGAAGAGTAAGAGGACTCCCAACTGTCTTCTTGATTTTTATCCTTCAGGAATCCACCTTCCCACAGGGAGGACCTTGCAGGCCACCAAGGATGGTGCAACCAGCCTTGCCTGCCACCCCCCCTTCCTTACGGATCCCTTCAATGGCCATATTGGGACTCGTGGGCTGCCTGTTGGCAGCAATTTAACAGACCACTGGTACCATCCCTCAACGAGACCAAGGTTCCACATCCTCCCGCTACCCATCCACCACCACAGGAGATGTTTGAAGAGCAGGAGTCTACAGCAGATGAAGAAGTCACCCCTGAGACTCCCATTTCATCATTATTGCTAGATGAGGCGGTTATGCCTCCACCACCTTCCATGGCTAAAGACTTCAGGAAATTTCTGGACCTCATTAGAAGGGTAGCAGACACTCTGCAGATTCTTCTGGAGGAGGTCAAGGATCCTCAGCACATGCTGCTTGCTATCTTGCAGTCCACAACACCCTCCACCCTGCTCCTTTGTGACCAATCACACAAGGCTTCACCTCTGATGTTTCCAGGATTGGCTATGGAAACCTACTTTCCAAGCAGGGTCATCTTGGACAGGCAGGTGATAGTCCCCTTGCATGTAGAGAACTCCCCAAACTGGTAGAAGGGGCAACTAAATGTTGGTGCAGGCATCCCTTTCTGTTGCCCAAACCCATCGGTGACTCTAACAACCGACACATGCATATTAGGATGGAGAGCCAACCTCAACACCTTCACAGTTCAGGACAGATGGAGAGCCCACAAAGCCAGTCTCTGCTTCAACCTCTTGGAGCTCTGGGCAGTCAGGATTGCTTGCAGTCAGGGCAACACAGTCAGGGTCATGATGGACAACATGTCTTGTATATTCTACATCAACAACCAGGGAAGAGCAAGATTTCTCTCCTTGTGAATAGAAGCCATAAATCTCTGGAACTGAAGTATAGCTCACGATATCCAGATTTCAATGGTCCACCTCCCAGTCATCTTGAACACCACAACCAAGGCCCTCAGCAGACATTTCTCCCACAACTATGAATGGGAGCTACACGCTCAGGTTCTCCACAGCATTTTCCATAGATGGGGATTGCCAGAGATTGATCTTTTTACCACTTCTGAGAACAGGGAGTGTTCTTTCTTTCTGTTCTTTACATCCACATTCTAAGTTCCTACTGAACTTAACCAAGCTATCCATCTACCAGTATTTTTTCCAAAATCTTCTAGTTCTCAGCTGGAATCCTATTTCCATACCCTGGACATTAAAAGGGCCTTGGCCTACTAGCTGGATAGAACTACGCATTTTAGGAAATCACCTAGACTCTTCAACTCCAGCACTTATAGATGTAAGGAGGCTTCTATCTCTGCTCCTCCTCCTCATTCTGGGGATACTGCTTAGAAGTCACCTGAAATAGAGCACCCATAGGGACACTACTTGAAGAAAAAGGAAATGTTACTCACCCTGGACAGTGACTATAGTTCTTCAAGATGTGTGACCCCATGGCTGCTCCACTACCCATTCTCCTCTGCTTTGGTTGTTCCCTACGGCATGCCTTAGTAGAGAAGGCACTGAGGGCATTTCACCCAGGCACCCCTATATAGCCTCAGTGTGTGCCATGAGGAGGCACAGGGTGCATACATGGGCCTAACAGACACTGCCAGCTTGAACTCTCTGATCAAGGGCTAAAGAGGCACATGCTCACCTGAAGTGGAGCACCCATACAGACACACATTTCAAAGAACGACAATTATTGCACAAGGTAAGTAACATTTCCATTCTCTCAGACAAAACTCAGAGGATCATCATGAGCAACTATTCATCTGCCTCCAGACGACTCACAAGGCTCAATTCTCTTGCCTATACTATTCAACAACTATGTAAAACGTTTGGAAGAGTTGTGAAACAACACAGGTTGAAGGGCCAGTAGTACACAGATGGTACCCAACTCTACATCTTCAAGCTTCCTCAATACCTAGCCAAAATCAGCATCTGGATGAAGAGCAGCTGATTAAAGATGAATCCAGGCAAGACGGAGGTGAAGCTGATAGGAGGAAAGAAATACATCTAAGAACTTGCCTCCTCTATAACATCCCACATTAGCAAGAGCATCTGCCCACAGATCAATAAATTAGTCTTCAGACCAGGAGTCCTTTTGTCTTTCCACAACCCTAACCTCCCTTGAAAGCTATGTTCACTGGACCAATGAATCTGTCAGCTAATAGAGGGAGGTTCATGAGCATCGGAGACAAATATTACGGGAGCCAGATACAACTTATGTTCCAGATACAACTTATGGAACTCTGTCCCAAAAGGGATACGAGAACGATGGTGACCTCACAGCATTTGAAACTAAATGTAAAACTTGTCTCTTTGACATGTCTTTCCCTCAGTAAAGTCTTCACCTACACACACACACACTAAACACACACATACACACACACAATTTAAAAAAAAACTAATCTAATCAAGCTGTTAGTTAATTTATATTTCTTGGAAAAAAGAAACAATTGCTTGAAGCTTTTAACAAAAAGCTCAATCAAAACTAGATGCAGCCAGACAATTTGGTCTGTGAAAATGTGATCTCTGAGCTGGGCTGGTAAACTTTTGAGAGCTGGCTACTAATAAACATTAAAAGGGCTTTGTGTCCTCAATAGTCCATAGCCTAGAGGGAACTGGGAGCCCAAGACTTATTGTGTGTAATAGGCACAGTAACTGAAGAAAGTTGGTAGTGGGGGTAGCTGCCATGGAGGGAGCTGTTTGGACACAGCAAAAGAGATAGTACTGAGAGGGAGGTGTGGGTTGCAGACGGTTATTGTATTCTATATTATATTAAATGATGAGATTGGAGCCCATAGCATTTCACTATCTCTTCTAGTAGCCTAGCACATATATATCAAACAAGAGAGGAGACAGGATCTGTCTCTGTGGAAACCCGCAGAATAAAGTACTTTGTGTATCTTCTGTTAGGAATGGTGAGCCAATATTTTACTTTTACCACAGAATTTTTCTTGTAGCTTTTATAGATAAAGGGTCCAATCCTGTCCTTAATTACCCAGCCTTGTGTAAATCCAGAATAATTCCAATACCTTCAGTACAGTTTTACACCAGTGCAAGGCAGAACAGAATTTGGTCTCAGACCCATTAGCCACAATCACAGAACTCTCTGATATGATTACAAATGTCTATCTCATGTTCAAAAATCCAGTTCTTTATTCAGTAGTTATTATCTTGTGATTAACTTTGCAAAACAACATCCTAACCAAATTTATAATTTCACCGTATAAAGTTTTCTTCGCAACTGGATTTTTTTCAAGCACTAGTCTTTGAAACTTTATCGTCTTACTAAATCTTAGTAATATTCTCTTTCTACAGCTCAGGCATTAAGAGACTCATTTGTCATAAGAAGAAAAGTCAAGTGACAAAGTGGATGTGAATATAATAAACATAAAACTGCAATATGTTTATTAATCAGACAAATCATGTTACAAAGTTTTATATAGTGATTTCTGTTGGTTACATTATTGTTTCATGTTATTCCATTCCTTATGCATATATTTATTTTATTTGTTAATGTATAAAAGAAAAATGTATAAAATATAATAATGTATAAAAGAAATAAATATATACATAAAATGTATATATTAACTAAAAAAGTGAAGGGGAAAATCAAAGATTGATGATCTTTACAGATGCAAAGAGTAAATTTTAACTCAATAACATTCACTCATTTAGAGGGATGCTCCTCTGACCAATATTAATTTAAAGATAGTTTTCAAAACATCTTACTAAGAAAGATTTTGCTATAGATGTCAGTGAATCATTTAAGGTTTCAGAGTAGCAGCCGTGTTAGTCTGTATTCGCAAAAAAGAAAAGGAGTACTTGTGACACCTTAGAGACTAACAAATTTATTTGAGCATAAGCTTTCGTGAGCTACAGCTCACTTCATTGGATGCATTCGGTGAAGTGAGCTGTAGCTCACGAAAGCTTATGCTCAAATAAATTTGTTAGTCTCTAAGGTGCCACAAGTACTTCTTTTCTTTTTTTTAGTGAATCATTTAAAATCTCACTCATATTTTTTAAGTTGCCCTCTTGTAAATGACTTCAGCTTGACAGCTCTGTAGATCTTCTATTATTTTGCACATATAAACTTCTTTTTAAATGAATTATCAGTTTGCCTTTTGGTTTCAAACCTCTCTGGCAACAAATTAATACTCTTCAGCATGGATTATGTTTGTGCTTATTGCTATTGCAGGGCAAATTCAGCTAAGTGATCTAAATGAGAAACATATAGAGATCTCAGCGGGTCTATAAAATAAAGTTTTTCGACATAGCGGTACAGTAAAATGGTAAAAACATGCACTGACTTTTTAGGAACATGTATATAGAATATTGACTAAAATCTTAAAAGTTTCTTGCTTTTTTTAAAATGATAAATATTGACTTTTTAAAATAATTTAAGGCACTGGATCTCAGATCAAAGTTCTTTTCTAACTTTCTTATTTATTACTGAAGTCAAGAAACTTATCTTGTGTAATTGCAACAAGGATGTAGACAGAGTCTGGTTTGACTGACAAGTGAAAAGTGGGAGTTAATGAATATTGCTCTGGTGTTAGACAGGTAAAGGACTCCCCCCTTCCTGTTAATTCAGTTAAAACAATGAAGAGAAAAACCCACCCCATCCTTGTCTTGTTTGGCTTAGACATGAACTCTTGATAAGACTCTGGTAAACAAGCAACTTTTTAATAGGTTTTAGCAACCTTTGGCTGAGAAAGTAGTATGTTACAAAAATGTAGAATTGGTGCCTTAGTTATCAGATCAATGGGTCACTGCAAATGCAGTCAGTCTCATCTATTGCAGATTATAGAAAATGACTGAGATAAAGAATAATAGAACATTTTAACATGAACATTATATTTTTCACATTTCTTCATGGAAAGGATATCCCCGCAGGAAGGAGAAAGGTGGAGTACAGCCCATGTAGCATTTCTTGTACTGCATTGTACAAACCTTTGTAGGGACACAGGAAGAGGATACGGAAGTTTCTACAGGAAAACGGAGAAAAGTTCAAACTAAACAGCATCCAAAAAGATTTACCAACAGTTTATTAGATTTCCTTTTTCTCTTTAAATGTTCTAGTACTCTTAAACTGCAATGTCATGTAATACATGATTTGTGTTGATACATCTCTGTAATCTCTGTTCTGTTATATACACAAAATATTTTTTAAAAATAAATTATACAGGTTATGTTAAATATAGTCATTTAAAATTAAAGCACTTATCTTTTTGCATAATATCCTCATTTTAATGAAATAACCAAGGGTCAAAACAGCAGATATGTAGATTATACACTAAATATATGCTATTATATACAATATATTAGAGGAAATGGCTAAATTTCCACATAACACTAAAACAAAATTATGCCCTTTGAACATTTCCACCATAACTTCTTAGAGGCCTGATCCAAAACCCATTGAATCTTTCCATTAACTATAGTAGGCTTTTTATAAAGTACTAAGGCCTTGATTCAGCAAAGTATTTAAGCATGTGCTTAAGTCCACCCCTCTTCAGCAAAGCAGCTAAGTACATACTTAATTTTAAAGTATATTCTTTGTTGACTATAATTGAAATGTGGTTGTTGACTATAATTGAAATGTGGCATTTCTTGAGCACACCTGGTTAACGCACAGGACCTAAATGTCAAGATAATATTTATGTAGCCATAATTCTGGATGTACATCAGTTATTTCTTATGATCAGGACTGTATCCAGGGTATGAAGAAAGTACAAAAAAACCCAAAACATATTTATCAGGTTTTCACTTTATATACATTTATGGTACATATAGGGAAGGTGTCTTGAGATAGTATACACAATGATGCTCAATGGCTGATGCTGGATTGGTACTCTCTTTTGGAATAGGATCAGGTTCAGGCTACAGCCCTATATCTGTTGAATATTTAGAAGGATCAAAATAACATCATGTTTAAATGATTCAGATGTAGGTGCATCTGTACTATAAGTAGGAAAAATGGATGATAGGATGTTCTCATATTTATTTTTAAATAGACAGCAAAATAATCTATGAGTTAAACTTCCCTCCCAGATGGATGGCCTCAGAGGAATAACACATTTTAGTTACATTTAAAGGCAGAATACGAGACATAACAGGCACCCCTTTGAATCATGAAGAAAGTACATTGCACCAAGTTAGAGAAATGTGGGTATAATGCCAAAAGATTGATGTAGATCCAACTATTTACCTCTCTTAATAAAAAACAAAACAAAACACCTCTCTAAGAACTGATTTTTTTAGTGTACTAAGAGCAGCTATGACATTTTATGCTATCTCCATCATTCCCCATAAGAAGCACAAGAAGCATTTGATCAGTAATCTATACTGACTACCAACTGATTTATCTGAAAACTTTTAAGGCTTGGTTTTGACTTATAAAGCCTAAGTAGTTTGGATCTTAACTACCTTAGGACCAGCTGTAGCAGATAAGATCAGCTGATGTACTTTAGTTAACAACTCCATGGTTTAAACATGTGGCAAAGAGGGGTCCTTGATTCTGGAATGTCCTTCTCACCTGAATCAACCAGAGCCCAGATTTGGCGACCTTCAGAACACTCTGAAAATTTGTTTTCTCAAGTGTCTTCTGTATGGGATTTATTATTATGGTTCTGGAGAATGAGAATGGGTAATAGCTTGTTTTGTTGTGCTGATGGACTTTTAAAAAAAAGGTTTATTATTTAAATGCTATATTTTCTAACGCTTATACATTACCAAGAGCATGGATAGGCACTTTTATCCATATAAATAAAATAAATTAATACATTAAATACATTAGAAAAGAAAGACGTACAATCACTCAGAGGCAATTGTAAAGTGTTAGGGAGAAAATGGCTGTCAAAGCAAAAAGTCTTTCAGGCTAGAAAACATATAAATCTAATTACACATGTTAGCATATGTTTGCACAGTTTAATCCAACTACAAAATATCTTGGAATCTATGCTTGGCTGAAATGGAGAGGTTGTTTTCCATTTAGCTAGATATCTGAAAACAGCAAAAGGAGATTAGAGTGACAAGATAGGTGAGGTAATAATTTTTACTATACCAACTTCTGTTGTGAAAGAGACAAGTTTTCAGCCCTGGTCTACACCACACAGGTTGACATAAAACAGCTTATATTGACCTAACTATGTCAATGTACACATTACAGCCTTGCTTCCGCCAATGAAAGTGCCCTACTACACCAACATAAAAACTCCATCTTCACAAGAGGCTTAGGGCTTATGTCGGTGCACTTAGGGCAATGCAGTGTCAATGTAGACACTGCCTTACTGGCTGTTGGCTGTCTTGGCGATTTCATGCTGGAGCCATGAAATTGATAAGAAACCCCAGCTCCCCGCTCCACAGCTGGGCTGTTACCAAGTCTCCACTCTAATCCAGGCTGCCACCAGGCTCCCAGCTCCCCACTTAGAGCCGTTCTGTCCTGCCTCTCCTCCCCCGGGGTCCTGGCTCCCCATTCCCTGCTGGGAGCCCTGCTGCCCTCTGGGGTCCCAACTCCCCACTCCCATTAGGGAGCCCGCCTGCACCAAAGCTCCCGGCTCAGATTCCGCCGTCTCCCCCGCCCCTTGGGCTCTCCATTCCATGCTGGGAGCACAGCAGCTGACTAGACTCTGGGCATGGATCTCCCTGTTGGAGGTGAAAAGCCCCAGGCAGCTTCCCCCCTGCTCCCGAGATTGGGGAGGCAAGAAGTCTGGGGGGCAGCTGGGCTCCTGGCAGGGAGTTGCATGAAGCTGAGAGCCCGGGATCTCAGCCCCCACACTGCACCTCTTCAGTCTGTGGAAATGCTCATGGTTAGGATGTGCACCATTGACAGAAGGAGGGTAGTGTGAATATCAGCCACCGCAGTAATTACTGTGATGGCTGTAAGTCAACCTAACCTAAGACTTAAGATTGTAGTGTAGACATGCCTTCCGTCTTAGGCCTGGTCCATACCCCTGAGAGACATAGCTATACTGACATAACCCATGGTGTAGACAGTATTAGCTTGATGGAAGAATTTTTCCACTGACCTCGCCACTGCCTCTTGGGGAAGTTGATTACCCTGTCGATGGGAGAAGCCCTTCTGTCAGCATAGGTAGTGGCTACTGCACCACCGTAGCCTTTTAAGTGTAGACATACCCTTATACAAGGTGGGTGAGGTAATATTTTTACTGGACTGACTTCTGCTGGTGAAAGAGACAAACTTTTGATCTTACATAGAGCTCTTCAGCTCTGGAAAAGATAGAGTCACAGATACAGGGGCATGTGCAAAAATTTAAATTTTACCATGTTAGGGAGAGGGCACATTGAACACACACGTATTCTACACATTAAACCATATCAACACACACACACACATACATCATATACAAAAAATAAACAGCAATATAGTCACCATTTCAACAAACTGTACCTTTAATCCACCTCAGATACAGGCTCCTTAACCTTCTGGGGGGAACATGTGCAAACGTGCAAGAAGGCACACGTTCATCCATAACCTCACATTATGGGGATACGTGTATGACCTCACTGAGTTTGCCCACCACATGTTAGGAGGAAATATCATAGTAGAAAAATGGGGGAGGGGCAGAGCGCTCTTCCAGACCCAGGGCCCTGAACTCCTCCCATCCCAGGGCTCCAGGGAAGAGACTGAGCTCCTCCTGCACAGGGGGTTCTTGGGGGATGCAGAAATCCTTCAGCCCTGGGGTCCCAGCGAAGGGCACAGAAATCCTCCTGCTCCTGGGCTGCGGTGGGCGGAGCGAAAGAGCTCCTCTCCCCCAGGGTTTGGGGAGAGTGAAATTTCTCCAGCCCCAGGGCTGCAGCGGGCAGAGCGCTCTCCCTGCCGCAGCCCCAGGGGAGAGGAGTTCTGCGGCCCCTGCCGATTATTGGGGTGCCCTGTGCCCCTGTACAGATAAATACAAGGCAGAACAGATTGTTTAGCATTAGGCGTTAACACATGTTGCAAGAGACCATTCAAGGTGAAGTGGGCAGTTAAGACCTCTGCAGTCGTAGGACAAAAGCGGGGGGGGAGGGGAGGGGCAAGGGGGCCCAGTAGTGGGTTACAGATTGTTATAATGAACCATAAATCCTTTGTTTTTATTGAGTCACCACTCACCTTGTTGCTTTAACATCCTGTAATCAACACAGCTACAACATTGCAAACATAAAAGGAGATTAATTATACCTAGAAACCAGAGTGATGGGTGCGCTAGAAATACCTTGGTTAAATTAGGTTAGATTAAGAGATTAGGTTAGAATTAGACAGATGGGTAAGAGAGAACAGAGAGATGCAACTAATGTTCTAGCCTGAACCTGCGTTTTAGTTAATTAGCCTGGAGATGAAACTGTGCAGAAAAGCATACTGAGGGCCTGTAGTAAGAAGCTTGCTGGATTCTAAAATAGTTACTCGGTGTGGTCTCATTAGACTCCATGGTCCTCTAAGCTTCTTGGAGTCTTCTCTCTATGTTTAAATAGAAATTAAGCATAGTGAGAAAATCCAGTTAGGTGCTTCATGATCCTTCAATACACAGCACCATATAATATTCTTGAAATGATAACAAACAAGACAATCACATCCTATGCAACAGGCAACCCATTACAAATACATAGTTAGGAAGGCTAACCTAAATTAATCACATATATGAGTATCAACTTCAACCTAAATACATGGGGTCACATGCTCCTTTCTGCTACACAATACAGAGGAAAACAAAATATGCCAGAGGAAGAAGAGAGTGGAACAGCAGTGGCCTCCACTGCATAATCCCCATTGACTACAATACTGCAGAGTCCCCATGTTTACAAGTCCATATGATAGGACTACTACAGAACTTGGGGGATGGGTATGAAGCAGGGAAAAATCTGGGGAGCAGTCACTCTCTGGAAAATCCTCCCTTAAGGGTGCAGGCAAATTTATAATTGATACCCAGCAGTAACTCTCCTTCTGGGCCTGCAAACTCCACCCACTGCATTGCTGTACAGTTACTATTGAAGGTGCTACTATAGGGGAAGAGGAAACCCAGGAAACAGTGCAAAGGCCCTAGTTCTCTTTGGTGTTCCACTTATTTGTTTCATGGAATGGGGATGCAATTACCCCTTCTTTATTCTCTGTCAGAATGATTAAAAGGAAACTCTGTGAGCTGAAACTTGCAGAGTTTTCCTGTCCCTGAGAATGTGGTCCAGCATTTTAACTTTATTTTAATTAAGACAACTAGTTAGTCGAGGAGTTGCAGTTCTACTTAAGTCTGCTCTGCAAGACCCTCTACAGCTCAGCAGAATGCCCAGACAGAAATAATGCTCCAATGGAAACAGCATATAATCAGTCCTTTTGAAACAAAATGCATATAGAACCAATGCTTTACCATTGAGGTACTCAGAGTAGCAGCCGTGTTAGTCTGTATTTGCAAAAAGAAAAGGAGTACTTGTGGCACCTTAGAGACTAACAAATTTATTTGAGCATAAGCTTTCGTGAGCTACAGCTCACTTCATCGGATGCATCCGATGAAGTGAGCTGTAGCTCACGAAAGCTTATGCTCAAATAAATTTGTTAGTCTCTAAGGTGCCACAAGTACTCCTTTTCTCATTGAGGTACTGTAGGTGGTACTTTCATTGCTTTAAAATGATGTATAAAACTGAGGTCCTGGACACTTGTGAGCAATAAAGATCTCATAGGATTTTTTGGAAAGACCAACGTTGCTGGCTCTGGAGCTCATATTTGTCCAGCTACACGAAAGAGGGAGAGAAGAGAAAACCCAGGTTTGTTGGTGGACCATTCATTACTATTGATGCAACTTGTCAGGCATTCAGATATTACATGTGTGGCACAAAACCCAAGATAAATTAGATCATCATTCCAACTTGGGTAATTACATTCTACTTGCCTACAGTCCAAAACCTCTTGGAGATACCCCAGTAACCAGGAAGGTACTTGTTCAAGTTAGAATTACATAAAAAGATGTATTATTATTTAATATTTATATCACTGTAGAACCTATTGGCCTAGGTGCTGCACAAGCAAGTACAAAATAACAGTCCCTGCACCACAAAACTTGCAATCTAAGAAGACAACTGAACTCAAAAAATGGGTAAGGGTAAGGGATACAATATATATATATATATATATATATATATATATATATATGCTTTTTATATATATTTGCATTTATAAAACTATTATAAATAAATTGACAACTATCCTCACTAGCCCTTATTAATTAGCTATTTTTATAGTCATCATGATAGATTTAAGAAAAAAACATGCTTATAGTGTCCAGAGATCAGAGCAAAATTGTGCTAGGTCCTATACCAACACAGGTCTAGACATGATCCTTGAAGAGTTTAAATGAAGAACAGAATCACAGTAAAACTGGCCTGTATTTTAGTATATAAATAAGGGATTGGGTGCTTACAGGAATGCACAAGATTTATAGTCAACTTTAAAAACACAGTAAAATCTGTCTTAAGGGACAGACAACAAATTAGTTGCTTAATTAAGATGTCTAATAAAAAAGAGGAAGAATTATACATTGTACATTTGGGGCTGCATTAGAGGAAACTCTTACTACGGGGTGGGGGTTGCTTTAAACAGTTGGCTTCTTGCGCAAGTTTGATTGTCTTTAGACAAACGGGACTTAAGAGACATCTGGGGTGCATATATTTTGCCTGGGTTCACTCCACCCCATCAGGTTGGGAATTCCAGCTGGCAGATCACCAATAGCATATAGCAGTATTATGTCTTAGTTGCAATGGAGCTAGTTACTAGTTACAGTCTACTCCCTTGCTAGTGTGACAGCTGCCATCTAAGTCAACACTGAACCCTGAACCAGAAACTCCAGAGAGGAAAGAATGAATCTCTACAGCTTGAAGTAAAGAGCAAGGTTTTGTTGTTAGCGGTGTAGACACAGCTCCTGTGGATGAGGTACAAATGGAGACATGCAACACACACTGACAGTGGGTTGCACTAGTACATCACTAGTATTTTTAAACCTGCACCATCTGGACACTTTTCTCTAGGCAACTACTTTTATACCAGACAAAGCCTTCTATAGCATAATAAACATCTTCCCTCATTCACCATATTTTATTTGTGAATCAATGTTTTAGGGCAGGGATGGGCAAACTTTTTGGCCTGAGGGCCACATCTGGGAACAGAAATTGTATGGCGAGCCATGAATGCTCACAAAATTGGGGTTGGGTGAGGGAGGGGGTGAGGGCTCTGGTTGCGGGTGCGGGCTCTGGGATGGGGCCAGAAATGAGAAGTTCAGGGTGCGGGATGGGGCTCTGGGCTATGGCAGGGGAGTGGGGTGTGGGAGGGGGCTCTGAGCTGGGGGTGTGGGCTCTGGAGTGAGGCTGGGAATGAGGAGTTTGAGGTGTAGGAGGGTGCTCTGGGCTGGGACCAAGGGGTTCGGTGTGTGGGAGGGGGATCAGGGCTGGGGCAGGGGGTTAGGATGCGGGAAGGGGTACAGGCTCTGGGGTGGGGCTGGGGATGAGGGGTTCGGGGTGCAGGATGGGCCTCCGGGCTGGGATCGAGGGATTCAAAGGATGGGAGAGGGATCAAGGCTGGGACAGGGGGTTGGGGTGTGGGGAGAGGCTCAGGGGTGCAGGCTCTGGGCGGCGCTTACCTCAAGTGGCTCTCGGAAGCTGTGGCATGTCCCTTCTCTGGCTCCTATGCGGAGGTGCGGCCAGGTGGCTCTGCATGCTGCCTCATCCACAGGCATCGCCCCTAAAGCTCCCACTGGAGTGCCAGAGGGGCCATTGGAGTAGGACCATTGGAACGTGTAGGAGCCAGAGGGGGGACATGCCACTGCTTCCGGGAGCTGCGTGGAATGGCCCCCGATCCTGCTTCCTGGCTGGAGCAGGGCAAGCCCCAGACCCTGCTCCCCAGCAGGAGGTCAAGGGCTGGCTTAAAATGGCTGGTGGCTGGATCCAGCCTATGGGCTGTAGTTTGCCCACCACTGTTTTAGGGTAATCTGGGGGATAGATTAATTTTGCTATCATCCACACAGGACAAAAAGTTTCCCTCTAATCAAAGTCTTTTACAGCACAATGTTTGTAGGGAGCACATACAAATCATTTCAAAAAAGATTTTTCTCCAACAAATATCTATCTGTATTATTTGTGTCAATGACACCATCTAAAACCTCAGAGTTTTTCCACTGTCCACAGAACTTCCTCAAATCTCTGTGCTTCAAACAAATCATGATCACTTTATTTCAATAAACAAAATAGTCTCACACTTTTGTCTCCATTTTTTACAGGTTAGCTTCAAGACGCCACATACAGTGTCCAATGACATCTTTCTCTCAGCCTGGAGTCTTTATCTACACTTCCTAGACCAGGGATTCTCAGACTTTTGTAATGGTGACCTCTTTCACACAGCAAGCCTCTGACTCCGCCCCCCGCCCCCTTATACATTAAAAACACTTTTTAATATATTTAGAAACACATTATAAATGCTAGGTTTCAGAGTAGCAGCCGTGTTAGTCTGTATTCGCAAAAAGAAAAGGAGTACTTGTGGCACCTTAGAGACTAACAAATTTATTTGAGCATAAGCTTTCGTGAGCTACAGCTCAAGCTCACGAAAGCTTATGCTCAAATAAATTTGTTAGTCTCTAAGGAGCCATAGGTACTCCTTTTCTTATTATAAATGCTGGAGGCGAAGCAGGGTTTGGGGTGGAGGCTGACAGCTTGCGACCCCCCATGTAATAACCTTGTGATTCCCTGAGGGGTCCCGACCCCCAGTTTGAGAAGCCCTGTCTTAGACTGTTATTTGGGTGAACAAAGGACTTTAATTTTTAAGCCAATATTTTAAATGGCAGAACATTATTTTGAAAGGGAAAATAAATCACTTGCTTGTTTAGAGACATAATTCCTTTTTTGAAACAATTTGTTCCCTCCTGTTGCTTCATTGGGAAAAGAAACAATTCAGGACAGCACTGGAAATGCCCCAGATCTTAGAAGAAATGAATGAAACATATCATAACTTCAAGAAGAGGAATTCTGGTACCCCCCAAACTTCAGCAAATCATCTTCCTGATGCTGGTGCCATGATAACTCCTCTCTTGCACACCCAACTTAAATCCTGATTATCTACCTGCATACATGTTTCTATGTATGCTTCTCAAATGAAGTTTGGCTACTATGTTCCAAAAATTTACAGTAGTGCTTAAAACAAGTAAAGGCTATGCCCAATGCATATTTTTTTCCAGAAGTGATAAATTATTTAAAGTTGTACAAACATTTCATCATTTCCAGCCCATCAACTTCATGAGATTTTAGTGGACCCCCAAACTCATACTCTAAAATTCCGTATGATCTCAGAAGGCATTTCTCAACAGTTGACACCTTTACGTGTGCATGCACGAAGACATTTCACCTCACCCGAAGCTCTTGTATGTGGGACATTAAGGGACCAGAATGTGGAGTCTTACCTACTTTCCTTGAAAAACCTACAATATGCCCATTGCTAAATGTCAAGATGCTAATAACTAATTTTCAGTGGCAACTGTGACAATTCCCTGTTAGCTTCTTTGTCGCCAATTACCTACCATTAATATAGCAGCCGTAACCCAAAAATAGCAAGCAAAAATAAGGTAACATCCAAATAACGTTATGTCAAGAACATTTCTGATCTCTAATTACCCTGTTTGAATGCTTAATCTTTTGACTATTTAAAAGATGTTACAAGGCAGTACTTATTTAATTTATATATAATTATTAATTACTGAGTATCATTGATGTGTGCTTGGCACCCTACAGGTGTGGGGCCTGACTCAAGAAGTTTACGATCAGCATCAGAAAAAGACAATACAGAACAGACACATGCAATACATGAAAAGATGATTTAAACTCCAAATGGTGTATGCTTATTATTTTTAATAGAGATGAGTCTGAACCAAAACCCTAGTTCTGAACATCCTCAAATGGGTTCAAAATCTGAACCCAGATCTGAATTTCACAAATGGCCTGTCTTTATAATGAGCCAAACCAAAAACCATAGAATCTGATTTGGGATTTTTAGTCCAGATTTTGAGCACACTTGGACTATTTAAATATGGTTTGTTTGTCTTTTTCCAGTTTGTTTTTAACACTAGATATGTTTGGTGTTGTTTATGTATTTTGAGGTGTCTGTCTATTTAAGGTTCAGTTCTGAGAAGTGGTCAGCACCTCTTCCAAGGTGCTGAATACTCTCATGCTGCCATTGAAATCAATAGAAGTTGAGGGTGCTCAGTGCTTTGCAGATCAAATCTGGAGATTACACATTCCTTGGGACAAACGCCATGTCTTCTCCCGTCTTGTTGGGTGCTCAATGCACTGTTAATGCTTAACAAGAAGTAATAATTACTAATACATAATATTAACATGGTCGTGTTCATCTTTAACAGCTGTGACCACTGTCTTTGGAAAAGCTGATTATTTTGCAAAGCCACCTTATGCTCTTAGTAGAGGCTGTTCATGGGCCAGTTTGTTGAGCTTGTTTGAAGCTCCTCCCCTGGGGTGTAGAACAGGAAGAGGTGGAGGTCAGAGGGAGCTGCTGGAGCTCCTTGTGTGTGTATGTATGTAGTTACCGTTACCATTTGACTATGTGTGTGTCTTATATTACAGCAATGCTGCACATCAGCGGCCAGAGAGAGGGGAGGAAAAGCCTGTTTACACAGACTGCAAACCGCCTGGGGAATAATGCAGGAAAGGAAGTGAGCCGGCTCTCTGTCTGACTGCTCCAACTTCCTGCTCTCACACACACATACACACCAACCAAGAAGAAAAAAAAAAAAAAAAAAAAAAAAGAGAGAAAAAAATCAGGATCTCATTACAAGAGCAACAGAGCGCTTGCAGAAGACTGTCAGCATGGAAAACCAGGGGATTTTACCCAGCTTCCTTTAAACGACAAGGAGAGACTGGAAAAGTCCACCAGGCTCTGGGTATGTAAAAGTGCTTCTGAGCTTGGGCTAAGTAGTGCAAAGTTTGGGGGGCTTGGGAAGGTGGCGGGGGCTGAGAGCAAAGGGGAGCCAGACGAGCTGTGAGAGACGGGCAAATAGGAGAGTGGATGCAGCTGCGCTGCGGGGCCCAAGGGGCTGCTCTTCCCGCAGGCACCACACAGAGGGTTTCCCTTCTGGCTTTTAATCTGCTGATAAAGGACAACGTGGCTGGCAGGGGCCCGGCCTGGGTGCGGGGACATCAGCTTCTCGGGCAGTCCGTGCACGGGAAGCCAGAGCGAACTATTGACTCTGAGGCAGAAATGCCTGGTGGTAACTCGGGGGGCAGGGCCCGGAGCCCCGCGAGGGATACCGGGCAGCACGGCGGGGGGGGTCTCTGCCTTGCCTGGGGACAGAGTCGTCAGAGTCTGAGTGGGGGTTCAGGGGGTCACTGGCTGGGGAAGGGAGAGAGGGGACGGGGAAGAGTTGCCTGGCTAAAAGGGGCAGAAGACGAGGGGCGAGCGCGCTAGCGGGGAAAGAGAAGTGTCTGTGTTTGGGGGGCAGGGTCTGCCTGGGGCGAGAGGCCGGGGGCCACTGTCTGCCAGGGCTCCCCGGGGAGGGAGCATAAATCAGAGACCGAAATAACTGGCTGCCCTTGGGGGTGCGCTTTGCATTCACTCGCTGCCTAGGGCGTCCCAGCTGCAGGGCCACGTGGGCCATTTTTAAAATTAAAATAATCACAGCGGTGCCCGGGGGAGGGGTCTGGGCGTTTGTCAACACGCCCAGGCTCTGGGGCAGCGTGTGCCGATCCCCGCTGCCTCTGCAAGGGGCGAAGGGGGCTGTGTGGGGAGGAGGCTTCTTGCAGAAACTGGGAAGGGGGGGGGGGGGATTTTAAAAAAAAAAAAGTGTCGGGAGAGTTTCAGGCTTGTCTGGAAACAGCAAGACTAATTGCCATGCGCTTCCGGTTTGAAACTGGCAGCAGACAACATCTTGAAAATGAGTCACTGTAGCTCACAAAGAAACTCTGTGGTTTTCTCCTTCTCAGGTTTATGTATTTGCTCTTTTTACCGCTTCCTTTGTCGTCTTCAGCGTTCCCCTCTTGCCCTCCTCCTCTCTCTCAGGTCCCCCCTCCCCAAAAGCCCTTCTGGCCCATTTGGATACGTTTCGCTGGGGGTGGGGGGGGAAGAGAAAGCGGAGAGTTGTTTTTGGATCTGGCTTTGCTGAAGGTTAGAGGGACTCTGATGCTGCAGGGGGAAAAAGTTCCATGAATTTTCCACTGGCTGCAGGAAGAGAGCCCATTTAGTCATGGCTAAGTAATGTCTGCACACACACACACCAACTAATCTCATTAGGAGTTTCCGTTCCCTAACACAGGAGGGTTTTGTGAAGCCCTGTCAGCCTTTCTACTACTGCAGTTGAAAGGGAGACAAGTTACATCTTTATTTACTTAGGGGTATAGGGCTCAGACCAGTTTATTCAATGCAGTAGCTTTTCAGGCATGGGGTCTTCAACTTCTTTTTTTTTTTTTAAAAGTCAGTGGTGTCATTTTAATTTCTGACAAAAAGGCATCTAATACTCATCTAATATTTTGCTTTTGCAAAATCTTGGTTAGTTTCAGAACTTTAAGCATAAATGTACTTTACAAATATTCGATAGTTGTGGGAGGGTTTGTATGAAAGGGGGATATTTAGGAGGTTGTACTTAGCTAAACATGTTCCAGACCTCTGTGATGATCTTATGGATTTGCATAGATTTTTTTTCAGATAAAAACTACACTCTTGCTGGTAGGTGCTAGGACACTATGGTGATGGGTACATTAGAACTGTGATGAGTGGACAAAAGGACAGAATCTTGTTGCTTTGTCACTTTATTTGGTTAATTTTAAATTGGCATCTAATTCATGCTTATGCCTTTCAACTTATGTGGTTTGTAAAGTGGCTTTATTATTATTTATGTCTTCTGCAGTAGGGCACAAAGGCTCTATTCAAAATTGGTGCCCTATTGCACACACAGAAAGATATTCTCCCTGCCCCCAAAAGTACTTACTGTCTAATTTAAAGTAAGAAGTTGTACAAAGGGAGCGTGGAGCAAACAAAGAACATAACAAAGAAAATTAAGTTTTAGATGTGTTTTTCTGACATAAGAAATATCGAAAAAGCAAAAAGTGTTTAAAAGAAAAATATATATGATAAACATAGTAATGCCATGAACACTGCATTTGACACCTTTTAGCTACTAAATTCTGTGCAAAAATATGATTGAATGAAGAATTAATATCACGTCTTTACCTGAGATGATCCTCGGCATTTCCTTTACTTTCTGTGTTCATCCTGTGCTAAGTTTTTTCTGTATAGAAGAGATTTTTGACCAATGCCACATTGTAAGGCAATTTCATTGGTGGATTACTGCCCACTACAGCCAGAGTGAGAGACACATTCATTTCATATGTGGTCACACAAGAACTTTAGAGGCCATGTATATTAAACATAGAAAATGCCTAATCCTTGGTCAGCGATCAAAAATAATCTTCAGACAGTAAGTGTTATTTCTCTTTTCAGAGAGTTCATCTTTCCATGAAAATCTGAGTTTTCAAGAGATAACCATATTACTGGGACATTTAATATTTCAAAGTCTGTTGGGTAGGAACCAAAAAGTACAAGTTAAAATCCAGTGAATATTCCATGACACCCAAAGTCCTATTAGACTGTCTCTAACATTAAACATGAACTCTGTTTGTTAAATCTACACTTTAGTTTAATTAGCAGGGTTATATAAACATTGTTGGAATTTCAAAATTCCATCTGTTGCGTCTATATAGACTACGCATATTTAGAGAATATGCTAATTATATGACTTTCATTTAATTCAGAATAAGTAAAAACATCTTGATGCCTTCATAATGATGTACATGAAAATGGTAATATGTCAGTTGTATGTACTACATATTTGAAATAAATAGTAAAGCACAATCCACAAGTGTTTTATAAATAAAATACATTGACTCAAGTGTGGGCAGAAAAAGTCCAAATTTTATTTTCTTCCACTCATGAATAATGCAATTCCCCTTAAATTATAAAAATGCTTTCTATGTGTATTTATTATAAATATTATGATTCCTTAAATATTTTGATTGTAAAATAAAAGTGATTAAGAAAAAAGTATATATCATTACTATAGTGATTATTCATTTTATATTTACCTAATATTTCTACTATCAGAGTTGCATACATTTTGTTTTTTCTCAGAATATTTATAAACTGAAACATTTCCAAGAGCTGTACCTTGTAAAGAAAAATTTTTTACACCCTGGGAATCCACATACCCTTTTTATGTCACATTACCACTTACATGTAGTAGACCAAGACAAATAGCACAATCTCAAATAAATAAAATAAATAATCCTCTTTACAAATAAGTTTACATAACACTACACACATGTACCTATCCTTTACTTCTAGAGATACAATCACTTTTACTTTCAATCATTAGAGAGACTTACTACTTGCTGATTCATAGTGCGTCTTACTCCATTCAGTTGATGGTATTTCATTTAACTTAAATCATGATTATAAAGCAAAGGCTGAAGTTTTGTCTTTCTTTATACAGTAAATTTGATTGTGTCAGCTGAACACTCACCTTGTAATCCCATTTTTGGAATGGATGCCAACTCAGGGTGTGTGTGTAGGATGGGGGAGTGTTATAAGAGGGTAGTAGCAATCAGGTGATTTTTATAAACCTGATATTGAGGTACAACAGAATTTAAATGGTTTTTGTTATGAGAGAATTATTATGCAATGAAAATGTTGTATTAATTTGTTGGTTCACACAGATGCATTGAGCCCCATTCAGTGGCTGAGGGCGATATGCTCTCATACAATGCATCATGCATAGGGAAGCTAAGTAACAAAGATGCATGGAAAAATATGGGTGCAGAGTCTTAGGTGTGGGAAATGCAGTTATATGATGTCATGCCAGTTTCAGGAGACTGCAAAGCAATAGACTTTCAAGGAACATAAGATTTGGCTACTGATGAAAAAGGGGATTGTGGTGTTTGCTAACAGAGGAGGAATCCTTGTATACAGTTATTTATGGTGCATGTTATCTGTAGAAAGAGTAATTTTCTAGGAAAAAGGGACCCTAAGCTAATCCTGTCTTAGTTGGCAGTACATGTTAGTGACAAATCATTAAGAAGTTTGTATACCCATTTGTGGTCATCTGTGGGCCAAAGAGTTCTGTGTCACAGAATAAGATAAACTAGAGATGGAAAAAACTTGTTTAATCAACCAGTCCATCACATAAAGGCATGACTGATTGGATGTGTTTGAAATCTGGACTGATTATCAATCCACATAGCCTTCTTACGGTGATTTTATTCCAATCTAGATTGCGTGTGAATATTGACTTCTGAATTTCTGTTAGAGCCACCAAATTGGTTCCAGGACATAGGTCTATTATGTGCCAATTCCAACAAGATTTCTGCTGGTTTTCAACTGCTACATGTCTTTTGTGACCACACCCAATGGCAATTACAACAGGCTGTTGCTAATGTGCTTTTTAAAACACTGTTCTGTGGATCCCACTACTGATTTGTAGTCGTAACTTTCTATGGAGTTTTTCCTCACTGTTTTCCACAATAAGGAATCATAACCCTGAATCATTGGGCAGATGTTTACTTGGTCTGTAGCTTGTTTAATGAATCAGCTAATATTCTTGAGACTGTTGAGAGCTCTTGAAAGACTGAATGTATCTGTTCTCATGTTGAAGTATTTTGTTGAATTATGTATGATTTAAGAATTAGTCATGATTTGCAGCAGAATGTTGGGAAGTAGGAACAGAAAGTCCAGCTCACTTCACAGAAAAATAAAATGGTAAATGTATGGAAACAAACCAGACGAGACACAAAGTATACCTCGTGTGTGTACTTTCCTAAAACAATATGCATATTTGTCTTTGTTCAGCATTTATTTAAATGGTTATGTTTCATTTTTATGTCTAATGGTAACTTCTCCAGAATTAAAGTTTTTAAATGGTTTATCTTTAAAAATAGATTTTAGCTTGGATCCATTTTTGGAAAATACTTTTGTTGGTTTTCTAAACAACATAATATAACAAACATTCCTGTAACAAGCACTACATTTAATAACATCACTGACCCACTAACTACTGATTAAGTCAGTATCATATAATGCCAGTATATGGACCCTATGTGTTCTAGTGAAATTCTGATTTTTAAAATTATTATAGTGGGACATGCAATTCAGAAATCTATCCTGAAATTGTTGGTCTATTCAGTTTCTGTAATAGAGATGGCCGGTATCTCCCTGTCTATTCTAAAACTACATACTTCAGTAGCAGCTTTAACTTAAATGATGTACTTAAGAACAAAATGGCCCAAGTGTAGCCCTGGTGTAAGCAGATAGAACTCCACTGAAGTAATCTGTATCAACTCCAATGGAGTTACACCTGTTAATACTATATCTGCTTTTGACCCACTAGCATTACTGATGCTTTTGCAGTCTACTTTATCATAGACTGATACTTACATTCTTGAAGGAGGTATATCCATAAACTGTGTGAAAAAAGTTAACTAGGGACTAGATTCTGTGCCCCATGCTAAACCTGAGTAGCCACGCTTGCTTACAAATTGACTGTTTAATAATTTGTTCCAATATCTTTTCAGGTATTGAAGTCAGACTGACCTAATTCCTTTCGGACCTCTTTGTTCTCCCTTTTTATATTTACCCTTCTCCAGTCCCCTGGGACCTCACCCGTCCTTCATGAGTTCTCAAAGATAATTGCTTCAGTTAGTTCCTTAAGTAGCCTAGGATGAATTTAATCAGGCCTTGATGACTTGAATACATCTAACTTATCTAAATATTCTTTAACCTATTCTTTCCCTATTTTGGCTTGCGTTCCTTTCCCCTTGTTTTTAATATTAATTGTGTTGTGTATCTGGTCACCATTAACCTTGTTAGTGAAGACTGAAACAAAATTGGCATTAAACACCTCAGCCATCTTGATGTCCTCAATTATGAGCTCTCTTTCGTACTAAGTACAGGACCTACACTTTCCTTTGTCTTTCTCTTGCTCCTAATGTATTTAAAGAACCTCTTCTTATTGCTTTTTTTGTTCCTTGCTAAATGTAACTTATTTTGTGCCTGAGCCTTTCTGATTTTGTCTCTAGTGCTTGTGCTGCTTTTTTTTTTTTTTTTTACACTCCTCCTTAGCCATTCGTCCATGTTTCACTTTTTGTAGGATTCCTTTTTGATTTTTAGGTCATTAAAGAGCTCCTGTTACAGCAGAGGTGGGTAAACTACGGCCCATGGGCCACATCCAGCACATGGGACTGTCCTGCCCGGCCCTTGAGCTCCTGGCCCCTCCCTTGCTGTCCCCCCTCCCCCGCAGGGCTGGCTCCAGCTGGGCATTGTGGCTTCCAGTCCTGCCGTTCTGAGCAGCATGGTAAGGGGGCAGGGAGCAGGGGGGGAGGTTGGATAAGGGGCAGGGGGTCCTGGGGGGAAGTTAGGTGACAGGGAGCAGGAGGGGTTGGATGGAGCGGAGGTTTGGGGGGGGTGGTCAGAGAACGGAGGGGGGAGACAGGGTTGGATAGGCGTGGGAGTCCTGGAGGGTCTGTCAGGGAGTAGGGGTCAGGGCAGTCAGGGGACAGGGAACGGGGGTGTTGGATAGGGTGTGGGGTTCCGGGGGGGCGGTTAGGATCCTGGGCGGGGGAAGTCAGGGGACAAGGAGCAGGGGAGGTTGGATGGGTCAGGGGTTCTGAGGGGGGCAGTCAGGGGGCGGGAAGTGGCAGGGGGTGGGGGGGCCAGGCTGTTTGGGGAGGCACAGCCTTCCCTACCCAGCTCTCCATACAGTTTCGCAACCTCGGGCCAAAAAGTTTGCCCACCCCTGTGTTACAGCCATGTTGGCCTCTTATAATTCTTCCTATCTTTCCTTTGCATCAGGACAGTTTGCGGTTGTGCCTTTTATATTATCTCAGTGAGCAACTGCCAGCTCTCCTCAACTCTGTTTTCCCTTAGATTTTCTTTCCATGGGACCTTATCTACCAGTTCTTGGAGTCTGTTAAAGTCTGTTTTTTTTAAAGTCTGTTGTCCTTATTCTGCTATTCTCACTCCTTTTTCTTATAATCATGAAATCTATCATTTCATGGGCACTTTCACTCCAAATTGCTAACAATTCCTTCCTGTTGGTCAGAATCGTGTATAAAATGGCTGACCCCTGGTTACTACTACTTTCTGAAACAAAAAGTTGTCCCCAATACATTTCAAAGAACTGATCGTAAGTTCTGTGTTTTACCGTATTACATTTCCAACAGATGCCTGGGTAGTTAAAGTCCCCCATTACTACCGCATCTTGTGTTTGGGATATTTCTGTTATTTGGTTGTCTTTAGTAGACTCTCTATGATGATGTCACCCCTACTTTTTACCTCTTTCATCTTCCATCAGAGGCATCAATTGGTCTGCTCTGACCTCCTTCTGGATCTCTGAACAAGCCCATATTCTTGAAGTATAAGGCAACACTTCCTCTCTTTTTATCCTGCCCGTCCTTCCTGAACAAGATATACCCCTTTACAACAATATTCCAGTCATGGAACTTATCCCACCAAGTCTCCATGACACCAATGAAGACTTAATTTAGCTTATATACTAATATTTCCAGTTCTTCCTGTTTATTCTCTTTGCATTTGTACATTTAAAATGTTGAGGAAATTCCTCCGCTGATGTCCCTTGTTTCTCCTATGACCCTACTTTAATTTTCCATGCTCCCTCTCCCCCCAACATCTAAGTCTCCGTTAAGGTCACCTTTTTAATGTTTACCTGTGGGCTTTTGTCCCCTGCCCCCTTTGAACCTAGTTTAAAACCTCCTCTCTAGGTTGGTGAGTCTGTGCACGAAGGTGCTCTTCCCCTTCTTGGTCAGGTGGAACCCATCTCATCCCAGGAGACCCTCTTCCCAGAGCAGCATCCCATGGTCGAGGAAGCCAAAGCCCTCTTATCAACATCATCTGCATAGCCATGCATTCATCTGTAGAATGCATGTGTTCCTGCCTGGGTCCTTACGCTCCATCGGGAGGATGGATCAGAACACAATCTGCATGCCTTCACTCTTGCTCCTGGAGTCCTGTGCTCAGGGTCATACTTAGCAGTATCATTAGTGCTCACATGGACGAGTAACACTGGGTAGTGGTCAGAGGGACGGATAAACCTCAGCAACCTTTCCATAACATCTCAGATGTGGGCTGCAGGCAGGCAGCACACCTTTGCAGAAATCACGTCAGGTCAGCAGATAGATGCCTCCATCTCTTTCAGAAAGGAGTCCCCAACCACCAGCACCCTACACCTACGCCTCCTAAGTGTGGTGGCTGTGAGCCTTCTAGCTTTGGGAGTAGGTGGCTCTTCCTCCTCAGCCATTGAGGTCTTCTCCTTGTGTCCTGTTGCCAGTACGATGTACAGTTCCTTCACCTCAGTGCACGTAGGTGGGGGTGAAGCACTGTCTATTGCCCAAGGTGACCAGTAGCCTGTCTCCTCCCTGTACAGCATCCAGTTTTCCTTCTTCCTCTGGTGCTGGTGTAGTCATCTGTCAACATCCTAGATGTTTCCAAGTGTGTCCTGTCAATGAAGTCCTCACACTCCTGGATGCTACACTGATGAGGTACCTCTTCCTGCAGCTCTTCTTATCTGTTTCCCGAGGACTCCACCAACAGACACCTCTCGCACCGGGTCATTGCCTTGTCAGACTTTCGTCAACAGGGACATGCAGGCCTCAGTCCCAGTAAGTCAAAGTCAAGGCCTGGGTGGAAGCCTCCAGGATCAGGATGCCTGTCTGATGCGGGACCCCACAGATGCAGGGAGAGAAGAAGAGCAAGTGGTGGTGTTGGTGACATGCTATTTTCCTCCCATGGCAGGTTCTTCCTTGTGGAGCAGTAGTTCTCAACTGTTCCAGACTACTGTACCCCTTTCAGGAATCTGATTTGTCTTGCACACCTCAAGTTTCACCTCACTTAAAAACTATGTGCTTACAAAATCAGACATAAAAATACAGACGTGTCACAGCACACTATTACTGAAAAGTTTCAGAGTAGCAGCTGTATTAGCCTGTATCCGCAAAAAGAAAAGGAGTACTTGTGGCACCTTAGAGACTAACAAATTTATTTGAGCATAAGCTTTCGTGAGCTACAGCTCACTTCATCCGATGAAGTGAGCTGTAGCTCATGAAAGCTTACGCTCAGATAAATTTGTTAGTCTCTAAGGTGCCACAAGTACTCCTTTTTCTTATTACTGAAAAATTGCTTACTTTCTCATTTTGTCTGTATGAAATTTTAGTTTGTGCTGACTTCGCTAGTGCTTTTTATGTAGCCTGTTGTAAAACTAGGCAACGTTCCAGATGAGTTGATGTATCCCCTGGAAGATCTCTATGTACCCACAGAGGTACACATACCCCCGGTTGAGAACCACTGTTGTAGAGTACATGCAAGTTAAGGAAAGGGAAAAAAACCCAACCCTGCTGCCCTGCCTTCCTCCACTGGTGAACAAGCCTTAGTCTTGAAGCTACCTTCATCTCACCAGCTACTGGGTGACTCAACCCCTCTCTCTCAGTTACCTCTTATCACTGCCCTATCCAGTTAAAAACTGCACTGCTCTCACTTCTAAGAGCCCCTGCTAGAAAGGGGGCGCTAATTTACCTAACTGCAGGGCAACCTAGCCAGGACAGTCAACAACCAAGTCTACATTTCAAAACACAGCAACCAACTCAGAGTCCTATCAAAATCGATGGCAAACTCCCAGCAGAGAAAGTGTCTGTTTTGCCCCACAAATTTAATCAATAGCAGTAAGTTAGAGGTGTCCCAGAGATATGTACCAGTTGGCTAACTCCCTTCTTGAGATGAGGGATAAGGAATCCTTCTGCAGGCCACAAGCCGTTTTGCAACTGCATTTGAACACATACTTAACTCTGAGTATATGAGTACTCCTATTAATGTCATGGGACTACTTGCATGCTTTAAGTTAAGCACGTGATAAAGTGTTTGCTAGTGCAGCCCTTGGTGGGACTGGAGTAGATCCTGACACTCCTATGCCTGCCCCTACACTACAGGGGCCAAAGGTCTTCCTGGTGTGGCATAGTCCTGTTTCAAAAGCTAGTGTCAGGATATGCAGAGCAACTTCATGGCGTGCAGAACATGCTGGTCCCTGTATGAGCTCCCTAAATTCTGTTTCACAGAACAGAACCATTTCAACCTTGTCTTGGGCTGTTTATGTCAATTTATTATTCCATATCTGAGGGTTCCAAATCCAGAGCAGCAACACTGACTCATTTTCTGGGGTTTTTGAAATGTGTGCTATCTTAATGTCATACCTCAGGTTTATTAACATCCTAACTGCAAGGGTAATAACAGAGAAAATCCTGTCTCTCTCACCCTTCACAATGTTCCATACCAGTATGCATGGCCCTTTAAAATGTTTCCTTCATTTATTTTTAAACACACTATAGTGTTAGCTGCTAACAAAAATGCTGTTAAGTCACATAATGAATCATTGTCGCAATCTCCCCAGGCACATGTTTTTCAATCTTTAAAAAAATTTTAAAATGTATAAAGGGCTCTCTCAGTGTTAACATAGAAAATGAGCTAAGTATTAGCTCTGTGTAAAATGCCATCTTGCAAGATGAAGGTTTTCTTGAAAATACTGGCAAAACCAAAACATAAATAGGAGTTTGTTTAAAACCTAGTATTTTTACATTTGTACAATCATCTACTTAGGATATTTGTTAAAATTATTTAAATATGGTATTGTAAAAGTTTAACCCTGCTAGTTTTGTGAAACAACTGACATGCTAATACATCTGCAGAACAGAGATCTATTACAACGTACATTTCTCTGGTGGCAGCATTTCACTGTAATATCTCCACATATCCCTTTATCATCAGTCTGTTCTGTACAAATAGAGTTAATTGAGTACCTTTCAGCCTGAGCTTTCTGAGAAAGGTCCTGGTATGTATTACAACTATTAAACAATTTATGTTGAAATGGTGTTCAGCGGCCCCCTTTGTGCTAGTACAAACAGATTCCAAAAGTTTACAATCTACTTCAATCAGCTTTTCCTAGCAAAACAATACAGTAATGCCATAGAAGGATGAATAATATTAGAAGGCATATAGAAGGGAGAGACAAATTCTGATCTTAGTTACATTAGTGGAGTCTGGAAAAACTACACTGACTTCAGAGGAGTAGTTTCAGATTACACTAGTTTAACTGAGATCAGAATCTGGGTTTACCTTCGATATATAGGGGTCAGATCTTGGCCTCTCAGAAGACTGCTTTATCCTACTCTGGTGACTTAGAGTAGACTTAAAGCTGGTCTAAATGGTCAGTTGAGGAAAATCTTTCAGTGGACTAGGGCTGGCATAGGGAGCCTAATTACACCACTGCTTCATTCTAGTGATCTCTGTTTGCTACAGGCGCCATGGAGGTTAAAGCTGTTTGCAAATTAGAGCAGCTCCAGGCTGCTCTAATGTACAACAGTGGCTGAACTGATCCCCAGTCAGTTCCAAGATTGGGGAGTACAAAGGTTGCATACACCCCCTTTCGCTATGCAGCATGGCAAGGCCTGAGGATAGTGGCTATAGTCTTTAGATCTTGACGAGAGTGACCTAATACCTCATTCATGATGCAATATACAGAACAAACATAATTATTGCTGCGTGTCCTGGGAAGCTGCAGAGATGTTAACAGATTAGCTGGTGAACAACTGTCATTTCTAAAGCTTTGTGATTTAGGCACTTTTTGTATAGTGATGTTTGTGGCAAAAATTTAAGTGATGCTCCTTCCCTCTCTTCTTCATGGTTTGCAGCAACCGTGGGAATTGATTTAAGTCCACAGGATATTACCTGGAACCCTGGAAGACAATGACCAGATTTTTTTTCGTTTAAATAACATGCACCTTAAACTGTAATTTATAGCCCACTAGCTATGCTAGTGTTTATATTAATGTATGAAGTGAGAGACAAGATGCTGGATGATACCTGTAGATACCTGTAGGTCTTATCAGCGTGCTAGGTATGTGAAAAATGGTACAGACTAAGAGATAAGTTAGTTATTTTATTAGGCTTCAGCATTAGCACTAGAGCAAACCAGAACCTGGATAGCTTTTGGCATAACAAAACTTTTATGGATCAATTTTGTATCTGAGAAAGGGAGAAGGAAACGAATATTCTTGGAATTTGAGACACATGGGAGTACATACCAGTGATTCTTAATTTAGGGCTAGATTTTGAACCCATTACTCATTCTGGTGAACAGTTAGTCACAGGACTAATCTATGGAAACCAGCAACTGTGGGTCTTGACTACTCCTGTGAGTAACTGCTCACCAATGTGCATAAGGGATTCATGATTTTGGATTAGTCTATAATAGCTATCAAAGGAACATTGGCTATTTTTTTTTAGGAGACTCTGTGTATGCAAAAGTTTATATATGTACACAAGTTGCCTTTTACTAAATCAGACCATGCAATTTTTAGTCTAATCATACAACTAAATCCCAGTGCAACGAGTAAGTACACAGGTAACCTGCTTGTGCTATTTTATAATTTTATGATTCATCTCTCTTAAGCCAACACATTCTGAAAAATCAATTTACAGAAGAGGGGTAGCTAAATCTGCCAACATATGTTGCCATCACCTCACTATGTTTCAAGTCTCAGTCTCATCTTCAAACTAAGCCAAAACTAAATTACTAGAATTGCATTCCCTTTCCTTTTGACCATATCCTTTTCTAGCCAAAGTATTAAGAGACCTGTTTGTTTTCCTGAGTTTCTAGTAAAACACAAGTCAGTTAAGAGTGGAGGATTCGTTTAAAAATAAAAATAAATATTGTATAAAAATAGCAGTAGATATACAGGGAACATTTACAGTATTAGTAAACTTATTAAAAATGCATTTCCTCATTGTAGTCATCAATATCAATTATAAAAGCTTCTGTTTCTGTACCTTGTCACAAAATTGGAAGCTTTTAAACACTAGTTAAAGTACAGGCTCACCGGTAAAGAAGTCATATTTACTTTTAGGAGTGATCATCATTGGATATGTTGAGTAAACTCCTCAGAAGTAGCACCTGCACCTGCAAACAAATATCTAAATACATGGCAGTTACACTGCCTTTATGTAGCTGTTTTCCCACTGCATGTATTTTTTTTTTCAACATTTAAAATGGAGACCTTCGAAGATTTTGTATAACAGAACAAAATAATTATAACTGAGCCCCACTGACAAAGGCAAAAATGTAACAAAGAAATTCATGTGGGGAGAATAAAGATACAGGACTGCCTTTGAACCTGGAAGTCCCTTGGATTGCAACCTAGTGCATTGCCAACATGCAACAGATGTACACCATGTGAGCAGATGAAGGAAATAGAAGGAGTCTATATTCATTTTACATTTATCCCAAGGTGAATGTTTGGAACCATTATAGATTTATGCACTTCTGTTTATGGGTTAGCCTTAGAAATAGTTAAACACATTGTTTATTAAAGCCCTTAACAGGGAGGAAAAGGCCACATTCCTTCATGTTAAGGGCTTTATATTCCATTCTTGTTAAGGCTGCTTTTTGAGGCTTACCCCTTTGGGTATCTCTGCTCTGAAGACAGTCACATTGTAGGGGTTCTGTCATCACACCTCAGTGTGGCAAGGGACCAAGCCTGTGAAACTCAGACATCTGCCTCAGTCCATCCCTCTCTACTTTTAAAAATCTATTGAAGATGTTGCTTTATCAGAAGTGTTTTTCTTCTGCAACTGTATGTTGCAGTATGTATGTATGTACCCTTCCTTTTTAATTATGTAGATTTGTCATTTAATAATGTATTTGGAGTGGCTGTTGTCTATTTTGTGCCGTTTTAATTGTTTTTGTCTGATAAACTGTAGCGAGCCCAAAGTGACTGGTGGTGGTTTTTTTGGGGGGGAGGGGGGAAGGAAGATGCTCTGTAAATTATTAAATTAAATAAAATTTCTTATTAAAAGATCCTACAAAAATAAAAGTTAAGGAAAAACTATTTAGTTGCTTATACATGAGTGGTGAAGCATGCTTATCTCATGTAATATTGCTGAGCACTGCAGGCAACAAAGCCTTGTGTCTTTTGACACACCCTTAAAACAACTTAATTGTGTGGCAATATTACTGCTCTTCTGAAGCCATCTCAGAACTTCAGTGTTGGGTCAATCTTTAACTTTTTCTAATGTTTCCACTGGGTGGTGCTGCAGGAATTCCTACCTTTTGACTTGAATCTGCATTTCCCAGAAAGACACCTCTAAAATATAATAGAAGGAAGTCCTAATTTAGAAAGTTTTTGCAGTTTCAACACAATAGAAAAATTCTGAGGATGCTCTAGCAGGAAACCTTCCAGTTGCTGGATATGGAAAAATTACCAACACACTCACTATATTGTGTACAAAGAGTTCCCTAAAGTGCTGTGGGTGTGTATGGCAGCACAAGTTAGTTCTATTGGCATTTACCAGAGAAAGTTCTTCATCAAGTTAATACACGTATATTTACACATTTACTTGCTAGCTTATTTTTTCAAGGTCAGTTAAATTAGTAGTAAGATCTCCTTTGCTGAATATTTGACAAAATTTCTATGTAAACAAACTGATATTTGTTTTTTCTTCATTTTGGCAGAAATGCTAACTTTTCATTGACCACATCCTGTTTGACATCCTTGAAACATAACTGTTGAGAAATATAATTTTGAAGATTGACTCAGACTTTTGCCTTTTTCTTTTACAATATTTCTGTGCAGCCGTTTGGATAGTACTCGCCACTTTCTTTAACCTCTCATGATCTATTGGTTGTTACACAAACCAATATCAAGGGAAAAATGTAATGATTTTGCTAATTATTCTAGAAACTCAGCCTGTCTCAAAATCAACATCAACTCAAATTTGCATCTGGAGTCGTGTGTAAAACAAATATACCTGACTAATTTTAATATTATCAAGAACAATATTTATTTTCCCTTTCACAACCAGCATGTTTCTTATGTTTGCAATTAAATTAAAAAAAAATTGGCATAAGCAAAGCATCTGAAAGTTGTTAACTTTTGCTATAGATGTTCACCATTACACTAGGTTTATAAATTGAAAATATATAGATAAGATAAATGAGCTAGAAATTACATTTGTCTGTATTTTTCTCTAAAAGTATTCATTTATTTTAAGCGCTGAGTGTTAGTTACAATAAATTGAAAGATTTTGGTCATTTCATGAAAAATTAATTTTTTTTAAACTTGCATAATTTTTTTTCCCTGCTAGACATTGTCTTGTTTAAAAAATGTACTCAGCTCTCTTATCATTTCTTGTATCCAGTAACTACATCAAAAACCAAAAGAACCTTATCAAAATAATGTAATTTAACAGCAAAATAGCCATGTTCTTTTGCAAGCTAATGCAGTCATCTTCTCAAGGGTTAAAACAAACCTGAGACCCTTAGCAAAATAAAACCAGAGCTGCGATTACAAACTGGGACAGATGTAGGAGGCCAGGTTTCCTGTGGCCCATTTTCCAGTTTCCTGCCTGTAACCTGCAGAAATAGAGGAAGCTGAAAGCTAACGTGAATGAGAGACCTAACAATGCACAGCGTCACTCCGATCAGAAAAATGTGCTCTTAGCCAGAATTAGGATACAAAGGCAATAAACACACAAAAAATACACCCTCGTTTTCCAGTCCAGTTGAAAAGAAGAAAGACATCTGTTTTAAAGAGAAATGCGTGTGCCTGCAAAACAAGTACTTTCCTGTATGAGACATAAATACACGTGTGTACATGGGAGGGTGAGAGGTGGCTGGGTGAGCGTGTGTAGTAGTTGTATGTTTTGCAGCTGCTCTGGTTGCAAAAGGATTTGGTAATTTTTTAATGTATTTAGTGAAATTAATTTCCCTGCTAGGCCTGTGTTTTAATCTTTTTCATGTACATATTTGACCACTGTGAGCCATTCCAAGCTTTGCAGACTTAACTGGCCTCTGATAGACTGTGCAGCCTCTGTGGTTTTCCAGTCAACCTCCCTGACTAATCTGTTCACCCAGGTTCCATACCTTAATTTTTGCTTTCAGTCCCAGGCCTCAATGGACTTTCTAAAGTCAGTAGGAGCTGCTTTTGACCTTAGTGGATATGCAGAATCACTGTCAGGCTGGAGGGAGGTTACCAGTGGAGTTCCTCAGGGATCAGTTTTGGGACCAATCTTATTTAATCTTTTTATTACTGACCTCGGCACAAAAAGTGGGAGTGTGCTAATAAAGTTTGCAGGTGATACAAAGCTGGAAGTATTGCCAATTCAGAGAAGGATCGGGATATTATACAGGAGGATCTGGATAACCTTGTAAACTGGAGTAATAGTAATAGGATGAAATTTAATAGTGAGACGTGTAAGGTTATGCATTTAGGGATTAATAACAAGAATTTTAGTTATAAGCTGGGGACGCATCAATTAGAAGTAACAGAAGAGGAGAAGGACCTTGGAGTATTGGTTGATCATAGGATGACTATGAGCTGCCAATGTGATATGGCTGTGAAAAAAGCTAATGCCGTTTTGGGATGCATCAGGAGAGGTATTTCCAGTAGGGATAAGGAGGTTTTAGTACCATTACACAAGGCACTGGTGAGACCTCTCCTGAAATACTGTGTGCAGTTCTGGTCTCCCATGTTTAAAAAGGATGAATTCAAACTGGAGCAAGTAGAGAGAAGGGCTACTAGGATGATCTGAGGAATGGAAAACTTGTCTTATGAAAGGAGACTCGAGGAGCTTGGCTTGTTTAACCTAACTAAAAGAAGGTTGAGGGGAGATATGATTGCTCTCTATAAATATATCAGAGGGATAAATACGAGAGAGGGAGAGGAATTATTTAAGCTCCGCACCAATGTGGACACAAGAACAAATGGGTATAAACTGGCCACCAGGAAGTTTAGACTTGAAATTAGACAAAGGTTTCTAACCATCAGAGGAGTGAAGTTTTGGAATAGCCTTCCAAGGGAAGCAGTGGGGGCAAAAGATCTATCTGGCTTTAAGATTCTACTCAATAAGTTTATGGAGGAGATGGTATGATGGGATAATGTGATTTTGGTAATTAATTGATCTTTAAATATTCAGGGTAAATAGGCCGAATCCCCTGAGATGGGATATTAGAGGAATGGGATCTGAGTTACCCAGGAAAGAATTTTCTGTAGTATCTGGCTGGTGAATTTTGCCCATATGCTCAGGGTTTAGCTGATCGCCATACTTGGGATCGGGAAGGAATTTTCCTCCAGGACAGATTGGAAGAGGCCCTGGAGGTTTTTCACATTCCTCTGTAGCATGGGGCCCGGGTCACTTGAGGGAGGATTCTCTGCTCCTTGAAGTCTTTAAACCACGATTTGAGGACTTCAATAGCTCAGACATAGGTGAGGTTTTTCGTAGGAGTGGGTGGGTGTGATTCTGTGGCCTGCGTTGTGCAGGAGGTCGGACTAGATGATCAGAATGGTCCCTTCTGACCTTAGTATCTATGAATCTATGTCCATGGACTTTAAAATTTACATGAGTTCCTAGGGACTTACAAAGATCTGTAGCAGCTCCTACTGCCCTAGAAAGTCCACAGAGAGGCGAACCTAGGAGTGGAAGAAAAAAATCAAGGCATGGAACTAGAAGAAACAGGAGAATCTGGGATTTGGGGCCAGATTTAGGTAAATCAGCTGCAAAGCCAAGGAGTACGGAGAGCTCCTGAACACCACAGGGTTTCCTGCTTTCTGCCTCCTAATTACTCTGTGGAGTTTCTAGCTCCCCCTATCCCAGGGTCCCACAGATCTTAATATTGCCACAAAGTATCCTACTGTCTGCCGCCCAGTTCATATCATTAACATTTAAACAAAGATAAGGTGACTGCTCAATTTAATCTTAACTCTGAATTTCCTGTGTTTCTAATGGTTGTTTTTTGACAACAACAACATTCTTGTAAGGTGGGGGCTTTGTTCTTGTTTCATTTTTTTACCCTCAAATTACTGATATGTACTCTCAATCTTAACTCCAATTTATTTACATTTTTGTCTGGAAACTAATATAAATTGTCTGGAATGAGCAATGTTAATACAGCATAATGGGGATGTGTGTGTGTGTGTATAAATATATAATAAATGCTGTTGTATCTCCCGAGCATTTCTGAGAATAGGCATTTTGATAGGCATCTTTCATAATATTTATCGAAGTCCTGTCTATGTACTCTACAGTGGGTTTCCAATCACTGGCACATAGTGTCAGCATTGGTATTCTAGGCTCCTCTTTCCTATCTTAGTGGTGAACCTCAAGTTTGGGCCTCAGCGCTGTGCACCTATTCATTTCTCACTCAGTTAGTCTGGTAAACTGTGATAGTTGCTTGAGAAGTTTGTGGATCCCTGTTTTTATTCAGATTATTCCTATGCCATAAAATATTTTATTTCCAAATATAATTTTTTGGCAGCCAGTTGTTATACCAATAATTATTTATATCAATGGAGATTGTGTTCATTGGGGGAAAATTTATTAGACTATTCAGCTCAACCTAATACTTCTAACATCACTGGGTGGATATGTCCCTTCCACAAATATACTACATCAGAAACCCCTACATGTAAAGAACATTAACGTTGCAAAGTCAAACACTCAAAGTTAGGAATGCCGGAATTAAGGTTGCCAGTACAACCTTAATTCAGCCCCCTTGTGCATATGCATTATTGTACATTCTTTAATTATTTGATCACATACAATATTTTCCACAGAGCCCCTGACTCATTCAGTGCACAGCATAGATGTTGTTCATTGAATAGTTACATGTCAGTATTTCTTTTTATACTTGTCATTCAATGTGTGGCCGCAGGCATTATTTATTGTACACTATTCAAACCTTGCACTGAATAAAAAATCATTCATTTCTGGGTTTGCTGAGCGAAATTAAGAATTCCCATGGGAAATCTGACATTTCAGCATTTGTTTTTTTCCCAAATTGGGACAAAAAGTGGATTTTTTTTTTTTTTTTTTTGTGGAATGGAAATTTTCAAAAATTTTGATTAAGAAATGTCAAAATAAAAATGTTTTGACATATTGAATTGAAACTAAACATTGACATTGCCAAAGTCAAAATGTATCAAAACGCTTTGTTTCAAGTTAGTTCAATATTAAACTACATTGTCCCTCAGTGGCTCATTGCTTCGTAGGAGCTATAATTTGGGAGCTCGATGCCACCTTTTTCCTATCTGAACTAGGCTTCCTGGCTTGATTGCATCTCCCATAATGCATGCGGAGCCATCTGACCATGATGCACCATGCAGGTCGATTAGGGGGAAATCCACATTGCATTATAGGAAAGTGTAGGTCTCCAGGGAGTCCAGCCCATCAGAGAGAATGGGGGTCCCAAATAATGATTTGAACTGATTTGAAACAACATGTTTCGTCTTAGTTCAAAAACCAAAATATTCCAATTTGGGTCAAACCCACTCAAAATGAAATATTTCATTTAGATTTTCCTGACAGAAAATTGATAATTTTCAGCAAAATTTTGATTTTGCAGAAACTGCATTTTCTGTTGGAAAATCATTCTGACAGAAAGAAAAGGAGTACTTGTGGCATCTTAGAGACTAACAAATTTATTTGAACATAAGCTTTCATGAGTTACAGCTCACTTCATCGGTTGCATTCATCGGAAGTGAGCTGTAGCTCACGAAAGCTTATGCTCAAATAAATTTGTTAGTCTCTAAGGTGCCACAAGTACTCCTTTTCTTTTTGCGAATACAGACTAACACGGCAGCTACTCTGAAACCTGTCATTCTGACAGAGATTCCCAACCAGCTCTATTAATTTCCTCTGGCTTTTCTGTGGGGCTCTCATTGTAGCAAAATAGATTCTGCTTAATAGCAAACCTGTTAATAACAACATTCTGCCTGGAACCGATTCGGTCCAGTTGACTAGAATGTTAATTGGTCTGGATATTGGCGACAGGCATGCCAACTATTAACAACTTCTTTGTGGAAAGCCCAGGCCACACACAGGTTTACAGGGCTTCAGCCAGGGGAGGAAGCTCTGGTACATGTGGAACCTGGGCAGGTTGTAGGCAGGGCAGCCAGGAGGCTGGATGGGGTGGCTTTCCACAGGAAGCAGGGTGCTGGTGGCCCATGGGGCTGCCTTATACCTCTCCTAGTGCTCTCCTTGTGCTGGGTTCCACCCTGGCGCTGTGGGTCCAGGCTCAGCCTAGTGCATCCTAGTACCCCTGCTCCCTATAGAGAGCCCTGTCCGCAGGCACGCTAGTGGGATTGCAGGGATCTACCAAGCTTGGGCCTTCAGTGCCAGGGCAGAATGCAGCCCGGAGAGTGCAGGGAGAGGTGTTGTGCAGCTGTAATGCTTCCTTCCCTGGCTGCAGCCCCGCAAGCCTGTCTGCGATTGGTGCTCTGCGTGTCCCAGCGCTTCCTTCCAGAGCCACAGCGCTGGAACGAAGCACTGGGATTTGCGGAGCACTGACTGCAGGGAGATTTGCGGGGCTGCAGCCAGGGAAGGTATGTTCCTTGGCTGCAGCCCCACAAGCCGCCTTTTTGCATATTAATTAATTACGCTGATTAATAGCAACTTTTGGCTCTCCACCGAGGGGTTGCTGATATTTGGAATCTACTGTACTGTATCTTAGTTCTTTACAAACATTAATGAAATCATCTTTGCAGCGCCTGAGAGGTGAAATGCTATTATGTTCACTTTACACATGACCACTGAGGGACAGAGACAGAAGCCAAAATTGACTAGAGGGGATGGACACCTATGCTTTGCCAGTAGATTTCACAGCTATTTGCTAGACAGCAAAGGAGTGATTAGATTATTCCAGGTTCTGCAGGGGAGTGTTCTCTGGGGATTACAGACCCTTTGGACTCTGTCACCCCAACCTTTCCGTGTCCTATTCCCTCCTCTGCTGCTATCCCCCTGCTCCTTTCCTCCTCTTCCACAGCTCCATATAATCTTCCTTAACCATGTCCTTGGAAACAGCTGACCCATTTTATTTAAAACTTAAAAAAAAAAAAAAATCAGCCTGAGGCAGACGCCCGGCATGGAAAATTTCAGCGTGAACAGTTTAAGTTTGTGGAAGTTACAAGCAACTGGAAACAGGATTTTATAATGGGAACTGTTGGGCAACCTTAGCTATAGTTGTCACTACCTGCACCACCTATAATACATGCTCTTGGTCAGGGCTGAAGGGTCAGGAATCTGCTGCAGCAAACACACTTCTAAACCAGTTAAGGTCCAATTAAACTTTCCTCTGATATAGAGAAGAGGATGTAGTCCAGTTCCAAAAGCAAAGAAAGGCACATTGTGTGATTTAACTATTCTAGTAATATGATTTATGTCATCATGATTGTGAAGGTTGTGTTGGTGTTTTCATAACCCCTTACCCTTCTTAATTTCTTCAATTGAAATTTGTCTTCAAGATTTTAGCCCAGGAGATTTGTTTTACAAAAGTCAAAAACAGTTTAATCTATTTTTATTTTCCCAGTGTGAAAGAAGTTGATGATTTCAGATGCTTTTTGTCATTTCAAAGAAGCACCAGATGTAAACTGAAATTGTGCAGGATATTTCTTTATATTGTATATTATTAATTATAGGGGAGAAACTCAAAATAAAAATGGCAGGTTTCAGAGTAGCAACCGTGTTAGTCTGTATTCACAAAAAGAAAAGGAGTACTTGTGGCACCTTAGAGACTAACAAATTTATTTGAGCATAAGCTTTCATGAGCTACAGCTCACTTCATCGGATGCATTTATATGCTCAAATAAATTTGTTAGTCTCTAAGGTGCCACAAGTACTCCTTTTCTTCAAATAAAAATGTATTTTTAACAATATGATTATGAGCCTGCTCCCTGTATAATAAAATAAACAGATTTTTTAACTCCATGGGCTAGTGTATATATGTGAGAGTCAGATGAATAGAGTTACATGATTAACCAGAATGTCTTGGATAAATCCACCATGGAAGGCTAAATACTTATTTATCCAATAGACGGGTGAAAGTAACTTAAAGGACTTACTGGTACTCCGGAGTCCTGAGCAGGGGGGCATAGCCTCAACTGGAAGAGGTATGGCCTCAGCTGGAAGAGGGGGGGCTGGGCCCTTTAAATTGCCCCCAGAGCTACCAGCTGCAGAAGCGGCTGGGAGCCCCGGGACTCAGGGGTGATTTAAAGGGCTCCGGCTGCCGCTACCACAGTGGAACTCCGGGCTCTTTAAATCACCGCCGGAGCCCTGCTGCCGCTACCCCGGGGCTCTGGCAGTGGGGGGCGCTTTAAAGGGCCTGGGGCTCCCCGCAGCGGCTGGAACCCTGCTGCCACTACCCCAGGGGCTCTGGCAGTGGGGCTCTGGTGGCGCTTTAAAGGGCTAGGGGTTCCAGCCTCTGCGGGGAGCCACAGGCCCTTTTAAAGCACTGCCCAAGCCCTGGGGGTAGTGGCGGCAGGGCTCCGGCAGCGCTTTAAAGAGCCTGGGGGGAGCTCCAGGCCCTTTAAAGCACCAGCCTGGGGAAGCCAGTCCAGTCCGGCACAGCGTACTGGACTGGCTTACTTTCACCTCTGCCAATAGACTATATCTGCTTTAAAGGCACATGATGTAACTTTAAATATCTGTATTTTTATATGTGTTTATATCCTTTTTCTTACCCTGCACTGGGTAAAAAAGGATTTGTATAAAAGTACATAAAATTTGCATAAAAATGTATGTAACTGAATAGATGCTGTGCCTTAAATTCTAAATATATGTTTTATATTTAACTTAAAAACTGGTTTGTTGAAAAGACTGGAATGGCTCCCCATGACAAGATGGACCTCTGCCCTCTGTCGTAGACTTTATTATTGTTACATTGCACATCTGGGAGTTGTCGGCTATGTATTCCTGCCTTTTGTGTTCAAATTGAATTTCCAAATGTAATGGATAAATGAGGACTTTGCAGTCATAAGAAAAAGAACAAATTTGGAAAACCCCTTTTGGTGTGTGTGCTTTGAAATGATTTAGGCCAAAGCAAATTCCCAATTCTATTTTGCCTCCCCCTAAAGATATTCACTAAATTCTCCAGTATCTTTAGCTGACTCAGTAAATTAACTTTGGTGAAGAATAAATTATTTATTTTTTGTCATTAAATATTCTACATGCAGAATTTCACTTTGTTTATTATAGGACCTAGTGGATTGTTTTTCTAGTGAGTGAAAAGCAACAAACATTAATTAACACCCTGATGTATATGAGTGAAAAAGAAAACCTAAAGTTCAGTGAACTGCCTATAAAGGTACATACAGTCTCACATGGTTGAATAGCTAGAAGCCTTGTGCCACCTTGTGGCAGTCACACCAAACAGAACTGTAGAGCTGTAAGCCTGATAAACACACTGACTGCACCGTAGAATAATATTAGAACCTTAGTGATTTAGACCCTACTAATTTTGTTTTGAAGATCATTTCGTTTGCTGGACTTAGATGTAGACAATGGATACTCCTAAAAATCCAGTTAACTTGATAATAGTGGGATTCTTATAACTGTATCAGATATGTGAAACAAGGTCAGAATTAAACAAGCAATTAAGCAAGTATTAAGAAAAAATATGGCATTAGTGGCTTTTCCACTCCTTTCCCTCCCTGATTTAGGGATAGCAACTAATTATCTATTTGGATACCTAGAGCAACAGTCACAAAAGCCTGAATGACTAGGCCTGATACTTATACCAATGGTTAGAGGTAATATTTACATGCTGAGACATTTCAAAATTACTGAAAATGAGAAAAACCCTGCTTATTTATTTTCTAGTTTAAAGGTCAATTGAAAATGAATTTTTGATTGTAAAAATAGCCTGACCTTCAATGTTAACAATCCTGAATCATGATTTGTGTGCACACACACATGGCAAATCAGAATATTGGCTCTCTGAAATGCCCTAGTTCTTCTGTTATTATATAAGCAATAGAAGAGAGGGTTTTATAAAAGGAAGTGACTGTCTACACTGGGACACCAACAAAAATTAATATGCAGTAATTGAAGGTGTGAATTTGAAGTGGATTAGTTAAACTGTATTTAATCGCTGCATGATGCTTTTATTCAGAATTAAAGTGGCCTTTTACATCACTTTCAGAGTGAGTTAAAGTAAACTGAATTAAGGACACTTTAATTCTGGGATGTATTAGCAGGAGTGTTGTAAGCAAGACACGAGATGTAATTTTTCCAATCTACTCCGTGCTGGTTAGGCCTCAGCTGGAGTATTGTGTCCAGTTCTGGGCGCCACATTTCAGGAAAAATGTGGACAAATTGGAGAAAGTCAAGAAGAGCAACAAAAATGATTAAAGGTCTAGAACACATGACTTATGAGGGAAGATTGAAAAAATTGAATTTGTTTAGTCTGGAAAAGAGAAGACTGAGAGGGGACATGATAACCGTTTCAAGTACATAAAAGGTTGTTACAAGGAGGAGGGAGAAGAATTGTTCTTAACCTCTGAGGATAGGACAAGAAGCAATGAGCTTAAATTGCAGCAAGGGAGGTTTAGGTTGGACATTAGGAAAAACTTCCTAACTGTCAGGGTGGTTAAGCACTAGAATAAATTACCTAGGGAAGTTGTGGAATCTCTATCTTTGGAGATTTTTAAGAGCAGATTAGACAAATACCTGTCAGAAATGGTCTAAATCAGGGGTTCTCAAGCGTTTTCTTTCTGAGCCCACGCCCACCCCCCCCACAACATGCTCTAAAAACTCCACGGCCCACCTGTGCCACAACAACTGTTTTTCTCCATATAAAAGCCAGGACGAGCATTAAGGGGCAGGAAGCAGGGCAATTTCCCAGGGCCCTATGCCACAAGGGAAACTGCAAAGCTACATTGCTCAGGCTTCGTCTTCAGCCCCAGGTGTTGGGACTTGAGGCCACAGGCTGTGAGTCTAATGCCAGCCATGCTTGACGGACACCCTGGTTGAGAACCACTGGTCTAGATAATACTTAGTCCTACTACTAAGAGTGCCGCGGCCTGAACTAGATGACCTCTCAAAGTCCCTTCCAGTCCTATGATTCTATGAATGAGGGCGTTCAGACAAAAGTTTGATGTGGTTTAATTAATCCACTTCAAATTCACATATTTAGTTAATTTGGATTATTTTCCTAAAATCACTTTTTAAAATGGGTTGTACTCTTCCAACTGACTTAGGGCCCTTCTGAAATTTTTCTCCTAGCTGCCAGCTCCACCTGCGATACTGAAGGGCAAGATACTTCTTACATAACTGATGGAATGTTTAAGGTGAATCACTTTGGGGGAATTATTTTACATTTCCCAAGTGTGCTAGGCTCCTTACATTGCAGATGAAATGGTCCCAGCTCCAAAGAACTGACAGTCCAAGTGCAGACATGATGCAACAAAGGAGGTGACAAAGCAGCAGAGAAAGAGGATTGGTGACGAAGGAGAGGAATTACAGCAATACGATTATGCAGTCACTATGTAAGGCAGGTCACCTCACAGCAGCATGTATATTTAGTTAAATGAATAGAAAAATGAATTTAATTCCTGTCTCCCTTCTTGTGGTCCTTGCAGTATCAGGAGGTTTTCCTGAAGAGAGGGTCGTACCATGGGAGTGAATTCTGAGAGCAGGAACCAGCATAAAGATGGAAAAGCAGGCTGATGAAGTATCAAGACTAGCGTCGTTAGTGCAGGAGAGGTGACAAAGATGCAGTGAAATTATGTAGGCAGAGGCAGAATTATGGAGGGCATTGTAAATGAGGCTAAATTTAAACATGATTCAATGGATATGGGGCAGACAGTGGAGGAGTTCAAAAAGGCAAGTGACTAGTCAGATTGATGGGCAAGAAGACTATTTTTAGAGGCCATGTTTTGTATGGATTGTAAAAGAGCAATGTGGGAACAAGGAGGCCAGAGAGAGATAGTTGATGCAGGAATTGAAATGGGAAGTGCTAAGGGCCTGGAAGTGACATGGGGTTTATATGAACCACATGTACAGTGTTTTACTTTCCCTTTACTCTGGTGTGTATGTTTTAGCAAAAATTAATGGGGGGGAAAAAGAATGTTACAATTAGAATTGTGACGTGGGAGTGCCGGTCTTCTGTATTTTTGTGCTTAGAATTATTTTTTAGTGCCTTTGGCAAAGGAAGGTGAAACTGTTTTTTAGCTGTGTAGAATGAATCCTACATGAAGATTAGGGTTGAGATGAACCTAGACCTTGAATCTGTGCTACTGAATGCCTTTCACACAGTGTTGTCTTTTGTCCATTGTAGGTATGGAGAGTGCAATCACACTGTGGCAGTTCCTATTGCAATTGCTGCTGGATCAGAAACATGAGCACCTGATCTGTTGGACATCCAACGATGGGGAATTCAAGCTACTCAAAGCAGAAGAGGTGGCCAAGCTGTGGGGACTCAGAAAAAACAAAACTAATATGAATTATGACAAGCTGAGCAGAGCACTCCGATATTATTATGACAAGGTAAACGTGGTTATTCTGAAGCAGATTAAGAAAATAAAAGCAAAACCGAATAGACTAATTGAGAGATGCAAATAATATTTTACCTTTATGTAGATGCTTTCATTCTTAAAGATCCCAAAACAAATATTTTAAATAGAGCACCATTGAAGGCAGCCACTTCTGGGTGGAGTGACAACTAATTGGCACTCAGTAAACCACTGCACAATACTGGAGTGAGGGAGGAGGAGAAATTTTGGCTAACACCCTCTATAACTGTTGACAACAATAAAATGACTGTTTATTATAAAGAGAGACTGGTTATCACAGCATAGTTAGGACTTTCTCCAGTGAAGATCAGTGGTGGAGCATAGCAATACTGTAATTATAACAGTTATAATAGTGGCTTCACTGCCAGGCTAACTTTAAAAATGGTGAACGAACACACACACACACACACACTTTAAACATTTAGGTTAAAATTTTCAAAGCCAACTAAAGGACATACATGATTGAGACACACATGAGGTTTTTGGGTAATAATTTGATAGTCTCACTCTGTCATTTCTACAAAATGTTTTGAGTTTAAGAACTGTTAGTGACAGTGTGCAGTAAATAGCATGTCATTAAGGGCATGATATAATGACCAATGAAATTAATGAGGGGAGGGTGTCTTTCAATTCACTTAATAGATTGGGCCCTAATTCTTTTGGTTTGCAATGCAGTGAACATTAATCTCTTGAAACACTTTTAGAATGCCTGTGGCTATGCTATTGTACTGCACAGGAGTTTCATTGTAATTGACCACTAATTAATGCCCACTTTTTCTTAAGTAGCATTTAAATTTTATGTAAAATCATCTTGTGACAAACTCTGTGTTGATTTAAGTAATAAGCTAGATTACATGTTGGGTGTAATTTGGTTATAAAACAGACGTAAGTGGTAAAGTACTGCAACATGCACCAATCTGACATTTTTATGGATGTGCAGAACAAGTGTAATTTACAACAAGAAAAGCAACGAACAGCAAAGTGCATTATTATTGTTGTTATTATTTGTATTATGTAACACCTGGGAGCCCCGGTCATAGCCCATTATGCTATACACTATACAAGCACAGAACAAAAAGACAGAGCTTTGTAAGATAAAACATGTATGAGCAGGTGGTTCTCACCCCATTCCAGGTAAAGCCTGCACAAGCTGCAGACTGTGAAACTTACTCCCATTCCCAGTGTTATCTTTATTGATCTCTCGCATCATAATGACAGAGCATAAACCTCAGTCCAAGCTTCCTGCTCAAAGTCTAGCTGTTCCTAGGGTTTCTTGCACATTCTCTCTATCTCTGCCTCTCGTTCGCTCTGAACAGAGAGTCACATGAGTCACATCCTCCTCTCCTATATTGTGGTAGAATTAACTATGTAAGATAAGTCAGCAGAATTTACATTGAAGCTTTATGCAAAGCTCTAACTTTTGATAAGATGGTGGGTTAACAGAAGTGTAGGCGCCAACTCCCTGGGTGCTCTGGGGCTTGACCACCCACTGGAAAAAAATAGTGGATGCTCTGCACCCACTGGTGGCCCTGCCGATGAGCTCTTCCCCATCCCTCTCAGCACCTCCAGCCTGCCGTGGATCAGTTGTTCAGCAGTGGGCAGGAGGCGCTGGAGAGGGGAGGGGGCAGAGTGAGGGCGGGGACGGGGCCCGGGGCGGAGCCTGTGAACAGAAGAGCTTTGCATCCATTTGCAGAATCCCAGAGCCTTTCATTCTAGTATGACTACAGCTTTCCCAGCTTTACCGATCATGCTTTTCCTGCTAGTCCCCTATCACATATGAAATTATGCACTTATAACATTTACTCCATGCACTTGCTCATATGTGCTTACTTACCAACTTGCATCATTTACCTTCCTGCTGGATTTGATCCAAAGATTTCTATGGATGTGGCATCCACTTACATACGACTTAGATTTTGCGCTTTGTATATGTGCTTGAAATTCAGTGACCTTATTGAGTATAATACATTCCACTTGACAGCTGGTATGTATTTATGCTATTCTGTAGTGTATGTCAACATCCCCAGAGGTCAGCTTCACACAGAGCATGTAGGCATAGATTTGGCCCAGTGTTCTCACTGCTGATAATGTGCCAAAATATCTGCTGGGTAGCTTCATGTACGGATGTTTTTCAACCACTCTGTCAAAATGAAATCCTAAATAGAAACATCTTGATTATTGTTACTTGGAGTTATTTAGAGCTTTTAAGATCAGATAGGCACAGTTTTAGCCTGATTTTAAGGAGTTCTGAGCACTCATCGACTCAGATAAGGTCAATGGGAGCTAAAGATGTTCAGTACCTCTGAAAACCAGGCCACTTGAGTATATTGGGAAGGTCATAAGGTCACCATTGGGGTAAACGGTGCTACAGAAAGTACTTTATTGGCCTTTCAGTTGGTGTCCAGTCTAGTCATCCACTTTCTTGGGTTAAGTAAGATGTGGCAGCAGTAGACTAAAGTATGTGGAGATAAAGAATACAGAGGGTAACACAGAATTTGTATTTGATAAACTGAGTATAGCAGAGGGATGAATGCTTGAGGGGAACTCTCATATGTGACGAGATACTAGAAGGATAAATTACAGGAGGACTTATTGCACAGCACAACACTGGCGGCATTAAAATATCTAGTACAATTCCCCTATCAGGATGTTAGACTACTGTTTTTCCAGCTACTCTTGGATTACTATTAATTGTATTATTTCAGGATCACTGTTCTTTATATGACTAAATTATTGATTTTTACAGTGCGGTCATTTATTATTCTTACTGTTTTGTACAATCTTTGCAAAATCAGGGTTAATGCTAATTTTTTAATTTATTTTTTTAGAAAAGTATAGTTATGCTTATTGGTCTGTTCTCATCTTGATTTTCCAGGAGCTAAATGAGATGAGATTATACCCTGCAGTGACTAACACTAAAATTTAGCATGATTATGGTAGGTTTGCATGCTACACATGGCAGGGTAAATCAGACTAATTTATTACCGAATTGAGCTCAAAGTATAGTTGTCCTTTATTATTTGTCTTACACTAACCCCTAGGGAGTTCCCCTTGTGTTAGGTGCTGTGCAAGCAGAGTTAACAAAACATCCAAAAATCCAGTCACTGCATCTGAAATCAAATTCTTTTCTATGTATTGAACAGGATTTGGTAGATTGATATTTTTGTTGTTGCTTAAACAAGAATTTAAAACTTTGAAAACTCATGGCAATCGGTGGAGGTTCCGGAAGACTGGAAAAAGGCTAATGTAGTGCCCATCTTTAAAAAAGGGAAGGAGGAGGATCCTGGGAATTATAGGCCAGTCAGCCTCACCTCAGTCCCTGGAAAAATCACAGAGCAGATCCTCAAGGAATCAATTCTGAAGCACTTAAAGGAGAGGAAAGTGATCAGGAACAGTCAGCACGGATTCACCAAGGGCAAGTCATGCCTGACTAATCTAATTGCCTTCTATGACGAGATAACTGGCTCTGTGGATGAGGGGAAAGCAGTGGACGTGTTGTTCCTTGACTTTAGCAAAGCTTTTGACATGGTCTCTCACAGTATTCTTGCCAGCAAGTTAAGGAAGTATGGGCTGGATGAATGGACTATAAGGTGGATAGAAAGCTGGCTAGATTGTCAGGCTCAGCGGGTAGTGATCAATGGCTCCATGTCTAGTTGGCAGCTGGTATCAAGTGGAGTGTCCCAAGGTTCGGTCCTGGGGCCGGTTTTGTTCAATATTTTCATAAATGACCTGGAGGATGGTGTGGCTTGCACCCTCAGCAAGTTTGCAGATGACACTAAACTGGGAGGAAAGGTAGATATGCTGGAGGGTAGGGATAAGATACAGAGGGACCTAGACAAATTAGAAGATTGAGCCAAAAGAAATCTGATGAGGTTCAACAAGGACAAGTGCAGAGTCCTGCACTTAGGACGGAAGAACCCCATGCATCACTACAGAGTAGGGACCGAATGGCTAGGCAGCAGTTCTGCAGAAAAGGACCTAGGGGTTACAGTGGACGAGAAGCTGGATATGAGTCAACAGTGTGCCCTTGTTGCCAAGAAGGCTAATGGCATTTTGGGATGTATAAGTAGGGGCATTGCCAGCAGATCGAGGGACGTGATCGTTCTCCTCTATTCGACATTGGTAAGGCCTCATCTGGAGTACTGTGTCCAGTTTTGGGCCCCACACTACAAGAAGGATGTGGAAAAATTGGAAAACGTCCAGTGGAGGGCAACAAAAATGATTAGGGGACTGGAACACATGACTTATGAGGAGAGGCTGAGGGAACTGGGATTGTTTAGTCTGCGGAAGAGAAGGGGGGGGGGGGAGATTTGATAGCTGCTTTCAACTACCTGAAAGGAGGTTCCAAAGAGGATGGATCTAGACTGTTCTCAGTGGTAGCAGATGACAGAATGAGGAGTAATGGTCTCAAGTTGCAATGGGGGAAGTTTAGGTTGGATATTAGGAAAAACTTTTTCACTAGGAAGGTGGTGAAACACTGGAATGCGTTACCTAGGGAGGTGGTGGAATCTCCTTCCTTAGAGGTTTTTAAGGTCAGGCTTGACAAAGCCCTGGCTGGGATGATTTAGTTGGGGATTGGTCCTGCTTTGAGCAGGGGGTTGGACTAGATGACCTCCTGAGGTCTCTTCCAACCCTGATATTCTGTGGTTTGAAGGAGTTATCCGTCTAACAGGCTATGAAACATCTTCACTGTAGGATTTTAAAGCCATAACTACTACGATAAAAAGATGTTAGGATTTCAGTGAGATGAAGTCAGGCCCATTTAAGTTTTCTCTTCTTAAGACCTTTTGAAGGCGGCTTGGAAAGCACAAAAGGATTAACAGAAGGATATTCTATTGTAGAAGGATATGATTTTCTAACCACTCAGCATGGTGAGTTCTCTCTCACTAAGTACTAAAAGGCTCCTGCTCAGCATGGGAAATCCACATCATTATCAGACTCCAACCTCTCGGTTTATAAACTTGACTAGGATCAATGCACACAGAGTGCCTGCTGGTGAGTGAACCATTTGTGCCTGTCTTCTGCTGAATAAAGCCATTAGTTTAATACAGTAAGTGGCTGAATTTATGCTGTTTGAAAATAAGAGACAAATCATTTCTCCTTGCTAATGCTCTCTCTCCAAATCCTTTTTTCTCCAAGTAAGTGAAATATAATGCCTCTTTATGTGACAGTGCCCCTTCACTTGCATCCCTTCCCCTCTTGTGTGTCTGTCTTCATGGCATTTGCAGTCAGTCCATCCTCCCTTTGTTGCTTGCTGTCTGTTATGTATTTTCTTTCCAAATGCTTTAACTCAGCACTTCCAGGAGGACTGTGTGTAACTCCTATATACCTCTTCCAGGATGCTGATATAGAGATACCTGCTCCCCATGTGCCATCAGCAGGGTTTGAACCCTGGACCCAAACCATAGGCTACTGCTATTTGAATTAAAGGAGTAACTCTATTAGCTAGTAGCAGCAGAGAGACTTCTCAATGTGGGCTAGCCAGAGGTTAGCAGGTGATATGTACTGTGTTTTGTTACGCTCATTCAAAAGCACTGGGGAAAGGTAGATTGCTGGCAGGGAGCAGAAGAGGCAGTGTAGCCTGTTGCAAAGTTTGAAGAACTAGTAATTCTGTATAAGCAATTTCAGTTTTTCAGGGGAAAATGAAAGGTCAATCAGTCATGGATTAAATGTTAACAAACCAGAGGAGGGGCAAGTACCAAACACCTTTTCCCCCCATACTTACTCTGGCCCATGTTTCCTTCTCCCATGCTGCACAGCACAGAAGGGGAAAATATATGGGAAGAGCCCCGTGGGGCCATGTGGAGGGAAAATGTGGCTACATGGGATGCTTTGCTGACTTCTGCAAAACATGATGGGCAGTACTGTTGCCAACCTTCCAGGATTGTCCTGGAGTATCCAAGAATTAAAGATTAAGTCATGTGATGAAACTTCCAGCAGTACATCCAGTCCAACCAAAATTGGCAACCTAGTGGGCAGGGCCAGAGCTGGGGAGGAGCCACACTAAGCAGTTTGCCCTTCTCCCCCAGACTGTGGCTGATTTGTTGGATAAATTGGCAGAAGTTAGTGCCTTTTGTTAGTGCATTAATGACTGCTGTGGGCTCTGTGACTCTGCTCTGTACTGGTACCCAATGCTAGCTTGAGCACTGGATCTGCTGTGTTGCCATGGCTGCGGAGTGGCTGCAGGAGGGTTTAGAGTGGGAGCTGCTGGGCATAATCTGCAGAGCTTGAGGCCAGCATCCCGTTATCTGGAGGGGCTTTTCAGTATCTGCCCACTCTCAACCCTCTGGTCTTGCAAACTGGGGTGGGGAGAGAACATAAGTGCTCCAAAACTTGTGACAAAGGCCACCAGCCATTTAGACAGGAGGCTAGCACGTAACAATGGATTTTTCTGTCTTTGGGCAGCTTCCACCCCTACACAGCTAATGTGAACAGCATTAACTAAGCTAGTGGTACATGGTGTATTTTTAAAATTGGTCGTCACAGGGAAGTGAAGACCACTCACTGGATGAAGGGAGTTTTATTGGCTCAGCCATTTTGCTTGGGGGTGGGGGGGTAACACTGGTGTCTTAAAATCCATCAAATGATTCATCTAAGATTAAATGTGAATTAAGTCCAGTATTTGAAGGGAAAAAAAGTTGAGAAAAATTCAGTATTTGAGGGGAAAAAAATTCAAAAAACCAGCAATTTCATCAGCCATGACTTTGAGAGTAATCATGATGTGCTGTTAAGGACTGCAGCTGGAATTGTGTAAAATCCACATACAGAACAGTGCAGGAGAAGAGTGTTGTGGATGGTACTGTTTGTCATTTGATTTCCAAGTGATAGTTGCTAAATATGCGTTGATAATCTATTGACTTCCTGGTTCCTCTTTAGAACTTGTGGGAGCAGGTCACTGGATTTTCTTTTTAAAATTTGGATTTTCAAATTAAAGTCTGTCTCATATCATCCAAACAAAACACCAGAAAAGGAACTGCTAAAGAAGGGCACCGTGTACTCACCCTTCATGCAGATCTGACAGGATGTTCCTGGTTTTACACGTGTGAAAACCTCCATGTATTGGCAAATTTAAAAATAATATACATCATAGGCAGGGATGATAGTGCTGCTTTTTATTAAAGTTGCCCGACACTACCCATTATAAGACTCTGTTTACAGCTACTTATAACGTTGTCATATTTTAACCATTTGAGCTGAAAATTTTCATGCCATGTGTCTGCCTCAGGCTGAATTATTTTTTTTTTATTTTGTTTTTTGAAAATTCAGCCTAAATGGGTCAGCTGTTTCCGAGGCCAAGGCAAGGTGTCACAGGGTGCACCACTCACCGCTGTGCTGGCACCTCCTCCTGGTCATTCTGGGGATTAGCTCTTCAGACCGACGCCCCCTTCTGCCGTTTGCATGCTGTTGCTCCGACGCTCTCTGTTCTGCAGCTCCTCTCTCGCTCCAGGACCCACAGCATCTCCTTTTGTGACTTAGTCCTCCGGCTAGGTCACTCAGTGTTCCCCCTTTCGGGATACCAAAGTCTTTCAAAATCTTCCAGTTCACTGTCCTGCCAGTCTATGCCATGTCCTTGGTGGCTTGTAGGGGAACCTCGGCCCACCAGTTCAGTGACCTTCATCCCAACAGTTGTGGGCTTTCCTCTCTCTGTCCTCACTGCTCCTTCCCTGGACGGCATCCTATCCTCTGGTTCTCCTTCTCTTTCTGGGTGTACCAGCTCCAAACCCTCCTCTCTCTTTCCAGGGAGTGACTGCAGCCTGCACGTTCTGCAGCCTCCAAACACTGCTTCCTCTTTCCAGGGAGTTACTGCCCTTTCACAGCAGCAGCTTCCTTCTGTTGCCAGCTACCTGGCTTTATAGGCCCTGCCTGTTCCTGCCTATCTTATCCTGCTTTCAGAATAGTTCCCTGCTCCTCCTCTAAGTGCAGCCTGAGGAGTTAATTGGCCTACCTGGCCATCTTAACTCCCATCAGTCCTCTGTGCAGTGGATACCCCCTCACCCCAGGGAAAATTATGTTGTTCTGACCATGTTAAAAAATTCAGGTGACTTTGTACAGTGGTTGGGCCCCCATACTTTGGAGCCGGGACATAAAATGTGGTAAGGGATTGACCTTTGTGGCAGGGATCTGCCTTTTGCCACCTCTGTGAAAATCTTCCCAAATTTGGGCAAGTTGTAAGCCTCTGTAAAATTGCAGTTCACACATGCTCAGTAGAGACTATGGGTATGTCTACACTTAAACCCCTACAGTGGCACAGCTGCTGCACTTCAATGTAGATACTGCCTATGCTGACAAGAGGAGTTCTCCCATCGGTGTAGGTAATCCACCTCCCCAAGCACTGCCCACGCTGGGGGTCAGGTCAGTATAATTGTGGCTCTCAGGATATTTCACCTCTGTGAGAGATATAGCAATGTAAGTTCCCAGTGTAGACCAGCCCTATGTCTTTTTGCAACTAAAATCTCTGAAGTTTCCATCCTCACTTAGCATCTCCATCCCTTCCCAGCTTCTGCACACACACCATTCCCGTAGAGCAGGGATCCCCAACGCGGGGCCTGCGGGTGCACTGGCGCCCGCCAGGGCAGTTGTGTGCGCCTGCAGGATATCGCGCCTCCGAAATGCTGCCACCGAGCGCGGCCACCTGAGGACACCTGCCGAAATGCCTCCTAGAAGCGTTGCTGTTTCTCGGCGGCATTTTGACAGTGGGGCTTCTTTCCGCTGCCGCTTCTCGGCAGCATTTTGGCGGTGGGGTGTTTGGCGCCCGCCACAGTCTGTTGGGAATAGGAATAGTGCTATTCCCATAGAAAGGTTGGGGACCACTGTCATAGAGAAACTGAGCGTGCTCCCTTCAGCTCAGGGCTATAGGAATGAAGCGAGACTTTCTCTATTATGGTTGCTCCCAGCTGCTCTGGACTAGGCACTGGAACTGAGAGCAGGGAATCTGTCTCTCTTGTGCCCTGTGACAAATCGACTGTGGTGTCAGCACGTTTGCAGCCTCAACATTGACAAGTTTTTTGTAGAAATCACAGAAAAGGAGTGTATTAAGGAAAGATTTGGAGGAGGATAATGAGGTAGCACCGCAGATGTTTACTGAAAAATTCCTCCCAAATGTGAGGGGCAGCATGGGAGAAAGCTCAAAGGTGCTTGTTTGAGCATTTAAAAGCAAGCAATGGAGACTGGTATCACAGGCTGTTCAAAGACAGAAGCTGAGGTTTTGAAGTGACTGAGAGATGATCGTGTGGGGACAGGCAGTGAAAGCCCATGAAGGTGAAGACAAGTAGTTTATGTATGATGCGAAAGAGAAGGAGAGCCCACGGCGGGATGCCAGGAGAGTGACACCGCTGAAGCGGCGGGCTAGGAAAATGATCTTTGCAGCAGCATTCTGAATGGATATCTGTGGACAAGATTACATTAGTCCAGGCCAGAGAAAAGGATGTTGCAGTAATCAAGATGCAAGATGAGGAGATCCTGGACAAGAGTTTTAGCTGTGTGGATGGATAGGAAAGGCTGTATCTTACAAATGTTATGCAGAAAGAATTGGCAATATGTAGACATAGCCTGGAGATGAGGACCTAGAGCAGGGGTCTCAAACACGCAGCCTGTGGGGTTATTTTCTGTGGCCCACCAGCTCCCCGCGGCCCCCCTAGCGTTTACCTAGAGCGGTTCCAGCCCGGCGCACACCGGGGGCAGGGCAGGCTCCCTGCCTGCCTGCCCTGTCCCCGTGCCACTCTGGGAAGTGGCTAGGACTTGGGGGAGGAGGGGCACAGGGGTCTGTGTGTTGCCCTGGCCACACCTCCAGGGACCTCCCCTGAAACTCCCATTGGCCGCGGTTCACCATTCCCAGCCAATGGGAGCTGCTGGGTGCGGTGCCTGTAGGCATGGCCAGGGCAACACACAGACCCCCCCCCGTGCCCCCTACTCAGGTTCTGTCCGCTTCCCGGAGTGGCGCGGGGGCAGGGCAGACAGGCAGGGAGCCTGCCCTGCCCCTGGTGCGTGCCAGGCTGGAGCCCGCCCCCCAAACACCCCCGGCAGCCAAACCCCCTGCCACACCCTGCACTCCTCCTGCATCCTGACCCCCTGCCCTGAGCCCCCTGCCGCACCCCACACTCCTCCTGCACCTGGACCCTGCCCTGAGCCCCCTGCCACACCTCACTCCCCTCCTGCACCCCGACCCCCTGCTGCAATCCACACCCCTCCTGCACCCTGACCCCCTGCCCTGAGCCCCCGCTGCACCCTGCACCCCTCGGAGGCAGGGAGGGAGCAGAGTTGGGGTAGGGATTTCGGGGAAGGGATTGGAATGGGGGCAGGGAAGGGGTGGGAAGAGGTGGGGCAGGGGCGGAGCCTCATGGAAGGGGTGGAGTGGGGGCAGGGCCAGAGCAGTGGGGGGTGGCGGTCAGTGATGTGGCCCTCGGGCCAATGTGCTAGTCCTCATGTAGCTCTCGCAGTCATTTGAGTTTGACCCGTGACCTAGAGAGAGGTCTGATTTGAAGATGACACCCTGGTTATGGGCCTGAGTCAGGCAGGATGGTGGTTTTGTCCACAGTGATTGAGAAAGAATGTAGCAGGGAGGGTTGGGGGAGAATATTAAGAGCTCTGTTTTAGCCATGTTGAGCTTGACCTAATAACTAGACATCCATGAGGGGATATCAGAGAGACAGGCTCAGATTTTAGCTTGGACAGAAGGAGACAGGTCTGGAGAAGAGAGGTAGATCTGTGAGTCAGTATAGATACAGTAGCTGAATTTCTGTTTGCAGGTGAGATTACCCACAGATAAAATGGAGATGGAGAATATAAGGGGATTCAATGAGGGATCATATAAACCTTGTACCAGCCTAGAAGGGGTTAAGGAGCTCTGGAGCTGGAGTAGCCCCAACCTGTTGCACCTGCAAGTCATGCCAGGAATGGAGGAGGGGTTTAAAAGCATGACACTCAGTCAGCTCAGTAAGAGCAGCTGTGGGTGGGGAGATGATTGCTGAGCTTCCCAACTCTTAGGAAGAGGCCTGGTAGCAAGCAGAGCCCACACCCTGGCCTAAAAGGAACGTGGCTGAAGAGGCTGTCTCCTGTATTTTTGCTGGAAAACCAGTGGACTTTGAGTTGGACTGTGGCCCACTAAGGAAGAGAGGCCAATGTCCTGGCTGGGACAGCCTGTATGTTTCTTTTCCTTTATTTTCTTTTGCGGCTACTGAGCTGTTTGTGTGTTCCCCAGAACTCCAAAAGGGGGAGAAGTATCCAGAAGGGCTCAGCCTGCGGCCTGAGAACCCATCACCACCTGAGTGCTAGGAGCACCCCACTGCAGTAACTGGACCTGAGAGAATACTCAGCCCCAGCAATACCTGAAAAGGGTGCGGTGTTAGGAGCAGGTCCTTGACAAATCCCTACAGAAAACTGAAGAGGTGTGGATGAGGAGGATTCTTTGAAGGACACTATGAAGGAGTGAGGTAGGAGAACCAGGAGAGGATAGAGTTTCATTGAAGCCAAGGGAGGACAAGGATTTCAAGAGATGGAGAATGGCTGATTGTACTGAAGGCAGCTGACAGGTCAAGAAGGATGAGGATGGAGGCCTGGTTCTGAGTTTTGGCTACGAAGAAGTCATGAGAAAGTTTGATTTCAGTGGAGTGCAAGCGGTGGAAGCAGAATTGGAGTGGGTCTAGGATTATGATGATGACTTGTATTACCATATTGCCTAGGAGCTCCCTTCATGGACCAGGGCCCCATTGTGTTAAAGGCTGTGCAAAGAGAACAAAAAGACAGTCCCTGCCCCAAAGAGGATTGAATGGAAGGAGGGAAATGCCTGACAGGGATTGTGTTCAGTGAGCTTAGAGGGATATAGGAGAGAGGCAGTAGTTGGAAAGGCCAATGGGCTCAAGAATGGCTTTTTTAAAAAAATAGGAGATGCAAGCTTGTATTGAGGGGAAAGAACCAGAGGAGAGTGAGAGATGAGGGAGAAAAGTAAAGTAGAAGATGAGAGGGGGCCCACAGGAGCTCAAGAGATGGGATGGGGCAAGTGGAGGAGTTAGGGGAGGAAAGCAAGTGAGAAACTTCTGCATCTGTGACGGGGAGGAAGAGAACTGTAGGAGGAGAAGGTCACTTGGACTTTCTCTTGGAAGAAATTAGCAAGCACCTGTGCAGAGAAAGCAGTAGAGGCAGAAGGGGAGGGTTTGAGGTGTGAGTCAAAACTAGTGAAAAAGGGACTGATTGTGGATGTGGGAGTCAACTAAGTTGTAGAATTAAACTTGGTTATCTGGGAAGATGCCAGAACTGAAGGAGGGGAGGACAAATTTGTAGTGGAGGAAGTCAGCCAGGTCACAGGATTTCCACCAGAATTGCAGGGCCGCCTGAGAACACAAGTGGAGGAAGTGGATGTTCGGGGTGGGGAGCCAGGGCTGGAAGTTGGCAGGGCATATCTGGCTATGGGAGAGCAGCAAGAAAGAGTCTAGGAGAGGGAAGTATGGAGAGAATCAACAACCAATCAATGGAAGAGAGGTCTGAGCTGAGAGCAGACAGGATGTCATAGACATTGAGGGGCTGCAAGTCACGGAAAGGGCGAGTCACAAGGTGTAAGAGCAGGGGCTCGTGGGGTATGCAGAAAGAGGCCAGGTGATGGTCAAAGAGGGGTAACTCGGCCAGAGAGAGCTCAGAAAAATTACGGTGCTGGGTGAAGAACAAGTCAAGCAAACAGCTTTGGTGGTGCGTGGGAGAGTTGAACTTGGGCTGCAGGCGGAATGAAGAGGTGATGAGGAGGAAAACATGCAGCTAGGGTTCAGATGGGAGTTGACGTCACCAAGAATGAGTGTGGGAGATTGTGAGGAGAGGAAGAGAGAGAGAGGGATCCAGGAGTTGAGATCAGAGAGAAAGGCGGAGGGGAGGAGTTCGATGGACAGTAGCTCATAGCAGCATGGAGGGGGAAAGGAAAGAGTCAGGTGCAATGCTGTTCAGAAGAAGAGAGAGACTGGGAAGGGGAAGGTGGGTGGGATAGAAAGTGGCAGGAATGTGAGAGGAGAAATCCAACACCCTCCCCAGGGTCTGATCCAGGGTGGGAGTGAGAGAGGAGAGGCCTCCCTAAGAGGGGAGCTGTAGAGGCCATGTCAGATGAAGGGATCCAGGTCTCTGCGAGAGCCAGGAGCTGGAGGGAGTGAGATAGGAAGAGGCCGTGGATGGCTGTGATTGATTTTTTTTTTTTTTTAAGAGCTGGAGTGGGTCTTTCAGAGACAGCAAGAGAAGGGGGGAAGGAAGGAAGCAAGATGATAGAATCACAGAAATATATGGGAGGAGGCAGCTCAAGAGATCTAGTCCCTCCCCCACCCTGCTTAAGCAGGATTAAATATACATATAGATACTTATACGCATACCTAGTGTGCCAATAGCCATCTGCAATCGATTGCTTTATGCTAAGATAGTGAGCTCTTTGGGGCAGGGGCTGTGTTTTTGTTCTGTGTGCAGGCAGTGGAGTCCTAGGTCCCATGATAACATGAAGTGGAAAAGTAAATAACTGGAACCAGGATATCTTTCCAAAGCAGAAAATGCTTTCTCAGCATTGCTTTACCTCTTTTATTTAAAACAACTAATAATCACTACTACATGTGCACAGATAGGCCTTGTGTAACGTAATACATTTTACCATTGATTTTAGGACAATCAACTGCACGGTTATGTATCTTCCTCTGATAGTCTGTAGTTCTGAGGGGAGGACACAGAGAGGAAGGTTAGTGTTGTGCAAAGAATGTTGTGGGGAGGTACCTTGTTACTACTACTATTTCTGGCACTGGCACGGGAACTTCTGCTGCTAATGCTAAGTCGGGACACTGCTAGAATCATACTGTACAAAAAATGCCCATGCAGCAAGCAGCTCATTTTGTGGAAACTCAGTTAAGTATCTTCATCATCAAATAGAATAGCTGCTGAATGTTTGGATTGCCACACAGGGTGGCTCGTTAGCTGGAGGTATTAGCAGAAATATAACAAATACCCCAGATTCCAATCTCTCTCACATTCATGACTGCAATCATTGTCTTAAATTATTCATGCAAGATTTCTTGACAGTGAAAAGTTGAGTGAGGTCAGTGTTATGCATGACGCACATTTGCTTCCAAGTCTTGTCTAAATCCAGCTAAGTAAAAATCTTCCCCTTCGTCAGCTCATTCCAAAGATACAACAAGAACGAATTTTATCTGCTACAGAATTAAACAATTAAAAAAGTAATGAAATACAATGTGACAAACATACTCACACGTTTTTTTATTTACCAGCATTTAGCTGCACACCTAGCATATGAACACTCTAAAACTACTTTGGCACAGAAGGCAGTAGTCAGTGAATCATAATTTACAATAGTAATGGTCTTCATTCTGATCAAAGAGTGGTGCTGGAACACTTCTGTAATTTGAAACCTTAAATGATAAGAAGTTACTGCTGAACAATTCTCTTTACTCATCCATCTGTTAGAATGAAAACAAACAAAATGAGGGAAAAATCCAAACCAATATTCACATCAAAACTGTTTGTACATTTGCTCCCGGGAAAAAAACCCTGCTATCTATAGGGGGAAAAACTCCAGAGAGTAGCAGGTATCAGGGTAGACAGACAGCTCCCATCAATTACTCTAGGCCTTTCTACAGTAGTAGAATCCCAGATACATTAGGGAACCCACAACATGGTTGTGTCCTAACCATATCATAACATGGTTTAGTTTTGCCTGCATAGACTAAACCAAATCAAATTGTGACCACATTAAAAGAACTATGCTAATGAGGATCCCTTCCCTTGGTTATTATATGATTTGATCTGGTATGCACAGGAAAACTTAAGCCATGTTATAACATAGTGAAGGTGCAGCCATGTTTTAATGGAGTTTCCTAACTTGGTTGGAATTCTAGCACAAAGGCATGGACAGACACAGATCCTCTTAGCTCTAGACATCCAAAAATCTCAACGCACATTACAAAACTGGGTTTTATATAATCCCTAATTTGCAGTTGAGGGAAGAGGAACACCAAGAGGCTGAGTGATTTGATGAAAGCCACTCAATAAGCCAGTTGCAGACCTGCCACTAGAACTCTGGTGTCTGAGCTCCCAGACCATGCTCTGAAAACTAGAGAGGTTGCTGTCTCCTGATAAGGCCGAGAGACAGTTCATAAATTGAGGAGGTGGAGGCGCTGAAGCTGTCATTGGACCAGTTTTCTGCTCCTCCAGCTGCACTAACACAACAGTTACTCCTATCCATACTTCACCCTCTCTAGCACTAACCCACCCCGATGGATAGGTCAGCAGATGTGAATAAAAGCAAGTTCTCTCTCTCAGGTAATTTATTAGAAATTTAAACAGAAGGCAGGGTAAGTGCATGATTGCTCTTCTGTTATGTGAACAGTTACCTAACTCAGCAGAAACAGACATTAGCACAAAGACATTCTTTGCCATCTGATATTGAAAGAAAACCATTTGGCGAGCGCTTGTAGGCAAGGATGATACTCTCCTTGCTGCCCATCTTTCAGAGTCTGGTTTGATATACCTTTCATATTTCTGGAAGGGATGCAGCCAGTGACAAACAAACAAGGGAACCTGAAGGTGAAGAAAAGCTAAGGTTATCTGCGCATTTCTGGCTACAGATATGACAATGGTGTTTCAGATATGGCTAATTAATTAGCATTCTTATTTTCCCTGACATTATGATGATGGGTTTTTAGGGTCAGCATTTCAGAGCAGCATCCAAATGTTTGAGTATGTGAACTCAACCTTTTAAGCTCTGCCCATCATTAATTATTAGGAATTCACTGCAGGCTCATGCAGATGAGAAAGCTGCACTGAGAGGGCCCTGTATTAAAACAATTCTATCGTGAATAATACCAAAAGAAGCATAAAATCACCAGCCAAGTCAGTGGCTTTTTAGAGAAGTGTTTCCCTGTTTCAAGCTTGCTCTACTGTAAAATGCCTCCCTTAATTTTATTTAATCTTTTCCTACTGGGAGTTAATTTTCAAGCACAACATCCATTGCCAATACTAGATCCAGCAAACCCTCAGGAGCCAAAAGTAGATGTTTTTAATTAAAATGTTGGGGAAAAAAGCAGTAGTTCTATTCTGGGAATAGTCTTGAGTTTTTTTTAAATAATTCAAAAATTTATTATGAGGTGTAAAACTGAGTCAGGGTAAAATAAAACAGAGAACGATGTTTCAACTACACCAGAGCAGACAAAACCATAAACCAAGTCCTAAAATGAAGCCAGGAGAATCAACATCCACATGCATTTAGATTCTAAATATCTTCTGAACTATAAAAATAGTCTTTGTGTAATCATTTTCCATCTATGTAGACAAATACACATACAACTCAGATGGGAGGAAGCATGAGCTTGCAGTTAAAGGAGTACATTAGGAGATTTGGATTTAAGTTCCAGCTCTGGAGATTCCTTCTGTGAACTTGATCAAGTCGCTTTTGCTCTGTGTGTATCTCCCCATTTGTAAAGCAGGAATAACAACAGTTCCGTACTTCACAGGGATTTGGTGAGGATAAATCCACTAATGTATGTGTGGCTTTCAGAGCAGACAGTGATAGAAGCCATGTAAAAATCTAGATACATAAATAGGAATTAAGGCTGAATTTATTTTTTAAACCAATAAAACAAATAGTTAATGAAAGAGAACAGTGATCTTAGACTTTGTTTGCCAAGTCTTGGAATAGCTATTTATGGTTGACTGAAAAAGAAATTAAGTTTACAGGAATAATGTAAGTTCACATTCAACCTTACTTACCACAGAGCAGAGTTTTACCTTATAAGAAACAGCTGTGTACCAGAGAGAGGGGTATTCCTCAGAAAGGTTTTTAAAGGGGAGAATCCTTCGTCACAGACCCGTGGACCTCAAGAAAACAAAAACTCACTTCTGAAATGTCTGAAAAACTGCCCCAGCCCCCTCTTCTTCCTTGATATGGAGGTCTCATCAACTCTAAGGTTAGAAGGAACCATCATGATCATCTAGTCTGACCACCTTCACATTGCAGGCCACAGAACCTCATCCACCCAGGATTGTCCCTAGCCATTTGGGTGCCCTATGCAGGCCCCCCAGAGGGAGTGGGGGGCTTGTGTGGGGCCCCAGGCCTCCCCCCACAGGGTCTAGGAGGCAGGAGCTGTGGGGGGGCACTTTTGGGGGCCCCATAGGCCCAGAGTGGCCCAGGGGATTAGCAGGGGGCCGGGAGCAGCCCACTCCGCTTCCCTTGCCCCGGCTCCAGCCGTGTCGCTTGGGGGAAAGGATTCCCCCCCTGCACTCACCGGCAGCGGTGGGAAGCGGAGTAGCCCGGCCCCAGCCAGCTCTACTCCGCCAGCTCCCAGCCACAGTGCTCCACATCCCACCGCTGGTGAGAGCAGGGGGCGTCCTTTCCCCAATCTGAGCGACATGGCTGGGGCCAGGGCAACGGAAGTGGAACAGGCTGGGGCTGTATCGCTCTGTTTCCTGCTGCTGGCGAGTGTGGGGGGGGCGGGGCAATCCTTTCCCCAACCTCCCCACACTCACCTGCAGCCGGAAGCGGAGCGATGCAGCTGGGAGTTGGTGGAGTGGAGCGGGCTGGGGCCAGGTTGCTCCGCTTCCTGCTACTGCCGGTGAGTGCGGGGTTGCTGGGGGAAGATGTGAAATGGGGCAGGCTGGGGGTAGAACAAGGGGGAAGGGTAAGAGGTGGGATGGAGGGAGTTCTCTGGGGCCCCACACCACCCTAGGGATGGCCCTGATCCTTGCAGTGGGCGCAACCCGCAGGGGGGCTGGCCGAGGGATAGGGCTGGTCGCCGGGGCAGGTGCTGCCCTATATGCAGCACACAGCTGCCTAGGGCACCATGAAACTTCGGGCAATTTGGTGCCCCAAATTTCATGGTGCCCTACGCAGCTGCTTATGCCTAAGGATGCCCCTACACCTACCCACTCCTGTGTTAGAGAAAGGTGAAAAACCCCCAGTGTCTCTGCCAAGCTGATCTGGGGGAAAATGCCATCCTGATCCCCAAATATAGTGATCAGTTAGACCCTGAGCATGTGGGCAAGGCCCACCAGCCAGACACCTGGGAAAGAATTCTCTGTAGTAACTTAGAGCCCTCCCCATCTAGTGTCCCATCACCAGCTGCTGGAGATATTTGCTACTAGCACTCGCAGATTGGCTACATGCCATTGTAGGCAGACTCCTCATCCCCTCCAGAAATGTACTACACTTAGTTTTGAAGCCAGTTAGGTTTTTTTGCCTCCCCCCAACACTGTTCTCTTCGTTTTCATGGGCTCATGGTATCTGGTACCATAATGTAACTGCATATGAGCTCCTACAAGGACCTTGTCGATCTAAAATGTTGTATAAGAGGGGCAAAAGCACATCAAAACCAACGAGGAGTCTGGTGGCACCTTAAAGACTAACTGATTTATTTAGGCATAAGCTTTCATGGGTAAAAAACCCACTTCTTCAGATGCACAGACTAATATGGCTACCCCTCTGATATAAAGCTCTGGGATCTAGGGCTTGATCCAAATCCCATTAAAGTCAAACCCCCAGAGACATTAAAGTGATTGGGCCAGTAAATTATTTCATTAGGGCAAATATGAAGAAAAGCAAACAGTTGTACTAACAACAATTTACATAGCCGGGATTTTTTTTCTGTTTCTTTTATTTTTTGTGTATGAGTAAAAGATTTCCCTGTACTCACCCCTGAGCTGAGGTGGTAATTCCTTGTTTGTGACATCAAAGGCTGTGCAAACATTTGCATTTGTCACAAATTTAGCTCATGACTGCTGAAGGGCGTGTGATCATTGTCAAGTGGTAGCACAAGACTGTAGAGGCTAAGCCTGCATACTAGCATATGTATGCAGGCATAGAGGTTTAATGAGCTACCCCTAATTTGAACATGGGTTTTTGTGTAACCCTTCTGCCAGGTGGAGCTAGCAGCAACAAGGGCCGGGTTCAGTATCTAGGAGTTCCTTTTCAACAATACAACACAAAACTGGCTGGAGCCCCCGACCTGTTGACCTGGGACAATTGCACACCACCCCTGGGCACCTCTAAGAGGCAATACTTCCCCTGTCGCAAGCACAGAGTCTGAGTGTAGCAAAACTTTTAATAAAAGGAGGGAAGTAATTCAGCATTAATTTGGGAAAACACTGCAATTAAGGTTCATAAACACAAACCAGAGTAACAGACCCACCACCAAGTAAGTTGGGCAGTGTCCTTTTCTCCTCAGGGTCTTAAGTCCAGCAACCCAAAAGTTCCCATCCCTTCTCTGTACCCCACTCACAGTTGCTGTCCTTGGCCAGTGCAACCCCAGAGTTTAGAGGTTCATCTGCAGAGTTCACCTCCCAGTCTGTGTGAAGTGGGGAGGGTAAGGAGGCACCTTACATGCTCCACTGCTCGGGCACCTGCTTGTCGCCCCAATGGCCGATTGCCATGCCTCTGCAAGACTCTGCTCTGGCCCTCTCCACCAGCCTCTCTGCTGCCCAGCTGGCCACTCACCAAGATACCTTCAGGGCCCCCTCCCATTTAACACAGCTTTCAGTGATTTCAGCTGTTAGTGGGGGAACCTCACTGCTGGTACACATTGGGCAGTCTCTGGTAATAGACACACTGTCCCAAACTTAAACCTAGTTATCAGCAATCAGCTCTGTAGTGTATAACGACTCCCAGTTGAGTCTAAATGGAGAGAGGAAGGATCAAATGGTATCAAGGACCCTTAAACAGAACCTACACCCCTCTCAACTCATTTGGTGTTGGAACCCGAGTGCCATTCAGTTGAGGGTGAGTCCCTCCATTGGGGTATGCCAGGTACAGTTCTGCTGCCCTTGGTTCACACAACAAGGATAACAATCCTTTATTATTCCTGCCCCAATAACAAGGAGACAGGGGATCCAACACCAGCCACAAGTGATAATTTGGGCAAGCAATCCCATCATGCTGAGCACCTAGGCAGGGTGGGTGTGTCCATGCAAACGAGATCAGCTTCTGAAGTCTTTTTCCACAGCTCACCACGAGATGTCAGGGGAGAGCTCATTCAGACTCTGTTTACATTTGTTTTATAATTTGCAAACATTGGAAAGGAAAGCTTAACCCTTAAGGATCATGGATCTAGGGTTTGCGAGAGCTATAGCTGAGTTTCCTGCAGTGTGATAGCCCATCTAAAGGCTAAGGAGTTCAGACCTCCAAGGTAATAAGAATGCTCTTTTTCCATTGGAAAGAAAATATTCCTGAGCTGCTTCAGGGGAAGAGAGAGGTGATTAATTCATGTCGCGGCCTGTATATTGTAGAGATGGCAATTTTGTTAGATGTGATGAGGAGGCGTGTAACAAATGTTTAGGTAGGTGGATGGAGTCAGGCCCAAGGAGAGGAAGAGTTTGAAAACTCACTGAAATGCCTGTCTGACTATGAGCAAAGAGCAACGTCAGCCTATATTTGTGAAATCATGTAAGCGATCACTGCCTGCCATGCTGACCAGTATTGTTTCATTATTTATTTATTCATTATTTATTTATCCATCTGTCTAGATCCATCTGTTGTCTCATCTTATACTGAGACCGTAAGCTCTTTGGGGATGGACTGTGTTTTGTTCTGTGCTTGTACAGCGCCTATTGTAACCCACACACCTCCTGGGTGTGGTGTTCTGTCCAATCTAGTGGCATTGAGACCACTTAGAGAGAGAGAGATTATGAGTCTGCTGTACAGCCTTAGCTAACAGCAAGTTGTTGGTTCAATCTCGCCCGCCCACAACAGGGGTCTGTCGGCGTTACACTAGCACAGTGGGATCCTGGTTCATAACTACAGCCCAGAGGCATTATAATACAAATAGAAAACAATAATAATATACTCAGTATGTCCAGATCACTAACCTTGTTAGCATGCGGTTTTGTATTCACAGAACATCATCAAGAAAGTGATTGGACAGAAGTTTGTGTATAAATTTGTCTCCTTTCCTGAGATTTTGAAAATGGATCCTCATGCTGTGGAAATCAGCAGAGAGAGCCTCTTGCTGCAGGACAGTGAGTGTAAGATGCTTTCCGAGGGCAGAGACCAGCACAAGCACAATGTGTCAGCTCTGAAAAGCACAAGCCGTAATGAATATATCCATTCTGGTCTGTACTCTTCTTTCACCATCAACTCCCTGCAGAACCAGCCAGACACTCACAAGCCAATTAAAACAGAAAAACTGGAGGAGAAGTCGGAAGGAAACATACCAGTGGAAGAAGTCAGGACTGTTATAAGATTTGTGACAAACAAAACAGACAAGCAAGTGATGAGGCCCATTGTGTCATTGCCATCGACGTCCGAAGCAGCAGCTGGCTCTGCTTTTCTCACCTCTTCAGTGTCAGCTAAAATATCTTCTTTAATGTTGCCTACCACAGCCAGCATTTCATCTACTACTTCTCCATCTTCATCACGGTCCCCATCTCTGTCTCCTCACTCACCCCTCCCTTCAGATCACAGGAGCCTCTTTCTTGAGTCCAGTTGCCATGACTCAGATTCTCTTGAGCCTCTGAACCTCTCTTCAGGTTCCAAGACAAAATTTCCATCTCTTCCCCCAAAGGCTAAAAAACCCAAAGGCTTGGAAATCTCAGCACCGCCCATGGTTCTTTCCAGCACTGATATTGGTTCCATCGCCCTCAACAGCCCAGCACTTCCTTCGGGATCCCTAACTCCAGCTTTCTTTACTGCACAGGTAAGAGATGTCTATCTAATATACTCTTGTTTAGGACAAATAGGTTCTAATTTGGTCAAGACTAAATGAAGGATCAGTTTTATGTGCATATGTCTTTCACACTGAAAAGAGTCCATGTGGAAAAAATGTGTAGGAGATGCCTATATAAAATGTGGAAAGTACAGTCCTTTCTTGCACACATGCCCAGCGCTCTCTTAGTAATATGGAGAAAAGTAATTACAGTTCACAGAGTGGGTCTAAGGATAATGAGACATTCACTTGGGGCAGCTCTTAACATCAATCAGCTATCGTTTAAAACCAGTTTCCAGGTATGCGGAACAAGGAGGAAAAGGCCAAGAAACAAATACATGTAGTTACTCGGTCAAAATGTGGATGTGTATGTCATGGGATGCTTGGCTGATTTTTTAGTACCACTTGCTGCACCCATTCATAAAGTGTGACATTTTCATTAGCTTTCAAAGCAGATCAAATTAATTGGTTTCTAAGAAAGGGCTCTTAAGCCAATTTCAATTTCAAAAGGCCTTACAGGTTCATAAAGCATTTTGCTGCAGTCTCCTTTCTGCATGAGCCTATGAAATACCTATTTGTTTCTGTTCACTGTAAAGTGGATGTTAACTAATTACATAATTCTAGGAGTGTCAGTGTTGAACAATAGTTGTCCTGAAGGTGGAATTCACTAAAAATAATGTCATTGGGCAAACCTAGTAATTCAAAGGACAAGAGGAAAGTCAGCAAGAAGCAGATGATTTAATGCTTGCATCATGCGAGCATGTGTCTGATTGCACCACAGTAAAATTAGAGAGGAAATTGATTTGTAAAAATATGCACAAAGGGAGACTATAAGAATAAATGTTCATGCAATCAATATTAAGTGAAATTTATTGAATATATAACAAAAAATAAAACAACAAATGGTAGGGTGGCTAACTCACTCACAAAAGCAAGGAAATCTAGGGTTATGATTTAAGCCTTATCCTGAATTCACCAGATATTATGCCTTCCTTTTATTAGAGCTCTGCAGTAGTTGGGCACAAGGGAATGATTTAAGGTTGGGTCTCAAATATTAGCTTGTTTGTCTCTACTTGTCATTTGTGCACATCATAAAAACTCCAAGTGTAAAGTACAGTTAGCAGGAAGAACTGGAGTGTGGCAAGCCCGAACTGAGATGCAATGACTAGCATGCTGAGTATCTAGCTGTGATGATAACCATGGTAAGTGTTTTACTTTCAGGGCACAAAAATGGACAAATAAATCATATCAGGTCCAGAATGGGACAGACTGAAAGCAAGGTCCGTTGCAAGTCTACTTTAATCTAATACCACACCCAAAATCAGTGCAGCCATTTTGATTTGTTTCCTTGTTGGTCTATTCATTCACCATTTCTTTGGATACTTCACTTCCCTGTTATCTATAAAATAGTGTATTGCGTCCAAGATTTTCAAAAAGGAAAAATTAGAAAGAGCCTGGTTTGTTTTGTAGTTGACTGTGGGCCTCTTCTTGACTGATACCGACTGTGGTCCATTACCAAACACATTAATGATTCAGTTCTCCATCCGTTTATTCCACTGTTCAGCAAATCTTCCTTAACAGCATGTCCTATCACGTAAGAGACTGAATGCATCTGAGACAGACATGGTGTGCTTTTGGGGCCATTTGCTCTCCAGATATTTGGCAGCATCACTGGAGCACGGTAGCTGTTTCCTGTGAATTAACAATTGGTTTTAGGCTTGTTTAAAAAGCATCCTACATCTTTAAGAAGTTTGACATAATTGAGCACATAATAAAATACAAAATACATCAACCATATTTAGGTAACAGTAACAGAAAGTATCAAGATCTAGAGTTTAGGTTGGCACACTGCAATTCATCTAATTTTACTTGGGAATGGCAAGTGCTACACATCCGACTACATTTTATATTCCAGATTCTGATCTCAGAGACACATAGGGACCAGACGCAGTCAAGAATATATGCACTCTGTTCCCAACTCTAGAAGTCAGGCAGGGCATTTGAATAGTTCAGCAAGAGCTCACAAAATGCAGCCACTCCCTCTGAGAAAATGATTCAAAATGGCTTCCAACAACTATTCTTGAGCACATAAATAAAACGGTCAGCCAATCAGAGAACCATAATGAAGACCTTACGACTTTTGTAACCAAACAGGACCAACTCAACTTCGAAAAGAAAAAAAGCGACATGGAGATATTAGGAAATTTTGCTCTTAAGGGCAAAAAGGAATTGGTACAATTTTTTGATAGAGTTTTTTTGGATTTTCATTTAATGAATTTGAAAACAGGAATGCTTAAATAACAAAATTTGAGTATCTTGCCAGTTCCTTGCTCGCTTGTTCTGCAGATTATTTATCTTTTTGTTTTTGCTAGCACCGTTGCCTTTCTCTGGAAAATGGGGAAAGCTGATTTATGTCTGTTTTCTTGAGGCATCCGCTTCAGAGTCTGTAACTTCTACAATATACTGATTCTTAACGTATGAAATGAGTGTGTACACAACAGTCCCTCCCTTCGCATACGTCATCTGCAGGGCCAGAACCTTTAGCAACACGGTTACAAACCTTACAGCACATGAGCTAAAGGGGTAATTTCTGTAGGGGTCATCTATCGTGATGCGACATGCATTGTGCAAGTAAAGATTACAGTAACTTTGCTTCTTTTTGGGGCGAAGGTGGGAGCTCTGCTGTTCCCCACTGTAGTGCTGTTTGTGCAATAAATAACATTAATTTGAAATATTTTTTTAAAGCAGTGCTCCTGCAACTGAGATAAATCTAATCCATTTGGGCTAGTGTGGTTATTGCTGACTTTGGGATAATAGCATCCCAGCAGGATTAAAATACAATACTGATTATATTGTCAGTGGGGGCATAACATGAGATGATATATCAGTTTCCACATGTAATTTAAGGACAGGTGACTCTGTTCTGTTGTTTACACCCTAAATTCCTCCTGTGGTTTCACTGCTGTCTGATGGCCTCCATGATATGAAGACTGGAATGCAGCCTGCACTTCTTGTGATAAATATTAAACAAATTCGAGCCTTACTGTGGCTAGCTACTGGCTCCAGCTGAAAGTGACAACTCTAGTGCGCTGATCTTCAGAGGGTGTGGGCTTTACCTTAGTACTATTGTCAGGCACCTTAAGATATTGATTGACCTGACTGGTTTACAACTCAGTTTTAAATCTCTCTTTAAGTACTAGCTCTTCTTTAGGGGCATTTCAGAGAAATAGGCTCTCTCTGCATCCATTATAGGGATCAGACCTCAGGACACAATTCTGAATAAGCCCCTGCTCCTGCCTTTTGCTCTTTATTTCTTCCCAAAGAACCTTCTTAAAAAGCTGTTGGGTGATTGGGTAATTCATAGTCATCTGGATCATGACAGCTGCTAATATACTTTTTTAAGACGGTTCTCCGGGAAGAAAGCAGATGTGAGGTTTATTCAGAACAGTGTCCCCAGACCTCACAGCTAGCTTAGCCTGCGTAATACTGTGTACTTCGCTGAACTGTATTGGTTCTGGCTGCAGAGATAGTTGGTTTCAAGTCAATGGCCTTTAACTTACATAGATCTCCAACCATTTATCCTGATCTAGTTCAGTTACATTGTTTGCCATATCTCATGAATCCCCATGGATACACTCCAGGAGGATGGCTATCAGATAGTAACACAGCCTTGGAACAGCACCATTCACGCTGGCATCTGAAACAACCCAACATGTACATGATTATTAGCTGTTCTTAAAAAGGTAGAAATGTTTAGTTTGAGAGTGGACAGAGTTACTTTTAAGGGGCAAACCCTACTGCCCCCTTCCCCATAGACATAAGGGCTGTGGGCACAGTGAGGCTCATGTGGTGTTGCATGGGGAAGATGGGAGTGCAGGATTTGGGGGGCATGCTTGGTAAGCCCGGACCCCTTACATTCTGCACAGCCTACTCCACAAGGGCTTTCCACGTGCTACTTGGGATGAGGGGAGGAAATCGGCATGGGAGGGGGAGGAAGTTGGCAAATATGTGGCTGTGAGGGAAAGCATAGTGGCTTTGGAGGCTACTGCATCCTTGAGAGAGGGCGCGTCCATATACATTTTGGCCTTGTCAATACTGTTGGATCCGTGCTAGTAGCAACAGCACCTAGCAACCTGCTATTAGTAAGATCCAGTGTGGCTTATTCCATTTCTTTAACCTGCTCTCCTGTTACCAACCCTGGGGTTTCTTGCCTGCTCTTTTCCTCTAGCACCTTTCCATCCAGTCACTCCATCCTTTCTCTCTTCCTCTTCCTCACTGTTCTCAATATTTCACTCTCACCTGCTTTCCTTCCTCACAGGACTTGATTGCTCTGGTATCCCCATCTTCAAAAAAAAATCATTGTCCCCACTTGTCTATCCAGTGGCAACCCTCAACTCCCTTCTTTCCTTCACCCCTAAATGTATTGGTCACCTACAATCCTGTCCTCCAAGTTCCTCTCTTTGCTCCACTGAAACTACTCTTCCCAGGGCCAGATCTCCCTCTGTCCACTGTGTATTCCTGCTCCTCGACTTTCCTGCTGTGTTGGAGGCCATCAATCAGATTCTCCTCTAAATCGTGCCCACCCTTGCTTTCATCATGAAGCTCTCGCATGGTTCTCCGCCTGCATTTCTGGCCATTCCTTTATCATCTCTTTTAGTGGGTCATTGTCCTCCCTACACCCACTGTTTATGGGTTCTTCAGGGCTCCATTCTTTGCCCCATCTCTTCTTGATTTACAGCCTTTCCCTTCGGTGGTCTCATCTGCTCACACAGCATAAGCTACCATATTTACATCTACAATGACTGGTAACTCTACCTTCCAACTCCTTACCCGCCTGTCTGCCTCCCTCCCACAAATCCTGCACATGAGCCTCTCTCTCAGACATCTTATCCTGGATGTCTTGACATAAGCTTAAACTTAAAATGGCCAAAATTGAACTTCTGTCTCCACCCCTCATCGCCTTCCCACTCCCTCATCCGCTTTGTCCTTCTTGACATCACTACTGAGATTCTCATTGGCGTGCAGGCATCATAACTGGGGGTCATCTTTGACTCTTTCCATTTCCTGGCCTGGACCATCCAGGCTGTGTCCAAATCCTGCTGCTGCTTCCTCCATAACATTACCTCTCCTTTGTTCACACTGTTACAGTTCTTACTCAGGCCCCTCCCTTTACTTCACAACACAAGCACTATACTCTCCTCCCACTTTGGCCTTCCCAATACCCCTCTCCAATTCAGATACACACAGCTACTAAGATCACCTCGATTTTGATTCCCAGTTTTACATTGCATCCAATGTCAGACGTCTTCCCATCCATCTCCTTTCAAGCCCCTTCACAAGTTCGCCACCCTCATCCGCTTCTCTCTCTTATGTAGCCCCCTTGCTCTGCCAATGACACTAGCCTTCAACTTCCATTTGTCCGTTTCTCCCACAAACATCTCTGTGCTTTCCTCCATGCTAACCCTTATGCATGGAGCATCTGCTCTGCGTGAGCTGTAAGGCTATATTACCTGCTCCTTCAAAGTCTTTCCACAAGCTCCACTTCATGTGAGAAATCAGCCACTGAATAGAAATTAGACTTTTTTGTTTTTTAAACACCCACCTTTGCAATAGGTTGCGGCTCTCAGGTTGTGTGCATTGCTAGCCTAGGTCAAGGTGTGATCTTATTACGGTTATCTCCTGCCCCACTCTACCCTTCCCAGCTTCTGTTAGTTTAGCAAACCTCTTGTTTCGAATTCGATATCAGGACAGGTGTGAGTCTTCCTGTGGATTTGTACAGCACCTGGCTCAATAGAGCTCTAATCCTCACAGGCCCCTTAGGTATCTTCACAATACGAATAGAACATCATTCGGATTTTAAAATTCCTTAACTTCTGGTCTGTCTCTATCTAGTCTTTACTGTGCCATTAACTGTGGTGTCTGAGCAACATAATGTGGGCTCCTGCACATGCAAAGACAGATGTGACAGTAAACAGTTTGAACAAACTCAAATAAAACCCTTTATGGGGGCAAAGTTTATACCCTTGGCAATAGCGGAGGGGAATAGAGCAGGAGCTCAGCCACAACAGTATGAGACACGTAGCATTATGTGAGTTGACTGAGTGGGAGGACATTAATTCCCCCAAGGAGTCATGAGATTCTTCTCCTTCCCCCAAAGGTTTTAAATACAGCCAGCCCCCCATTCAGCAAAACATTTTCCTGTTCAGCAAAGTGCAGGCTCAATTTTAAGCATGTGCTCATGTTCCATTAAAGTCAATGAGATTAAGCATGTGCTTAAATCCGTTTTTGAAAAGGGGTGATTTTCTAATATGGGGCCTGGGGTTTGAGAAAGATTAGCTCAGGTATTCAAACCCTTGGGTTCAAAGCTTATCACAGCACTTGTGTCACTTTCTTGTTTGGAATTCTAGAAGTTATTTTGGATACAGAATGCGCATGTGATTTTAGACTCTCTTTTTTTAAAATGCAGAAATTTGCTTGCCAGATACTTTTTTACTGTGTCCATCCTGCAATTCTACTTTGAAAACACTATGAGAAAACTCACAGCTCTGTACCCAAGTCATGACCCTGCAAATAGCAATGTGAGCACAGAAAATCCATAGATTTTTAGTTCTATGGATTTAGATTCTTAGCATAGAATTAGTTGCATTCTCTGGAGCCTTAGCTGTCACTCTGGTTGTAAACCCACCCTTCACTGCAGAAACCAATACAATGCCACTTTGTTAAGCCTTCTTTCAAACAGAGCGAAAGAGAAGCGCCAGCTAGGGGAGTGAGCTTCAAAGCCTAACTGTGGATCATTTGACTCCAAACACTATTGGGTTAATAGTCCAAAAGATCTAGCCAGTGCAAGAAATTGTTAGTCTACAAAAAAAAACACCAAACATTATTCTGACAGAGCTTAGAGTATTACATTTATAGGCAGTGTCTAAAATGAGGTATACATGGTATTGTAACACTGTGATACAGATATGCATCAAATCATGTGGCTCTGTTTTGAATCTTCTTAAACAATCCTGAATGGCAATAAAATCACTTTGAAAAGGAGATCATTTTATAGCATGGGATATTAAAATTACTGTTCTGAAAGGGTCAGAAGGGGGATGGGAGGGACCTCAGAATGTTGCAAAATGTTGACGGAGCTGTAACAGTCCAACCTATATTGTCTTCTGCCTCAAGACACACATTTGGTATTTTTGTCTTCCAGACCCCAAATGGATTACTGTTGACCCCAAGTCCACTGCTGTCTAGCATTCATTTTTGGAGCAGCCTTAGTCCTGTAGCTCCTTTGAGTCCTGCCAGGCTGCAAGGACCAAACACCTTGTTCCAGGTAGGTTTTTCTTGTGGACACATTTTATTTCTAAAGATGGCTTTCTTTGGTGCACATACTGATGTTACCCTGATGTCTTTTCAGTACGTGCACCAAAGAAAGCCACCGAAGGAGTCTGCAGAGTAAAGAGGCTGCCTTGCAGCTGCTGAAGGTGGGAGGGAAAGCAATGGAAAAGGCTTTCAAAAAATCATGGAAACAAAGGCCTAGCCTTGTACAGAAGGTAGTAATTGATCCTTTTATTATGTGAAGGTGCCTGTCACTGAGGAGTTGTGGGTAATGCGTGGACCTTGTACTCAGGAGATCTGGGCTCAGTTCCCAGCTCTGCTACAAATTTCATGTGTGTCCTTGGACAAGTCACTTAATCCCACTTTGCCAGAGTTTCATCTGTGAAATGGGGATAACAGCACTTCTCTGCAGCATAGGGTGTTGTGAGAATAAATGTTTGAGAGCAAATTGGATTGCATAGTGAAGAGCACTGCACAAAACCCAGTAAAGACATGAATAAATCACTGTGGAATATAAGCCATCCAAAACCCCAGTGTCCATCCAGAAATTGGAAAGAGGGTGGGGCCATCAGCTCCTCCACACTCCGGCCAACTGGAGCTGTTGCCAATCAGCTGATTCAATAGGGCACAGGAAAAAAAATACTTATCAGCTAATTGGCAGGAAGAAAACTGGTGAGTCATAGAGCAGCTAAAGAATGCAAGGAAAAGCCCTGGAATGAAATCCCACAAGTGCTGGGGCAGACCAGCACTGACACAGTGTGTGGAAGTTGGGAAACAAAGACACCCCAGCCCCTGAACTCAGATGCTGGCGGAAAGGCGGCCATATTATATAGCAGAGTTAGAAGGGCTGGGAGTGATATGAGCACAAATACTTCAGCTCCACGCTGGGGTTACAGGCACTCCTTTCAGTTATAATGTGACTTTATGTACAACAGTCCTAGGGCTCTTTGTTTCACCTCATATAAATTCATTTATTCGTATTGTGCTATCATTTTGCACATGATTGGAAACATCCAGACATTTGAGATGGATGCATCCAAGACTTGTCCTGTAATGAGACTGCATGTGCATCGAACCTACAGTGACAACTGGAAGTGAAAGTGGATTTGGATCTGTCATATCTGATGGACCCAAAAGGCCTTATCTGAATAATAAATATATGGTTCAGAAAAAAGGCCAAGGTGACAAATCTGTAGTGCATAAAGTTTTATTTTACAAACCAAATAGGAAGTGGCAACAGCACCTGAAATGGAACTAACCTACCGAGTTGGAGTTTTCTTCCCTACAAAAACAGACTTAGCCAAGACAGGATCACTTGGGGATCTCCTATCTCACGCACCTGCACATGTAAAACTCCCCAGACTAGGGATGCTACGTGTGTCCCTGCAAGGGCAAACCCACCCTTCAGAATTCTAGCTAGCAAATCTAGGAGTCAAGAAAAAAAGAGCTGGCTGCATGCCCTAAGGAAAAGGTGGTCTCATGCGGACACATTTCTGTTCCCATTGAGGGTTAATTGAACATTCATTGCTTGCTCAGACAGGAAGCGGAAACCCTGAAAGTAGTGGGGGCTGAGGGTAATAAAAAAGCTAATTGACTCTCTCTTTCCTTTTCTGAGCCCTTGACTTAAATGGAAGTAGGACTAGGCCTCAATTTCTTTTTTCCAGATGTGTAGCATCTTCCATAGTAGAGAACAGGCAGGACTTGGCTATAATTAATTAATATTAATATTGACATAGCGCCCAGAGGCCTCAATCAGGATGGGTCCCAGTTGTACTGTGTGTTGTACAAACACACAAGAAAGAACAGTCTCTGCCCTAAAGAGCTAAGGGGATTTTTTGTTACTGAGGCTACTGTACACAGACAAATCAGGTAGTTCTCGCTGACTAACAGCCCATACTGGGTCACCTCACAGGCCCTCCTTGAGTATGTCTACCACGCCCAGCAACAAGCCTCCCTGCCTGGGTTAACAAACTTGGGCTTGTGGGGCTTTCACTAGCATCCTTAAAACAGCTGTGAAGAGAGTGTTTTGAAAGTGTGGCTCGGGCTGGAGTTTGAGCTCTGAAGCTGAGGCGGGAGAGTGGACTTCAAAGGGCTTCTACAGACCCAGGTTGGGAGGCTTGCTGCCATAGACTATGTAGACATACCCCTTAAGAGCTGGACTGGATTAGGTGGTAACAAGATGGAGTGCTGACTACACCGTGTTGGGTGAAAAGGGAGAAAAAAGGAGGGTCTTAGCATTCTTGTTAGACCGCTGCTTCTTCCAGTGTTAACGTACCGTGCCTTTGGGACAGGACCGTCATCCTAGCAGAAGGCTGTTGGATACCGAGGCAGACAGTGGCACTCCATGTTGAGTGAGAGCGATCAGCCTCTTCCTGGATGAAGTGCTCTTTATATTTCGTTCTGAAACTGAACGGCCATTAAGTGCCTCACTAGAACAACACTGGAATATATACACAGCTAAAGCAACTCCCACGTCCCACCCAGTGTGTGGGGAGAGAATTGTGCCCATTCAGCCTTGGAGAAAATGAAAAGAGCCACTGAAATCTGCAGTTAATTTTGCCTCATTCAGTTTACCTCCATAATTTGGCCTAATTGGAAGATCTTCCTGTGGAAATAATACTAGAATGTAATTAAAATCACTTTAGATTTTCTTCATTAGTTTGAAAGTTACTGCATAATTGGGGCAATGAGAGACTTGTACATAACTGGGTTTTATCCTAAAATAAATCCCCAAGGGAATGCAACCAACATTGAAATCTCAGCTACTCAATGATCCCAGTTAAACTATTTTATTCTCTTGGTTTTGATTATTTATTATCTGTACTACAGCAGCACTGAGAACTCAATCAAGGATCAGGGCCCCATTGTGCAAGGCACTGTACAACCAAGTGAAAAAAGACAGTCTTTGCCCCAGAGAGCTCTCCATCTAAGTCTCCATCTCATCCATAAAACACAACAGGTGGAAGAACTGGACAAAAGGGTAAGGGGATGAGGTTACAGTAAAACCAGCACATTTTGCATAATAATCAGTAGTCTCAGCACCTCACCTGCCTGGTGAGACTGCCAATTATTATACAAACCATCTCTCTTTTGTTAGTCTTAGAAACCACATGAAGGCCATTTTAGGTTACATATCTCTCTTGAAGAGCATACAGTATAAAAACAAGAAACTGGAGGTTTTTTCCCCCGTAATCAGTTGAAATCAAAACAGGTAAAAGATTTTCCAGGGGCATGGTGGTGATTCTTGTGGCTGGCTGGCTGATATAAAAAGAAAGCCTGCAGGAAACAAACCAGCACTGACACTTGATACAGCCTTCAGCATGGTGCACTGACCCTTACTGCCCAGTGCTGATCACATGGATTGGTGCTTTTCAAATTTTAAACTGAATGATAAAAACTAAAATCTTTAGCTAAAACCTGGAGCTAGTAGTAGAACACAGTGGCAATTAGGATTGCTCTCTCTCTGTCCTGTAATGATATTATAGTATATATTTTTTACACACCCACCCCATTTTGGTGCAGTTGTTCAGTTTTAACAAAGTGGCAGTTTTGGACTGGGTCATTCAGTATTTTGGGCCCAATCTTTAAGGTGCAGCAACCTCAACGCCTGTTGAAATCAATGCGTGTTGAGGGTGCTCAGCACTCCCATTTAAGTAACGCCTCATAGAATCAGGACTAAGTCTGGCGATAAAATAGTCTAATATAATCCATAGCACATTTTAAAAAACTAATTCTGAGCTTATAATGTAACAGGCTCATCTTACTTTCCTAATTAGCTCCCTCACTAGTCTTAGATCTTAAATACCAGTCAATACACATTAAATGCAAATAAGCTGCAATCAGGGTGCAAGGGTGTACAACGAGTATACTGGTGTATTAGCTTAGTTAATATTTTTTGCACAGCACTTTGAAAATGTGACATGCTTAATATTTATATCTCTTAGCCACATGACAAAGGGTCCCTTGTAGAGAGCTGACGGATTCTACTGAATACACATACATTTTTTTCAACATAATTTTGAAGGCTTATATATTCCCCCCCCCAGACACACACACGAAACTGTATCCTGAGTTTAGTTTCATTTTTGCAAGAATCTTCATTTCGTATCTCTTTCAGACAACACAGAGGTTTTTAATTAATGTCTTGTAAGATTACCGAACATTCTTCCTTTATGCGTAACAATCAACAAATCTTTCTTCATACTGTTCAGTTCTGTGAGCTGATGACAGTTGTTTTGTAGCATTAGCTAGCTATATTTTCTTGTACATTTAAGAAAAAGAATATCCTTTCATTAATAAATTTTACTCATTATTATTTGAATCAAAGCTTGTCATTTAGGAACTACAGCCTTTGAAAGGAAAATCATCTGGGTTCAGTTGTTGGGGCTGAGTGCATATGCAGTAATCGTTCGAGATAATGAATGAATTTTACCTTTTGTCCTTTTGCAGTTTCCATCTTTGCTAAATGGTCACATACCAGTACCAATCCCCAGTTTGGATGGGGCCTCTTCTCCAGTACTGCTTTCTCCAAATGCTCAGAAATCCTGATGATGTCTCATCACGTTAAGGACTCATTAACTGATTTTAATACATTCATTCCCATGGGTTAGTTTTTCCTGTGTCATGAGAAGGACATTGTGAAACCCTCCATTTTTTTGGTTTGCACTTTTCATTACATGGATCTACTTTTATTATGTTAGCATTTTTAAACTGTGTTTTTATATATATAAAAATCTGTTTTGCATTAAGTGAATTATAATTTTGTTTATCATAGCTCTCAAGTGTTGAACACTGTTGTTGATGAAGTACTTTTCTTAATGGATTTCAACAATGTATCTAATAAGGATGTGAAGCTTTTTTTATCCCTTTTTTCTGCATATTATGCATTGTGCTTGTGTAAAGTATAACCGGCTGTGCCTTCTTTTGCATAATGTTATGCAAATGATTTATATATTTTCTAGTATTAAGATAAAGGTTGAAAGACAAAACTAGTATTGAACAGCCCTATGGTAGTATTTCAGTATTTTTTCCACAGATAGGCCATAATGATGCAGTGTATTCATGTAACTTTGTATTAAGTGCTTCCAAATTGTATAAAAAATAGCTGTATGATTTTTCTTTGCTGAATTGAAAGAACATAATAAATGTTATGTCCAGGAAATGCATTTAAGAATAACTAAGCCATAGCTAGACAGATGCTGATGCCCACTTTCCTCTCTGGTGTAACTCCATTGATTTTAACAATGTTACACCAGGGAGGGATTGGGCCCTGAACATTCATAAAATGTTTTAATGGCATTTTGTAAACATGTCTGCAGAGAAAGAGGACTCACTCAATACCTATTATTTTCATAAACTGCTTATGAATAGTTGGAACAGCAGCTGAAAAGACCCATCATGTACTCTCCATCCTCCTGGCTGATGCAGCATTGTTCCCTCTGTTGGTTTTCCAACTGCTTTGTCCAGTTGTTACAAATGCCTTTCACTGCTTCCCTTGGAAGAATATTTCAGCTACTTAGCTGTCAGAATATGAGGCTTTCCCCAAAGCTGCATAATTTGTAGAACTTTAAATTAACACCTGTGCTTGTAAAGAGACCTACTGTATTCATGGGATTGTATATGTGGAAACATCAAGTATTTGAGAATTGTGGATTCAGAAGTAATGCTGCATCACTATCTGTATATAACTTAAAGATTCATGTATTAAGCATGCACTCTAGCTTGAGGTGGTGGCGGCTTAGTCATCTCAAAGCGTCAGCTTAGAAATACCGAGACTGCGTGGCACCACAGATTCCAATCTTGGCAGGGCTGACACAAATCTTCTGTCTTTTAAGGTAGATACATTGAGTTGTGTGCGGTATCCTGTGTTGATCTTGTTATACTTGTAAGAAGCACACAGGATCTTTATAGGGAAGAAGGCAGCAGGATACATTTATTGAGAATACAACAGTTAGCATATGCTTTTCAATCTCTTACACACACACACTCCTGCCAGTTGATGTTTATAGTTATCAGGCCAGAGTCTGGATCAATCTAGTGGCCAGCCAGATTGGTCGCAGAGGGGAGCAGGGCTCTGTCGGTCACGATCCGATGCTCCTGGAGTGTGGCAAGACGAACCCAAAGTTCCATGGCCAAGCATCCTGTGCTTATAGTCTTTTTTTCTCTGTTGAAGTCTATGGATTTTGCTGTGTCAGTTTGTGACTGGTTATTTCTTAATTGGTGTATCTTTTGATGTAAACATTCCAATACACCTCCGAGAGGGTTATCCTGTCCTGGTTCCGATTTAATCAATTGTCCTGTCTTTAGGGGTGCCAGCCTTCACCTCAAGATCGTCAATTTGCCCTTCCTTCATTATGAATGCGCGTTGATTATTTTCTGGTGTCATTAAGTCTCTTTACTCCTTTTTCCTTGACCATCTGGCTATAAAAATGGCGTTCACATCTTATCTTTTCCGGATGCATACATTTCTCATTCACACAAACAGTCTTTTTACAGAGACCTTTGAGAATACAAACAGTGTCAGTTTATTTTGAATCTCCTTAACACAGACACAATACAAGATCTTGTCTTTTACTTACTAAACCTTAAAACAAAGAAATGTATATTTAACTAGAGTGCCTAATTTGTAATACATAGTAGATGTTATAACTTACCCTAAAACAAAAGGGTGGTAAAATGAAATCAAGACATACATTAGTACCTCTATTCTTATAGTACAATTATAAAATCCTGCTCCTACATATCCCCCTTTTGACCCTTCAAGAACAATTCTTGAGTGGGTCATATCTTATATAATTGTTTCATAGCCACATATTGAGAGGAAATTTGAACTTGTGGTTCTAGCTTTGCATACATTTGTTTTATCCAACAGCACATTCCAAACATCCCAATTAAACAAATCCAATTTAAAACCAAAACAATTAGGGGGTGTAACATTACAGATAGTATTTTAGTAGTTGTGGGAGACCATCCAGAAAATATGGCATACCAATGGTAAGCAATTTGTCTTTCTGCAGTGGCAATTGTTAACATGTCCCCGTGTAGCGCCCCCTCTCCACCTGATGACCTCCTTTAATCCCAATCAGCTTACACGTCTGGGTTCTTTTGGATCCTGCCACCCACTCAGAGGGGTGTATCTTCTTTCTTTTTCCCTATGAAATTATTTGGCGGTGCCTCCACCCCCCCCTTGCTCCTTCCGGGCAGGGTCACCTGGGCAGCTTGGGTGGAAAATTCTAACTACAGGGTAATCCCTACTTACTTGCCAGATAGTTGGAAACTTCCAAGAAATAACACAAACACATACAATATATTCAATAATTATATTAAACAGGAGACTAATATAATATAACAGGGTAAAAGATTATTTTTAGGGTTACTGGTGCCCACACTGCAAATACTTGTGCCTTGATGTAGCAAATGTCACATTAGTGTCCCGTTGGTACGCGTACTTTGCTGGGGCCATTGATGACCTATAACCACAAAATTCTTCTCTGCAGTGGTTTGGCAGCGTGGCTGATTGGGTTCAGTACAGCCCAAAGGACTCACAAGTGGGAGAAGGTGGTAGATCCCTCCACAGGTGTAATACGCAGCAGGTTATAAAATCCACAAACCCTTCCTCCCTGGCTTGGGAGTAGGGGGTCCCCAAAACAAATTCCCTGACTAACTAAAAGATGGTGCACTCACAAACTCCATGAATGATCCTCAGGTTCGAAGATGACTCTGGACTCCTCAGTCAGTGCAGAGGAGCTGCTCTCTGCTGGCAGGGATCAGGCTGCGTCAGTCCCAGGATTTCCCCTCACCACAAAGGGGTGCAGGGCTCAAGGTGTAGGTTACACAACTACACTAACATCCAAACGGTAGCCTCCTAGCCCAGCCTCCAGACACACACTCAGCAGGCAGCTTCCCTGGACTAGCAGCCAGAGCAGAGCTGACCATGTGGTGACTGGTCTCACCCAGGGAGCTGGAGGGCAAACTCAGCCTGGCTGGGGAAGTTTCCCAGCAAACTCTACAAATTGGGAATCATCAGTGGGGAAGGAAAAACCCAGCTGAGGGATCTGCTGTCAGGTCCCTAGAGGCCTGTTCTTAGGGGGAGCCCGGCATGCAGGGCCGGGATTCACCAGCTCCCAACACAACCCTTTTCCTGGCTGGCTCCAGACTGACTCCAAAATGGCTTCTCCCCTTTTCTCAACGCCCTGGGAGGGCCCGGTTGCTGGGCAGACTCTGCGTCTGCCTTGGCTCCCCCTCCCTCCCAGGGACAGTGGGCCTCTCCCTGAGCTGCCAGCAGACAGGGTCCCAGGAATCTCTGTAATCTCCTTGGGGGTTTGCATGTATAATATGAATGGTTCGAATTCCCACGTTGCCTTTTGTGTGTTCTAGGAACAGTGTTACTTCTTTACCTTTTAACAGGTGATTGGTAACTTTCTGCCATTCAATGCCAAGATTGATAGAGAACTTAGCTAAATCAGTGCTCACAGTAAGCGGAGACTTTGGTTGTGGCAAATAGTAAATGTGATTATTGGTAAACACAGTACTTGCATTACATATACATTCATTTACTGGTGGGCTGCTAACACTTGTATCCTCCCAAAACACCTCTTTCCAATAATTAACACGTACACATAGCCCATTATACAGTACTTTGGTCTGGTTATTTAATTTATTCCACATACACGATCCAAGTGAAATGTCTTTTACTACAGGGGGAGCAACAGGCAAGGACAAGTACACCCACTTTTTAGGAGTTCACTTTGGTACAACCTCTGGTGTTTAATAGCTTCCCTCCCTCCCCAGCCCACTGGCTCGAGGTCCGGGGTAATCAGAAGGATCCCATGTTCAATATGGGGAGTGAGCTAACTTTCCATATCTTTGCTTCCAGAGCCAGTTGGTGTGTGATTTTTAACAACAATTTCCCCAATTAAAAAGGTCTGGCCTTACTATGCTAGAAACATACTGCATTCATTTGTACTGATAAGTATCAAACAGTGATTTTTTTCTTTGTTTTAGCAAGTGTATCCAAACCTTAGTGTTTCCTGATATTACTCAAAACATTTTTGTGTTCCAAGGTGGACAAAGCAAGTATCTGCATTTCAGTACATCCCATAGCTATCGCAGAATGGTTTTCACTTCCATTTGTTCCTGTATTAGGTTGTCCTGTAAGACAAAACATAGAACACAAACCACAATTTCTATTGTGACAGTAGATTCATGGTATTCTGGGTTGCTCTTCAAGTGGTATCAGCTTTTTCTAATTTTCTGAAAGACAAAAAGAACATGTTTCTACCCCTTTTGGGGTGGCAGATTATTGCTTAAAACATCCCTTTCTTTTACAAATATTCTTGCTGATTGCAGGCAAAACAGAGGAATTACACCCATACTTTCCTGTGTTTTGTTCTATAGGCAGGCCAGGTTTCAATGACTTCTACCTTTTAAGGGTTATGGGGAAATTATCCCACTGTTTAGTCATTAAATCCATGAGGTGGGGTACCTCAGTTTTCCTTCTTATACAGCAGACCAAGTTTATAATGTTATTCTTGCTGTGTTAAGTTTTAATTTTATTTACAGGTAATAGTTGAGAAGCATCGTTACCATATGACCTTAAAGGATTTTAAGAAAATCATAAACACTATACTTTGTTACAGGGGTACTTATTAACATTAAATCTATTAAAGGTATCTTGTTATACCATGCCTTTTATTTAGACAATTTGTTTGCTGACCAGGTATATCCTTTATCTGCAGCTCCTTTGTGCTGTTTTCTTTATCAGTTAGGTAATTTGCATTAACACAGATGCTTTCTGGCTTGCTTTTGGATCCAAAGCCATCAGCAGCTCAGAGAGACTGTCTTAAAAGAGACACAATTAACTTTCACCAGAGTTCTGATTACTTTTAACTTTTAACTCCTGCTTTCAAAACACACAGCAATCTGAAAAAGAAAACCCAACCTATTGTGGCTCCCTTTGGAGCCCTAATCACATTTTAATTAAGTTTGGTCTGTTTGCATTTCTTTTACCCCTTCTACAATATACACTGCACATGTTTTGGGGCAAATGCACATTCCTTTCATAGTTTAACTTCTATAACATTATTCATATTGATTTTTACATAAGGTGTAACTATTTCTTTTTTTGCTTACAGAGTTTTCAAGTACCTTTATTAAAGTGACAGTTTGATTAAAATTAGGGCTTGGCCCTGCTTTGAGCAGGTGGTTGGACTAGATGATCTCCTGAGGTCCCTTCCAACTCTGATATTCTATGATTCTATGATTACTCAGAGTCATCTTAAGGCTCAGTGTTTCTAACTTTGCTTCTTTTTGTTTTGTGCACCTCACTCTTGCTGTTGCTTCAGGGGGCACAGTCTTTTTAAATTTCTTATTCTTTTACTACAGCTCTCATCTGCTATTTTGTTACAAACAAACAAACAGAATCGAGAATCTTTCCCTAATCTCCTGATTTTGACTGTTCTGCTGCAGCCTCGACTTTGGTCTTTATTTTGTTACCTCTTAAGTGTTAAATGCCAAATCCCGAAGCCAAACAACACTAATCAGCTGTGTCTGGCAAAAAGGTCTGTCAGTTTTGCAACTTTGAATTAAACAGTCAAATGGATTTTTAGTGGCATTATTAAAAACAAAACAAAACAAAACCAATTGGTCCTTAGAACCTTACATATTTATACACACACAGATACATACACATTTTTTTTTAACATTCCTTCTACACTGCTCCATTTTTACATAGCTGTATATAGATTATATTTCCTTTATACATTTGAGAGCAGCTAAGTTCCAACAGAAACCCCTTATGTTATTTTAGGAAATTTGACTAAATTGTCCATAGTCAAATGATTTTAATCAGATTCTCTCTTTGCCTGGATTATTTACAGACATTCCTTTGGAAAAGGGCCCATTTTCCCTTGGCTGCAAACACTTTTCCTTTTTAACATTTTCAGAAAGTTTAACTGATTAATACCCTCCAGCATTTACAGAGTTAACTTTTTACTCTTTTCTTCTTAAATTACTTATTTTTCAAAATGACATCTTAATTAACTTAGATTTTGCCATTCCAAGTACTATTCAGGGATTTGAATTTTTCATGTCTACACTTACTCCTTTCCTTACTCCTACCACTATGCCTATTTTCCATTTATTTTTTTTTATTTGTTGCCTGCCTGCTTGTCTGCGCCCGATCTTGGGTTTGTTTTTTTTTCCTCGTTGAACCATCCCTTTCCATGGGCACAGGCTTTGTTCCACTACCAATTTAGCAAGGAGGGTGGGCTTCTCAACTAGCCCCCACCACTCCTGGTCCCTTTTATTAAACATTTCTTTCAAAATTGTGAAATCACCACAATATCACTCTCAAAAAATACTACACTGCCCAAACATCTATATCCTTCAGAGTTTGATTTAACAGAGCAAGATCTGTGTAAAATTAAGATCTTATGTTTGCCCGTGCCAGTGCCGGGGCTTACAAGTTCCTTTCTTCACCCTGTTGCCCATGCCAGTGCCGGGACTTATGATTTTAGCCCACTCTGAGCCAAAGGGAGAAATACTAAGTCCCCCTCGGTATTGCTCGGCCTTCTACCACCGAGGGTTCATACACCAAATATAAAAACCCCTCCCAGGGGCAGAGCAAGAAACCCTAAGTTCTCCTCTTATGCTCAGTCATGCTACGGCCGAGGGTGTATGCACCTATCGTTTTTCTAGTTTTTCCCCGACAGACGGGTCGAAGCGAGGACTCTAATCCTCTCCCTATTGCCCGGCACTTCTATGACCAGGGGTACACCCTCCTCCAATTATTTCCCCCCCAGCAGTCCGGGGTGGAGCAAGAGATACTAAATCTCTCTCCTGTCTCTCAGCCCTTCTACGACCAAGGGTGTGTATACCTCTTAATTATACAAATTCTCAATTCATAAAATGCCAACAGTGAATACAATATTAACCACACCTGGTTCCCTTTTTACTGCCCGGTATCTCTATGACCGGGGGTGTGCACACCTGAATGATCGATCACTTAGCAGTATTGTCAATAATTACAGCGTATATACTCTTCCCCCTTTCACAATTCGAAGAAGCACACGGATTTTATAGGGAAGAAGGCAGCATGACGCACTTATTGAGAATACAATAGTTAGCATATGCTTTTCAATCTCTCTCTCTCTTTCTCTCACACACAGAGTCCTGCCAGTTGATGTTTATAGTTACCAGTCCAGAGTTTGGATCAATCTAGTGGCCAGCCAGATTGGTCGCAGAGGGGAGTAGGGCTCTGTTGGTTGCGATCTGATGCTCCTGGAGTGTGGCAAGATGAACCCAAAGTTCCATGGCCAAGCACCCTGTGCTTATAGTCTTTTTTCTCTGTTGAAGTCTATGGATTTTGCTGTGTCAGTTTGTGACCGGTTATTTCTTAATTGGTGTATCTTTTGATGTAAACATTCCAATACACCTCCGAGAGGGTTATCCTGTCCTGGTTCCGATTTAATCAATTGTCCTGTCTTTAGGGGTGCCAGCCTTCACCTCAGGGTCGTCAATTTGCCCTTCCTTCATTATGGATGCGTGTTGATGATTTTCTGGTGTTGTTAAGTCTCTTTATTCCTTTTTCCTTGACCATCTGGCGATAACAATGGTGTTCACACCTTATCTTTTCCTGATGCATACATTCCTCATTCACACAAACAGTCTTTTTACAGAGACCTTTGAGAATACAAACAGTGTCAGTTTACTTTGAAACTCCTTAACATAGGCACAATACAAGATCTTGTCTTTTACTTACTAAACCTTAAAACAAAGAAATATATATTTAACTAGAGTGCCTAATTTGTAATACATATAGGAAACCATAGTAGACATAATAACCTATTCTAAAACAAAAGGATGAACATAATCAGTCATAAGGATTGTTCTGGTCTGTCCCTGCCTTAACATCAGTACAGACACTGGCAGTCAGTCAGATGCATTCCTACCAATGTCCTAGAGGGTCATTCCTTTCTGCTATTCAAAAGCTGGTAAAATGAAATCAAGATATACATTAGTACCTCTATTCTTATCGTACAATTATAAATCCTGCTTCTACAATCTCTCAGATGAGATCTTTAAAACACAACAAAACAAAACACCGAATGAGGATTCTCTCTGTTATAGCTGGTCAATAAAGATCCCACTGCCCTTTTTGTGTGAATAGTGGGTTTTGCCCTTGTAACTGACCAAAACTCCTCTTTCTTGAATTTTATTTAGTGAGCTGTGTGCCAGTTGTCTCCCTGGATGCATTTCAGTGGCGATGCATGTGTTTAGTTGTAAAGTGGTTTGTGATCCTTCAAGATGAAAGGTGCTAAATAAACATTTTAATATTAAAGTTCTGATATTTAAAGGCCATTTTTGGGGGCAAGGGAGTGTGATGAGAGCAAGCTTCTTCCTGAGGCTCCATGGTCTTGCAACCCAAAATTACTCCTGCATTTTATTGACTTGAAGAGCTCTGTGTGGCTCGAAAGCTTGTCTCTTGCACCAACAGAAGTTGGTCCAATAAAAAAAAAAAGTATTACCTCACCCACCTTTGTCTCTCCAGCATATCACGTAGTCTAAGGGTACATCTATACTAAAAAACTACTACAGTGGCACAACTGCCCTGCTATAGCATAGACACTTTCTACAGCGACAGAGGGGTTTTTTTCCATTCCTGTAGTAAATCCACCTCTCTCTAAGAGGCAGTAGCTAGGTTGACACAATGTCCTACCAGTGTCTGTGCCAGGGCTTACGTCAGCTTAACTACATTGTACAGGGCATGATATTTTTCACAGCCCTGACTGATGTAGTTAAAACAACCCAACTATGTAGTGTAGACCAGTCTTAATGAAATGAAATAGAAATTGCCATATCTAAGTAAAGTACCAGTGACTATAAACAAAGCAATAATATATGCCCAAGGGACAAAAAAAAAATCTTGTCATCATGCATTTCAGCATTTGGGAACCCCAATAGGCACCATCATGTACATCTAGAAAGGAAGGACTCCAATGACAGACCAAAGCAATGAGAATCTTACACAAAATATCCTGCCAGTTTTAGGCTAGTTAAAGTGAAAACAGACTGAAAACAAAGGTGGCCACAAATGAACCAATCTGAATGGTTGGATCAAACACATGAAAAATCAAGTGGAGGCAGCAGAGATTAAACTACAGGAGTTTACAGATTAAATTATTGTATCAAACCCTTTCTTTTTTAATATATATGGCCTCTCAGGTGCTTGGAACATTTCAGTAACTAAGTCTTATATGTACAATATCCACATGCTGGGAATCCTGGAACCTTTTCTCTTGTCATTTTGCACCACTGTAACTAATTCAGTGGAGTTACTACTGATCTACACTGGGATAGCTGAGGGAAGAATCAGATGTCAAAGAAGATGAGGATGCACATCTTCGTTAGCTCACAAAATAAAGATATTTATTGAAGTATTAGGACTCAATCAATGAAAATACAATATATATTAAAAGTGCTGTCAAACTCCACTCTACCAAATTGAGAGTAAAATTGTGGGAGGGAGTGTATTTTTATTGACTCTCTGATGTCAAAGACCGGAACAGACTCCTCACAAAAGGAAAATCCAGATTCTCATTAGTTTGTATGTCTTTCCTTGTTGCTGGATCTGATGTCTTGGAAAGTAACCAACCATTTTTGAACGAAATTGTGAAGTCTTGTACACTTTCCAAACTGTAGGGTTTTTTGATGCCAGAAAATACCTATTTTTCGACAAAAACTCAGCAATGAAATTATTGTGAAAGATCCAAGTGAAACATGATGTAGGCAACTTTGAAGAGGAGAGGCCTGGAGGCATAAGGTGCTTATGTTTTCTCCTATATCTTAGTGGCAAAAAGTAACAAGTAAACATAGTAATAATGGTACAGCACATTTGTTATTGCTTAGCAGATTTCGTTTATGTTTGACCAAAAATAGGTTAGCAGAACGAAAGTGTGCTGTACCGTCTGGCCTGCAAATCAGTCAAAATGTCGACTTAACAAGAAATCTGATTACTGTTTGTGTTATATCAGAAAGATGCACATGAAGGATAATACAGAATCATATTGCCATTTTTTCACATGGATTTATTGTCCACCTTCCTAAACCAGAAGATGGACTTTTTATGCTTACTAAATAGACTAGCCTTCTTTTGGTCTGCTAAGGTTCAAGGAAAATGCTGATGCTTTTTATTGAATTTAATTGACGAGTATCTCTTAAAAAGGAAATACAAATCACAGAGAAATTTTAGTAAATAAATATGCGTGGAAGAGTCAACATTTCCATGACAATAGATGGCTCTGAGATTACTTCGTGGAGGCAGCCATGTTCTCATCAAAACAGAAACAGGTTGGACTTATTCTCCGCTTGTTTTGAATAGGTAAGTCAATGGGCTTAGAGCATGATTTTTTAGGTAGGTTTACACCTGTATTCAAACTTATTTTGGGAGCAAACAGAGTTTTGTTTTAGAGGTGCTTTTATTTACTTTATATGGAGTATTATGGTCTGGAATTAGGAAATTTTTGTTCTATCTGTTAGCTAATATTCCATTGGAGTGAATTTTCACTAGTGTGGCAAATACTCTGTATCTCTGCCTACATCCTGGAGGCATAATTATGTATTTTTTCCCTCCTGGCTCCCATCCCTTAAGAGACAAGTAGGTGCCTTCAGTTACACAGAAAACTTCCAAAGGTGGAAAACAATATTGAACAATTACAACAAATTACAACAACAAAGGACTAGATGTTTCAGATTGGCAGATGTCTGCTTGAGGAGACCAATTAAGAAGTAAAACAAAATTGTCCTATTCTCATGCTGGGAACATGTGACAATATGGAGACAACTACTGAGAATTAGCAACAGTAAAATAAGAAGGAGAATATAAGAGGAAAAGTAGCTGTGTATGAAGTTATACATTTTTTAGAAGAACTTAAAATTGCAGGACCTTGTGAAATGAAAGCATTTGAGGGAGCCACCAGGTCTACATCCCATAGTGCTTAGCTGAAGAACAAACAAGGCCCAGGCAGTATTTTATGGATAGGTTGCTGTGTGTCTTGTGGAATGAACATGAATCCATGAGATAGGACATTCTAAATGTATCATGACACCTATCTTTAATCTATCTGGAGATTGCAGCTTTAAATATGTTTTGCTCTTTTATTAAAATGCTAAGTCCCAAACAAAGTGACTTACTGAACAATGCTCTCCTGGCTACGTAGTCCTTGAGAGCTCTAACCACTGTGATGGGGATGCAGGCGCACTGCTTTGGGGTAAAATGTTTGGAGCACAGTGAAGGACAATTTATTGCTTAAAATGAAAAGGAGAACAAACCTTGGTTGTGCATTCTGGAGCAGTCAGTAATACAGCCTTCTTTGGGAGGACTTTGAGAAATGGCTTCTTATAGGAAAGGGCTCCCAACTCTCAGGAATATTAGTGCTCTTTCCCAGTAGCTGCCTTCAGATTGTCTCATGCCCATTCCATAAGAATTATATATAGATAAAACACACCCTCAACTACCCCTGAAAAAGGTGTCCGGGACAGCTTCCTCTTTACCTGCAGACTAAGGAGAAGCACAGGGAAGAGGAAGAGAATAAACCGAAACGAAGAGCAGCTCCCTCTGAAAACAAACTAATGGCATTAAAACACGCAGTAGGATGGACATATTCACGTCATTCGTTTGTTTTCAGCCAGAAGACAGAGAAGCAAGCTGGCACCGCTTTGGTCTGCAAGGCAATGGAGGAAAAAGCAGTAAGAAGAGAACTCTTCCAGTTAACAGTTTTAGTATTTAATATTCAGCAGTAACACCCCATTACAATGAATAAAGAGAGTTCACAGCTCTCTTGCGGATAATTCGTTTCGGTATGTGGCAGGCAGACTGAACAAGGCCAACCTTTGATTAGTTGCACTGTGAATGCTATCGACATGAGGAGGATTAGATGTTTATTTCTTAAATTAAAGTTTAGATTCTCTTGGACATTTAGTGCTCTACAGTGGTGTGCCCCTGAGAGAACTGTTGAAAGACAGAAAACAGGCTAGCTAAGTTTAAGAACCCTGAAGGGGACTGTAGTCATATACTATGGATTTGGGATTCTAGAGAACATATCACAAAGTGTAGAAAATCTTAAATTATGCATTTTCCACACCCAAGAAACTCTTTTATACTTGCCAATTAAGGCATCAGAGAGGCAATGTGTTCTAGTGACAGAACAATGGATTATGAATCTACAACAGCCACACTCTAATCCTGGTTCTTCCAACACCAGCTCCCTGTGTGGCTTTGGACAAATGGCTTGTTCTCTCTAACTCATGAGATAAGAAAGCTGTTGGGCGAGATTTTCAAAAGGCACAGATTCCTAACTACAATTTTGAAAATCTCCCCCATCATCACTTACATATCTGTGCTGTGAGGATCCATCAGTTAAAGGTACAATGCTTTGAAGAATGTAAAAAATTATAAGTGCCAGGTGTTGTTAGTATTAAACATAAAACAGAGTTAGTCACTGCACTGAAAAATATACATTTTTTTCCAGGCAAAAATTATGTAAACATTGAATTAAGGATGAGAACACATATCACTAATTTAAGGTAATACATGTTACAGGGATGTTGTGATTATTCCAAAATCAAGTATTATAAATCCAGGAAATTCAGAGTTAAACTTAAAGAACTATGGTACTGAAATAAAGAGACAGGGTACTGCTCTGCTTAACTCTGCTCTGTAATGACACCATTCAATAACCATATGATTAAACTATTTTACTTTGCGGTCTCAGATTAGGCTAAATTGTTTTTTTTACAGACACATTAGATTTTTTTTCTCCCCCATGGTATCACTACAGAGAAAACTCAAGGTAGTTTGCATGCCGTATCTGTATTTCCATACCTGAACTGGTTTGGATTTCTTTTAAGCCTAACTCTGAATTTTCTGGATTTACAATACTTGATTTTGGAATGATTACAACATACCAGTAATATACTTTGCCCTAAGTTACTGATAATGTACTCACTCTTAACTCTATCTTAACATTTTTTTTGTCTGGGAATTTTCTGTTTTATTTTTTTTTTTAAATTACAACTTTCATACATAAATTCTAAATAAGAAACTCAAAAAGGTTGCCATCATGTGTCTAATGATCTGTAGTTGTGGAGTATGTCAATACTTTAAATACAATTTTAATTTTTAACTTCTATAGGCCAATTCAAAAAGAAACCCTGGCTGCTTTATGCCACTGTAGAGCAGAACAAAGCAGCCAAAGTATACTGGCCAGTTAAATTGGATTTACAAATGCATTGTTTCACTAGAGCAGTGCAAAGTAGCTGAACTGTACCCTTCCTGTCTTGCAAATTCCCTTTCTGCACCTCCCTGTGTTTCCCAGCTCATACATCCCAAATTCTCCTCCCCCTCTTATCCCCTGCACTCTCCAGGTCTCTCTACATTCTAACGTCCGCGCGCACACATACACACGTACATTTTCCCCTATGTCATAAATCTCACCTTTCTCTGCACGTGCCCCAAAACATGCACCCCTTCTCTGTTGAGCAGACAGGTTGCTTTTGAAAATAAATATTTATAATTAATGGCCATTTTTTCATAACTGAAAATTCATCTTGCAGCAGAGGCTGGTGCATAAAATCTCAGAGAAACTCATGAAAAACTGCCCTCTTTCAAAATGGCCTTCTTCTCCCATTGTTCTTAAAGAGCATGAAGCCAAGATGCTCTTATGAAGATGGTGGTGCCGTAGGCTGCCAAAGGGCAAAGATGAACAAAAGTCCCATTGAGAACAATGAAAAAGAAATGCCCTTTTCAAAATGGCCACCTGGGGGAGCCTCTGGCTTCAATCCCATCAAGCACAATTGGAGATGGCAGCCATTCTGAAAAACAGGCAGTTCTTCCATGGAATTCTCTATACCACAACATTCTTCAGCTCCTGCTTAAGCAGCAATTTTAATATTGAAGAACAGGAAAAAATACCTATTAACTCTAAATAAAACCCTTCAAATCTAGCCTATGCATAGTATGTCAGTGAGTTTAAACTATATGGACAACTTAAAGAATCTGAATCATTTTGTTATTAACATCATTTGGGCCAAAAAATAAAAAAAGTTTGACACCAAATACTAAATTTCTTAAAGAACCTGTTTTTTACTCCTAAAATATTTAATGGATTCACTCTAAATTCTCAGAAAAATTGTTCTCTACTCTAAGTAACTGCAGTGATTTTATGGAGGATACACAGTATTTTTCATACATAAGCAAGAGACTGAATTCCTGCTTTGAGTGGAAACTGACTCATCCTTAATTATGGAGGTGCCAGCTGTGACTCCACAAGAAGCTTCCAAACTTAGTTATATAAACATTTTACTGATAAAAAGTTCTTACCCTTGCATCATTAAAGAATGCCAAATTTTGACTTATTAGTCTTATGATTGTAATCTATGCATAATTAAAATGTTAGAGTCTTATTAATGTTAATTCTTACTGTCTCCACAATGAGCATTATTCCAAATTTTGTTTATTTCGTATGTACACAACTAGATAGTTTCTTCTGATATCTATCTTAGGAGATATATGACACTTGTCTTTTTTCCTGCAAAGTTTCTAATACATTGCAGTCTATATCAGATTTCAATACTGAATGTACAAAAATATAAGTTATCTAGGGACAATCTTTTCAGTTCTTCCTCGCAGGCAAATTCTGCCCTTGGATGTATGTAGAGCTCTCCCACTGATATCAATGGAAGGCACATATATGCACTGGACCCTGAGTCTTAGGCAAAACGCCTACCTGACATCTGTGGGATGTTTGCTTTAACTGAAGAATTGGGCACTCGGTAATTACAATGAGACCATTTTGCCTTGTAAAATCCCTTCTAGGATTGAAGAGTCTGGCTGATGCCACTGCTATTGCTTCAATGTTATGAGAGTTAGTGATAAGCTAAGTTTAGAATCAATCAGTCCTGCTAGTATGGAGCTGGCTAAAAATGTACTAACTCCTCCCCCAAAAAACTGCAGTTCACCAAATCCATATTTTAACAACACAGAGCCTTTGTAATTATAAACTTCAAAACAAAATCAAGGAATTCCATATAATATTTATACTTTCAAAAGTACAATATTAATACAGGTCTGTCAGTTAGAAATAACAGCAGTTTGTTAGGCCTAAAGGGTTTCTTTAACATAAAACCAGTTTACAAATGCTGAAAAGCAGTAGTGGTCCAATATTCACCATTACACATGAGTTTGTCTCTTCCAGAAAATTAAAAAAAAAATAATTAAATTTACCAGTATCAAGAAATATTAATAAAATGCTCCCAAACATGCCACAATCACTATTCACAAATAAAGTTAAAATGAAATATACAAAAATTCACTTAATACTGTTAAATAACAATAAACTACAAGATTTCCTGAACCGAAATGGTAGGACCCCTGAATGTTTTACAGTGAATGTCAGGAAAAAATTAAGTTATCTATGACTATATTCATGATATACCAGCCAAAGATTTACATGACCATTTCAAAATATACCAATAAAGATTTACAGTCTCTTTAAGATGCACTAAACAAATAGGTTCATAAAGGTGAACACAAATGCTTAAAAATACTGTTACCATTACCAACGGTGTACTTATGATACTCACTGAGATACATAAGCATAGTAGTAACATGTTTACTATCTCTGGTAAACAGATAACATCTAAGATCTTAAAAAAACCTCTAAGTTCCCATGTTTTCAAATGTCTGCAGTATATAGTGAGTTCTTATCAAGTATGTACTTGCATCTTTCCAGTTGATTTCAAGTGAATAATGTTGTAAAGAGGGAGCAACAAAAGGGGGGGGGGAATGGGACATTATTCCCATTCTCTTGTAATTAGTCATCCTGTTCTCTTGTAAAGACAAAGATAGTTTCAAAAGAAAAACAGGGCATAATGTACGTGAATGATCTTTTTACTATTTATATTTCTAACTAGGTTAAAAACCAGGTAAAGAAGTCATTGCATCAGGAGGAGCCATACGCACAATAACGTGCAAGTATCTTCAATCAGAGTAAATCCTGACAAAATTTATCATCCCATCTCCTTTACCTGTAACTGATATAAGATCTGAGAGCAAATAATAGATAACCATTCACTTGTTTGAATCAACTCTCTTAAAACGAATGTACTTTATAATATTTCATATACTGTATTGCCAATGTTAAATAAGGAATTAAGTGCTATGAACTTAGAGCGTTAAAGATGATTCACCTATAGTCAAGCAAAGCTATGTTTACATTCCAGGAAACACTGCAGTTTAAAAAATACAAATCTGCAGCAATAAAACAGTTTATGAAGAGAAACAGATGCATTCACATATTCTAAAGCCATTGCAAATTTTTTAGGCATTCAACTGTTGTGTTAACTATACAGACAGTAGTTATTTAGCAGCAATGATTCCGCAATAAATAATGCACTGTGTTTCTCAGTTCTGCACAAAAATTGCAGCTACAGTTACATCAACAGCTGTAACCTACTGGCTCTAATGGCAGAGGAGACCTTAAAACCAACTATACAAAAAATTGTCACACTGTGACAACAAATATAAAAACATAATCTGCATGTTGGAAATAAAAAGACTCCACTGCGAAGAGGACCGTGTAGACAAACTGAGATTCCAAGTCCACCGAAAGAAACTTCAGTTCTGAGTCCTTGATTGATGAGATACTCTTGGGCTTGAAACTGCATTACCACCTTAGAAAAGCATGCTCTGCCTTCTGTTCTTCCCATGTGCTAAAACATAACATGAATTCTGTTAAGAAACTGAAGCATTCTTACAACACACACTGGTACGGCACTCTCCTGAGGTGTGTTTCTATAAGTGTCCTTTGCTGTAATATCTGATCCTATATTAAATCTCTTGCTAATGCAGTCCAGTGTATTCTCTGTGCTTTGTCGCGACATATTTGGTGCTCCTTCCATTGTGTATCAGATAAGTTATTCAGCAGTCAAAAAGTGACTGTTTTTAAGTGCAGGTTTCATGCTACTTGTCCCCTCTACTTGTCCCTCCCGTCTCAAGTAAAACTCATTTGTTTTTGTATGTTTAACTGTGTATGTATTTTATGAATCTGAATAAATAATTTCCATATATTCACAAAAATAATTTTTTACACATTATTTTCAGTTTATAGTGCATCTAGCACAGCACTCTAGATTGAAAACATGAGAAATACCATGATGAATGTTTCCATACCTGTCTCGGGGTACGAGGAATTTCGAAAACCAGGGTCTTTCTGCAACTGAATCTCTTTCAGACTGAATATTGAGACACCTGTAACAATAAAAGAAAATTAAGGTTGCACTCAAATGTGATTAAATTTTATTGACGAAATTCTATTCTCAGTTACACCAGTATAAATCTGGAAAAAGCACATCTTCATCTGGAGTAGATAAACTACCTCCCCTAAAATGCTGATAAATATCTTGAACCCACTAATGTGCCTTGGTATCTCATAAGTTTTCTTTATGAAGTGGGCAGCCTGCAAGTAAAAACAAGACACACACAAGTCTAACTTACAAATCTACTCATTATAAAAGATATTCCTCTTCTCTGCAAACAATCAAAAATATCTTTAACAACTCATGTAAATAGAAAATCCATTATATTTTGAATTTATGCTGTTGATTTGTCTTTGAGAGTTTTGCCTAAAAAAGTTACCCATCTTGTGATGTAACATACTTTTATCTGTTTAAATACCAATGCACCATTTCAAAAGCTCTTTGGTATTTTTAGAGTTTAATCACAGATAATGCTTTGTGCTACTGTCAATAAAATATTATCAACCAAGGTCAATGGCACATTACTACTTTTTTACTTCTCTTACTTTCAGGCAAAGCATGTATCCTTGTTCCTAGACTTCTGAAGTATGCGTGTTTCATGGCCTCTTCTGCCGAAACTCTTTTCTTAGATTCATACTGTTAACACAAAGGATTGAATCAAAAATATAATTTTACTTTCCTTACAGTTTTTTTAGTGACAATTAATTAAAAGATTGAAATTGGGCTATTTGTATATGCTCATATTGAGCTGAAATGAAATGAGGTCTCTCTTACACTCTTAGATTTTAAATAAGATTTCGCAACACCATGTATTACGCTGTGGCACGTTCTATTAAAGAGGATTTCACACAAACTCCTGATTCATAACAGTGTACTCACCTGGTTTTGCGTTTGCATTTTTGGACCCCAAAGATAGTGATGAGTTTATTTCACTAAGAAAACTTGTTGAGCATGCAAGAACAAACTTCAGGCACGAGCTGCAGGTAATGTTTGCTCAGAGTACACAGCTGAATAAAAGACAGATACTGGGATGGCTTTTAAGCTGCAGGCTGCAACTTTCTGAATTTTATATTAAGTAGAGGCAGAATATGCTCAACTCATCTCACATACCACACATTTAACTGGGTTCATATTTGAGTTACAGGGCTCCCACCATACAGCCAATAATTTGGGGCAGATTCCTCAGCCTAATCCCTAGGACTCAGCTTACTTCTAAAACGACTTCCAATGTGGAAAGGAAACACATACAGCCCAATTTGCTGCCTGAACACAGAAAGGCAAAGCCTAACCGTGAAGAGCACTTGTTAGCCAGAACCATACTTATTAAATTCATACCTACAATAAAATTACTGTACCTAAATGCTCTCTTTTTACATTCCATTTTTCTAAGACTTTAGTCTGATCCTTGGGTATCTTAACCTTCTTCTCTCCTTGGCTCATTTTGCTGTTGTGTCACAAGCCTAGAGTTTACTGAATTCAGCTTTAATTATTAACAAATGTAGTGAGAATTCAGCTATGGACTACATTTTATTTTATAAAAGCCAGGAAAACAGAAATGTGGCCATCTAAAATTAGAGAACAATCCCTGAATTCCTAGGGGGTAAGTGGACTTCAACCCACTCAGTTAGCCATCACTAAGGCTATGATTTAGTCACAGAGGACACGGCAATCACAGATTCCATGACTTTGCTGGACCTCCGTGACCTCTAGGGATTCAGGAGGAGGACGCGGGACTGTGTATTCCTTCCCTGCAACAGGTGCTGGCTGGAACAAGGACCTTGCAGCCACAGCGCTGTGGATTACTCCAGGTACTGCAACTGGAGCCGTGTGCCCCAGCCCCATGGCATCCCAGGCTTGGCAGGAGCAGCGTGCCCCAGCCCTGCAGCTTCCTGTGTTTGGTGAGGGCTGCATGCCCCAGCCCTGCGACATCCCAGGCTTGGCGGAGCTGCAGCCAAGGCTGTGCCCCAGCCCCGGAAGCTGCAGTTGGGATCGCGTGCCCCCCTTGTGGCTTCCCAGGACCGTGTGCCCCTGCTGCTGCAGCCAGGACTTGCCTGGGACCGCAGTTGGGCTACACACCCCTTCCCCGCAGTTGGGCAAGCTCTGGAGCAAGGGCCGTGTCCCTCCCCCTCCCCCACTGCAGCCACTGGAGACGGGGCTGTGCCCTCTGCCATGGCAGGGGGGCTCAGCCTATCAGTCTCTCCCCCCACATAGGACTCCATTCCTCCCCCGTACCTAGCCCTGCCCCCGGTTATTTTTAGTAAAGTAACGGACAGGTCACTGGCTCCGTGAATTTTTGTTTATTGCCTGTGACCTGTTCGTGACTTTTCCTAAAAGTAACCTTGAAAAAATCTTAGCCTTAGCCATCACACAGTGAACCTGTTATCAACTGTATTTAATGCCCTACTCAAACTTCAATTGCATATATGATGTAACTGATTTTGTGGATTTGAGCCTTTAAAAAGGAATCCAAAAATAGATTTTATAAAAGATAAAACATGGAAAGCATCTTACCTGAAGAAACTTTGCTATCAATTCAATTCCTTCGGAGTCCAGCCTAGAAATAACAAAAACCACCAAATAGTTTAGTGATCAATATTCATAAGTGCAAAGTTAGAATGGAGTGGATTTCATAAGATGATATCCCACTTCAAAACAAAATGTAATTTAATTAAAAATTAAAGCAATACTTACACCTGAACATCTTCTGTGTGTTTGTGTATATACATATGTACATACATAAAGATATCCCGACATTTCAAAAGACTGACTGTAAACACGAGTTGTACAATTTACTGATGATAAGTCAGTGGGAAGATCGAGAAGGACCCTGACCTTTGGACTGTGACTCAATAGGCTGACAAGGTCATCTGATGTGAGCAATTTTATGGTTTCCCAATAGCTTTTAAAACCTCAACTCATTGATTGGATAGGAGGGTAAGAGTGCTAAACTATGTTTCTTTACAATCAAAAGGAACATACTTCATCATGTGTTTGGCTTTGCTGAAAAGTTCAGTTATGGCAATGATACTTGAAATGTACTAGATACACACCCTTCAAATTCCTGACCAGGGCTTTAGAATCACCACAGAAGAGACTGCATCAAAGAATTCTTCTCAGATTTTACAATAATCCTACTACATGATGGGACGGGATTTTGGGAATTTAGTAGGTGCAGTGTGAATAGTCCTACTATGTAGACGTTATAAATAACACTTATAGTTATATATGCCACTAGTGAGTCTCAGTGTTTGGATTTACAGTGCTCTAAGTAATCAGGAACTCAGTAGTGTTAAATCTCAAATTAATGAACTCTGCTAGATACCATTAACTTCAGCCTATAGTAGGATAGTTTGACATGTGATCTTTTAAGGGACATATAGTTAACATGCAACAGCACAGTACACACGGAAACTGGTTCTTGTATAAAAATAGGTGTGTGGACACAAATATAGCAGCCACTGTACAAGTAGAAATTCTAGTAATGAAACATAAAATACCTTGGTGCATGGTTGATTAGAGGCTGTGGTTTGTATTTGGGAAAGTTGTAGTTCCTAAATTCATCATTGGAAGAAATGCCTGGCCATGTTTCTTGAGAAGGAGTTCCTGTGTTTAAATCAAAACAAATTAAATCTATACAAGTTATATTAATTATAGGCAAGACTTAAAAATAAATTTTAAAGCATTGTGGCCCTGTAACATACCACAATCGAAAAGGAAGGAATGTTTTCCAACTTCAGTCATTTTGTTTAAAATGTACAGATTCAATCTTGTACAAAATGAGTAACATTGTATTTATTCATCTTCCCCTAAATGCAACTTCAAAATTCATTCCCTCTTTATAGAAAAAGGATCTGCTCTGTACTTTATAGTCACAAATTCTCTCTTAGAAGGGTGAAGTAAATCTACAAGTGTAATATTATTGGTAACAATATTCAATTTACCCAAAAGTCTGAAAATTAAGTGCAGTTCATCTTCAACAGTTGAACCAGGAAAGAGAGGTCTTCCAGATGCCATTTCGAAAAATATGCATCCAACACCCCTGTATAAAGAAAAAGAAAAGGAAAGATGAATAAGTAAATAAAAAATAAACTAACAAAAAAACTTACCCTTTAAAACATTCAGCTGCTCAATATCTTTTTGGATTTATTAGGTTAAAAAAATTGCTAAATCAATTTGCCATTAACTATGTACCTCTATTGGAAATACTGATGTAAATGAAGAAAAAAACATGCCAAAGAGTTCACAAGTGCTGAACAAAACCTCTGCAATACACAGATAATATCTTTTCATTCCAAAAGACACACACACAAAGCAAAGGGAACTACTGATAAACTAGACATTTAAAATAAATATTTAAATCAATATAATATAATAATGCCATCATGTCAAACTGGATTTAAATAATGAATAGCACAATTGATGCATTGTTAGCAACTTTCTTTATCAGCAATTTTATTTATCATATCTTAAACGTAACCCTGTAGAAGTTGTCTGAAATTTTGAGGGAGCCGTTATACTCGGTTACAAGAGTTAATGGACAATTATAACACATCTACTTCAGTATGAACAAAAATTAAAATGTGACCAAAACAAACATACCACATGTCAATTTGAGTTGAATATTCGGAAGATCCTAGGAGAACATCAGGTGGCCTGTACCATAATGTGACTACTTCATTGGAGTAAGTCTTTGTAGGAACAGACTTCGCTCTAGCCAAACCTTCATAAAAATAAAAATGTAACGGTTTTTTCTGGAATGGTATCTACCATTTCCCTCAATTTAAATATTGTGTACATCTATTTGCTTTTGTTTGTGCTTCTGCTTTCTTGGCTTCCTCATTTTTAGTCTGAAGCAGGGCTAAATGGTGCAAAGCAGTGACCTTATTGCAAGCATCTTAAAAATGAATGAAATCATACTGACCATTCATGACACCCGTTAGTTCTTATCCAAAAGGAATACCATTCTTTCAGAGTGAAAGTTGTTGTGTTGCTATGAAGTACGCATTACTGTATACTTGAGAATAATTTGCTTATCACGTGGGCAATGCAAGATTTACAATGGTCTTAATTATTCATTTCCTTACTTTTAAGTGCTTCCGTTTTGTAAGTGATGTGATAGATCCGGATATTATCACTCAGCAACTGAACGTTTTTTAAAAAGTGTTTCACTTTTGAAATAAATGTAAAATATTGTTATAATTAGGCTTGGCAAAATTGCATTTTAATTTTTATCATCATTTTGATGGACAATATTGATGTTTATTTTTATGCTTTTTTATTTTTGTTTTTATGGATTTAACTTTTCACTGTTGCAGGAAATGAAGGGACTCACCCATTGGAGGGGTTAGACAATTATTTAATGACACCAGACACTGAGATTCAAAAAGTTAAAACTTTATAACTGTTAAAAAATACAAACTGTCAATATCATATAACAAAAAATACGAAGTTAATATCCTAAAATCAAACCCTAATAACTTTTCAAGCAGCATTTTTATTGCTTTTACACATTTCAATTATCATCAATGTAAATATATTTTTGTCCGTTTGGGGATATAAATCAACTGAGAGCAATCTAGCCCTTGAGAATGATTGACACCTTAATCTTGCAGAATCACATCAAATCAGCATATAAATTATGAATTTTAAAATGGCTGGCTGTCCCAAAGCATTTCTCCCTGGGTAACAGCTCAGTTAAGGACCTCAACCAGGGAGAAATCACAGATCTACAGTATCACTCCAAAGGCTACCCCCTTCTCTTCTTATAGTGATGGGGTGGTGAGGGGGGGTCATCCTCAAAAAAAATAAAGTCAGACTAAAATTTTAGGCTATCACAGCTATCAGAAACTCCTGTAGAATAAGGGCATAGGGTAGTGGCAGTGTTAAGTACTGTACTGCTTAAGAAATTTTTTAAATAGAATTGAAGAATTATTAAAAGGCAAGTTTAGCATAACGTACTTGATAAATATACTTCTTATCCTCTCAATTTAGATAATTAATTATATATTTATAGGGCTCAATATTTTTCCAATAAAACTGTGATTCACCTTTAAATATATAGGACTAGATCATGCCCACTGTTCTTTCAAGCACTGAGGCAGGAAAAAGGAGCAAAACATGCTCAGATAATCCACATTTAATCAGCGGAAGGGCCCACTGAGTCAATGTGACATCATATTGCACCTGAATCTACAGAATCTCCTAAACTCTATCTCATCTGGAACTCTGTGATATTGGGAGTGAGGGGGATGGTTGGGCAATGAAGTGTTGGAGCCACAGGAAAACTGCTCTCTCCCTCCATGTCCAAAGGGACTTCCCAGAGTAATAATGCCAGACCATGTCAGCATTGTCTTAGGCAACATTCTGTTCTCTATTGGCAACTGCTACCTTTGGAGGAATTTTCGTCCAGGTGTGGGTGAGTGGTAACATGGCCACTAGTGGAGCTTTACTGACATGGAGAATAATGGCTAATAACAATAGGATCCCCTATGTGAATGCCCCAATCCGCTCACTGGATTTCCCAAAGTATCTTAGAACATCCCTGGGTTAGAAGGACCAGAACCCTCTGGCAATTCACCAGGTGGGGAACACTCCTCCCCATCATCTTAAAGTTATTTGTAGGAAAATTCTGCAAGATAAAGTTCACGGAGTTTCTTTGGCCCTGTGGTGAGGATTTGGCCTGTATATCATTAGTTTAAAAGGAAGCACTAACGTTACTTTTAATCTCAACTCAGTTCATTCTCAGCTGACACTTCAACACAGACGTATATCATATTGATGATCAATAAACTGCGAAGTCCAACTTTTTGCTTTCCAGTTCAATACACAGAAACCAGACCATCTGCACACAAATATAGGCTCTAGACCGAGGGTTCTCATCTTTTCCCTGCATATGACTTCACATTCAACTACATGCAATCCATCGGTCATCCTCAGAGGCATTTCTGAACCAAATCCTTTCTGCTGGTTTCCACTCATTCAAAAAAAACACCACAGGAATTGATACACAGGGATATTTCCTGGTGTCCAAATATGAAATCACAAATGACTAAGAAAACTGACTTAATCAGAAAACCAGAGAAAGGGAACAAAGGTAGGGTTGGGGTCCTAACTACCAAGTTGAAAGCTAGTCCTATAAAAAATTAATTACAGTTCAATTAGGCTTTGTCTACACTGGAACTTCATCGGCAAACTTTTGTCGTTCAGGAGTGTTGAACACCCTCCACCTCCACCGACCGACCGACCAAAGTTTTACTGACTAAAAGTGCTGTGTAAACAGCGCTTTGTCAGCAGGAGCATTCTCCTGCTGACAAAGCTGCTGCTGCTTGTGGGGGTTGAAAGTTTTTGTCGCCAGGAGAGCTTTCTCCTGCCAACAAACAGCAGCTACACTGTGCGGCTTTTAGTGGCACGGCTGGAGCAGCACAGCCGTGTTGCTAAAAGCTGCGTGGTACAGACGAAGCCTTATACATGTCTGCTGCCATGGCCAGAGAAAGTGTGTCGGGGGCAGGGGGATTGAGCTTTAACTGAATATAAAGTATTTTATTCTGAAAACATGGTACAATTCCTGTGGGATAAATAAATAAAACAAACCAATGAGGAGTGAACACATGTGGTGTTGCATATTGGAGAGAAAAAATTATTTAACTTAATTTAAAATATCAAATAAAAGAGCATAATGCAGTTATAAGGGTCCTTCTTAGATAAAAGTGAGTGGTAACAAAACTACTAACAGATGATGCTTAAAACTGGAGTGGCTGGCAGACAGAATATACAAAAGAACTATGACACTTATCACTGTATCCCATATATCAGGCACAGAAAGAGCCGTAACATGAGGCATAGTTCAGATTGGATGCTGAAACAAATTAAAAAACAAACAAACCAGAAACGCTGAAGTCAAGCAATCAAACTCTTACCCAAACCAGATTAACAAACAAAAAGAATGATCTGGATGACTTTCAAAAAGTCAGACATGAGCTGCAAACCTGAAATTCCAGCAGCTTTAAACCATGTGGGCTGACTTCCCCCACTGAGCTGACCAATACAGGTATCCAGCACAAAATGGACTTAAAAATCTATTTTTTCAGGCCAGTTCATGCTACAAGTGACAGCCTAGTATGCACCACATTGGAGGTATCCCAGCTGTCATAGAAACCCTCTGGCAGCATGGAGCTGGCCTCAATTAAGTAACGTATTGTTTTCCCTTTACACTTTACAGGAACACAAGCAATAGCAAAAAAATGAAGACAGGATCTCACCAGCTATATATAGCTAGTCAGAGTTACACAATATTGGCTTCAGTAGCCTTTGGAATGGATAAAGATATACACAGAAATGGTGTGATGTGTATTTCCAGTGATTAATTTCCCTGATGCATACCAACAGTTTATATACATAAACACTCCTACCCACACATGATTTCTAGGTTCAACAAGGTTTACAAACCTTGGTTTATTTCCAAGATTTTCTTAAAACTGTAACTCGGTAAAGAAAACACTGCTCAAATAAAATAATAAATATTTTTTTTCAGTCCATACCAAAATCTGCTAACTTTAGTTCTCCTTTCTCATTAATGAGTAGATTTTGTGGCTTCAGGTCTCGATGTAGCACCTTCCTCCTATGACAATAGGCCAAACCACGCAGAATCTGGTATAAAAATAGCTAAAAGAAAAACAAATTAGACTTTCAAAAATATTCATGGGCAAATGTGCAAAGCAGCATGTTACTCTTCCCATAACAGCAGGTTTTGGGCCATCAGAGCAGCAATTACATGGCTATATTGCAAGCAAGACAAAAACCTTCTTACACAAGCAAGTCACTTTCCCATGCTAATTTTTCTGAATATCATAACTATTGTTTAAAGATGTAAGACCTATTTATGCCATCCAGCTACAACATTATTATGAAACATTTAGCACATCAAAGATTTTGAGAGTGATTTGCTCTATATAATAGAAGAGAATCAAGTGGCTATTTATTTTATAAGCATTTACTACTGCACTCTAAATGTCTTTCCATGTAACACTCTCAATTACCATACTGATATTCCCTTCTGCTATAGATTTCTCTCTTACAAATGCAACTCTACTCCTGTACTCCACCATGTAAAGTAAATTAATTTATTGTACGGTAGGGAAAGTGACTACCGGAAGAAGCAATTAGGTACAGCATCTCTAAACATTAAAGAATCAAAGAAATATAGTTGGGGAAATTATGCTCCACCAGTTGTGTCTGATTTTTTCCCTTTTGCTGTGTTTGCATCTTCATATAGTCTGTCACCCTCTATGCTTTTTCCTATTCCTTTGGGCTGGCAAGCCAGCAACAGTAGCGCCACATTCAAGGACATTAGTGCACAGAGCAACTACATAGTCAAAAAAAAAGAGTCTAGGATTAAGCAGCCTCGTCAGTTTCCTGCGGTATTCATAAATAAATACTGCTTTGCAATTATTTCACGCATAGAGTGCCTGTGTGTGAGCATGGTGCTTCTAAGTAGCTACTTCGAGCACCAGTTGTCCCACAACAATTCTTAGTTTGGTGAAGGTGAGTGAGCAGACAGAAGATTACTGATTAGGAAATCTAGAGAGTACACTTATGCAGAGCAGAAGATCAACCAGCATGACAGATTCATCATGCATTAGTCCCTTTTGAGGGGAAACACCAGAAAGTTTTTATATAACAGAATTTTCCAACACAGGGGTTATTTTTGTAGCAGATGACACCCCCAAGTCTTCCACAAACTCATACAAACAGACAAGCTCCAGGTTATATTTGTCTAACCTCAGTTTGCTTATATCACAATGGGATTATCTCTATTAGGGGTAGAAAAATTGGAACCATGGATGTTAAAAATGCAGGCTGTGGGCCACTATGTCCTGCCTCACCTATATTGCCTATATTGTTGGAGGGCTATAAATGGCCATTAAGGCACTCTCAGATAATTTATAAAGACGTTATCTTCAAAGTATAAAAACATGCTGCAAGAGCTTTCATTTCATGTTCATTTAAGATTTTTTAACATGTCCTCTTCATCTTTTTCAATCTCTCTTTAAAGTAGGTATGGGAATTTACATAAAATAATTTTTCCCTTCACACTCTCACAAAAAAGACAACAAAGCAGGTTGACGATTGATTTCTCCTCCAAAAGACATTAAAGCTAACGTGGAAACAGAAAGAAACAAAACGACAAACAGTAACCAATATGCAAATCGAAACCCACAGTACTTCAGCAGAGAAAGGACTTTACAATATAATGTAAAGGCAAACACAAGGACAACAATTCTGCTGGAATGTGCATGAAACACATGTAAACAAATGTTATTCTTGTACATTATGTCATCATCCACAATTAACTATTGTACAAATATCAAACCAATTTTCCCTGCGTGTGCGCGCATGCATGGTTTTGTTTTTGTTTTTTAGGACAACCACTTGCAAAGTAACAAAGTACACTTCCTGCATCTGAAGAAGTAGTTTTTTACCCACGAAAGCTTCTTCCCAAATACATCTGTTAGTCTTTAAGGTGCCACCAAACTTCTCATTGTTTTTTTAAAGTACACTTAAGTTCAATGTTGACAGGAATAGAAATATTCCCCAAATACCTTCTATGAACAGTTAACACCCTCTACACAAATTACATATTGTTAAATAATTAAGCTGACTGAAGTCCAGCATAAGCCATACCATGGCTGGGGAACACACTTACCTCAGCTTCGGTTTCTCGTCTCGCTCCGAGGCATTTCAAAATAGTGTTCTGGTTTCTTGGGGCCTGGTTTACTAAGCTATTGTGCAAAATAATATGAACAGTTCCTTTGGCCATCCCAAGCCTCTTTAAACACACAGTTCTTTTCTGTTTCACAGTATTGGGTTCAACAGAATAAGGTTCCTTCCCTGCTCCTACTATTACTTGGCTCTTTTCTGAGCGCAACAGAGTACCTCGAGCCCTTCCCTGGCCTCCATCCACAGCCTTTCCGATAGCAGTCTTTTGCCCTCTGCAGCCCTCCTTCTTTTGGTACAAGATTCTCCAGTTTTCCTTCCCAGGGCTGTCCCTGAATCTTGGCCTACCACCATCATGACTCTATCGCTCCCTGAAGATCTCCCCCTTGAATGAGCTACAGGCTTGTTTTTTAATCTTATAGCCCCACCATGTGAATGTCAATTGCTCCTTCCATTGCACAGAAAGACTTATCCCCATGTTGGTCATGCAGTCATGCCAGAGAAAGTGTAATCTCAGAATGCCTGATCTACACTACACAGTTAGGTCGATGTAAGCTGCTTTGTGTTGATCTAGCTTTTGATTGTTGATTATTTTATGGAAGTGAAGAAGCTGGCAAACGTTCTCTGTATGCCGATTTAGTACCACTACCTCCATGAATGACATAGAATCATGGTCTATGTAATTAGGTCAATGCAGTGCCAGTGTAGACACTGTGTTGCTTACATCGACTGGCACTGGCTTTCAGGACCCATCCCACAATGCCCTATACTGACAATACAATCAATACAAGTGCTCTCAGTGAGGATAGGCACCGCCTATATAATGAGCTAAGTGTGCACAAACACAAGCGATTTAATAACTATCGTGGCTGTATGCTGGCATAAATTAGGTCAATAATATTTTGTAGTGTAGACATGGCCTAGGTCTTGGAACAGGACATTACTGTCCTTAAAGGGGACACACCATTCTGTTAAAAATCTTATTTCCCAATAGGAAAATATTAAAAAAAAAAACCACAACGTTTACTAAAGCCATGATTTGTGTCATTAAACTCTTCAATAGGGCTGTATCTATTATTATAAGAAAGAGCAGTTGTGAGCAACTAAGTTGTAAGTTCTCTGTGGTTTTAAAATCAGAACAAAAAATGTTTGAAATCAATCATTAAAAAACATTCACTCACCTTTACATTGTGCATACTCATGATGTTACCACAGTCATCCATGTACTGTTTTAGGTCCTTGTCCTGTCAAAAAACCATTACCACTGTTTAATATAAAACAGTTTTTTGACAGAAAATTGAGCTTTTGATTCAATGGACTTTTTCACAAAAAGTATCTGTCTGCTGTGGAGAATTTTGAGTTTTCATCAAACAAAAAGAAATCAAAAACCCAAAGAAAGAAAGGAAAGTAAAAGCGTTTCGTGAAGAAACTCCCCCAACATTTTCAGATCAGTTCTACTTATTATACTAAATTCCCCCCCCCCCCCCCCGCAAAGACTATATGTTATGTTAAATTTTATTTATTACTCATTCTCTTTATTGGGAAAAAAAATAACTTTTCATTAATTCTGCGCACTACACCTTTAGATGTTCCATCACAGTTTGCATAGATATAGTTAGAATAACTTCAGTAAATGTATATGTAATATGGAGTGAAAAAAAGCTAAAATAAAACATGATTTATCAATTTGTATCATGCAGGAAAGTGACTTAGCTGTCTAACTGTAGGTACTCAAGTTTGAAAATGTAAGCCATAATATTTAACAGCCCTGTTTCAAAAGGACTGTTCAAATGTAAAATAGTTATTTCTATACTATTATTGTTTTACAGCACCTGCAAGTATGCTAGATGCCTCACAGTACCAATATCATTCTACATAATACTGCAATTATTTTATTCTCTGTCCACTTTCTTCTACAATCCATAATCTTGATTTAAGTGAGCATTTTGGCACAGAAGTATAATAATTGAGGTGGCAAAATTTGCAGATGATACAAAACTACTTAAGATAGTCAAGTCCCAGGCAGACTGTGCAGAGCTACAAAAGGATCTCTCAAAACTGGGTGAATAGGCAACAAAATGGCAGATGAAATTCAACAGACAGCTGCAGCGGCACAGGAGCTAGCAAACAGAGCTGTAAACAGGGGAGTTGGAGTGGGAGTTCTGTTGGAGGAGAAGGTAGTTGTACTTGGTTTTGTATTTGTGTGTGTGTGTAGAGGCTTGTAGGGGGCTTTGTGCTGGGAAAGAAGCTGAGCCCTGATTAGGGGGTGGGGCTTCTCTGACTAGGGGTCCTTTAAAGGTAGCCAGCCAGCCAGGCAGCAGCAGACAGCTGCAGCGGCACAGGAGCCAGCAAACAGGGGAGTGGGAGGAGAAGATTAACAGGACTTAAGTGGGAAGGCTATGACAGATACGGAGGCAGCTGTGGGAGTGACTCATATAGTGGAAGACACAATGAAGAAGACTGGATGTGGAAGTTGTGGTATGTACATGATCCTGGAGGGGGGACCTGGTAAGAGTTTTTTCTGCATGAAATGCCGTCTGATAGAGCTGATGGAGGAAAAGATCCAAGGTCTGGAGATTCAGGTGGAAAGTCTGGTTGAGTTTAGGAAGGGGTTTGAGCAGATGATGGAGCAAAGATATGAGGTATCTGAAGGGAAAAGCTCAGACTCACAGATGGAAGCAGGGCTGGGGAATTTTGAGGGGAGACTGGGTGAGGAAAGTGGTCAGTGGAAGCATGTGACTAAAAGAACCAGGCAGAGGAAAAGACGGGCTAGTGAAGGAGAAATAGAGCTTAGGAACAGGTTTGCAGAGTTGGAAAATGAAGAAGGGGCTCAGCAGGTAGTTGCTGAAGGTGGAAGGGCAAGGAAGAAGAGAAGAGAGGCTAGTCCTATAGGAAAAGGGGAAGAGTCAAGGGAGACTACACCAAATATGAGCCCCAGGAGGATACAGGATGGGTTGAAGAGGATTATAAGGGAAAATAGGAATAGAAAGAACTTGCAGCCAGAGGGAACAGGGGAGAGACTGAAAAATAGTACTGTCACCAGGAAAAGGCAGGTCTATGTGATAGGGGACTCTTTATTGAGAAGAATAGACAGGCCTGTAACCAGAGCTGATCCAGAGAATAGAAGGGTGTGCTGTCTTCCAGGTGCTAAGATACGGGATGTAGAGGTTGAAAAGGATCCTAAAGGGAGCGGGAAAGAATCCCCTAATTATCCTTCATGTTGGAACAAATGATACAGCTAGATTCTCGCTGGAGAGTATTAAGGGAGACTATGCTAGGATGGGGAAGATGCTTAAGGAAATCGAGGCTCAGGTGATCTTTAGTGGGATCCTGCCTGTTCCTAGAGAAGGTCAACAAAGGTGTGACAAGATTATGACTGTCAACAGATGGCTTAGGCAGTGGTGCTATAAGGAGGGCTTTGGGATGTATGGCCACTGAGAGGCATTCATGGACAGAGGACAGTTATCTCAGGATGGATTTCATCTGAGTAGGGAAGGAAATAGACTTCTAGGATGGAGGCTGGCACAACTGATAAAGAGAGCTTTAAACTAGGAATTTGGGGGAGATGGTTTGGAGATGTCCAGGTAATCTCCACGCCAGATTTTAGCATTGAGAGGGAAGAAGACGAAGTAAGAAAGGATACAGCCGTGGGTAGGAGAATGTATATAAGGAGCGAGGGCGGTGTGGATACCAGTCTAATAGGATATACTGGCTGTAGAATGACTGTGCCTAATAGGGTACAAAATGTGAGCGAGGCCAAACAGCAAAAATTAAGATGTTTATACACCAATGCAAGAAGCCTAGGTAACAAAATGGAGGAACTAGAGCTACTGGTGCAGGAAGTGAAACCAGATATTATAGGGATAACAGAAACATGGTGGAATAGTAGTCATGACTGGACTACAGGTAATGAAGAGTATGTGCTGTTTAGGAAAGACCGAAATAAAGGTAAAGGTGGTGGAGTAGCATAGTATATCAATGATGAGGTAGAATGTAAAGAAATAAGAAGCGATGCAATGGATAAGACAGAGTCCGTCTGGGCAAAAATTACATTGGGGAAGATAACTAGTAGAGCCTCTCCTACGATAGTGCTTGGGGTGTGCTATAGGCCTCCGGGATCTAATTTGGATATGGATAGAACCCTTTTTAATGTTTTTAATAAAGTAAATACTAATGGAAACTGTGTGATCATGGGAGACTAACTTCCCAGATATAGACTGGAGGACCAGTGCTAGTAATAATAATAGGGCTCAGATTTTCCTAGATGCGATAGCTGATGGATTCCTTCATCAAGTAGTTGCTGAACCGACTAGAGGGGATGCCATTTTAGATTTAATTGTGGTGAGTAGTGAGGACCTCATAGAAGAAATGGTTGTAGGGGATAATCTTGGCTCAAGTGATCATGAGCTAATTCAGTTCAAACTGAATGGAAGGATTAACAAAAATAAATCTGCAACTAGAGTTTTTGATTTCAAAAGGGCTGACTTTCAAAAATTAAGGAAATTAGTTAGGGAAATGAATTGGACTGAAGAACTTATGGATCTAAAGGTAGAGGAGGCCTGGGATTACTTTAAATCAAAGCTGCAGAAGCTATTGGAAGCCTGTATCCCAAGAAAGGGGAAAAAATTCATAAGCAGGAGTTGTAGACCAAGCATCTTAGAGAGGTGATTAAGAAGAAGCAGGAAGCATACAGGGAGTGGAAGATGGGAGGGATCAGCAAGAAAAGCTACCTTATTGAGGTCAGAACATGTAGGGATAAAGTGAGACAGGCTAAAAGTCGAGTAGAGTTGGACCTTGCAAAGGGAATTAAAACCAATAGTGAAAGGTTCTATAGCCATATAAATAAGAAGAAAACTAAGAAAGAAGTGGGGCCGCTAAACACTGAGGATGGAGTGGTGGTTAAAGATAATCTAGGCATGGCCCAATATCTAAACAAATACTTTGCCTCAGTCTTTAAGGCTAAAGAGGATCTTAGGGATAATGAAAAGGAGTACTTGTGGCACCTTAGAGACTAACAAATTTATTAGAGCATAAGCTTTCGTGAGCTACAGCTCACTTCATCGGATGCATTTGGTTTTCCACCAAATGCATCCGATGAAGTGAGCTGTAGCTCACGAAAGCTTATACTCTAATAAATTTGTTAGTCTCTAAGGTGCCACAAGTACTCCTTTTCTTTTTGCGAATACAGACTAACACGGCTGCTACTCTGGAACCTGTCATTATCCTTAGGGATAATGTCAGCATGACAAATGGGAATGAGGATATGGAGTAGATATTACCATATCTGAGGTAGAAGCGAAACTCAAACAGCTTAATGGGACTAAATCGGGGGGCCCAGATAATCTTCATCCAAGAATATTAAAGGAATTGGCACCTGAAATTGCAAGCCCATTAGCAAGAATTTTTAATGAATCTGTAAACGCAGGAGTTGTACCGAATGATTGGAGAATTGCTAATATAGTTCCTATTTTTAAGAAAGGAAAAAAAAGTGATCCGGGTAACTACAGGCCAGTTAGTTTGACATCTGTAGTATGCAAGGTCCTGGAAAAAATTTTGAAGGAGAAATTAGTTAAGGACATTGAAGTCAATGGTAAATGGGACAAAATACAACATGGTTTTACAAAAGGTAGATCGTGCCAAATCAACCTCATCTCCTTCTTTGAAAAAGTAACAGATTTTTTAGATAAAGGAAACGCAGTGGATCTAATTTACCTAGATTTCAGTAAGGGGTTTGATACCGTGCAACATGGGGAATTATTAGTTAAATTGGAGAAGATGGGGATCAATATGAACATCAAAAGGTGGATAAGGAATTGGTTAAAGGGGAGACTGCAACGGGTCCTACTGAAAGGTGAAGTGTCAGGCTGGAGGGAGGTTAGCAGTGGAGTTCCTCAGGGATCAGTTTTGGGACCAATCTTATTTAATCTTTTTATTACTGACCTTGGCACAAAAAGTGGGAGTGTGCTAATAAAGTTTGCAGATGATACAAAGCTGGGAAGTATTGCCAATTCAGAGAAGGATTGGGATATTATACAGGAGGATCTGGATGACCTTGTAAACTGGAGTAATAGTAATAGGATGAAATTTAATAGTGAGAAGTGTAAGGTTATGCATTTAGGGATTAATAACAAGAATTTTAGTTATAAGCTGGGGACGCATGGTGAATCTTGCCCATATGCTCAGGGTTTAGCTGATCGCCATATTTGGGATCGGGAAGGAATTTTCCTCCAGGGCAGATTAGAAGAGGCCCTGAAGGTTTTTCGCCTTCCTCTGTAGCATGGGGCACAGGTCACTTAAGGGAGGATTCTCTGCTCCTTGAAGTCTTTAAACCACGATTTGAGGACTTCAATAGCTCAGACATAGGTGAGGTTTTTCGTAGGAGTGGGTGGGTGAGATTCTGTGGCCTACATTGTGCAGGAGGTCGGACTAGATGATCAGAATGGTCCCTTCTCACCGTAGTATCTATGAATCTATGAAAAACGTTGATAAATGCAAAGTAATGCACATTAGAAAACATAATCCCAACAATACATATAAAATGATGGGGTCTAAATTAGCTAATACCACTCAAGAAAGAGATCTTGGAGTCACTGCAGATAGTTCTCTGAAAACATCCACTCAGTGTGCAGCAGCAATCAAAAAAGCACACAGAATGTTGGGCATCATTAAGAAAGGAATAGATAATAAGACAGAAAATATCATATTGCCTCTATATAAATCCATGGTACGCCCACATCTTGAATACCACGTGCCAATATGGTTGCTGCATCTCAAAAAAGATATATTGGAATTTGAAAAGGTTCAGAAAAGGGCAACAAAAATGATTAAGGTCATGGAACGGCTGCCATATGAGGAGAGAATAATAAGACTGGGACTTTTTAGCTTGGAAAAAAGACGACTAAGTGGGGATATGATAGAGGTCTATAAAATCATGACTGGTGTGAAGAAAGTAAATAAGGAAGTGTTATTTACTCCTTCTCATAACACAAGAACTAGGGGTCACCAAATAAAATTAATAAGCAGCAGGTTTAAACCAAACAAAAGGAAGTATTTTTTCCACACAATGCACAGTCAACCTGTGGAACTCCTTGCTAGAGGATGTTGTGAAGGCTAGGACTATAACAGGGTTCAAAAACGAAGTAGATAAATTTATGGAGGACAGGTCCATTAATGGCTATTAGCCAGGATGGGCAGGGATGGTGCCCCTAGCCTCTGTTTGCCAGAAGCTGGGAATGGGCAACAAGGAATGGATCACTTGATGATTACCTGTTCTGTTCATTCCCTCCGGGGCACCTGGCATTGACTGCTGTTGGAAGACAGGATACTGGGCTAAATGGACCTTTGGTCTGACCCAGTATGTCCAGTCTCACGTTCTTAATAATTACCTATAAGCCACACCTATACCAAGCAATTTATGACAATTTGACAGTGAATTTTATGTCTGACAACATAACTAGCTTTCTGCGAAACATGTTATTTGCTTCCATGTTCCACTGGATTATACGTTGGAAAATAGTATGATGACAGAATAATATAAACTTCTTTCTTTCTTTCTTTATTTTTTAAAATGCACCACTGAGTTAATCGTATGTGTGTTTCTCTAGGTAGAAAAATAAATAAGACTTTCTAAACAGATCCATTAAATATAAAGCTTTATTATTGTTTTAATGCTTACCAGGTACTCAAAGACGAGAGTCAAAGATTTGTCTGTGTGAACAATATCATGTAAAGTAACAATATTTGCATGCTTTAGGTCTTTTAATAATGACACTGCAAAAGAGAAAAAAGAAAATTAAAGCTTAAGGATAGGACTTGAGGGGAAAACTAAGGAGTAAATGAATTACTGAGTAATCCAAATGTATGAGTTATTTGTTTAATTTCTATGGTACTTTAAATAACTTAGTTTTCAAAATTTAATATTTAATAAAGCATTAAGTTAACCCATTCATTCACTTAGGAAAATTTCTGAAAACACCACAAGTTCGTCCAGGGCACACTGTGAAGAAGACAAGACCACGTACTACTGAACTGCAGAGTTATAATTTATTCATACACAATATGGACAGATAGTATTCCAGGCACAAGTTAGTCACGTCATGCTATGTACTCTAAACTCCAGAAAGTTGTTTGCTTCTGTTGTAATTAACAGTCAATTATAAAAGCCTCAATAATTTCTAACACTTAGAAAGCTCCATTTATTTGAGAACACAATTACAGTCCATGAAATAAATGCATTTGAAATTTGAGTCTCAAAATTGCAACTCAATTAATTTAACTTGATTGCAGTTCCCCATATCATAAATAGGGTTAGTTATTGTAATATCCAGTTTATATGAGAATAGCATCAATTCTTTGGCCTAACTGTATAATTTCAGTTAACGATATATTTTAAATAAAGAGAAAAATCATTTTCCTCACCTTCTCTTATGGCTGTGCATGGTGCCCCCTCTTCATGTTCCAGTCGGATTTCTTTTAGAGCTACCAGGTTCTCTGTCAATTTACTTCTTCCCTTATATACTGTTGCATAAGTACCCTGTGTGGTAAGGGGAAAAGAACACATTTAAAACTTTTCTTTTCTAGAAAGCGACACACACACACACACACCCACCCTACCCCAAACAAATAAGATTTATGACAGGTCCTACAGCTTGTTTCATTTTGGTGGAAGCAGCTTCTGGAAATGACTCAACAGGTTTTTTGTTTTTTTTTTTTTTTTTTTTTTTTGACACGAGCATAACTCATCACTGACTTTCAGACACAGGCCCTGATTTTCAGAGGGTCTGAGCACTCTCAACCCTAGATGAAGTCAATGGAAGCTTCAAGTTTAGAACCTTCTGAAAGTCAGGCCCAAATCTTTTAAGACTACGTCAAGGAAACACAAAAGAGGCTATCAAAAAGAATAAAAATGTGCTCACTATACATTTAATTTCACAGGAGAACAGGAATGGGACAGATAAAAACAAATGCAATTTTTCATTTTTGCTGACATAATGGACAGTGAATTATTATTCTTTGGTATTTGCTTCATTAGTCCAATACAAGCTTCAAAACACTCCCAGTAAATGTATGTTATATAATTATATGGGGTACTGGAGAAGATACTCCTTTTCAGCAGATTGCTACAATTGGTTTATATTAAATATCAAAATAAGGGACAGTATCATCTCACAAAGTTACATATCCTGTATTGTTCATTACACTATAGAGTAATTAAAGTGAAATACAATACATCTATATCTATGCAAATGATCACCCTATATATTTATTAACATTTTCACAAAGATATGTAACATTACATCAGGTTATAAAGCCATCCAATATAAAAAGGAGCTGAATTAAATGATAGGCATTTGGAGAGGGCTGAAACATTGCATCTTAAAAACAGAAGATTCATAATTGCAAAGTCGAGTAACATAGTATACAACATATGTGTGCTTTTGCATGTGTGTTTGTATAGCAGTCATGAGAATCTAACTGCTGAACAGGTAAAACAGGCCTCTATAGCAACTGTTCATAGAGGATTTCCTAATGGAGTTTTGCTTTTCCCAAGCTCTATGAAGCTCTGTTTGGCTTGGTGCTGGTGTTTTGCTGTTTCATTTTTGGTAACAGTATGCATATATACATATGTATATTGACAAGCTGAGTGATAGTGACATTGCTTTGTATATTAACATATATGTTTAGTTTACCGAAAAAGCTCTATCACATATGTAGATACAATATAGTTCAACTTTAATACCAACGTATAATTAAGTTCCAAGTAAAGAAAGCATATATTATTGTCAAAATGATAATCACTACTGAAGAAAATTATACAAACCTCTCCAAGCTTTTCCAATTTGATGTAAGTTTCCATTTTCCCAAATCCAATTTCTGACTGTAATGCAAGCAAAAAAATGGTACATTTAGTATAAACATAAAAATTAATCATGGGCAGTATTTCACTGTATATATCACTTATTCAACAAACTAAAAACATTTGTTTCATAAAATATCCTAAAGTGGTGAAGGAATCTTTATAAAATTGTTAGATTTTAAGAATTATTTTAGCACATCATGTTACAAGGACTTGTCTCCAAAGAACTAATCCTGAAGTTCAGCCTGCCTTCCTAACATTACCTCTAATCAGCTAGCAACTTAAATTTAAGAAGGTACAAACTGAACACCCTACCTTCCCTCCCAAACTCTCTTTACTCTCTCCATTTTGTCACTGCTGACAGTATCAGTGGGGCCTGTAACATGGGGGTCATCTTAGACTGCTCTACCATGTCCCTTGCTCATCACATCCAAATTCTCGTGCTTCTCCCTCAAAAACATTTTTAAGATCAGGCCTTTTCCTCCTATCCCTATAGCTAAAACACTTGTTCATGCCCCCATCATTTGGCTTGCTTACTGCCATAGTGTCCTCCCTGACACCTATCTTGTCCCCCTTCAGTCCGTACAAAACACTTCCAGTAAGATCCTCACATTTCATTCTGGCTGTGTCACTCCGTATCTTTGAATCCCCCCATGTCTAGTTCCCACTTCTTGTCTTTGCCTTCTAGGACCTGCATAATTCTACCTGGTCCTACTTATCGGCATTTGTCTCTTTACATGTTGCCAGCCCTGACCCTTCCTCTTTGTCAATGATGCTAGTCTTGATGCATCTCCAACAAATGCCCCCTGCCATGAGTTGGACTGAAAGCCCATTAACTTCTCCTCTTTCAAATCCTTTCTGTACTTATCTACTTGATGCCTACAAGTAACTATAATGAAGTCACTGTAGGGTAATTCCTATTTACAATAAGACCACTTTACACTGCTCTGGCTCGAAAGGGCCAGAATGCAGACATTTAAAATGGGCCCATAGCCTGTGCAGTGTCAAAACTCGGCTCTTCCTGGGGGTTTGACTTCATTCATAAACTAATGATCAATAGGGTAGTGTGGTGGGGCAGTGCCCCACCCAGAGAAAAAGGGCTGAACCAGGCCTGAGAGATGGAGCAGACCAGCAGCCAATCAGAGAAGGCCTGGGGAGAGCCAATCAGAGCAGGGAAAGAGGCAGCCAAACAGAGCCAGGTAGGTCCTATATAAAGGCTGCCTAGCAGAGGAGAAGGTAGTCACTCCCTGACTAGCAAGGGAGAAGGACCTTGGATAGAGCAGTGTTGGGCAGGCTTGGGGAAGCAGAGCAGGACTCTGGCCCAGATACCTGCCAGGCTGCGGCCCTTGCTAAGAGGGGTCGAGAAGGTGCATAGGGTCAAAGGGAAGTGGCCCAGGGAAATAGGCAGGCGAGAGGAGGGCAGAAGGAGGCTGCCGTTAGAGGGTCCCTGAGTCAGGACCCAGAGTAGCGGGTGGGCCTGGATCCTCTCCTTCCCCCCTTGCACTGTCCCTGGCCATTGAGGAGAGAGGCCAAGACAGACTGCGACCTGCCCCTGAGACAAGGGGCTAGACTCTAAGATTGTGGTTGGCCACCGAGGCAGGGACAAATGGAAGAACTGCAGTTAAAAAAAAAAACCCCGGAAGAGGGTGAGACCAGTGTGGTGGGCACTGCCGGAGGGCAGTGTCCTGAAGTGGATGCAGAGTGTCCTGCAAAGGATGCCGCTGAGCAGGGAGCAACATAGGTCCCAGGACAGCGGAGTAGAGACAACGGGCGAGCTACCATGCGTCGAGGACGCCCCGCAGCAAGCAAGAGCTAATTCCCAGAGCGACCAATGGGAGGCGTCAGCGGTGGTGAATCTTGACCCCACCACAGGTAGTAAAGTCCAATCCAAGCCTACTTCCTAGGTTTGGCTGCTTCTTCACTTTCTAATTCAGGGCAGCTCTATGTCTCAGACTCAAGATTCCTCTAACAGGGAAGTGCTGCCCTGAAGTCTCCTTTTTCATTGTTTCCAGCTGGAGGGAATTTCCTCACAGTTTTGGTATTTGTAGCAGGTGCTGTGAGGTGGAGCTAGCTTCATCTCGTATTTCTCAAACAGACCAGCATGTGCTTTTTGTCCTCTCCATCACAAGGCTTCCAGGCTTCCATTACAAACCTTATGTTCATTCTTCTCATAACTCGGTACAAGAAATATAGTTTTCCGGGAAATAAAAAGGAGGGGTAACTTCAGATCACCACTTTCTATACTGCAGAACAAATGAAGCCCAGTTGCTGGTGTTAGGGTCCATGTCTAGCATTTAAAAACACTTCCAAGGGATAATTTACTAAATAATCTGAGTGTTTGGAGGCTACAAGACTAATTCACATAAGGAGTTTGGGTACATTTTGGCAGATTTTAGTTTACTCTATCTTTTTCTCCAATTATTTAATTAAGAATAGAATCTAGAGCAGCCAAAAATATAATACAATACAAGTGCATTAATCAGAAGCAGGGATACCTAATCTGCCTCCTACTGATTTTTATTACAATATTCATGATGCTACAGTGCAGATCAGTGTAAGCAGTGTCAGGGATCATGGAATGGTATTTACCTTGTCCTATTACTACATTCCCTGTAAAGCATATATGAACTAGTACTCTAAGAAGATAGTGTGGATGTTTTAACAGTTGTGGAAACATGTTAACGTAATGTCATTACTTACCCAATTTAATATATGTTGCATTAAACTCTTTTGAAAGTTAGATTCATAGATACTAAGGTCAGAAGGGACCATTCTGATCATCTAGTCCGACCTCCTGCACAGCACAGGCCACAGAATCTCACCCACCCACTCCTACAAAAAACCTCACCTATGTCTGAGCTATTGAAGTCCTTAAATCATGGCTTAAAGACTTCAAGGAGCAGAGAAGCCTCCCTCAAGTCACCCATGCCCCATGCTACAGAGGAAGGCGAAAAACCTCCAGGGCCTCTTCCAATCTGCCCTGGAGGAAAATTCCTTCCCGATCCCAAATATGGCGATCGGCTAAACCCTGAGCATATGGGCAAGATTCACCAGCCAGATACTACAGAAAATTCTTTCCTGGGTAACTCAGATCCCATCCATCTAATATCTCATCTCAAGGGATTAGTCCCATTTACCCTGAATATTTAAAGATCAATTACTTACCAAAATCCCATTATCCCATCATACCATCTCCTCCATAAACTTATCAAGTAGAATCTTAAAACCAGACAGATCTTTTGCCCCACTGCTTCCCTTGGAAGGCTATTCCAAAACTTCACTCCTCTGACGGTTAGAAACCTTCGTCTGATTTCAAGTCTAAACTTCCTGGTGGCCAGTTTATACCCATTTGTTCTTGTGTCCACATTGGTGCTGAGCTGAAATAATTCCTCTCCCTCTCCTGTATTTATCCCTCTGATATATTTATAGAGAGCAATCATATCTCCCCTCAACCTTCTTTTAGTTAGGCTAAACAAGCCAAGCTCCTTAAGTCTCCTTTCATAAGACAAGTTTTCCATTCCTCCGATCATCCTAGTAGCCCTTCTCTGTACCTGCTCCAGTTTGAATTCATCCTTTTTAAACGTGGGAGACCAGAACTGCACACAATATTCCAGGTGAGGTCTCACTAGTGCCTTGTATAATGGTACTAAAACCTCCTTATCCCTACTGGAAATGCCTCTCCTGATGCATCCCAAAACCGCATTAGCTTTTTTCACAGCCATATCACATTGGCAGCTCATAGTCATCCTATGATCAACCAATACTCCAAGGTCTTTCTCCTCTTCCGTTACTTCTAATTGATGCGACCCCAGTTTATAACTAAAATTCTTGTTAATAATCCCTAAATGCATAACCTTACACTTCTCACTATTAAATTTCATCCTAATACTATTACTCCAGTTTACAAGGTCATCCAGATCCTCTTGTATAATATCCCGATCCTTCTCTGAATTGGCAATACCTCCCAACTTTGTATCATCTGCAAACTTTATTAGCACACTCCACCTTTTTGTGCCAAGGTCAGTAATAAAAAGATTAAATAAGATTGGCCACAAAAGCGATCCCTGGGGAACTCCACTGGTAACCTCCCTCCAACCTGACAGTTCTCCTTTCAGTAGGACCTGTTGCCATCTTTAACCAATTCCTTATCCACCTTTTGATGTTCATATTGATCCCCATCTTCTCCAATTTAACTAATAATTCCCCATGTGGCACGGTATCAAACGCCTTACTGAAATCTAGGTAAATTAGATACACTGCATTTCCTTAATCTAAAAAATCTGTTACTTTTTCAAAAAAGGAGATTAGGTTGGTTTGGCACGATCTACCTTTTGTAAAACCATGTTGTATTTTGTCCCATTTACCATTGACTTCAATGTCCTTAACTAATTTCTCCTTCAAAATTTTTACCAGGACCTTGCATACTACAGATGTCAACCTGGCCTGTAGTTACCCGGATCACTTTTTTTTCCTTTCTTAAAAATATATATTAGCAATTCTCCAATCATTCGGTACTACTCCTGAGTTTACAGATTCATTAAAAATTCTTGCTAATGGGCTTGCAATTTCAGGTGCCAATTCCTTTAATATTCTTGGATGAAGATTATCTGGGCCCTCCGATTTAGTCCCATTAAGCTGTTTGAGTTTCGCTTCTGCCTCAGATATGGTAATATCTACCTCCATATCCTCATTCCCATTTGTCATGCTACCATTATCCCTAAGATCCTCTTTAGCCTTAAACACTGAGGCAAAGGTATTTGTTTAGATATTGGGCCATGCCTAGATTATCTTTAACCACCACTCCATCCTCAGTGTTTAGCGGCCTCACTTTTTCCTTAGTTTTCTTAGTTGCAGATTTATTTTTGTTAATCCTTCCATTCAGTTTGAACTGAATTAGCTCATGATCACTTGAGCCAAGATTATCCCCTACAACCATTTCTTCTATGAGATCCTCACTACTCACCAAAATTAAATCTAAAATGGCATCTCTTCTAGTCGGTTCAGTAACTACTTGATGAAGGAATCCATCAGCTATTGCATCTAGGAAAAACTGAGCCCTATTATTATTACTAGCACTGGTCCTCCAGTCTATATCTGGGAAGTTAATGTCTCCCATGATCACACAGTTTCCATTAGTATTTACTTTATTAAAAACATTTAAAAAGGGCTCAATCCATATCCAAATAAGATCCCGGAGGTCTATAGCACACCCCAAGCACTATCGTAGGAGAGGCTCTACTAGTTATCTTCCCCAATGTAATTTTTGCCCAGACGGACTCTGTCTTATCCATTGCATCGCTTCTTATTTCTTTACATTCTACCTCATCATTGATATACTATGCTACTCCACCACCTTTACCTTTATTTCGGTCTTTCCTAAACAGCACATACCCTTCATTACCTGTAGTCCAGTCATGACTACTATTCCACCATGTTTCTGTTATCCCTATAATATCTGGTTTCACTTCCTGCACCAGTAGCTCTAGTTCCTCCATTTTGTTACCTAGGCTCCTTGCATTGGTGTACCAACATCTTAATTTTTGCTGTTTGGCCTCGCTCACATTTTGTACCCTATTAGGCACAGTCATTCTACAGCCAGTATATCCTATTAGACTGGTATCCACACCGCCCTCGCTCCTTATATACATTCTCCTACCCACGGCTGTATCCTCTTACTTCGTCGTCTTCCCTCTCAATGCTAAAATCTGGCATGGAAATTACCTGGACATCTCCCAACCATCTCCCCCAAATTCCTAGTTTAAAGCTCTATCAGTTGTGCCAGCCTCCATCCTAGAAGTCTATTTCCTTCCCTACTCCATCCCGAGATAACTGTCCTCTGTCCTTGAATGCCTCCCAGTGGCCATACATCCCAAAGCCCTCCATATAGCACCACTGCCTAAGCCATCTGTTGACAGTCATAATCTTATCACACCTTTGTTGCCCTTCTCTAGGAACAGGCAGGATCCTACTAAAGATCACCTGAGCCTCGATTTCCTTAAGCGTCTTCCCCAGCCTAGCACAGTCTTCCTTAATACTTTCCAGCGAGAATCTAGCCGTATCATTTGTTCCAACATGAAGGATAATTAGGGGATTCTTTCCCGCTCCCTTTAGGATCCTTTTCAACCTCTACATCCCGTATCTTAGCACCTGGAAGACAGCACACCCTTCTATTCTCTGGATCAGCTCTGGTTACAGGCCTGTCTATTCTTCTCAATAAAGAGTCCCCTATCACATAGACCTGCCTTTTCCTGGTGATGGTGCTATTCTCCAGTCTCTCCCCTGTTCCCTCTGGCTGCAAGTTCTTTCTATTCCTATTTTCCCTTATAATCCTCTTCAACCCATCCTGTATCCTCCTGGGGCTCATATTTGGTGTAGCCTCCCTTGACTCTTCCCCTTTTCCTATAGGACTAGCCTCTCTTCTCTTCTTCCTTGCCCTTCCACCTCCAGCAACTACCTGCTGAGCCCCTTCTTCATTTTCCAACTCTGCAAACCTGTTCCTAAGCTCTATTTCTCCTTCAGTAGCCCGTCTTTTCCTCTGCCTGGTTCTTTTAGTCACATGCTTCCACTGACCACTTTCCTCACCCAGTCTCCCCTCAAAATTCCCCAGCCCTGCTTCCATCTGCGAGTCTGAGCTTTTCCCTTCAGATACCTCGTCTTTGCTCCATCATCTGCTCAAACCCCTTCCTAAACTCAACCAGACTTTCCACCTGAATCTCCAAACCTCGGATCTTTTCCTCCATCAGCTCTATCAGACGGCATTTCATGCAGAAAAAACTCTTACCAGGTCCCCCCTCCAATATCATGTACATACCCCAGCTTCCACATCCAGTCATCCTCATTGTGTCTTTCACTACAGGAGTCACTCCTACAGCTGCCTCCGTATCTGTCATAGCCTTCCCACCTAAATCCTGTTCTGGGAAACACAAGTCACACCAAAAAGACCACCCCCCCCCAGCAAAAGCAAACCCCAAAGAAGCACCATTATACAAACTCCCCTTTCAAACTCCCCTGTTTACAGCTCTGTTTGCTGGCTCCTGTGCCGCTGCCTGACTGGCTGGCTACCTTTATAGGACCTCTAGTCAGAAGCCCCACCCCCTAATCAGGGCTCAGCTGCTCTCCCAGCACAAAGCCCCTACACACACACACACACACACAAAATACAAAACACAAAACCAAGTACAATTACCTTCTCCTCCAACACAACTCCCACTCAAACTCCCCGGTTTACAGCTCTGTTTGCTAGCTCCTGTTTGACTTTAGGCGACCGTGTATAAAGATCAAATGCTATACAGCATTCTATCAGAGTAAGACAAATGTTCTCTAGCATTAATTAAAATCCACCACTTGGCTAGAGGAGAGGGTGGGTAATGTAGATATGTCAAGACACGTATTCAACAATGCTTGCCTAGATGGTTTGGCACCAGTTGTGGTATATTTTAGCGGAACAACACTAAAGAAAACTACAGTGAAAGAGTATTTAAACATAGTAAGCTTTCATTTTTTCTTCAGAGGGTGCCTAGGCTATTTACTAATTGTAAATTAGTTTTGCTGTAAAACAAGTCTACAAATCAGGACTTATATATGCAGGTTTCAAAATTCTACTTATAACCTCTTATTTTAATAGAAGATGCACTGAAGATATCAGGACATTATATTGCATTCACAGTATTGTATTTGTCAATACACATTAGTATAGTAAATGAGCTGTTATACAAAACTATTTATTTTGCAATGATGTCAGTGTTACAATTTGAGGCACAGTCAGTTCTAAAATTCAACCAATTTTTTTAAAATTTCTATTAATTCTTGAACATATATGGGTTTTCTAAACAAAGGATGCAACACATGTAAATTGTAATTACTACTCTCCAGGCAACCTTTCAGTCACAAGCCCAGAGAACTGGGTTTCGTTTCATTTCATTTCATTTCAAGAGAGCAGTGCAGACTGACGGGAGAGGAAGGACATAGCAGCACATGCATGCCCACAAACCAAAATGCAGATGGCAGGTTTCATTTTAGACTTGGAAGCCCTGACAATATCTTTAAAGTACAGGAGAAAAAAAAAACCCTCACCCAAAAAAAAAAACCACCCAGACAAAAAAACCTCCACAATCCCTCCCCACAACAACTTGTGACAGACGTACCATCTCAAATGCACATTATATTCATTAGAGGGCACTGTTTTTCTTTCTTTCACTCTAGAATGCAGAGGGCATTCTAGACCAGACTGCTTTAGAGTTAACATATAATAACTATGAATTTTAGATGCAGAGAAAAAAAATAAGACTAAATATTATGATCCAGGCCTCTGAAGTTTACTGCAGTACACTGTTACCTCAGAAAAGAGAGTTACCAGGGGACGGTATTGCTTATAGATGTAATAACAGTAACTCCAAAATACTCAAATAGTTAATGATCTACAAAGTACTGAAACAATTATTTATTTAAACTTAGTGCATTATCAGAGCTTTCAATACTTATCAACACTTTGACTCATTTATCCTTTTTGTTTTAATATTGTTGATGTATCTAATGTACCACAACAGAGTTTTTTAGTCCACATATTGAATTTTACTTTTCTGGGAAAAATAGATCACAAAACATCATGGCTTTGTAATATATAATTAATTTGAAAAGACTGTGTTAAAAGCTAAAACAAAAGGTATTACATAGCTAATTGAATCAAGTCAGCAGAGACATTTAGATATATTCACATCTACATATTTTATAATTTAAATAATAATGTTCTTGCAAGCAAATTAATAAAATCAGCAAATAGAATTTATAAAGCTGTTCAATTTCTTTATTTTTTATGCTTAAAAATGCTCCTGATAATGGCCTGGTTTGCATGGGATAGAAAGTCTTTCATATCTGGGTCAATAGTCAGAATCCAACCTAGATCAGTAATGACTGAAAAGTTATTACTTTTCAGATGGCTACTTGATGGCCTATGTTAAATTAAGTAATAATCCATTTCCTAGGAGACAGAACTATAACTCTTAAGTCCAATTCAAATGGTAAGACCTATAATAATTATACCACAATTATAAACATAGCTCTCCCTGCAAAAAGAATACATTTTAAAAAGCAGTTACCTAAATATAATTTTACATGATTTGAATTGATTTGTTAACTAACCTTGCATATTTTTTTTAAATAAAACAAAAACTTAGAACACCATGTCAACATAACAGTGGGAAAAGAACATTTGTTATCACCATATTTACCGAACTCCAAAAGAACGTGTGCGCGCGTGTATTTGTATAGCAGTCATTAGTATCTAATTACTGAACAGGTAACAGATGTTCATAGAGGACTTCCTAATGGAGTTTTGCTCTTCCCAAACTATGATTAAAAAATGTGACTATGTTCTTCCCTTAGGCTGCACTAACTTAGGGCATGGCTACACTTGCAGATGTAGAGCCCTGTGAGTTAAACCAGCCCTCAGAAAGCGCAGTAGGGAAAGCGCTGCAGTGTGTTCACACTGTCAGCTACAAGCGCACTGGCGTGGCCACGTTTGTGGCATTTGCAGCGGCATTGGGAGCGGTGCATTATGGGCAGCTATCCCACAGAACACCTCTTCCCATTCTGGCACTATGGCTTGTGGGGAGTGCAGGGCATTCTGGGTCCTGTTCTAACACCCCGTGATGCATTGCTTCGCAACCCAGTAATCCCTGTGCTTCCGATTTGGTGCCATCTTTCAGCGTACTGCATGCTCCGTCTTCCCTTTCGGTCTGTGGGAATGGAGCCCAAAGTGCTAAGGAATATGCTGATGGGTCTCGCCAGCACGTCACGAATGGCAGTAGAGTTACGCCTTAAGCTACAAACTGACAGTGAGGAGTCAGACGATGTTGACTCACATAATGCATAGGACACAAGATTGCTTGTGGCATTCACGGACATGCTCACCACAGTGGAACACTGCTTTTGGGCTTGGGAAACAAGCACTGAGTGGTGGGATCACACAGTCATGCAAATCTGGGATGACGAAGATTGGCTGCAGAACTTTCGGATGAGAAAAGCCACTTTCATGGGACTGTGTGAGGAGCTCGCCCCCACCCTGTGGCACAAGGACATGAGATTGAGAGCTGCCCTGCTGGTGAAGAAGTGGATGGCTATTGCAATCTGGAAGCTGGCAACTCCAGACAGCTAGCCAGTTTGGAGTGGGAAAGCAGACCGTTGGAATCACGTTGATGCAAGTTTTCAGGGCCATTAATCGCATCCTGCTCAGAAGAACCATGACTCTGGGCAATGTGCGTGACATTGGCTGGCTCTGCACAAACGGGTTTCCCTAACTGCGGGGGGCGATAGATGGGACGCATATTCCAATTCTGGTAGCAGCCCACCTAGCCTCTGAGTACATTAATCGGAAGGGGTATTTCTCTATGGTTCTCCAGGCGCTTGTGGATCACCGTGGGCGTTTCATTGATATTAACGCAGGCTGGTCTGGAAAGGTGCATGACGCACGCATCTTTCGGAATACTGGCCTGTTCAGGAAGCTACAAGCTGGGACTTTCTTCCCAGACCAGAAGATCACTGTAGGGGAAGTCAAAATGCCCATTGTGATCCTTGGAGACCCCCGCTTAACCCTTTAATCCCATGGCTCATGAAACCCTACACAGGGAGCCTTGACAGGAGCAAGGAGCAGTTCAACAACAGGCTGAGTCGGTGCAGAATGACTGTGGAGTGTGCTTTTGGCCCTTTAAAGGCTGCTGGTGCTGTCTGTATGGGAAACTGGACCTGGCTGATAACATCCCCACGGTTATATCAGTGTGCTGTACCCTCCATAACACTTGTGAAGAGAAGGGTGAAAGATTCACTCGGGCATGGACTTTGGAGGTTCAACACCTGGAGGTGGAATTTGAACAGCCAGAGAGCTAGGCTATTAGAGGGGCCCAGTGCAGTGCTGAAAGGATTAGGGATGCCTTGAGGGAGCAATTTGAGGCTGAAGGCCACCAGTAATGTTCGGTGCCCTGCACGGGAGTGAAGTGCAGTGGTTTCAATGTTAGCAGGAATCTGTTTGCACTACACTGACTTGCAGTGCCCATTGCTTTCCTAGGCTATGGTATCTTTTACTTAATGCAATAACAAAGAATGTTTTTTCAAAGCCAAAAAATCCATTTATTGAAAAGAAACACAACTGCTTAGGAAACAAAGGGCAACAGGGGGTGAGACACAAATCCGTGATTGTACTGTTCATGTCCTGTTATCATACTCAGCCTTCCTGTGCGGAGTGCTGTACAGTGAGTGCTGCACTTCTGGCTGGCTAAAATGCTTGGTGATGGGGGTTGAGTGCAGTGGGTAAGGGTCGTAGTTTGCAGGGCTGGGCAGTGAAGCTACAGGTGCTGGAGGCAGCTGGTAGTGATAAGAACCTGGATGTTGGGGAAAGTGGGTTGGAGGTGATATGGGGGCACAAGGGAAAGAGTTTTGGGACAAGGGCTGCAGGGGGGACTAGCGGCGAGGGAAGTGCTCCACCTGCATTGCTACAAGCATCTGTATCGAGTCCACTTGGGGCTCCATAATGCTTAGCAGCCGCTCCATGCTTTGGTGCCGGCGATCCACATTCTGCTGGTAGACCCTCCTTTCGCTCTCCTGCCACTCATGCGCTTTTTGATTTTCTTTAAGGGACTGCTGCATTACTTCATGCAGCATGTCCTCTTTGCTTCTACGTGGCCTCTTCGTAATTCTTTGGAGTCTTTCAGATGTTGATAATAAGAATGGCTGAGATCTCAAGGTTGCATCTGTAAAGCCAAAATGCAACACTTAACAGAGCATTGTTCACACCAGACAGAGCAATGATTCGGCCGTACTTAAAGTAGAGAAGCACAGACTACACAATAGCAGAAACTGCCCGTCCCAAAAGCGAACGCACATAACCCACAGGAGCCCCAAAATGGGGAGTAAGCACAGGAGTAAGGGGGACTGATTGTTTCACGGCTGTACTGTCCTGTGGGGTTCTGTGCCTTGGGTAGAGCCAACAGCTGCAGGGGCCCTTATACTGAACACTGTCCCCACATTTTCCATAGGAGTTCGCTGTTGAGGGTGACCTGAGAAGCAAGGGAGGGTCTTCAACTACAATGTGGCTTCTGCCCTGGCCCATATGCAGCTTGCCTTTGTGCAGCAACGGTCTCCCTGCCCCCCATGGCACAGTGGCGCGGACATGTTAGCCTTACTGGGAAAAGGAGCACAGTAGCTCTGCCAAGGAACCCGCGCAAGCGGATTTCCCAGCTTCTGCATGAGACCTTTGAAGAGATCACTGAGGCAGATTACTGCGATGTGAAAGCACACATCAATGCCCTATTCCGCATCTAGGCATGCATGCAGCCCTGACCCTCCTCGCCCCAAGAGCCTGCACCAAGCAACTTCCTTCCCAAAATAAAAGCCGCTTACCGGGCACCTCCTCTAGTGTTTGTTCTTCCCCAAGCACTGGCCGCTGCGACTGGCTACCTTCCTCCTGGCTTGAGAACAGCTCCTGGCTCCATGCATCTGGGGATGCTGTCCCCCTCCTCCTCAGCACCCTTGCTCCCACTCTCCTCCTCCTCCTCCCTGCCTTGTTGAACTGGGCTCGGAAGCTTCGGAGTGGAGGCAGGGTCACCCCCCAAGTATTGCATCCAGATCTTTGTAGAAACGGTAGGTTGCGGGGGCAGCATCAGAGTGGTGGTTTGCCTCGCGGGCTTTGTGGTAGGCATTCCACAGCTCCTTCACTTTAACCCTGCACTGCAGTGCACCCCGGTCATGGCCTCTTTCCATCATGTCCCTTGATATCTGCCCAAAGGTATCATAATTCCTATGGTTGGAGCGCAGCTGGGACCGGACAGCTTCCTCCCCACAAACACTGAGGTCCAGCACCTTGCCATTGCTCCATACTGGGTATTGCCTGGCAAGTGGAGGCATTCACCTGGAAAGATTCGCTGAGAGCACTCCAGGCCTTGCGGACCAAACAGGAAGGGGATTTTCAAAATTCCCAGAGACTATAAAGGGTGGGTCTGATGGTTGGTCACCTGAGGGCAGGGCAGTAGAGTTCAAAGTGATGACCAGAGTGGCTAGAACAGGCATTCTGGAGGCCGATCAGAGCACATTAATAGACCAGGGTGTCCATGCTGGTGCCACGGCCCTCCAGCCTGGGCACATCAAACGTTCTACTTCTTGTTGTGGTGGATTACCAGGAGCACTCCAAGGCACACAGAGCGCTTCCAGTGGAATCCGGGTGCTCTATGTGCCTTGCCAGTGTGGATGTGTCATGAATTAGGGTGCCCAGGGCTGCTTTAATGCGCACTAACTTGGATGCATAGCCATGCCCTAAGGGGTAAAATATGCACCACTGACTTCAATGAATGCTGGCTCTGGCCCTTAGTGAGGAATGATGGTGAGAAAAGTCTGCAAAATGGAAATAAAAACTGGAAGAGAAAAAATTAGAGTTTCATCCTGTAAGTTACTGAGCTTTCCCATGAATTTTAATACGGAGTAAAGGGTGGTCGGCATCTCTTGGGTGCACTCAGCACCTTGTAGTCTCAAATAGAGTTAAACAATAACAACATTAAAATACATCAAAAAATAGAGATATGAATGGAACTGACAATTTTCAAGTAGACCAGGTTTGTTTGGGAAGCAGAGATAACAGAAACTTACTAGCGATGCTCTACGAGAACGTCGACTCATCGGTTGATCAAATGGTGGACTGTTTATCTGCAGCTTTTCTAGATATCCATCAGGTATCCTGATGTCTGCAGGCAGTGACAAGCGCTTGTTCAGATCCTGAAGAAATAAGTAAATTGTCAAAAGGACACAGGTCAATTCAGGGCTCAAAATTAGGTTTTGTTAAAACAAGTCTTTACAAAGATTATCAATTTGAAGTATTTCTACAATTAAAAAAAGAATCAAGGGAAACAGTTTACTAATCTAAAAAAAATTACATTCTCCCATCATATTTATAACCCAAACACTTCAAGTGGCTGAGAAAGGAGATCCAGAAAATTCAGAAACTGACTAATTTACTGTCATAGAAAAAGCTGAACGAAATGTAAGTAAACAAATATAAATGGTAAAAAGTAATTTAGATTTTTAAAATATTTTCAGTTTCAATAATTTATAATGTAGAAAATAGGTAGACCCAAGATTAGTAAGGAAATCTCTTCTCATAAAAACAATGAAACCAAAAGTGTCCCTTATGTAGAATGAAGAGACCTCATACTTCAGAGCTTGCTCTTCTGTTTTTATTCTGTTAAATAATAAAGTAACTTAGAAATTGGTTTTCAATCTCATCTGTTCCACTTCTACCTTGCCAGTGTAGCAAATAGAACCACTTCAGCAAAATGGCCACCTCCCTCATTTGAATCATACGACAATTACAATTTAAAGTGTCAAAAATACATTTACCAGTTTACTGTGTTAAGCTCTCCTTACTTTCTGAACTTTTAGAAAGCTGAACTGAATAAAATGGGTTTTCCTTTTAATCATATTTTTCATGAAATTTTGCTCAATAGATCTTAAAATATATCAGCCAAAGCTAGTATGGGTCAAAATGCTTTTATATTGAGCAAATTTTGAAACAAATTCATGATATTTCTGAGAGAGAGATTTTCACAGGTGTTTTCAGTTTGGTTTTGATCTTAAATATATCAGAAAATGAGACATCAAATATTCTTTTTAGGTGCTCAATTGCCACTACAGAGATGTATTTGAAGGAGATACTGAGATGCACAACAAGGGCAGATGAAAGAAAAGGAGTACTTGTGGCACCTTAGAGACTAACAAATTTATCAGAGCATAAGCTTTCGTGAGCTACAGCTCACTTTTCCTTTGCTTTTTGCGAATACAGACTAACATGGCTGCTACTCTGAAACTCCATGTTCAGTATCTAGCTGCACATTATACCTATATACATCCAGCTGAGGAGCCAGTGCTCTGGGCTGCGCAGAGAAAAAACCTTGAATGCCTTTAACTTGGGTACCTCAGAGACTCCCTCACTCATCATGCGTTTCCACAGCAGTGGACAATCAGAGACTCCCTCACTCATCATATGTTTCCACAGCAGTGGAGATAAGATGAGGCACTAAAGCTAACAGCCTCCAAGTTTAAACAAGAATGAGACTGCTGGCAGCAGAATGTTTTTAGTGAAGAATTCTTGACTTGGGAATTTGCTCCCCCCCTTGGTTCAACAAAGGCAAGGTCTGTTGACCAATAGGGCATGCTGCAAAGCCTACCTATATGCTCACATTGCCTAACAGTTGAAGTTTTCATGGACTAGTTGGCTTGGGAAGCATTTAATGTTTATACTATATTTGCATTATGTACCTAGAATAATGCTGTTATCCTGAAATAAATATATAAGAAAGCTGCATGAAACTCGGCAGTTCATGGCATTTCCATAATGGATGCGAGAGACTCACTCACATTTGTGCATGTGCTACATATTATGGCCAATGGATTCGCCCATTTTTGGTGAGATGCCATTGAGGCCTGAATTTCTGGCACTTGGCTCACATCCAGGAGGCCTCTTTCTTTTTCACTCCCCAAATCCCTTAATGAGATATAATGCTATGTGCTTTATCTAGACTTTTGTAGTGAGTGAGGATTATGCCCAACAGCCACTTCATGACATAGTTTGAAAACTCAAAATGAATATGTTTGATATTTTGAACAGAAGCATGAAATTAAGCACACAGTTTGTAATAAAGGAAGTGTTGTTGAGCATCTGAATGAGGGAGATGACTGAAATGTCAACCAGCATTTCAAGCTTCAGTTCTACAAAATATCAAGAGGGTGGCTTCGCTGTTCTTTAATAATTTTCAGCTTTGATATTCAATAATTTTAATCACTGGCAATTTAAACACTATCTGTTGTTTTTTTTGGGAGGACTAGACCAGTGGTTCTCAACCTTTCCAGACTGTACCCCTTTTAAGAGGGTGATTTGTCTTGTGTACCCCCGAGTTTCATCTAATTTAAAAACTACTTTCTTACAAAATCAGACTTAAAAATACAATACGCTATTACTGAAAAATGGCTGACTTTCTCATTTTTACCACATAATTATAAAATAAATCATTTGGAATATAAATATTGTACTTACATTTCAGTGTGTATTATATAGAACACTATAAACAAGTCACTGTCTGTATGAAATTCTGGTTTGTACTGACTTCGCTAGTGCTTTTTATGTAGCCTGTTGTAAAACTAAGTAAATATCTACATGAGTTGATGTACCCCCTGGAAGACTTCTGTGTACCCCTGGTTGAGAACCACTGGACTAGACCAAGAGATCCAGGATCCAGCATATGGGCCAAGCATTTTATTCTCCCTTCCCTGTCTTCTCCAGGAGTACAATACAGGGCAAATATTCCCCAGCTTCAAGGATAGAGGGGAGAAGACAGCTCAGCTGTGTTCCCCAATCACCTCCTGGACTCAGCAAATAGAATTAATGGTCCACCATTTTCTGCTCTGGGATAACAGCCTACTCCTGCTGCCAGCTAACATAATCCACTAGTTTAAGTGGTAGATGTCCATACTGTAGGTGCAGAGATCAATCCATGCTGATGATGCATAACATTACAATTTAAATATATTTCTTTACAGCTTTTTGTATATAATTACATTTAGAAAAAATAATCTTTACATGATGTGTAGATCATTCCATGTAATGAACTACTCTGGTGAATCATTAAATATTATGACTAGGTTTTAAAATGCTGGATAATTTTATTACTAATCTACATTTGTATTGGTATAAGATGAAATCTTGATAATGATAAAAAAATCTCCTGTTAGTTTCTGGTGGTAAGGTCAATAAAGTTTTTCTGTTTTTCTATATAGCACTGTACAGATGGGTTGGTGTATAACTTGGGGTGAAGGATTCAGCTTCACATAATGCCTTCTTGGCACTGGATTCTAAACAAGCCAAGATTTACCCATGATTTTACCTAGAGAAGCAGAATATTTTCATGAATTTAATTGTCCCATGCTTTCAAAATGTCATCTTCCACAAGCATTATATTCAGTGAATTTAGGTTTTTCAGAAAGTCAAGTAATCATTCCATAGATAGCATCTCATACTAGTGAACAGAGGCAGATTGTCAGATTATTTTGAATGATCAGACTTTATGAAAGTAAGACTGAGTATTACTATAGTCAGTGTTCTTTTATGATTGGTTCCCTATTAAGTGTTGCTGGTTGGACACCAAATATCTTAATAAACTGTAGACCAGGGCATCTCAAGTGGTGAGCCACAACTCAGCAGTTAGTGCTGGGAAGGCATTCTCAGCTAGTTACATTCTACCAGCTGAGATGGGAAGAAAAGCAGAAATATTGCTGCAGTCCTTAAATCCAAGCAGGAGTTTATGCAGGGGAGGGAAGCTCTCTCATGCCTGCTATTACTGCTCTACTGCCACATGACACTGAGAAGTTCTCATCCTCTCTCTATCCCTCCTTCCCTTCCTACAGAGCACTCTTCTTCAGAGCACAGAAACTGGTGTGCTAGTTATGTAGCCTTGAAGCAGCATTGCCAAACCCACAGAGCTAAGAATTTTGTGGGAAAGAGGGAGCGGACACCCTACCATATAGCCCACCTTCAATATCTCTCACAATACCTCCCAATCCCCAGAAATTGCCCCATCAGCATTCACATGTAGAGTTGGGTGAATAACTAATGTTTTAGTTCACTGTTTTAGTTCCAACCCCCTCCCCAATTCAGTTCTGTTCAAACCAAATCTGAAATTTTTCAGAATTTTTGGTAAATCAATAAAGTGTGCTCATTTCATTTGACCCCAAAATATTTTGTTTTCAGATATTTTTAAAGGGCTTGATTCACAAGGAGATGGTGGTGGCATCTTTCCTTGTAACTTTACTCCTGAGGAAATTCTGCGCCAACCCACCTGCCCCCTGCACACAATATTTGAAAATTCTGCATATTTTATTTGTCAATAAATAGATGTTGAGGCTCCAGCATAGCAGTGGGGAACACAGGCCACTGACTGCACAGAGGTTGGAGATCACCCTACAGCCCCCACCACAGGATACAGATTCGGCAGTAAAGCTGCACCGATCCTGACACAACGCAAGGGCAAGGCCTGCCCCAGAAACACCCCAGGGACCTGCCCCTCCACATCAGGCACACCAAGCTAGCAAATGAGAGGGACAGTTATGCACAACCGATCTGGGTATGGGCAAGCAGGCGCAGCCCGGCAGGATCCAAGTGTGGAGGGGTTTAGTGTGTGGGGATTCAGGTGTAGGGTGAAAGGGTTCTGCGTGGGGCAATCTGGCATGCGGGTGGCTCAGTGGGGGGTCTGGGTGTGTGGGGGGGAACGGGATGCGAAGGGGCTTGCTGGGGGGAATGGGGAATAGGACTCTGCAGGGCGGTCGAGGTGAAGATGGTTGGGGCTCAGTGGAGGAGAAACAGGTGCTGCAGGAGTGTGGGTTGGGGGTCTGAGTGCAGCTGGTTGGGGCTCTGGGGTGGGTGTGGCAGGATCATCAAGGTAGTCCTGGTGCGGGGGGGATTTGTCTGGGTGGAGTTTGGAGTATGGCAGGCTCAGTGGGGGTATGGGGTCTGGGGGAGGGTATGGAGGCAGGGGGGTTGGGTCTCAGTAGGGGTGGGGTCTGGGTGCAGGGGGCTCTGGATGCAGGGGGTGAGGTTCAGTGGGGTGGGGATTCGGGTGTGAGGGTCTCAGGGGGGGAGGGTTCTGGGTGCAGTGGGGGAAACTTGGCTGGGTATGGGGGGGTCCAGATTAATGGGGGTTGGATGGACAGGGCAGCAGCTCTCCATACAGTAACTACCTCCCTTGGTGGCTGAGGAGCGAATGAGGAAGGAAGCGGGGTGGGGCGGGGGTGCAGAGCTTCCTGCAGCTGGGGGAGGTTTCTGGGGATGCGTCTGACTCAGCCTCAGCCCCTCCTTGCAGGGGAAGAGGAAGCTAGCAGCTGAGCCTGGTGCTGGGTAGAAGCCACTAGTAAGGGCATCCCCAGCCTCTCCCCTTCCCCCTCAAGTGATTTCTCTCTCCGCCAGCTGCTCTGGTCGCTTGAAGTGACACATCCAAAATGCGGGGGAGGGACATGTGACCAGTCTTGCAGCATCACTTTGCTCCCCCTTCAGAAAGTAATTTTTCTGTGAGGAAGCAAAAAAAATCTGCGGGGGACATGAATACTGTGCGCACACAGTGGTGCAGAATGCCCCCCAAGAGTACTTAACTTTTAGCTTACTGGTTTAGGGCATTTAGCCAGGATGGGGAAGACCAGAATTCAATTCCCACTCCCACATACACCTGACGGAGAAGGGAGCTGAACATGGTATCCATTTTACCAGGAAAACACCCTAACCACCTGCCCACAGAGTCATTCTTTCTCTGGCTCAATGAGTATTAAGTATATCATAAAAAGCGGAACTGCTTCAACTGCTAAAAGTTCTAAGGGAAACAGGAGAGGCACTTTCCCCAGAGACCTCTCTCATATCCTGGGAAACTGTCCAGCCACTGGGCTAAAGTCACAAGGGGGATGCCACTACCATCCCAGTTTGTGAATGCCACCAAAGTCTGCTTGTGATCTAGACTGAAAGGAGGTTTTTTTGTTTGTTTTTTGCACTGAAACTATTCAGTGAATTTATGTCAAATTTATGAATAGTTTCAGGTCCAGTGAAATTGCCTTTTTCAGCAAATTAACTATTTGTCCAAAAAACTTCACACCACTCACATCACAAGCCCCAGCACCCACTAAAAATGGATAGTTTTTTTTTACTGGGGAACAAATCTTACAGTATTTTGCAGATATCAAGGATTGTGGGATGATGATTTGACTAAATTTTGGGTCAGAGGACCTAAAAAGGTTAACAACTACTTCTGGAGGCTATTGTAAGAACTCAAAACAAAATATTTCAGCACAGTAGTTACAAGAACACACCTACAGAGAACTTTTAAAAAATTGCTCTCCTACCCCCCTGCCCTCCTTTTCTTTTTAAACCAGGAGCTACGAGACTCTTAGTCTCAATGAACTTTACTGAACTGTGAACTTTAACCTGGTGTACAGTGTGCTGACAATTCATAATACAGGTAGTGTGGGTTTGTAAGTAAGCACACATGTGAAGGCTAACGATGGACTCAGACAGAAAAATACCAATACAAACAAAAATCCACCCCCCTTATACACATAAGTCCCTAAACAGCAAATTTTTCTAAAAGAAAACACAAAAGTGACCAAAAATATGTTTTTTAAAAAATTTTGGACTGTGGCTTTTTATCTGTACATGGATTTTGTGTAATGAAATATGTATCCAATATGTAAGTAAACAATTCTAATGTGCGGGAGAATGAAAATACTTTTATTTTCTTCTGTTTTTAAATCACAATTATCTGTTAAGAATACATTATTTTGACGTTTGTATGTGATGTTGTCAGATAGTAAATAAAAGTAAATTCCTACTCAATATGTTCAACTTCCAAAAGCAAAAAAAAAAAAAAAAATCATATTTCTCTTTCTTTTGTGATGATGGAATTGCTGTAGCAGGTTTTAAATAATGTTTGGAAAGGTAAATAGCTACCTACTGGATGCTAAATAATCACTGCCTTAATATTTGCTCTACTTTTTAAATTTTAACTGCCCCCCTTTTTTTTTTTTATTAACGATGGGGAGACTGATTATTTTCCCTACGTTCTTTATAATTCTGAGTACCTTAACTATGTTCCTTAAACTGATCTCCATTACACAATATTAAAACCGTTTTAGTCAACTCCCATCATACAAGTTCCACTCTCTCTGTAACCTATTTCACAACCTCTCTCTTCAGCTTTTGAACTTTTGCTATAATTTTGAAGGTAAGGCAACCAGAATTTGACATCCTATTCCAGGCTGGATAAATGAATTTATTTATGTAGTTATTTATTTTTAAAGCAAGATTCATCTGATCTTAGAGTATTTTAAAAGATGGTAGTAGATGACTCCATCTACACAGCGAGCATAGAAATATTCTCAATTCCTAACTCCCAGACACCAGTATTCAAAATTTTAGACTTTAGAGACAAGATATAGATCAGGGGTTCTCAAATGTGAGGTTATTACATGGGGGGGGGAGGGTCACGAGCTGTCAGCCTCCACCCCAAACCCCGCTTTGCATCCAGCATTTATAATAGTGTTAAATATATTAAAAAGTGTTTTTAATATATAAGGAGGGGTCGCACACAGAGGCTTGCTATTTGAAAGGGGTCACCAGTACAAAACTTTGAGAACCACTGATGTAGATTATGAATGCTGTATATAAAATGAAAAATCTTCACCTTAGAAGGTTAATATAATTGCATTTTCCTTGCACGTCACCTTTAACTAACTTCAATTTCTATGCCAGCTATTGTTGCTTGAAGAAGATAGTTTTTCAATTATGATTCTTCCATAACTATCCTTCAGGATATTTTATCACTGAACAAGTCATACTGGCAAGTAAGCCTGATTTTGAAACAGGTCAGCTGTTAAGAATAGATCTGCTATATTTGTCAATTTTTTTTTTGATATAAAGGAATACTGAATTATGTTTTTGTTGCAATGTTTCAGCAGTTCTTAGTTTCCAGCTCGGTATACCTTAACAGCTCAAGTTAAAAAATTAAATAACTTTTTGATCTTTTTGTAAATTCAGTTTAATTCTATTTTCTTGCAGCACTCAAACAAATTTATGTAGCCTGGTCTGGTGTCAAGATGAGGCCCCCCGATGGTATTATTACAGACAAGTAGCGCTTAGTCTAATTTTGTTTTAAATGATCAGGCTGAGGAACATCTTAGATTGTGGGGCTATCATTCCAAATAATAAATTCAGAAGCATTGACTGATCATGGACAAAAAGAGAAGAAAATGTGTTCACTGCAGATTGATTGTACTTTTAAAAAAAAAATCTGAGTGATTCTCAAAAGATGTGTCACTTAAGTTTGCTAGATGGTAAAATACTGGCCAACCAGATCATGTATTTATGAACCCATGAGCAACAGAGTGTTCTGCTTTATGCATCCTTTTTTGAATTTATCTCCAGAACATGCTACATGCCAGTTATTTCATTAAAGGTTTACAATATGAAGGAGCACTTTTTTCCCCCCTTCCCTCTGCTTATCTTGCTTTTCTCCTCTCCTCATGCATTGTGTGTATTCTCAATCATGCTTTAACAATGGAATAGAATCTTAACAATAATTAAGTGTACACTGTGACAGACCGACAATATTCTGCAATACTTGGAATGAACTTTATTGAACTAAGTTAAACTTTATTGAATGAATTTTAACATCTTTGGAATGTATTGTATTAAAAATGCAATTGTGTACATGTGATTATGGAATTGTAGATATGTACCTTCTCTAGGAAACTGACAAATGCAATCGCTGGAAGGTATTAGGAACTTCAAAGGACTTTTTGGAACAATACCTGTGAAGTACCCGAGGAATGCAAATGACCCACTTCCCTTATCAAGCTACACCCGGGAAGGATACCCATTGTCTACTAATTATCTGCTCCTGGAAACTGCAGATCAACCCCCCCTGAACTCTATAAAGGGTGGACTAAACATGTCATGGGGGTGCTACTTCTGAGCTGAAGCTGTGAAGAACTTGTAACCACAGGGAATCCCTCTTGGGTTGGGGTTTGAAGGACTGCTCCTGCCAGAATCCATGTTCGGGTAGGGGGTTAACTCTAGTAAGTTTATTAGGATGGGTTTTATTTTCTTTTATTGTTTTTAGTATGTTTTCTCTGATGCTTTTTACCTTAAAAATAAAGTAGGCTTGCAAAGGAAGTGCTGTGTGGTACCTTAGAACTGTAGCAATTACGTTTGTTAACCATCTCTAAAGAGACAATAAGCAGGCTGTCTCTGCTGGAGACAACACAGTATAAACAGGGAACTGTGCAGCCCAGAAATACCCCAGTCAGAAGGGAAAGAGATGTGCATCTCCACCCAGGAGAGGCAACAGCTGAGGAGCTGGGTGCCTGAGAGTGTGTTCCCTTATGAGGGGAAATACAGGTGTGGTTGCCCTGAACCGTGACATACCACTTTTAATATTTGGTAGGGCACCAAAATTACATTTATCCCAACTGTACCTAGTCTGAAATAAAAACTCCTGAAACCTGAGTTCCTCATACCAAGCTTTTTCTCTGAACTGCCTTTCAATAACGTTAAACTCACAAGTTGCTGTAAATTTATACATCTGCCCAGGTTATTCCAGAATACCTTGCTTCGGGGTGTATGAAGCTGAAAAACTTGTTTTTGATCCTACCTGGTATATCCACAGTGATGATTTAAGTGCAGCATTCCAGTTAGGCAATATAAAAAACTAAAGCTCCTGTAGTTTCAAACAAGTTAGAAAAAAGAAAGAAAAAACCCGTCTTCTCTGGCTTTCCCATCTTGCATTCTCTTCCGTCATTCCAAACTGCTACTCTGAATATCAACTTCCTCATATTAGAGAGACAAAGGATGAGATAATAATCTTTTATTGGACCAGCTTCTGCTGTTCAGAGAGAGAGAGAGAGAGAGGCTTTTAAGCTTACACAGAGCTCTTCAGAGAGTTCTGTGTAAGCTTGAACACTTGGCTCTGTAACCTACAGAAACTGGTCCAATAAAAAGATATTGCCTCCCACCTTTTCTCCCTAATATCCTGGGACAAACACAGCTACAAAAATGCTGCATACAACTTCCTCATAGGCCATTCAACCAGGACACTCCGTTCTTAATACTCTCCGCACCAGTGGCACCTTCTTGCCTTCCTTCTCAAACTCGAACTTTACTTCTCACATTCAGCTCTATACAATTCGACTCCTTTCCTCACTGCTTCTCTCATCTCCATTTCCCCTGTCCCTGCTCAGCACAAATTTCCCAACTATCCTCCTAATTAGATCTGTGAGCCTTCTTCTATGTTACACTATATGCTGGAAGAAAAGGAGTACTTGTGGCACCTTAGAGACTAACACATTTATTAGAGCATAAGCTCTAATATATATATATGTGTGTGTATATACACACTATATGCTGGGAAATCTTCCCCTTTCACCTACTGGATCAGGCTTCCTCCCCATCACTGAAATCCTGCCACAAATGTACACACTTTCCTAAAGTCTATCAACTTTAATCTACCAAAGATGCAGTGCTAAACTGGTTTTTAAGCATGGGGTTGGCAGTTAGAAAAGTTGAGTTATATTTCTGACTTATGCCAATTCACCATGTAGCCTTAAGCAAGATTTGTCATGAGCTTCAGTTATCCCATCTGTAAAACAGGAATAATAAATCTTACAGAGCTACTTGGACTGCTTCAAAATCTATAGATTAGTATATAAGTGTAAAATATTTAATTTTTAAAAGATGCACTGTTATGTTAAAGTATCTTCTAATCACCCTGTGTACTTTGTTTTAGAACTGGGACAGTGTTTTTCTCTGTTTTATACAATGCAGAAGACATTATCGATGATCAGAAATATTACATATTATTAACAAAATGACAAAAGAAACCACAGAGCCACATGGAAGGATTTGTTGTAGAATTCCTGATGCCAACTTCCACTATGTCACATGCTGCATCTCAAGTAGGAAGGGGGAGAAATGAAAAGCCAGCCTACTTTCATTTTTGTCTTTCACTAATGTGCCAGCTTGCAAATTTTTGCTTGCTCTTAGACTGGCAGTAGAAGGAACAATGAATAATCTACTCCGAGAGACCCTGGGCTGCAAATGCTCTCAATTTCTCAATTACTAGAATGACAGTATTTCTTCAGAACCATTCCTTTCATTTGTGCCTCCCATGGGTGTGCTCACAACTGGAGTTTTAAAGTAACAATGCTCAAGATTCTTCCTGTTATTGAGGTAACAGGAGGTGAAAATAAAAGGAGCACAGCAGGACCAAGTTATAGGGCAAAAGTGAATTGAAGAAAATGCCTAACATCCAAAACTATCTGGTCTCAGACATCAAACAGAGATTTATGTTGCCTTTGATTGGTAATTTATTTAGAGTCCCAATTCTTACTGTTTGGGGTTTTAGGCTGCATTCAGTAATCAGACAGATAAGGCACTTATTTTCCAGACCATTATTACCCTTCTCAGTAGTGCATGTTTGCACAGACCAAGCAAATAGATGAAATGCCATGTTCACATTTCAGGATGAACTTTGGGATTTGATCACTGAAGTTTCTTGCTGTGACCACCAAGAAAAAGAATTGTACTTTCAAGTCCATAGATGTCAGTATGATTGCCCAAGTAATCAACAATAGGTCAAACGAAAATGATTTGTTCTCTTGTGGGCAAAGTATCAGCCTGTATCAGCCATCTCACTAGTTTTAGCTAATATCAGCAAGACAACATGTCAGCTGCAGCCACAAGCTGCTCTGCTCAGTAATAAGTAATAGTGCTTTTGTTCACTGAAGAACACTTAATGAGATCAAACAAACCACATAATAATTTGTCTACTCTACACAGTTCAAATTCATAACAAGCTGACCCTAAAAGCCTGGTTATTTCTGTTATATACATTTACACACACCCAGAACAATTTACAAATAAAAACAGACATAATATAGTATATGCTATTTAATGTTATGCAGACTGGAAGCAAAATAACAAATGAAAAATATTTGTTTGTACAAATGAGAGACGAGACACTAATCTAGAAGCCTATATCATACTTATGCAAACATATATTTCTAGTCTTTGCTATGATCCTATACGGTATTGAGTTGTTTTTGAAGGCTGTCTTATCAAATTTCACTGGCTTTTTGTAACATGACAGAGTTGGCACACTTACAGCCAAATGGATTATCTAAAGAAACCTGACATATAATAAATTTGCTAGAGGCAAAAGTTAGCAGAAAAGACTAACACAGAGAACAGATTTACAGATATCTTTTAATTTTTAAAAAGAAAAGGAGTACTTGTGGCACCTTAGAGACTAACAAATTTATTAGAGCATAAGCTTTCGTGAGCTACAGCTCACTTCATCGGATGCATTTGGTGGAAAAAACAGAGGAGAGATTTATATACACACACACACACAGAACATGAAACAATGGGTTTATCATACACACTGTAAGGAGAGTGATCACTTAAGATAAGCCATCACCAGCAGCGGGGGGGGGGGGGGGGGGGGGGGGGGACCTTTCATGGTGACAAGCAAGGTAGGCTAATTCCAGCAGTTAACAAGAATATCAGAGGAACAGTGGGGGGTGGGGTGGGAGGGAGAAATACCATGGGGAAATAGGTTTCAGAGTAGCAGCCGTGTTAGTCTGTATTCTCAAAAAGAAAAGGAGTACTTGTGGCACCTTAGAGACTAACAAATTTATTAGAGCATAAGCTTTCGTGAGCTACAGCATCCGATGAAGTGAGCTGTAGCTCACGAAAGCTTATGCTCTAATAAATTTGTTAGTCTCTAAGGTGCCACAAGTACTCCTTTTCTTCATGGGGAAATAGTTTTACTTTGTGTAATGACTCATCCATTTCCAGTAATTCCACATAATACCACCCTATATCGGAAACCTACTGACCGCTATTCCTACCTACATGCCTCTAGCTTTCATCCAGATCATACCACTCGATCCATTGTCTACAGCCAAGCGCTATGATATAACCGCATTTGCTGCAACTCCTCACACAGAGACAAACACCTACAAGATCTCTATCATGCATTCCTACAACTACAATACCCACCTGCTGAAGTGAAGAAACAGATTGACAGAGCCAGAAGAGTACCCAGAAGTCACCTACTACAGGACAGGCCCAACAAAGAAAACAACAGAACGCCACTAGCCATCACCTTCAGCCCCCAACTAAAACCTCTCCAACGCATCATCAAGGATCTACAACCTATCCTGAAGGACGAGCCATCGCTCTCTCAGATCTTGGGAGACAGACCAGTCCTTGCTTACAGACAGCCCCCCAGTCTGAAGCAAATACTCACCAGCAACCACACACCACACAACAGAACCACTAACCCAGGAACCTATCCTTGCAACAAAGCCCGTTGCCAACTCTGTCCACATATCTATTCAGGGGATACCATCATAGGACCTAATCACATCAGCCACACTATCAGAGGCTCGTTCACCTGCGCATCTACCAATGTGATATATGCCATCATGTGCCAGCAATGCCCCTCTGCCATGTACATTGGCCAAACTGGACAGTCTCTACGTAAAAGAATGAATGGACACAAATCAGACGTCAAGAATTATAACATTCAAAAACCAGTTGGAGAACACTTCAATCTCTCTGGTCACTCGATCACAGACCTAAGAGTGGCTATACTTCAACAAAAAAGCTTCAAAAACAGACTCCAACGAGAGACTGCTGAATTGGAATTAATTTGCAAACTGGATACAATTAACTTAGGCTTGAATAGAGACTGGGAATGGATGAGTCATTACACAAAGTAAAACTATTTCCCCATGGTATTTCTCCCTCCCACCCCACCCCCCACTGTTCCTCTGATATTCTTGTTAACTGCTGGAATTAGCCTACCTTGCTTGTCACCATGAAAGGTTTTCCTCCTTCCCCCCCCTGCTGCTGGTGATGGCTTATCTTAAGTGATCACTCTCCTTACAGTGTGTATGATAAACCCATTGTTTCATGTTCTCTGTGTGTGTGTATATAAATCTCTCCTCTGTTTTTTCCACCAAATGCATCCGATGAAGTGAGCTGTAGCTCACGAAAGCTTATGCTCTAATAAATTTGTTAGTCTCTAAGGTGCCACAAGTACTCCTTTTCTTTTTGCGAATACAGACTAACACGGCTGCTACTCTGAAACCTTTTAATTTTTAGTTATCGTTCTCTAGACTTAGTAAATTTTGCAGCCTTGAAATGAGAAACCAAAATCTACACATATACAAAAACCATTCATTCCAGACAATGTGCAATCTTCAGAGATTTTTTGGTTGTGTGTTTTTTTTTAAATTAAAAAATACCTTGTCAAATATGCATTTTAATTGATTGGTTTAATATCTTGGAAAGGTTGTCTATGTAAATTGTTATCTTATTGGTATATGTTTATATTTTGGTAATGCCCAATTTTTTCACTGTGACCAATTTGCAAGATTTTTTTTTTAAATCCATCCATCCAGTCTCTATTACATTATACAGTTCCTAGTACAATTAGCCCCTGGCTTCTATGCACTACTGTAATACAAATAATAATACTTTCAAAGCACAACAAATATCTGTCACTGGGACAGAGAAAGGCAATGAAAATATGACCAGTCTATTTTCATTAAGAGTGATCTGACACTGGCTAACATCTAGATAATACTTCCCCACCAGAATGATGAATAAAAAAAGTAGTATTTTCTAATTTTTGAAAAAGCCAAATAAATAAAATTATCTAATGAGTAACTTATACAATGCTTATCTAACCATAGGCTTCAGGAAATGGTGAAACATGAATCACACTATATTGGCTCACTATAATATCCTCCCAGGTCAGGCACACTCCCAACTAAAGGTAGTGACTAACACTTCCATCATATAGGAAATGAATTTTTCTCCTACACAGGATGATTTACAACTGATTGTTTTACATCTCATATATGACTTCACTTTGCTGATAGCACTAGCTAAATTAAATGCAACTACTGAATGTTCTGTTAAATGAAATAAAATACCTGAAAGTTATATTCTGAAGCACTCTTCTTTTTTAACAAAATAATTATTAAATAATTCAAATATGTGGTCGTGGATCTCACATTTTCTTAGATTGTACTGTAATTTCTGAATTAAATATCACTAGAAAATTTAAAACAACATCTACAAATGATCGTATTCACCAGGCAAATCAAATCAGGTCCGTATGGATGATTCTCCAACTAGCCTAACGAATTATGACCCCAATTCAAGAAAGTATTAACTTTAAGCACATGCCGAGGTGCCCTTCCTGAGTAAGAATGCTTTTGTGAATTAGATCCTAAAGACTCAGAGATGCTGAATGCTTTAATTATTTAAATTATGACTTCCAATTTTCACATATGTTTAGTAAACCAATTTTTCAGACCTTTTGTCACCCAGCCTCACGGTTCACACACCATTCCTTAGTAGAAAATTTAATTGATTAAGAACGACACACTGAACATAAAAACTGTTGCTCCCCTGCAAATATATAAATCAATATATACTGGGATGGTTTTTTGTTGGCTTCAGGATGTTAGGAGAAGACAGTCAAACTATACCCAGGAAGAACTGATAGAGCAGAACCTCAGAGTTATGAACAACAGAGTTACAAACTGACTGGTCAACCACACATTGCATACTTCCAGTTCCAAAATGAAATCAGGCAGCAGCAGAGACAAAAAAAAAAAAAAAAAAGCAAGTACAGTACAGTTTTGTGTTAAATGTAAACTACTTAAAAAAAGGAAAGTTTAAAAAAAGATTTGACAAGGTAAGGAAATTGTTACTGTGCTTGTTTCATTTAAATGAAGATGGTTAAAAGCAGCATTTTTCTTCTGCATAGTAAAGTTTAAAAGCTGTATTAAATCAATGTTTAGTTGTAAGCTTTTGAAAGAACAACCATAACATTTTGTTCAGAGTTATGAACAACCTCCATTCCCCAGGTGTTTGTAACTCTGAGGTTCTACTGTAGTATTAAGAACCAAAAGTTTTAATTTCTATTGTAACACCAGAATCAGATTTTCCTGTTACAATATTTACTAGCAACAATCAATAAAGCAAAGGCTTCACTGCAAAGAATTTCAGGAGGTGTTTCCTTCAACATCTCAAGTAACTGTGGCCACTTAAGTAGTATAATCAAACAAAAACTAAGAATTCAAATACACTCTTTTGGTTTTGCTTGTTTGGACATGGGAAAAACCTTGAAACAAAACTACTCCAATATCCCTCAAATAATAGTTATATATAATATTTAAAAATCTCAAAGTTAAAACTATTCTCCATTAAGTCTGTGAATAAATTTCATATGAATGGCAAAAAATATGTATTTTTAATGGTTTCGTCTTATCAATGTGTTTAATAAGATTTTTAAGTCCAATTATGTACAGCCTGACCACCCAATACCAACTGTGCTTTCATATTCTTTCTGCAGGGAAGAGAGATTCTTTCCTTTCTTTTTAATGCACAGATTCACATGCTATACTGTGTAACAAACTGGTATTATGATGACTGGAACTGCTTACAACAATCAGTCATTCAGAAGCTGCATTCCACAAGTATAAGCTCCCTCAATTAATTCAATGATCTAGCCTTTAATCAGAGAAAAAGTTATATAGTACACTATATAAAAATTATTTTGAAAAACACCAGAACTCTGATCAAATATAGGCAATAAAGACCAATTAAAAGTGCCAGTTTAAGATTAAAAAATGCATAATTACATTAAACCTTTGCTATAAATTGTGCCCAGAGTAGTTTTTGATGGATGCTGTGGACTGGTTTTCATTATTTTGTTGTTTAGTAAGTTCATGGAGCTCAGTCTCCATGCAAATGTATGCAAAGAAAAGAAAATGAAAAAAAAAATGTAGTTCTGTTTCTCTGACTACATCATCTTGCAGGATTCTCTCAAATTCAGGTATTAGCTCCTTATCACGAATCAGGCTGAACTTCCTAAGTTCTTAAGGTTTTTGACTCTAGGAGGGCAGTAGCAGCAGGGTAAAAAACAATCCAGGCATCATGTGCCATCCCCTACTGCATTTAAGCGCTGATCTCTGAATATTCTAATCAGTTCCTGTGATTGTGTGGGAGGCAAAGTTCCCAAAAAGAAAAGACAATGCAAGATGATCAGTACAAGAGAAAAACATGCTTCAGAGAAAAAAAGTAAAACAAGATTTTAGAGAAATAAAACACCACAAAAAAGGCAAGGTCCAAACACTGAAGGGAGGTGGGTGAGTAAGTGAGAATCCTGAAAGAATTAGAAGGTAAATACTTCTCTCTTCTCTTCTAGGCAAGATTCTCACTCCTGGTGAGCAAGAAGCTCAACGGATGTCCCAAAAGAAAAATTAGAGTAAACTGCAACACGAAACAATAACAAGGCCAATTCCAACAGTGTAAAGTTTTTATGTATAGATATAAATATCTCTTTCTAACTCTGTCTAAATATGCCTTTATAATGCTAATGTTTATTAGTCCAATATTAAACACAGAGCTCTTCTTCGAGTTCTGTGTAAGTTCTCTCACCAACAGAAGTTGGTCTAATAAAAGATATTACCTCACCCACCTAGTCTTTCTCGTATCCTGCAACCAACATGGCTACGACACTGCATACAATATCAAACACAACATTCAGGATGGCAGAAACAGGGGGAAAATCTTGTGCAAAAATTGGCCAACTGAAAACATGGAACTTCTCAAAATAGAAGAAAATTTCTGGGGATGGGAGAGTCTGACCGCAATGAACTTCTGAGTTCTGGAGCATCAAGTCTACAATAGTATCCCCTCCTGCAGGATGCATCCAAATATTAATTTTGTATGTTGTGTAGACAGATAATCATGGAGCTTCTTTGCAGACATCTGTGTTTGAAAGGGAAAGCTGAGGTTGCAACTTTGTGCTGAATGAAATGAGCCTTACATATAGGTTCTTTGACTCAGGTCAGTAATGTCACAGCAAAGTGACAGGCATTTAAGACATCCCATTTAGACAATGATCCTTATAGTAATGATTTTGCCTAGTGTCGGCATCAAATGAAACAAACAAACAAACTGGTGGTCTTCCTACCGGCTCTAGTTATCAAACAGAAACACAAGGATCTTTTGGCACTGAGTGTATGGAGAAGGACCTCTCTGATGGAAATGTAGGTGTGACAAATGTTGAAAGGATGATAGACTCCTTAAATTGGATTTCCAACATCATCTTGGAGAGGAATCTTGGATGAGATTACACTTATCCTTGCAAAAATCTAGTAAAAGATGGGTCACTAGGACCAGAAATTTGCTCACTTTGCATGCTGAAGTCATTGCCACCAGGAAAAAGATGTTTTGCCTAAGGAACTTAAGCTCATTAGCCAAATAGTTGAAAAGGAGTTTCCATCAACTTTGTCAGGGCAAAATCTTATGATACAGGGAGCTTTTAATTAACGGTTTCAAAAGTGTCAAGTCCCCCTTGAAACTGATGGCAGAAGGCTGCATAAATATTGGTCTACCTTCAACTAGCTCATGAAAGGCTGAAGAAGCTGCCAAATACAGCTGGATGGAGTGAGTGCTTAAATTAGACGCAGCCAGGTGAAACAAGTAGATCAGCAGATTCTGAGAATCAAGTAAAGGGGTCTCAAAGTAGGCTTGATTACACTACACTGCAAAGTTTATCCATCTGGAATCACAGATTCTTCTGGTAGGTGGCTTTTGAGAGGATTTTCTATCCTGTTGGGAGCAGACTCACAAGTTGGAACAGATTGAGGTGCCCTGGTCTTAAGAAACAATATGAAGCTAAATTCTATCTAATGGGATAGACTTTAGTAGTCAGCAATACATTAAGAGTCATATCTGTCTAGTCCACTATGGGGCTAACAGGCTCATAAAACATATGCTCCTAGTGAGCACTGCAAGTACCTCTGCTAAATGGAGGAAATAGCAGAAAGGCATACAGAAGTTTCCTTCCCTTGCCAATAAGGTATTTTTTAGTGCCATGAGCAAAAGACCAATAGCATTTTTTTCATATGTGGCAGAGAAATCCACCTGTGCTGTCTCCCACTGGAAAAAGGTCTGATCCACCAGTTCTCAGACTCCGAGAATACCTGTGAGGCTCTATTAAGGATTAATTCAATCTGTCAGTGATTGTATTCTCTTTCCCTACCACGTACATGATAACTTGGAATGCCTTGTGAGACAGAGTCCATTCCGACACCTGTAGGATATCTCAACAGAGGAGGCAGAGCACAGTACTTCCTTGCTTAGTTGGGCAAACCACAGTGCCCTGCATTTCATTTTGAACCATATTAACTTTCGGGATACCAGGTCCCCAAAGGACTGCCATCATCAAAACATTTGTATACCCACAGCACGGGCTTGCATCCCTGACCATCTTGGCTAATTGCCACTGATGGACCTAGCCTCCATTAATCTATTTCTTTTTTGAACCCAGTTGTACTTCTGGCCTTCACAACATCAACTGGCAATGAGTTCCACAGGTTGACTGTGCATTGTCTGAAGTAGTATTTTCTTTTTTTTGTTTATTTTACACCTGCGGCCTATTAATTTCATTGAGTGACCCCTATGTTCTTGTGTTATGTGAAGGGGTAAATAACACTTCCTTATTCACTTTTTCCACACCATTCATGATTTTACAGACCTCTATCACATATCCCCTAGTCACCTCTTTTCCAAGGTGAATAATCCCAGTCTTCTTAACCTTTCCCCAAATGGAAGCTGTTCCATATGCCTAATCATTTTTGTTGCCCTTCTCTGTACCTTTTCCAATTCTAATATATCTTTTTTGAGTTGGGCCGACTAGAACTGCACACAGTAGCCAAGATGTGGGCATGCCATGGATTTATATAGAGGCATTATATTTACTGACTATCTATTCCCTTTCCTAATGGCTCCTAACATTGTTAGCTTTTTTGATTGCTGCTGCATACTGCGCTGATGTTTTTTAGAGGACTATCCACAATGACTCCAAGATATCTTTTTTGAGTGGTAACAGCTAATTTAGACCCCCTCATTTTGTACGTATAGATGGGATTACGCTTTCCACTGTGAACTACTTACTCAGTGTTGAATTTCATCTGCCATTTTGTTGTCCAGTCATCCAGTTTTGTGAGATTCCTTTGTAACTCTTTACGGTCAGCTTTGGACTTCACTATCTTGAGTAATTTTGTACCATTTGCAAACTTTGCCACTTCCCTGTTTATCCCTTTTTCCAGCTCATTTATGAATATGCTGAACTGCACTGGTCCCAGTATAGATCCTGTGGGGACCCCGAAAATTGACCACTTACGTCTACCCTTTATTTCCTGTCTTTTAACCAGTTACTGATATATGAGCGGACCTTCCCTCTTATCCCATGACTGTTGACTTAGTTTAAGAGTCTTTGGTGAGGGAACTCGTCAAAGGCTTTCTGAAAGTCAAGTTCATTATATCCACTGGAACACACCTGTCCACTTGTTTACTGATCTCCTCAAAACATTTTAATAGATTGGTGAGCCATGTTGATTCTTTCCCAACAAATCGTGTTGATCTTTGTGTCTGATAATTCTGTTCTTTACTATCATTTCAACCTATTTGCCTGGTACTGAAGTTAGGATTACCAGCCTGTAACTACCATGATAGCCTCTGGAGCTTTTGTTAAAAAAGGCATTACATTAGTTATCCTCCAGTCATCTGGTACAGAGGCTGATTTAAATGATAGGTTACATACCATAGTTAGCAGTTCTGCAATTTCATATTTGAGTTCCTTCAGAATTCTTGTCTGAATACCATCTGTTCCTGGTGACCTATTGCTGTTTAATTTATCAATTTGTTCCAACCTATATTCTGTTGACACTTCAAACTGAGACATTTTTTCAGATGTCAGCTAAAAAGAATGGCTCAGGAGTGGAACTCTCCCTCACATCCTCTGCAGTGAAGACTGATGCAAAGAATTCTTGCAGGTTCTCTGCAACAGTCTTATCTTCCTTGAGTGCTCCTTTAGCAGCTCAATCATCCAGTGGCTCCACTGATTGTTTGGCAGGGTTCCTGCTTCTGATGTACTTTTAAAAAATACTGCTGTTAATTTGTGTGTCTTTTGGTAGTTGCTCTTCAAATTATTTTTTTGGCCTGCCTAATTATGCTTTTACATTTGACTTACCAGGGTTCATGCTCCTTTTTATCTTCCTCAGTAGCACCTGACTTCCAATTTTTAAAGAACGCCTTCATGTTTCTAACCAACTCACTTACTTCATTGTTTAAGCCATAGTGGCATTTTTTTGGACCTCTGGTTTTTTTACATTTGGGGTATACATTTAATTTGAGCCTCTGTTATGGTGTTTTTTAAAAGTTTCCATGCAGCTTGCAGGCATTTCATTTGAATGGGAAGTGTTAGTAAGTCATTCTTAATTGAAGAATGTCCTTCGACTGCCACAGGACCAAAAATGCCTAAGGTCATCTATTATCTGGATGCAATACAGTAATCCCTTTGTTGCTTGCTTTCAAGGGAATCACAGAAACGTATGGCTGGAAGGGACCTTGAGAGGTCATCTAGTCCACCCCACTGAGGCAGGACCAAGTAAACCTACACCATCCCCTGACAGGTGTTTATCTAATCTGTTTTTAAAAACCTCCAGTGATGGGGATTCCACAACCTCCCTTGGTAACCTACTAGCACATGGCCAGTCCCTTTTAGAGGAAGGAGACATATTAATTTTGAGGGTAGCCACTGTGAACTTTTATTTGACCAGATTCTGGTCTCTGAGATCTAAGATAGTAATATAATAACATGCATTCCTTTCCTTCACATTTCTCTCTCTACTTTATATTCCTTTATCATTTTCAACAAAGAGTTGTCATAATTTTTTTCCAAGTTTCAAGATAAACATATCTGATTTAAGGTGCTGAATAAAAGAAAGTATTCTACATGGATTTGGATTTGCAGATTATGTTTGCACGGTTTATTCTTCCCTTTTGTATCTTTCTAGGATGATCTTTGCATATGGAAATCAATAAAAATAAAGGTAAATCTTGCACATCTGAACTCAGTGTTTCAACTACCCTGGGCAAGAGAATCTGCATGCTCCTCTTGTTCTCCCAATGTGTCAAAACCTCATTGATGGTTTTAGTTTTAATTAAATTAAATTAGAGCAACAATTTTATCACCTGATTCCAAGCTGTGATGACTCAACCCAAGATCAATGACTACTCTAATATGAAAGGAGAGATGTGAGTTTTTGTTACTGAATTTTAATTGCTGTCATATTCACAGCATATTTATACTGATCCTATTATGATTACAGGAAAATTTATTGTATTCAATTAATTATCTCTTACAGTGGTGGGGTGACCCGCTTGCTTAACTGTACAGCCAATGCCATCTCCAGCAATCTGCAATGTTAAATTTGTTAACATATATTTTATGCAAATATTTATAATCTGAACTGGAAAACATCTCAAATGTTAGTACATATTAACAGTGAACATAGCTAAGTATTGGACTGCACATGTTTTCCAGTAAACATGCATAGAATATATCTTTTGTTTTCATAATGGATTGCTAATTTGCATATAAATATATAGTGCAACTACAAAACACTAGAGGGAATTCAAGGGTAAATCTGAAATACAAGAGCTGACATTCTAGCCTTAACAAAAAATAAAAAAGGCCAATCTGCCTGTCAGTCCAAATTCTCAGCCTTAAATGATCAGTTACTTTAAGAAACTAGAACGGCTTTTGCTTATTTGATACACAAAAACAAACAAGGTTATGTTTATGAAAGACTATGTACTATATCACACCTACACAGTGTATGAATCACACAGAACAGAAAGATGTGCTCAGTTTGAGAATACTAAGCTCAAATTTCATTAGAAAGAGTGGAGGGGACAGAAACATCAGCTTATATTTTATTAAATATATTCCCATAAACAATAGTGTGACCATATGAATATAATTTGCAATAGATCTCAATTATACTAAATGTCTCTGATAGACCAGAACAAACAGACTATCAGCTATGTATAACATTTAATTTGCTATTACCTATAGGCATAGTAAAGAGATGCAGGTCAACCTACATGAATATAACTGCTAACAAAGACTGGAGCTTTTCTTCCCTTTCTCCTGGCAGTGAATCAAATTAATACTACCAATTTTAGTAAACTCCATAGGTCAAATTCTGTTCAGCTTATGGACACGAAGGATCCCTTCACTGGAAATGCTCATACAAGTAAGGCAAGCAAGATTTGTTATTGTAATTACAAATCTTTATTACAAGCCTATCAGAGGTCATATGGCAACAACAAAACAAAACAAAACAAAAAAAGCTCATCACTGGAATTTTTTACAGAAAGTTTCCCTGCATGGGAGTGTTTATTTCAATTTGTACCACAATTGTTATAGTAGCCCAGTGTTCCCCTTCTGCTATGCTCTGCAAAAACATGGAGTAAAAAAAATTCCCCTCTTACAAATACTACTTAACAAGTAAACTAAAAACATAAGTTTCTGACATCAACTCACAATAATCAAGGAAATTCAGAGCTAAAATCATTGTTAAAATTCAGCAGCTGTTCTTTAGCAGACAAAAGGTCACTCTAAAAAACTTATCTTTAAAAACCACCATGTCATTACTGTAACATTTTAGGAGGAAAGCCTGGTTCACAGGATGCACAGGAACAGTTGCCTGAACTATCCTGACCTCTCTGATTGTGCCAGTCAACAAAGAAATAAACCACATCACGTTAATTTCAGCTGCATTAGAAGCAAGTATTTGGAATTGGGAGAAAAATTAGGAAATTAATGCTTGTCAGATGGAACCGACAATCTGAAAGGAAAAAATATTTTCAAAGCTTCTATGACAGTGTAATATTACAGTTGTTGTACAAGCTAAAAGAGCTACTACACTATTAATTATTTGGTTAAAAGATTTGCAGCGGCGGGGGAAGGTTAAACCAAAAAGAATGCTGTGAGAACTCAGCAGAAGTGCAGCTCTACATATGGGAAATTCCTATTTAAAAATTTTTTTGGAGAAACAGGAAATAAAATAATGAATAATAGTAATCTCTTCCTCCTCTAGATTTCCCCAGTATGTCATGTCTTTACATGAGTGCGGTTGTAGCTGTGTCAGTCCCAGGATATGAGAGACACAAGGTGGGTGAGGCATTATCTTTTATTGGACCGACTTCTGTTGGTGAGAGAGACAAACTTGCGAGCTTACATAAAACTCTTCTTCAGGTCTGGGAAACAGTCAGGAAAGCTTGTCTCTCTGATCAAAATTGGTCCAATAAAAGATATTACCTCACCGTGTCTCTCTAATGTCTTCTACATGTAAATTCTTATACTACTGCTTTTATTTTGTGTTCTGCTTAACTCAAAGCACAGTGGATATGATCCAAAGCCCTCTGAAGGTTTGTCCACACTTGAAATGCTACAGTAGCATAGATGCACCAATGTAGTAGTGCCTCTGTAGTGCTTCAGTGTATACACTACCTATGTCAACGGGAGGGGTTCACCAGTCAGCATAGATAATCCACCTTCCCAAGAGGTCTTATTTAGGTCGATGGAAGAATTCTTCCATCACCCTAGCGCTGTTTACACTGGGAGTCAGACTGGTTCAACTACGCCACTCAAGGAGGGGCGTGGGGGTTCACACCTATGAGCGAAATACTTAAACCAACTTAATTTTTTAGTACAGACCAGGCCTAAGTTAATGGTTTCACTTCAATGGGCTTTGGATCGGGCCTAATCTTGGCTCATAAATTTACCACACTAACAACAAATACATTAAGGATTTTTAAGACAAAAATAACTCCCTCCACGAAGGGTGTGTGATGATTAGTGGACTAATCAGTGCAATTTTTGAATAATACAAACACAACAAAATGCCTTGTTGTACTTATTTTTGACACACAAACTCAGTGTTAGATAATCCAAAAATATTTTCCAAACTCCTGCATTTTATAATATGCGTCAAAAAAAATTATGGGGATCTAAAACCCCAAGAATAGATTTTTATAATGAAACCAATCAAAGAACTTTATATATTCCAGTCAAAATGGTATTATTATAATCAAAGCTGTTACACTTATTAAAAAAAAAAAAGTGAAAAGTTCTGTTTATCTTTTGCCTGAGGAAAGGGCAACAAAGCAAGTGCAAGGGTGGTTAGTATTCATAATGAGTCTCATAAATAAAGGAAATTATGTGCACAGTTATTCATAAAGTACTTTTTCCTCCTTTTGTTTACTGTCCTGTAAAGTTCCGTACACTAAAAAACAGGAATAATGAAAAAGGCTGACGCAGTCAGGAACATCCCTAGTGTGTTTACTTCTGAAGTTTCACATGGATTAGAAAGTAGCATTATATTAAAGAGCCTGAGTAGCGATATATGAAGTAGTCTACTTGAACATATACAGAGAACGTCTCAGAATCTAATGGTCACATTTTCTTCATTTGTTTCCCAACACCTCAATTCCTTCTAGAATGCCTGTATTCATGTGATCTCCCAGCACTTTAAAGACCAATCCTACACTAAATGTCTAGCATTTAGTATCTAAGAGAGCGTGCTAATGGATTCTCTGCTTGTTTTTAAAAATCAAATACTTTTTAAAAAACAATATTTAATTTTTTTGTACTGAACAGATTATAAACATTGTAGTGATGTCTACTCAGGTTCCAGGATTGACAAATAGGAAGGAAAATTTATGTCATGACTACTGTTATCATAAAAACTCATATGTTGAACACAAACATCTGCTTTAAAGTGAACTGGAAGGAAAACAAGCAGTTATATAAAGCAATTTAAACAATTCCCAAGTCACTTGTTAATTTATTGGGAAATTTTATTTTTTATGGGAAAACCAATTACCTCCATAGAGATCCGTCTGTGTATCCGGTTCCTGAGGCAAACACCTGTAGGAGATTGAACTTCATCAGACGATGTTCCAGAAGCTTGGTCACTTTCACCATCTGATCCCATTTTCAGATTTTCATGTACTATATCTAAATGAAAGAAAGTTAATCATTATTCTTCTAAACAAATCTTATATGTGAAGAAGAATTGTAACCTTTATTATGTATTGCTTTCTGTCAGTTCTAGAGGCTCACTATCACAATACTCTCTTGATATTCTCTTTTTATGGCTCAGAAATAGCATAAAAAGATAAAGTCTTAAAAATACTTTCCCAATATACCAGGCATGCGTGCATAAATGTGTATTAATTTTCCATTACGATTCTCATTTAGGCCGTGATAGCACCCACCATGTGCTATCCATGTTCCAAACACAAAGACAGACATAGTTCCAGTCCCACCCTATGCCCCTCAAGCCTCAAATTCTTGAGCTTGTTTCACTTCTCCTTTTTGTGCTGTTCTTGGAACAGGAAAATTCCATTTTCTAGGGAAATCGAGAGAGCTGAGAGAAAAATCGGAGACCTCATTAATTAAAAAATGTGATGTCTAAGGCACATATATTCAAATTTGTGTGCCTAACATTAGGCATGTAAATCCATATATAAAGAGAGAGAAAAACAAAAACAGGTGGCCTCATTTTCAGAAGTGCCAAGCATGGGAACTTCAGGTGCTCAGAACCTCTGAAAAGATCAGACCAGTTCTGTTCAGATGCCTAAATATAGATTTAGGATGAATAAATGGACTTTGCAGAGAACTTGATGTAATTACGTATTTCTTGGGGGGTGAGGGGGAAATTGAAATTGATTCACTTGGGGGAGATTTATGTAACGGACTGCCTATTTTAATAATGTGTGCAATTTTTATGTAAACTGCATAAAATATTTGTCTCTCAAGCTTTTGACCTACAGAAAAATCACTAAAAAACCAGACATGGAACCAATGGCTATATCTCCCAGGCCAAAAATGCTGAGCTCCAGCAGGGAAATGGGGCAAAGAGCTAAGAAGTTCAAGATGCCTTTATTGACAGAGAGAAGAGGGAGGAATAAGGGAGGAAGGAGAGCAGCAGCTTCCTTCTGAAGGCCAAAAGGACACTGAACCTGGAAAAGGATCCAGTAGCTCACCACTGCCTGCCAAGATCTATAGTAAAAATGCCTATGCCCAAATGAATCCTAGGGAACAAATAATCCAATGAAGGATGTGGCTCAAAAGACAGAGAGGCATCCTCTTTGAATCTAGGAACAAAACAATAACCTGAGAACACATTTTCCCCAATCAGAGTACAAAAGAGAATTGGAGGAGCTCTGGAAATTGTTTCATTTTAGAGATAAAATTCTGCTATCTCAAAAAGCCAGGCAAACCCTGTTCAATTTCACCCCAAAACATTTGAACATATTGTTAATCTTCAATCTAAATTATTAAAACAATATAGAAGACAAAGGATGGGAGAATGCTCCATCTATCAGTGTGCTGGAAAGTTGGCCTTTCTCTGGGAGAAATAAAGCTTATCATAAAAAACGTACCTAAGGTATCCCAGAACATATCCTAGAAAAGAATTTGAGAGTGAGTGACCAGAACCTGCCAAGACTGACGTTTTCAAAAGATCAAATTCTTCTTCAGACCAGGAGATTCTATAGTTCCTTTTACAGGATAGAAAATTGGTATAAAAAGAGTAGCTGATTCACACACAAAACAGAATGTGGATTTAGGCTTAAAGTGCTTCAATGAAACACACAGATTCACAAAAAACATGACACTGACATGAAGATGAAATGTCTCCTGGGGAAGAATTTAGCAATGATATGGAAATGCATGAATAAGTTGGATTCTAATAAAATCCAAGCTACTATGGTATGTTCACAGTATTTCACCTTCATGCTTTGGACTGGATGAAAGTAAAGGAGCTGTTCTTCTTCCATAATGAAGCAGCATGCACGAAAAATTTGACAAATATTTACCTCAGGTTCAAAACCTAGAGGCACCTTGTGGTGAGCTAAAGATATAAAACAAGACTTTCAGAAATGGATGCCTAAAAGTTAGAAGCTTAATTACATAATCAGGCAACTAAATCAGCAGTCAGATTTTCCAAAGTAGTCAGCAAGCATCTCAGTCCATGTTAATCCCCTTTCATAAGTCTGTGAAGGTATGTCTACACTGCAATTAAAAACCTATGGCTGGCCTGTGCCAGCTGACTCGGACTTGCGGAGCTCAGTCTAAGGGTTTGTTTAATTATAGTGTAGGCGTTTGGGCTTGAGCTGGAGCCCTGGCTCCTTGACTCTGCAAGGTGGGAGGGTCCCAGAGCTCTGGCTGCCCAAGCCTGAAGGTCTACACTGTAAATAAACAGCCCCTTAGCCCAAGTGCCTTAGCCAGAGTCAGCTGGCATGGGCCAGCCACAGTGGCCTAACTGCACTGTAGACATAACCTTAGAAAATATAGCACTAGAGCCCTGCATGGATACAAAATTTGTATCCACATCCAATCTGTAAAAAGGGTCCGTGGATATCGGTGGATGTAAAGCGGTTATCAAGGATTTGTAGGGCTCTATATACCACTCCTTGTGGTGAGTTGATAGCTCTTTTGTTTAAAACAGTCCATAATGAGTTATGTGAAAAATTATTGCTGGTGGATGTGAAGCCATTATTGAAAATATTATCTGCAGCATAACTGTTGGTCTCAGAACTCTCATAACTATCAATAGATTCCAAGGCCAGAAGGGACCACTGTGATCTAGACTAACTTCCTGAATAACACAGGCCATAAAACTTCTCCAAAATAATTCCTAGTGCAGATCTTTCAGAAAAAAATCCAATCTTGATATAAAGATGGTCAGTGAATCCACCACAACCTTTGATAAGTTGTTCCATTGGTTAATTACTTTCACTGTTAAAATTTTACACCTTATTTCCAGTCTGAATTTATCTAGCTTTAACTTCCAGCCATTGGATTGTGTTATATCTTTCTCTGCTAGACTGAAGTGCCCATTATTAAACATTGATTACCCACAAAGGTACTTATAGACTATAATCAAGTCATCCCTTAAACATCTCTTTGTTAAGCTAAATAGATTGAGCTCCTGGAGTTTATCACAGTAAAGCATGTTTTCTAATCCTTTAATCATTCTTGTGTCTCTTCTCTGAACTCACTCTAATTTATCAACATCCTTCTTGAATTGTGAAGAACAGAAATGGACAAAATATTCCAGCAACTGATGGACCAGTGCCAAATACAGAGTTGAGACAGCCTCTCCCCTCCTACTCCGGTTTAGACATCCAAGGATTGCATTAGCCCTTTTAGCCACAGCATCACACTGGGAGCTCATGTTCAGCTGATTATTCACCATGATCCCAAATCTCTTTCAGAGTTGCTGCTTCCCTGGATAGAGTACCCCATCGTGTAAGTATAACCTACTACATTCTTTGATCTTAGATGTATATATTTACATTCATCCATGTTAGAAGGCACATTGTTTGCTTGTGCCTAGGTTACCAAGTGATCCAGAGCGCTCTGTATCCATAACCTGCCCTCTTCATAATTTACCGCTCCCCCAAATTTTGTGACATCTGCAAACTACTGCTAATGACTTTGTGTTTTCTTCCATGTCATTAATAAAAATAGTAGGTGCCTAAATATGGACATTTTAGACTCCTATTTTTGAAAACTTTGGCTTTGTTATATTATAGTATAAAAGTGTACTTTTGTCAATAAAACCCTTATATTAAGACTTTTTGTGTGTTCAATTAAAAAAGTACTGCAATCTTACATTTGAGGTTTTAAAAATAGAAAAGCCAGGAATGATAGCATCTACCTGACAACCTTAACTATCACTTTGTATGCATGCATTTGACAAGTTTCATAAGGTGATCAAATAACATTGGCCTCTATAACCTATCTGGGCTAACCTTTGCTCTGAATAGGTTGGTGTGTCCCAAAACCAGCATTATGGACTTCAATGACTTCTCTGGTACAAATGTAATTTTTTTTATTGGATTGGGCTCACTGACATCTGCAGCAACTCTCTATTTAGCTGTTCATGTTAATTTTTTGTACATACCCAATTGTAAATAAGCAAATAAAATATTAAAACAGCTAAAATGATAATCAAATCTTGGCATGAAAAACTAGTAATTAGGATACAGAATGGGAATTGAGGAAGTGCAATTAAAAGGAAGGATTACCCTCATTTAATTTGCAAGCAATCCATCCCAAGAAATTTGAACTGGGAAAGTTCTACCACCTGAGCTAAATTAATATCCATTATCAGTCAGTAGTAAGTCACGACACCCTCTTTCAAGCTTCCATTATTACATCCTCCATTCTGCTGCTGAAAGTCACTGTGACTTCCATATTTGATTCCTTCCAAGTACACTAACCAACCAGCTTACCTTTCTATTAGTTATTTATTTTTTTAAACAATAGCAAGGATATGACACATTGAGATGGTAACTTTGTAAGAGTGGTGAGCAGTGCTTTTCGTAAGTAAAGTTTCAAAACTAATAGATTCCTCTCTCTCTGAAATGGAATGGAAGTTCATATTAATTAAACTCTACTCTATGGTGAGGAAACTCACTCAGTCAAAGGATTGACAAACTTGTGTATGGACCTACTGGGGTCCCATGCAGATGATGAGCAACATCTGCGGGTGCTTCTCCTGTGACAGCACTGCAACAATTAAAGGTCACAAAAGTAATTGCTATTCAATTACCATGATGTACAGTACTTCTCTGCTGCTACAGTAATAAGGACAGCACAAGAAAACCATGAAACCTCAAAAGTTCAGCCAGCAGCCAGCCAGAGACTCCAGCTGGTAGAGACAGAAGAAACCAAAGCATGGACTGCTGCACAGGGGTGGAAGGGGTGAAATGGGACTGAGCCAGTGCCATCTATCTATCCCCTCAGCATCCTCTTGGACTCAGAACGCTGGAGGAGATACCACCTAAATGTACTGGGGGCACTAGGACCCAAGGGTGCCTCCCCCTTGTGAATCGAGGAGAAAATTGCAGAATAGAGCCAGCCAGAGACTCCTGCTGCCAGGAGCAGAAGCAGCCAAGGCAGGGACCTTTGGTCCTTGGGATATTCATAAAAAAACCTCCTATGGTTCTAACTGGACTTTCTCTGGCCTGTGCCGATTGCCTATTTGCTCCAACCTTTCCCCACATCACTTCACTCCATATCTGCCACTCTTGCCCCCTTTTCTTTCCATTTAGCTGATCCTTTCCTAAATAACACAGCTCCCCCACCACAAAAAAAACCTCCATATACATATACACCATGGAAATAACAGAGCATTTGCTACCTCACATTGTTCACTCTGCTTCTGTTTTATACTCCTTGCCCCATCCTTTGTCTATTTAGATTGGTCCTGACTCAAAGAGCTTACATCTACTATTCTGTGTTTGCATGGTGCCACTACAAAATGGGAACCCATTCTTGGTTGGCCTTTAGACACTACCACAATACATAAAAAAGTTACCTACCTTTTTGAAACTGTTGTTCTTCGATATTTGTTGCTCATGTCCATTCCATTCTAGGTGCACACGGGCCAATGTGCGCGATCATTGGAAATTTTTGCCTTACGGTATCTGTAGGGTTGGCTGTGGCGCCTCGAGTGCTGCATTCATGCGTCGGTATATCAGGCACCGCCAGCCCTAAGCCCTCTAAGTTCCTTCTTGCTGGCAACTCCAACAGAGGGGCAGAGGAAGGGTAATGGAATGGACATGAGCAACACATCTTGAAGAACAACAGTTACGAAAAGGTAGGTAATCATTTTTTCTTCTTCAAGTGCTTGATCATGTCGATTCCATTCTGGATGACTCACAAGCAATGTCCATGGAGGTGGGCTCAGCGTTCAGGGTCCTGCAGCTTGCAGCACTGTTCTGCCAAACCCAGCGTCATCCTGAGCTTGCTAGGTAAGCGCATAATGAGACGCGAACGTGTGGACAGACGACCAGATAGTGGCCATACAGATCTCTTGGATTGGTACCTGTGCCGGGAAGGCTGCTGACAATGCTTGTGCCCTAGTCGAGTGTGCCATCACGATTGCCAGCAGAAGCACCTTTGCCAGCTCATAGCAGTAGCAGATGCAGGCCATGATCCAGGATGAAATCGTCTGAGCAGACACTGGGCGATCTTTCATTCTGTCTGCTACCACAACTAACAACTGCATTAACTTACGGAACAGGTTTGTTCTATCTACGTAGAAGGCCAGAGCCCTCCTCACATCCAGATGTACTCCTCATCTGATATATATATAAGGTTTTGGAAAGAAGATGGGTAAGTGTATGTCCTGGCCAGTATAAAACTGGGAAAAGACCTTGGGAGAAATGCTGCGTGCAGTCGCAGCTGGACTTTATCCTTGTAGAAGACCGTATAGGGCAGTTCTGAAGTAAGTGCTCTCATTTTGGACACCCTGTGAGCCGATGTTATCACAACCAGGAACAAAACCTTCCAGGAGAGAAGCAGGAGAGAGCAGCAAGCCCGAATCGCTGGGAGGCCCCATGAGCTCGACAGCATGAGATTCAGGTCCGAGGGAGGGATGGAATCCTGGATGCGCAGGTAGATATGCTCCAGACCTTTCAAAAGCTGTGCCGTCATGTTGTGAGCGAAGACTGACCTGCCTTGGAATAGTGGAAAGCTGAGATAGCGGCCAGGTGGACCTTGTTCAATAACAGGGACAATCCTTGGAGTTTGAGGTACAACAGATAGTCCAGGATCTCCTGCAGGGAGGCCTGCTCAGCCCGGATATGCCGTTCCGAGGCCCAGCATGCAAACCTTTTCCAATTGGCCAGGTAAGTGGCTCTGTTGGAGGGTTTCCTGCTACCCAGGAAGACCTGCTGAACACGGGCCGAGCTCACCCGTTTGTCCGCGCTCAGCCATGCAGTAGCCATGCTGTCAAGTGCAGTGCCACCAGGTTCGGGTGCAGAAGGCTGCCGTGGTTCTGGGACAGCAGATCCAGCCAGAGGGGTAGCTGTAGTGGGACGGCTACCGAAAGGTCCAACAGCATGCTGAACCAGTGCTGGCAAGGCCATACAGGGGTATTAGGATAATCTTTGCCCTCTCCTGCTTGATCTTCACAAGGACTCTGTGAATCAACAGCATTAGTGGGTAGGCATACCTCAGAGCTCCCAACCACAGGATGAGAAACATGTCCGAGAGTAAGCCCTTGTCCATTCCCCAGACCACACAGAACATGTGGCATTTCCTGTTCTGCCTGGACATGAACAGGTCCACCTAGGGAGTCCCTACCTCTAGAAGATTATGCTGACCACCTCTGGATGGAGCGACCACTTGTGACCAGACAAGAAGGTCCTGCTGAGGTGGACAGTTACCAGATGAATGGCATGCCACACACAAAAATCCCATAGGCGGAGAGCTGCTTGGCAAAGGGCTGACGACCTGGCTGCACCCCGCCTGTTGATGTAATACATCGTGGAGGTATTGTCCATTGACCACCTTGCCCTTCAAGTGGGTCAAGAAAGCCTGGCAGGCCAAGTGAACCACTCTGAGCTCCTTAACCTTGATATGGAGGGCCAGATTGTCCAGCAACCAGCAGCTCTGGGTGCTCAGCTTGCTCAGGTGGGCTCCCCAGCCCAGGTCCGAAGATTGGAGACCAGAGTCAGCAATGGGGCCAGGGCAGGAACTCCATCCAACATTGACCTGGGGTCCAACCACCAATCCAAAGATGAACAGATGTGATCCGGCACCCTGACTAACCAGTCTAGGTCGTGCCTGTTGGGAATGTACACCGACGCCAGTCATGCTTGCAGAGGCAGGAGGTGGAGCCGGGGATGACTGACCATGTATGTACATGAGGCCATATGGCCCAACAACCGCAGGCAGATGTGAGCCGTGGTGAGCAGGTGGTTTTTCACATGGGAGATCAGGTCCGACATGGGAGATCAGGTCTGAAAATGCACTTCCGGAAGGAAGGCTCTGGCTCGCGTAAAGTCGAGAACTGCCCCAATGAACTCTATTTGCTGGACCAGCATTAAGGTGGATTTTTTCTTGTTTATTAACAGGCCCAGATCATGACAGGTGGTACACATGAGATTGAGGTTCCTCTCCACTAAGTACAGCGCCATGAATTGAAAATGGCATCCGCCCACTATGAAACGGAGGAAACGCCTGTGACTTTGGAATATGGAAATAAGCGTCCTTCACATCGAGGGTGGCATACCAGTCTCCCGGATCCAGGGAGGGGATGATGGAGGCCAGGGAAACCATGCAAAACTTCAACTTTCTGAGAGACTTGTTGAGGCAACGCAGGTCCAGAATGGCTCTGAGGCCCCCTTCTGCTTTCAAGATTAGGAAGTAGCAGGAATAGAACCCCTTTCCTTTTATGTACCAAGGGACCTCCCTCCACCGCAGGAGGTTCTTAACCTTTGGAACGAGGAGTTGCAGAGTACACCCCTGAGATACTATGTCAAGCACCCAGTGGTCCGAGATGACTGATGACCAGGCCAAATGGTAGGGATGAAGACAGTCAAGGAAAGAAGAAGGTGCATCCAGGGAGTTGACTGGGATATCGCTCTTTAGCACACCTTCAAAATGAGCGCTTCTGGCCCCCAGGATGCTTTGCTGGGCCGGGCTGCATGGGTGAGCGGGAGGTGGAAAGGCAGCAACGACTAAAGCTTGTGTCTATCCCTTCTCCCTGCAGACCCCTGCCAAGGCTGCCAAGGCCTTGGCGGCAGGGGCAGCCAGAACTGCTTCCTTGGAGACTGTGGCGTACGCATACCCAGCAAGCAAATGGTGGCCCAAGTGTCCTTTAAACCCTTGCATCTGTCTGTTCCGCAAAGAGTCCATTCCCATTGAATGCAAGGTCCTAGATTAAGGTCTGCATCTCTTGGGACAAGCCGGCAGTCTGAAGCCAGGAGCTATGCCTCATGACCACCGCTGAAGCGACCCCTCGTGCAGCCGCATCCCATGCCATTTGGAGAGAGCACCTCGCTGCCACGATACCCTCCTCCACCAGGGTGCTGAATTCCGGCCAAACCTTGAGGGAGGGACTCCTTTAACTTACGGAGGGAGTCCCATAAGTTAAAATTGTACGTGTCCAAGAGGGCCTGGTGGTTCACCACCCAGAATTGCAGGCTGGCTGTTGAATAAATTTTTTTCCCCGAAAAGGTCCAGTCTTTTGGCCTCTTTATTTTTGGGAGTTGAACTGATGTGCCCCTGCTTGTCCTTCTCAATGGCTGAAAGATGACCAGCAAGCCTGGAGGTGGATGGGTATAAACGCATTTGAACCCTTTGGCTGGAACAAAGTACTTCAGTTGGGAGGGATGGATGATGGGGTTTGCCAGGGAGCCTTGGCAATTTTTAGGGCCCTGTCATGCACTGCTAGTGCACCACAAGCAGGGGTAGAGGCTAAGAGCACAATGAACAAGGTGTCTGCCCGCTTGGCCATCTCCTCTACCTCTAGGCCCAAGTTCTCGGTCACCCACTGAAGCAGGTCCTGGTGTTCTTTAAAATTGTCCAGTGGGCTGGCCTTCCAGGATCCCACGAGTGCCTCATCCGGGGATGAGGATGACAACTGTACCACTGGGGGAGGCCCCGGGACATCATCCATGGTGGGAGAAGGGGTTTCTAGGATGGGCGCTGTCTCCTCTAGCCTGACCACCGGTGCCATCAACTGTTGCTCCAAGGTGGCGGCAGATGAGCAGTACCCCATGCACTCCAATAAGGCAGCTGCCTATACTGCCAAGGGAGCACTGTACATATCAACGTGGCCTCAGGTGCCCAATTGCACTGGTGGAGTCTCGGCAAGGGGCTAAACTGTCCTCCTCCGCTGGAGGAATCTTCTTCTGATGACCATGGTGGGGCCATCGACACCTGTGTCTGTCTGCTGCCCATCGCTGCCGGAGACCGGTGTTGGGAGTATTAATTATTATTATTATTATTATTATTTTTAATCAAGTCAACTTTTTTTAAAGACTACTGTTTTGTGCTGTACTGTTCCAGGGATGATTTTCCTCCCAGTGTAATATTATCCCACTAGTGGGAAAGAGAAAGGGATGAAGAGAAGAAGCGGAAAAAGGGAAGGATGATGGAGAAGTAAAAGATGAAGGGTGTGTGTGTTTGCATGATTCATTTCTGATATCACACTCCCAATGAAGAGGATGTCACTATCCCACTGAACTATGATCATCCAATATGGCAGCAGCAAAGGATGGAAAGACATGAAGAAAAGACAAGAAAGACCAGGTACAGTTACAATAATCCTGGGACATGCTGCCAGGATGTACCATTAATTCATTTAAACTTTCACTGGATTAGTGAAATTGGGGTTTGGGGGAAGGGGGAGATAATCTCAGAAAAAAAGAAAAAAAAACTTCCAAAGAACCCAGGGATGGAGGGACAAAGATAAAAGGAAAGATAGCAAACAGTAGGAGAGAGAAAAGATAACTAAAAATAAGTTACCTGAAGGTCTGTGAAGTGCTAATTACAGAATGCAAGATTAACATGTTAACTGACATATTAGCAGCATCACTATACGTGTAAAGAAGCAATAACTGCTCTGAAAATTGTCTTTCACATGTTATTTCAAGAAGATAATTATGTAGCTGCTGGTCAGATCTAAAGAGCTCTTATTTTGGAGGAACATGTTGGTACTCAGTAGCTTCTTTTAGCTCCTACTTGCCATATCCACCATGTTGTAGCTATGGAAATACAGATAAGTTTTCCTCCAACACAATGCAAAAAAAAATGATGCCCAGAGTTTAAGATACTCAGATTCTGAGTTAACAGCCACCTCAAAAATAAAGCCAATGACACACATTCCCCCACAATACTACTAAATACAATACTACAACAACTTTTCAGGTAGAAAATAACTATTCTAAGATAAATGTTCATGAAGTATTTTCTGTTATGCAACTAATGATTTAGTTAAACATTTTTAGTGAAAGTCTGAAGAAGAATACGGTATTTCCTCACAACTCATGTATAGAGAAAACGTACAATTTTAGAAATAAGTATTCTTTTTTCATAAAAAAAATACAATATACAAAAATGTACATTAATCCTATTATTGTGCAGAATTTAATGTTACATATGACAAACCAGTTGACTTCTTTGCATCTATCCACACAAATTAATTACCTGCGTAGAATTAAATATTTATACTTTGCCTTCCCATGAGATGCATGGGGCTGCTCCTCATTCAGCTCAAGCACACCCTAGCTATGCAAAAAGTATGGGCATTTAGTGCCCTCAGACTACATCAAGAGGTGGTCCATGCAGACTGTGCAGAGGAGGGAAATCCTACTCTCCCCTATGATGGCACCAGCTGCACAATTCCACATTCAGAGGCAGAAACACTCTATACTGTGTTGTTAGGAGGGAGAGGCAGAGAGCAGGAAGGTAAGGCTGAAAGGGAACAGTTAATATTACAGAACACAGTAAAATGTAGATGGTTCCATTCTAGTCTCAAAGATGCACAGTTCTAGCCTTGGAGAAACCTGTCACTTTCATTTGGCACTACGTTCAGAAGGGAAGGGAGAAAAGTAAAAAATTAATACAATTCGTATTAATTCTCAATTGATCCTTTTTTTTCCTAGTACCAACTAGGGCTGTCAAGTGATTAAAACAATTAATCGCAATTAACTGCAATTAATTGCACCATTAAACAATAATAGAATACCATTTATTTAAATATTTTTGGATGTTTTCTACATTTTCAAATGTATTGATTTCAATTACAACACAAAATACAAAAAGTGTTCAGTGCTTACTTTATATTTATTTTTGATTACAAATATTTGCACTGTAAAAAACAAAAGAAATAGTATATTTCAATTCACCTAATACAAGTACTGTAGTGCAATCTCTATCATGAACGTTGAACTTACAAATGTAGATACATGTACAAAAACTAACTGCATTCAAAAATAAAACAATGCAAAACTTTAGAGCCTACAAGCCCACTCAGTCCTATTTCTTGGTCAGTCAATCGCTCAGACAAAACAAGTTTGGTTACAATTTGCAAGAGATAATGCTGCCCACTTCTTATTTACAATGTAACCTGAAAGTGGGAACAGGCGTTCGCATGGCACTGTTGTAGCCAGTGTTGCAAGGTATTTACGTGCCAGATAAGAAGCAGGCAGCAGTATCTCCTGTAAATGTAAACAAAATTGTTTGTCTTCGCAATTGGCTGAACAAGTAGTAGGACTGAGTGGACTGGAAGGCTCTAAAGTTTTGCATTGTTTTATTTTTGAGTGCAGTTATGTAACAAAAAAATCTACATTTGCAAGTTGTACTTTCACGATAAAGAGATTGCACTACAGTACTTGTATGAGGTGAACTGAAAAATACTATTTCTTGTTTATCATTTTTACAGTGCAAATATTTGTAATAAAAATAATAATATAAAGTGAGCACTGTAAACTTTGTATTGTGTTGTAATACAAATCAATATATTTGAAAATGTAGAAAAACATCCACAATATTTAATACTGTACATTTCAATTGGTATTCTATTGTATTAACTGTTTTTTTAGTTAATCGCATGAGTTAAATGCAATTAATTGACAGCCCTAGTACCAACTAAGAACTCTACAAAAATAATTTAAATTATTACAAAGGGCTCATAGCAATTGGCTTTATTTGCCAGTGTACAAAATTAATGGTGGCCTAGGGCCAGCAATATAACAAACTACTGAATAAATTTAAAAAAAAAAATCATTATTTGCCACAAAGAGTAAGATCACAACAACTGCTGAGATCAAAACAAAAAGATTTACACAAACTGTGATTATGATTAAAAGAATTAACTGATGGTTCTTTACTTAGATTTCTTAAAAGTTAAACACATTCCACATTTTTTTCCAATTCAAATAGCCAAAGAGCCCTTAATTTCTGGCATGTTCAATTAATGTACCTTCTGTAAGTTTTTAAATACTGTGGTCATAGGTGCCTTAGATGTCACTAAAATAGATAATGTTTTGTAACTGTTACATGTCATTAAAGGGATATGTGGGCGATTTCCATGAAATAACATTCTGTATGCTCTTTTTTTCAATTGTCTTCTTTAAAATCTTAAATGAGACATTCAACAATTTACAGTCTTGTTTCTATGACAAACTTAGCAATACTTTTGCATTCCCAGAACAGCTTTAGAACTAAAGTATAAGAACTGTATCTGCTGTAAAGAACCAATATGGATATTATCTTAATATATAAATGACCAAAATAGTAAATTACCTAATCTGCTTCCATTCCTAGGCATTGCCATGAAAGAGCCAAGGCTGCCTCCTATAACGCTATGTGGTCTCCGTAAAGGGGGCTTCTTGAAAGATCCCGTGTATTGGTGAAGAAATGAGTGCATACTGTGAGACGTCGGAGGCCTGCCATTCTTCACAATAGGCTCTATAATTCCCAAGGCCCAAATGTTCATCCCGATGAACAAGTGAGAGATTCAGGAACATGTCAGAAGAAAAAGAAGAGAAAACTGTTACTATGCAGATAATCTCCACTCACTGGATGTTTTACTTTTTCAATACTGAAGATAGTCAGAGAACACAGTATTATTGGAATTCCCTTACTGGAAAACTATTACAAACAAAAAAATGTTAAACACTCCAGAGCTTGCATGAAGATCCACAACATCTGAAATTGGGTCAATTCCTTAACAACTGTAGGTTTTCCACAAAAACACTCACCACAAAAACCATAAAACCCAAAAATTCCAAGCATCAAAAGCAGACTACAGACCAGAAGATACCCATTTAAAGTTTGCATAGATATTTATTTCCTTTAAGTTTACTTAGCAATGGCTTCATCTTCACCATCATGTTTATATCAACCTTGCAATTTCTAGTCTGCTTGAGGGGCAAATTCACCAGCAAGCCTTCAGAGGCTTGTCAGCCCCTCTCCTCTTAGTAGACTTGCAATTGGGGATTTACTGTAAGCCTTAGCTGAAAGTCTACCAAACCACTCTCAGACCACAGTAGCAATGCCATAATTAAGTCTATTAACTACTTACATTGTAACATCAGAATAGCATGTCACACTTATTTTGGCTTTTCAGAACTGAACACAGCATTTACTTACAGTAAAAGGACTGTTCTTTTAAGTATTGCTACCCTTAAATTTATTTACACATACTTTCAACCTTAATTTTATCTAAAAAATACAAGGAAAAGAAGTGTATACAATTATTTCAATAATGTTATAATTGATATTGCAATCAGACAAAAGTCAGGGAGAAGTAACGGTTCCCTCAGCAACCTCAAGTCTATTCCCTTGTACATGTCTTATAATAGTCATTCACAATATCATCATACAACAGATTATAACACCACCAGACAACTCAATTAATTTACCAAGTTAATGGAGAAATATTGTCAATTTAAACAATTTCCCCCAGTAACAGAGAAATGCATTGATTGTGGAACAAACATACATGGATATAATCTTTACTACACAGGGCTCACTCCTGCCCTCTAATATAAAATAACGTAAGGTTTATAAAATTAGCTGCTTCTTCATAACATATTGTACAAGATGCATATTTACATGTTGGAGAGATAAATAGAACCTATATACTCGAGTTAAGTACACTTTTGGTCTCTTTATAGATTCCCATCAATTTTCTTTTTCCCTAACTGGTTCTCTTCTTGCAGTTACATGTATGTTACTAACAGGAACAAATTAGACCAAAGAACACTAGTACAGCATAGTCACTCAGGAATTAGATAACTGTGCTGCCAAATAGGAAACTGAAGCTTGAATGCAATTTGTGAAATCTTTCTTCCCTGCACCTATGGCAGATATGTCCATCACAAAGGTTTACACGTCTTCTGGGATAGGGCACAATCTGCGATGCTATTCCATTATGCCAGAAGCTGATTCCCATGCTGGTTCTGGAGGGAACTGAGAACTTCGTTGTTGGGAAACACAGACACACTCTCTCTCTCTGAAGGGATTTAGCCATGAGTATGTATTTTACGGAGAGCAGAGTTTCAAAGGCAAACCAAAATAATAATACAGCAAAAATCCAGCAACTAAATTCAATCAGTGTCTTGGAGGTAAAAACTTTTGGACATCTGATTATGATATGTTTAATGGGAGAGAGAAAGCAGCACATGGACATAACTGCCCAAGGATGTACTTATAAATTAAAACAAAATGAAATTAAGAAATAGTTGACTTTCCACAGGAATAGTATGGAAGTACAAAATCACTTCCAGTCAGTTGCTTTAGGGAAAAACTGTCCAAATAAATAATTTAGACAGTGAACAGAAAGTGAAAAGACAGGCCTGCACTGCTGCAAGCCTTCCTGCCGTTTTCCTCCATTAGCATCTTTCATAATTACATACTTGTCAGAGAATGAAGCAAATATGTTATACATGTGTTTGTGACGTAACCTGTGTCTTAATCTTCAAGGTTCTGCACATCTCTGTCCCAACTAAATCTTTATTCTTGTTTCTAATTATATGCTACATTAGACCTTTGGATCCACAAGTGATGCCAGCCTCACTAAGCTCAAAACTCCCTCATTCATATCTTTGTACCTTCTGCCATTGTTATTCCTTATGCCTGGAATGACTGCAACAGGCATTCAATCCAGCTTTTCATTCAAATTCGTACTGAAAATCTATTTATTTTCCAAGGCCTAGAAATGTTGACCCCTATGATTATAATGCCAACACTTCCTAATTTATTTTAAAAAATGATCTAAATTATCTTCACCCTCCAAGTCTCTCATTAAGTTCTTATTTGATCTTTGTCCATCTTTCAGACAGCAAGATCCTAAGACTGGAACCAGACATCTGGATCTTGTATAATTCTGATCTCAGAGTCACTGCTTAACAAATAATAATGCTAACTATAAAAATCCAAATGGTAGCTTAATAATAGTTTGCTGCATGGGATGATCTGAGGGATTTAGACTGACATTGACTGGTTATAAGTTTTATTTATGGTGAGTTTTTAAATGTTAGATACTGTTAGATTTGTGAAGTCCTTCATATTAAGGATATGATATTTTTGTTTGAATTGTATTTGTACAGGTGCATAGTTTTAAAAGGTACTTTTAATAGATCTAAATTAATAATTTTTGTGAACGACTGAATGAATACAGCTGAAGGAAATACATTTCCTTCTATATGTATTTGTCTCATCATAAACTGCTGAAGTACTTTTTTTTTTTTGTGGACCATGTATTGCATAAAGAAGACCAGAAAGAAGACTATGAAAATGAACGAGAAAGGATTGTGTTTTTATAGTCATTAATGGGATGAACTTCTATGATGGATGAATAAGGTTATTTCAGAATTTCTGAATGTCCTTCAAGATGTACATGATATTATACCACTGAAAAAATATATAAAATAATAAAAATAAAAGAACAAAAGGTCCTTGCCAAAAAACTTAAAATCTAAAGACAAAAATCGGTTCAGTACAGATTAATGGCCAAGGAGCAGCTTGGATAAATAAAAAAGTAAATTCACCAAAAATGTTAGACACATACTGTTATGTGTACTACCTTAGATTGTTTGGTCCATTCTACAATTCAATAACAGTAATTTTTATCATGCAGAAGTGCATTAGTCTATGTGCTCATAGCTAGTGAAATTAAGATTGCAAGACTGGTTTTTGAATGTTATGATTCCTGATGTCAGATTTGTGTCCATTTATTCTTTTGCATAGAGACTGTCTGGTTTGGCCAATTTACATGGCAGGGGGCACTGCTGGCACATGATGGCATATATATCACACTGGCAGATGTGCACGTGAATGAGCCCCGGATGGTGTGGCTGATGTGGTCAGGTCCTATGATGGTGTCCCTTGAATAGATATGTGGACAGAGTTGGCACCGGCGTTTGTAGCAGGGTTTGGTCCCTGGGTTGGTGTTTTTGTTGTCTGGTGTGTAGTTGCTGGTGAAGACGACCCCTCACTTTCACAGTCCTCGCTTAGAGACAGCCCCCCAACCTGAAGCAAATACTCATCATCATAGGTTTAAAGACTGGGAGTGGTTGGGTCATTACAAAACCTAAACTTAATTTCCCCAATACTAATTTCTCCCTATTGTTACTCACACCTTCTTGTCAACTGTCTGTAATGGGCCACTCCCTTACCACTTCAAAAGTTATTTCTTCTCCCTTGGTATCCTGCTGTTAATTGATTTATCTCATTAGACTGACCTAACACTTGGTAAAGCAACCCACATCCTTCCATGTATTTACAACTGCTCCTGTATCTTTTACCTCATACATTTGATGAAGTGGGTTCTAGCCCACAAAAGCTTATGCCCAAATAAATTTGTTAGTCTCAAACGTGCCATAAGGACTCCTCGTTTTTTTATCCAAGAAGACAGCTATGCAGAGAAGTAAATTAAAAGACCTAGCATAGGTAGGTCAAACTGATGGTTTATCTTAGACACACTCTAAAGAGCACCATGCTGGGAAGCTTACAGTAGAAACAAAAAAAACTTCCATAATGAGGGATGATCATTGCTCCCACTAGCTTTTTGCCACATTTTTGGCTCCAATTCAGCAAAGCACTTACACATGTATTTAATTTTAAATAATTTATTAGTCCCAATTACGTTAATGGGATTACTCTTGTGATGGGACCTATCAATGATTTCAATTTGTATAAACTCTCCCAAAATTTAAGAATACATTTTGGGGCATTATCCCAAGAGGGACCCAATGCGTCTCTCCTAGTTGCAGCTCGTCAGTTTTCATTATTTTCTGTTACTTTGGATACTTCATCAAATCTCCTTCATTCGTCTCGTGTTCAAATTAATTCCAGTCTATAAAATTTCACCCACACAAATTCTACTCTCTCAAACAATTTTTATTACCTTTTATCTTTTATTACCTATTATCTGGGGATCTTCAAAATATCAACTTAATATGTTACTCCTGGGGAAATTCTATGCTACTGTGCAATGCAGAATTTTGCAGAAATTAATGTTTTTGCGCATCATTTCCTTTCCATTAAATTAGGCTTGAATAAAGACTGGGAGTGGATGTGTCATTACACAAAGTAAAATTATTTCCCCATGTTTATTTCCCTTCCCCCCGCCCCCCCCAGTTCCTCACATGTTCTTGTCAACTGCTGGAAACGGCCCACCTTGATTATCACTACAACAGATTTTTTCTCTCTCTTGCTGGTAATAGCTCACCTTACCTGATCACTCTCGTTACAGTGCATATGCTAACACCCATTGTTTCATGTTCTCTGTGTATATAAAATCCCCCTACTATATTTTCCACTGCATGCATCTGATGAAGTGAGCTGTAGCTCATGAAAGCTTATGCTCAAATAAATTTGTTAGTCTCTAAGGTGCCATTAGCAGTATAGGATTCCATCACCTTGAACCTTAACTTGGATATAAATATATAGCTGCCATCCCAGTTTACTTAGATTATCTTGTTGAGGTTCTCATACTTCTGCATTCTCACTAATGTCAACTATTATTGACATAGTATGAAATAGAATCTGTACAATTTACATAGCACTGAATATTTACAGCTAATGGACACACTGGTGGTTCTTTCAGAAAAAGGTGTCATTGTTTATTAAATGTTCCTTGAATAAATAGCCACTAAAGCATATTGTTGATCCACTTCAGAACATATATATCTTTCAATGTAATTACATATCCATTAACACAGGGATTCTCAACCTTCTTCTTTCTGAGGCCTGTCCAACATGCTATAAAAATTCCATGGCCCACCTGTGCCACAACAACTGTTTTTCTGCATATCCAGTAGATTACAAGACAAGGCCTGCATTAGGGGGGTAGCAAGCAAGCAAGGCAACTGCCCAGGGCCGCATACAACAGGAGGACCTGCAAAGCTAAACTGCTCAGGCTTTGGCTTTCAGACCCGGGTAGTGGGGCTTAAGCTTCAGCTTTCTGCCCTGGGCGCCAGTGAGTCTAATGTCAGCTCTGCTCTCTGGTTTATTTATTCTGAAACCTGCTCACAGCCCTCCAGGAACCCCCCAGATCCCTGATTGAGAACCGCTGCATTAACACACCATTTTCTCCACAAATGTGTCATGCTGCCTGTGCCAAACTATTGTATATGAGCTACTCTGTACATTGTTTAAAAATCATGATTAATCCACAGTCTCAGCTTTACCCGTATGCCTATATTTAAGGAAATCATCAACTGGGAGCACCAAATTTACAAGCAATATTATCGAAATCCAATGGAATTTTAAAACACACACTGGCAACTTAGGAAACTATGAATTCTGCCAGTCTATACCTATCAAACTAAAAACTGAATTGTTGGTATACTATTAACATCACTATTGAGCTGCTGATGCATTGCAGCAACTGTGGATTCAATAACAAATCTTAATAGGATTTCCACTTGAAATACATAATTCATTGATTTAGTTGTCTCATACAAATATAACTACTGCCATATTAAAATGGACCAACAGCCTGTCTAGTCCAAAAGATTGTCTCAAACAGTAGCCAATACAAGATGCTTCAAAAAAGGTAGTAAAGCTCCATAGTGTAAGTGAAGTAGTTACACTATAATGTAGCAAAAAAATAATTTGGTTTTTAACCATTTGGGGGTCAATAAAACTACTTAGAGTTGATACAAAAGAGTGAGTCCAGAAAGAGGGCGAAAGGCACTAGTGCTAAGGCCCTCCCTGGAATATTCTTAGCAATAGGAGCTAGACACCATGGCACTTTGTGGGGATGCCACATAGCACAAATTTAGTTCTTTGCTGACCGACCTGAGGCTTGCTGGCTGCAGAAGCAGAGAAAGAATGAACTAGGCTGGGGAAAATGAGAGCATATGAAAGCAAATGTGGGAACAGGAACACTTTGATGTTGCCAGCTGGGCCCTGCTTAGCTGCGTAAGCAGCTCAGAATCTTATACTAGGCTGAGTCCCTGTCTTCATTCCAAAGAGGCATCGCTTGTCCCATAGTTTAGGGACAAAGCTAAAGAGAGAGGGGGAAGGAAACAATGTCAAAAAAGTCCTCAAAAAAACTTGGAGAGCTGCTGATGAAACCTCTGCCTTCGAGCACGGAAGCAGACAGGAGCATAACGTCAGTGCACTTCACTTTGCATATCTTTAGAGGGCACAGACAAACACTGTACTGGGGGAGGAGAACTATTATCTGTCTTTGACACATGAAAAATGCTGAAAATCCCAGCTAGTTCTAAGCCTGATGGAAAAGAGGATCCCCATGAGAGAGAATTAACAACCACAATATAGCCGTATGGATGTGTCTATACCACAGCTGGAAGCGTGCTTCCGAGAGCAGGAAGACAGACATGCACTAATTCTGCTCATGCTAGACGGCTAAAAATATCAGCATAGCATGTGTGTAGCATAGATGGGCTATCTGGCTGAGTACAGTCCAACCTAGAGACCTTGGGTATGTACTCAGATTGCTAGCCTGAGCCACCACCTGTGCTTCCCTGGCTAGACTGCTATTTTTAGCATGCTAGCTCCAGCAGAGTTAGCACGTCTGTCTACCCATGCTGCAAAGCATGTTCCTAGTCCTAGCTACAGCAGACATACCCTTTGGTAGCTCCCCAGCCTTCTAGCTCTTCTTTTTGATATTCTTATTTTATACCTAGAGCCCTACCAAATTCATGGCCCATTTTGGTCAATTTCATGGTCATGGGATTTCAAAAATTGTAAATTTCAGGATTTCAGATATTTAAATCTGAAATTTCACAGTGTTGTAACTATAGGGGTCCTAACCCACGTGGGAATTGTGGGAGAGTCCCAAGGTTACTGTAGGGGAATCACAGTATTGCCACCCTTACTGCTGGTGGCAGTGCTGCCTTCAGAGATGGGTGGCCAGGGAGCAGCAGCTGCTGGCTGGGAGCCCAGCTCTGAAGGCAGCGCCACCACCAGCAGTAGCACAGAAGTAAGGATGGCATGGTTTAGTATTGCCACCTTTACTTCTGTGCTGCTGCTGGTGGGGGACTGCCTTCAGAACTGGGTGCCTGGCCAGCAGCTGCCGCGCTCTGGCCACCCAGCTCTGAAGGCAGTGCAGAAGAAAGAGTGGCAATACCATGACCCCCACACAATAACCTTGTGACCTCCCACCCCCCATGACCTCCTTTTGAATTGGGAACCCCTGTTTGAGAAATGCTGGTCTCCCCCATGAAATCTATATAGTATAGGGCAAAAGTACACAAAAGACCATATTTCACAGTCCATGACATGTTTTTCATGGCCATGAATTTGGTAGGGCCCTACTTGTACCCTAAGAAATATGAGAAGAGTGAAACCTTACTAAAACCCTAAATATTGGGAAGAAAACCTGACACTGCTTATCTCATTGGAAAACAACTCTCAGACATTAAACTATGTTGCTAACCACCCCTTACAACCATGAAGCTTGGCATGATTGCAAAAGGCACAAGGGTTTTTGACAACAGAAAAATCAAGAATCAGATTTTGCATTTGTAGCTTAACCTCAACAAGAGTTTAAAAAAAGCAAACAGACCTTTAATTACCTTTCTAATAAAAAAAGAATGCAATAGCTCGTATGCAATCATTGCTTTTTGAAACTGATTTTCACCAGAAACATTTATTTCTCACTCAAGATGCTGTGCTTAGTTTTACATTTGTTAGAATTTCATTGCTCTTGTCCTCTGAGTATTCTAATACAATTTTTTCCAATAAAATATTAAAGAAATAATAGACTTCTTTCTTTTTTGGCTTGGAGATTGAACACTAAAATACAGTGAGGAAAGGTAGAGAGAAAAGGACAACAGCGAGGATCCAGGAATCTGCCTCAAAAAACGCATGCATAAGTAATGGGCCTGATTCAAAGGACACCCATTGACTTCATTGAGCTTTGGATCAGGCTCTATAAGAATACCGAGGGCTGAAGCCCTGCCAATCTGTTGGCGAATTAACAGATAAAGCAAATATTTTAGAAGTAATACTTTGAGAATTTAGTTAGAGACTTTACTCTAAATAGCAAGCACATTCCATACTAAACACATTTCACACTCTAGTAAGGACCAAAGGTTCAGTGCTTTTGCACAAAAGGGTAGCATTCTTTAAAGAGGGTTTGGAAAGAGTAGTAGGATTAGACTTAGTTATTCTGGTAAATAAATTACTAAATAGCTTGTTAAAAATTAAGTTCTATTTAAATATTTTATGATGTCATAGGCTGGAAAAAGCCTTAATATAATTGCTTCAGAAGGACGATAATCTACAGAGTTTGTCTCCGATATTGAACCTGTTGAAAAAAGAATGCAAAGCTTATTACTTATATCACAAGAGTGCCCAAAAACTCCAATCAGAGTTGGGGCTCTGTTGTGCTAGGTGCTTTACAAACACCATGGTAGATAAGTTAAAAGCTTGAAGAGTTTACAATTGATTACCAGTTTCTTGATACCATTTATTTAGAGAGTCATAACCTTAGTGATGTAACTCATCCAAGTTTCTAGTCCTCTTAGTACAATTTTTCTACTAGTTAGCTTTCCCTAAACTCTGGTGTAACACACCTTCAAAATCAGTAAAGGAAATTGTTATTCTTACTCATTGTTCTGTGTGTTTCATATGGTACAAGTATAATATATTTTAAAAGCTTAAGTATAAAGATTATTTTAAAATCTACAAATGAAAAGGACTGCTTTCTAGAATCTGAAAAGGACCTAACCTCTGAAGGTTATAACCTCAAATTACTAGTCAAACTTTTATAAAGCCACACTGAAGAAGGAGGGGCAAGAGCTACATGCTAATACTGCTTCCCCCACTCATGTTCTTACCTACTTTGGACCCCGTCCAGAAATGCATCACTTGGAAATGATATACATAGCCTTAAAAGTTACTTGGATTATTTTTTTTCCAGATGGCATTGCTGAAACCACAACATCCTTGTTGTTGCACTGAACTGAGCACTGAAAACTTTGGAGAGGGTATAGCTGAGGTTTACAATGGCACCAACGTTTTATTTTCCATCTGGATGTGTTTTTCTGACTCAGAGAGCAAATAACCAACAGTAAGTATGTGATATTCCTACCCTGCTCCTAACACAGTACACACACGCCCAATCTGAGCAGGTTCAAACTTACCCCCTCTCTTGTTTTTTCTTTATTGTTAGCTTAAGTAACAGCAAACTTCAGCCAAAGCTTGCTCCTGATCTTGGCAATTTCTAGAGTTGCTCCTTGTAGAACCCTTTTCTGCCCCTATTTTCCCTAGTTCTTCTGCCTTAGACCTGGTGTAGACTAGACAATTAGGTCACCATAACTATGTTGCTCTGAGGTGTGAAAATTTCGTACCCCTAAGCGGCATAGATAAGCCGACCTAAGTCATCATGTAAACAGAGCCAGGTCGATGGAAGACTTGTTTCATTGACCTAGCTTCCACCTCTTGGAGAGGCTGATTACCTATGCTAATGAGAGAATCCATCCCATTGGTGTAGGTTGCATCTATAGCTGTGCTGCTGTACATTATAAGTGTAGACAAACCCTTAGTAAAGCACACCAAGTCCTTTTATTCTTCTGGGTTGGTGATAACAAAACTCTCCTAATCTGGTTGCCAGTGAGTCTGCAGAAATTAATGGCATTTTTATGCAGGGCCTTAGCAACTAACACCCTGTCACATATGTCAATTCAGCTGGTGGATTAGAGGAAGAAGAAAATTTTAATGTTTCCATTATATTTATTAATATTGAATGGTGCACTGTTAACCTATCTTATAAAAGCTTCAGAACCCAACCTCAACCACCAAGCAGCTCAACTGATGAAAAAGACTAGATGGCTTTCAGATTTTAGTATATGGATTTTGGAGTATTTGCTTCAACCAGTGCAAGCAAAAAATTGGAATCTTCTATTATATGAGATAAAATTTTATTAATTGTTGTTTTCAACCATCTATGACTGAGCTAAATGAGTATGCAAGGAAGCAGATTGTTCTACAGTACCTATTATCCACTCTGGTATGCTGTTCTATCAGCATACATACAGTAGTACCACAGAGGTTAGAAATATTACATAAAACTCTGCAGGTCACTATTTACATGTGAACTTGGGACCCTACAATATATGAATAATATGACACTACAATTGACTTAATTGGCAAAGTCTCTCCAAGCAAAGGCACATTGTATAAAATCTATTCATAACTTGGCAACAAGAGCTTATGCTCACTTATCAAACACAATCTCCAAACATGCCCTTTGCTCTACCCAGTCTATTAATTTTTATTTACCTGCAGCTAATACAGACTATGGCTTTTGGAGTTATAATCCCAAACATTTGGAATAATCTGCCTGTAATACTGAAATAGGAAAATGCAGAGCCTGGTGTTATGAAACCTTTAATTTATTATCTTCGGAAGCCTTACGAGTGCAAAAATCTAAGATTACGATAGCTGAATATTTTTTTTCGACTATTTTAGACTGAGTGTCTTGCATTATATTGCTTGTATGATGCTGAATTATGTTGTTCCAAGACTCTGTCACCTTACAAAAGCCAGTTGTTTATTCCAGGTGTTTAGCAGAAATATTTCAAAAATATATTTTAATTTTTATATATATTTTTAAGACTAAGAACAACCAGAAGAGACATACAGTTGCCAACTTATTATAGTCATGGAGATCTGAGGTGAACACTACATAAAACACTGTAATTTAGCCACTATCTTTTACAAAGAGTTCTGCATTGACACCACTATATGAAATAATATAACATGACATATAGAAAAGAAGTAAATTGCTCTTAGAGCTACAGCTATGGTTTTAAAGCATTTGCAAATTTTCTTAGTCATTTAATACTGAAGATTAAGTGTCCAAGCTATTGAGAACTACAACATAAAAGTAACTAAGCAGGAGTTTGGGGAATACCTCTCATTGTTTAACAATCCTTTTGATGTTTATTAAATAGTAATGTCCAGAAAAAAATTCTATCCAGTTCCCAGTACACAGAAACATAGGGCCTTCGGAGTTTGTGGGAACGTGGAAATTGAATCCTCCACAGCATTCTGCCGGGGATGCAGATGACTTCCTGTACCTCAAGGACTAAAATGTCACTATAATGATATTTATTGTGACTCTTATAGCAGCACCACAAAAAAAGGTTTAAAAAACAATTTGTGGGAGATAGGGAAGATAGGAATTTTTTTCTAATGTCTGATTATACTCCGAAAACAAGAGATCTCTTCCATCAGGGACAAAACAGAACCATAGTTCAGTGCTTGGGGGGGGGGTGTAAAATTAGGGAGTCTAACAAATTTCAAGGACACTTTTAGGTCAAATTTTTTCCCTTTAAAAATCTACCAGTAATCCCTAGAAACACTGCAATATATGATGTGCATCTGTGGGGAGCTTCATGCCCCAATTATCTGAGAATTACCTCAATCATCTATTTGACTTAGCCAATCTCAAACAAAAGGCACTTTCAATAACCCCAATATCAAACTCCCACAAAGCATGCTTCAGATTACAATATTTGTATTTATATTACTTAATTCAAATTCAAAATTCAGATTTTATAAATACATACACACTAACTATACAGAAGGAAAGTACAGGACTAGAAGGAATACAGTTTCTCAGAATATACTCTCCTGAAGTAAAAGTTATTCCAGCATTTGTTAAGAAGTTTGTTATTGTTTGCAGATAATGTCAGGTTACAACAATAGAGAGCTACATAGGCAATAATTTGCATCAAAGGGTCTGCTTCCTATTACTTTTTTTGTCCATTTATTACATAGTATAACCTGACAATACTCTCCATTTTCAGCTAGTAAAATTTTGCACTAGCCAATAACTGCTACATTCCAAATTTAAAGAGTATTTAAGCCAGTTTCATTTGCTTTGTGCATTCTCATTCCAATGGCAAGAAACAATAATTATTTCAAAAAGATAAAACTTTCTACACAATTAGTCCATGGCAAGTTGGGGTGTAAATCAACCCCACACTAGTCTGCCATGCACTAACTGTTCGTGTGGATCCTACTGCTGTGCACAAGAAGTTCCCTAGCATGTTCTGATCTATCCTGTGAAATGAGAAGTACATCAAAGTGCAGAAGAAAGACTGGTCAACAACAACTCTTCCTTTGGCACAATGGAACTCTCTACAGTAGGTGTAAAGCTTTTATCTGTGTGGGAGACAGAACTTTCTTGGGGGGTCACTCTGCAGTAATGGAATGAACTCTTCCCCCTCCCCTCACTCCAGCCCCTCCCCCAGAATCAGGAGCTGCATGTGCCTCCAGCATATGGAGAGGCTGGGTGTGGGGGACTGTGGTCCTGCCCACGGCTCCACTCCAACTTGGCCTCCTCTCCCCGAGGCCCTGCCCACATTCCATCCTTACTCCCCCAAGGTCCCATCCCAAGAGCTCCCCTTCCCTCATCCACCTGGCGACAGGGCCTGGGGAAGAGCAGGAGCTTCTGGGCAGAGCACAGGAGACACTCCAAAGGCAGTGGGTTGGCCTGTTTGGGGATGCTTAGCCTCCCCTGGGCTATGACACCTGCCACTCATGCCCAGAACTTAGGACCATCATAAACCTTGCCATCTTCTGCTCCAAGTGCAAAGAACATTTCTTTGACTTGGCTTTTTCTAACAAATACATAGGAACAGGTATATAGTCTCTCCTTTCCAACAAAGGAAAAACAAAAGAAAAAACTCACTCCTCTCAAAACAAGACACTCCACCATACACACTTCTTCCCCTGGGGAGAGGATGAGAGCAAACAGCATATGGCAGGTATTAGTCATGTCACTTAATGTACTGCTGGAAGGCATTCAGATATTACAGTGGTGAGGGGTATTTAAGAACCTATATGGAATAGAATGTCTAGAAAAACTAGTTACATACTGTAGTATGTTCTTTTGGAAAATGCCTTAAAAAAATAAAAGTTAAGTACTTTGTCCCAAAGCACTTTGTCCCATTGTTCTTGGGCATACTTTTTTCGGATCTATGTTGTAGAACATGCTGTGTGCCAGCATGCTATCAACCTCCACATAAAAATAATTAGCACTGTAATCATATAGCACACATATAGCTTGTGAAGCGCTTCTGACATTTTTCGGGATGAAAGGTGCTATACAAATGTAAAGTAGTGCCATTTGTAATGCTTTTCTTTAACTGATTAATTTCTGTAATAATGATAACATACAATTTATTTAATCTCTTCTGGGATCTTGCTGCTGTGAACAAGGTGGCTCTTCATAGATTTGTTCTTTCCTTTCAGAAAGCTTTCAGAAGCAGCGTTGGGAAATTGCTCAGTAACAGGGCACGCTTGCCCTTTCAGGAAGGCTATAGTACAGATATGGCACTGATCTTGGTTTAGGTTAGAATGAAGAAATCGTGGAAAGGAGTAATTCCCAGAGAGACCTGAGGACTCATAGGCTGGGCAGCGATGATTACTGGGAAAAGGATCAAGGAAGGAGAAGTTACTTCCACTGTACAGTGACAGGAGTTCTTCGAGATACTTGTCCCTATGTGTGCTCCACTTCAGGTCTGCAAGTATCCCACGCACCTTTGAACAGAGACTTTTGGTAGCAGTGCCCATTCAGTCTTCACAAGCACCCTTAGCTACCCTTGTGCCTTACACACATAGTGTATATGGTAGTGTTGGATGAACCACCCTCAGTTCCTTCTCTACCGCAATGTCCCATCAAGACAAGACTCCAAAGCAGGGGGGAAGAAGGATGGATAGTGGAACACCCATAAGGACAAGCATCTCAAAGAACCCCAGTTAATGTTCAAGACAAGTAACCTCTCAGTCTTCTTCGAAAGGTATCCCTATAGGTGCTCCATTTCAGATGGCTCTTGAGCAGTGCACCACATTTTGGTGCTTTGGAGCCTGGTTTAAGACGGTTTGCAGACCTGCAGTCCCAAAGCCAGCATTCACTCAAGAGGCATGTACTAAGGCATAATGTTTTGAGAAGATGTGAACCAAGGCCCATGTGGCTACTTTGCCTATTACTGCAATGAGTGTATTCTTCATCAGCGCAATGGAAATAGGCCAGCGTTTGGTGGAACGTCTGTAAGTCTAGAAAAGGCTGGACATTAGCAATCACGTAGCAGGAAAAGATACAAGCAGAAACCTGCTTGGACAGTCTTTGGGTGAAAGAGAGGTCCCTTTAATTCTGTCCATGAAAGAGAGTCTGGGAGAGGCCCTAAAGAGGCTAGTCCTGTGCAAATAAAAGGCCAATACCTCCTCATATCCAAGGTGCACAGGGGGTTTCTTACCTAATCAGATGAGGCTTTGGGGTGAAAAACTGGTAGCTAGCTTGCCGATTTTCCTAGCAGAGATGAGAGTTATTAAAAATACAGACTTTATACACAATCACAGAAAGGAACACTTAGCTAGTGGCTCGAAGGATGGCTTCATCAGAAAGCTGAGGAGCAAATTTAAGTCCCACCCAGAAGTGGGTTCCTTACGTATAGGAAAAGGTTAACTAATACTTTGATAAATCTGAAAGTGGTAAGGTGAGTGAACACTAAAAACTCCCTAACAGGGGAATGGAAAGCTGTGATAGCAGCCAAATGAATATTAATGGAACTCAAGAGAGAATGAAATTCTTCAAGTCCAACAAGTAATCTAAGACATCCAGAAGGGAAGAACAGACAGGGGACAAGTGCTGTTGGTTACACTAATGGTGAAATCTCTCATTTTTTAGTTGATGCGTTTCTGCTATTCAACAAAAATCTCTTAAACCTCTCTCAAAAACAGGAGACCACTATATCAGAACCATCTAGAAACCAAGTTTTGAACCATAGAGTGTTAAGCTGGGGTGAAGAACATGCCCTGAATTCTGAGTTATCAGGTTGAGAATGATCAGTAACTGTAGAGGAAGATGAAACTTGAGGTGAACCAGGTCAGGAACCAAATTTGCCTTGGACAAATTGGTGTAATTACAATGACCTTGGCTTTGTCCTGCTTGATTTTGTTTAGGACTCTGAGGAACAGCAGTGTCAGAAGACAGGCATAGAAGAGATTCCTCGACCAGGAGATGAGGGAGGAGTCTTCCAGAGATTGAAGGTCTAAGACCCTCTCTCAAATAGAACTTTCTACACCTTTTTGATGGCAGGAGCAAGGTCTATTTCTGGAAAACCCTATATGAGAAACACAATGGTGAATCAGGTTGTTGGTCCCACTTGTGGTCCTGGCAGAAATGTCTGCTCAAGCCATAGGCTATGGTGTTCTGAAGATCGAATAGGTATGAGACGAAGATGAAAATCTGATGGGCTATGGCACCTGTTCCATAGCTGTTCTGCTTCTGCACAAAAGTAAAAGGGGTCTTGCTTCTCCTTGATGGATTTACATAATACATACTGGTTCTGTTGTCTGTCATAATCTTGACACACTGACCCTTGTTCATGAGAAAGAAGGGCTTGCAGACAAATTGGTTTGAACCACTCCGAGCTCCAGGAGAGGCTGATATGAATAATAGACTCTTGAGCAAAAAGAAAAGGAGTACTTGTGGCACCTTAGAGACTAACAAATTTATTTGAGCATAAGCTTTCGTGAGCTACAGCTCACTTCATTGGATGCATTTGGTGGAAAATACAGAGGGGAGATTGATATACACACACAGAGAACATGAAACAATGGGTTTCATCATACACACTGTAAGGAGAGTGATCACTTAAAATGAGCCATCAGCAGCAGCGGGGGGGGGGGGGAGGGAGGAAAACCTTTCATGGTGACAAACAAGGTTGGCTATTTCCAGCAGTTAACAAGAACAACTGAGGAACAGTGGGGGGTGGGGTAGGGGGAGAAATAACATGGGGAAATAGTTTTACTTTGTGTAATGACTCATCCATTCCCAGTCTCTATTCAAGCCTAAGTTAATTGTATCCAGTTTGCAAATTAATTCCAATTCCGCAGTCTCTCGTTGGAGTCTGTTTTTGAAGCTTTTTTGTTGAAGGATAGCCGCTTTAGGTCTGTAATCGAGTGACCAGAGAGATTGAAGTGTTCTCCAACTGGTTTTTGAATGTTATAATTCTTGACGTCTGATTTGTGTCCATTCATTCTTTTACGTAGAGACTGTCCAGTTTGACCAATGTACATGGCAGAGGGGCATTGCTGGCACATGATGGCATATATCACATTGGTAGATGCGCAGGTGAACGAGCCTCTGACAGTGTGGCTGATGTGATTAGGCCCTATGATAGTATCCCCTGAATAGATATGTGGACAGAGTTGGCAACGGGCTTTGTTGCAAGGATAGGTTCCTGGGTTAGTGGTTCTGTTGTGTGGTGTGTGGTTGCTGGTGAGTATTGGCTTCAGATTGGGGGGCTGTCTGTAAGCAAGGACTGGCCTGTCTCCCAAGTGATGGGTCATCCTTCAGGATAGGTTGTAGATCCTCGATGATGCGTTGGAGAGGTTTTAGTTGGGGGCTGAAGGTGATGGCTAGTGGCGTTCTGTTGTTTTCTTTGTTGGGCCTGTCCTGTAGTAGGTGACTTCTGGGTACTCTTCTGGCTCTGTCAATCTGTTTCTTCACTTCAGCAGTGGGTATTGTAGTTGTAGGAATGCATGATAGAGATCTTGTAGGTGTTTGTCTCTGTCTGAGGGGTTGGAGCAAATGCGGTTATATCGTAGAGCTTGGCTGTAGACAATGGATCGTGTGGTATGATCTGGATGAAAACTAGAGGCATGTAGGTAGGAATAGCAGTCAGTAGGTTTCCGATATAGGGTGGTGTTTATGTGACCATCGCGTATGAGCACCGTAGTGTCCAGGAAGTGGATCTCTTGTGTGGACTGGTCCAGGCTGAGGTTGATGGTGGGATGGAAATTGTTGAAATCATGGTGGACTTCCTCAAGGGCTTCTTTTCCATGGGTCCACAGATGATGAAGATGTCATCAATGTAGCGCAAGTAGAGTAGGGGCATTAGGAGACGAGAGCTGAGGAAGCGTTGTTCTAAGTCAGCCATAAAAATGTTGGCATACTGTGGGGCCATGCGGGTACCCATCGCAGTGCCGATGATTTGAAGGTATACATTGTCCCCAAATGTAAAATAGTTATGGGTGAGGACAAAGTTCAGCCACCAGATTAGCCGTGACATTATCGGGGATACTGTTTGTGACGGCTTGTAGTCCATCTTTGTGTGGAATGTTGGTGTAGAGGGTTTCTACATCCATAGTGGCTAGGATGGTGTTTTTAGGAAGATCATCAATGGATTGTAGTTTCCTCAGGAAGTCAGTGGTGTCTCGAAGATAGCTGGGAGTGCTGGTAACGTAGGGCCTGAGGAGGGAGTCCACATAGTCAGACAAACCTGCTGTCAGGGTGCCAATGCCTGAAATAATGGGGCATCCAGGATTTCCAGGTTTATGGATCTTGGGTAGCAGATAGAATACCCCAGGTCAGGGTTCTAGGGGTGTGTCTGTGCGGATTTGTTCTTGTGCTTTTTCAGGGAGTTTCTTGAGCAAATGGTGTAGTTTCTTTTGGTAACTTTCAGTGGGATCAGAAGGTAATGGCTTGTAGAAAGTGGTGTGGAGAGCTGCCTAGTAGCCTCTTGTTCATACTCCGACCTATTCATGATGACGACAGCACCTCCTTTGTCAGCCTTTTTGATTATGATGTCAGAGTTGTTTCTGAGGCTGTGGATGGCATTGTGTTCTGCATGGTTGAGGTTATGGGGCAAGCGATGCTGCTTTTCCACAATTTCAGCTCGTGCATGTCGGTGGAAGCACTCTATGTAGAAGTCAAGCTGCTGTTTCGACCTTCAGGAGGAGTCCACCCAGAATCCTTCTTTTTGTAGTGTTGGTAGGAAGGTCTCTGTGGGTTAATATGTTGGTCAGAGGTGTGTTGGAAATATTCCTTGAGTTGGAGACGTCGAAAATAGGATTCTAGGTCACCACAGAACTGTATCATGTTCGTGGGGGTGGAGGGGAAAAGGAGAGGCCCCGAGATAGGACAGATTCTTCTGCTGGGCTAAGAGTATAGCCTGAATATATACCGTATATATACTTCAGTATATACTGAAGGTAAAAAATCCATTACAATCTACATACCATACAGACTATGCTGACAGCTTGTGCCACACACTCCCAAAGAAACTGCGGAACCACCTGATCAACATCCTCTACAGCAAACAGGGAAAGATTAAGAATGAGCTCTCAAAACTGGATACTCTCATAAAGAACCAACCTTCCACACAAACTTCCTCGTGGCTGGACTTTACAAAAACTAGACAAGCCATTTACAACACACACTTTGCTTCTCTACAAAAGAAAAAAGACACTAAGCTATCTAAACTACTACATGCCACAACGGGCCACAACAGTGGTTCCCGTAACCCACCCAGCAATATTGTTAATCTATCCAACTATACTCTTAGCCCAGCAGAAGATAACTATTTCACATTTGGTGACAATGTATACCTTCAAATCAAAAAAGTTGCTGTGTAGACACAGATAAAAACTCAACCCATTAAACTTAACCCATTAAAGCTGAATTTTCCGAAGTGTTGAGTATGAACTGCTTTGGGGAGGAGGCAGAATAGTGGCTCACAATGCAAGGTTAAATGGAGGGTGAGGGACAGAAATAGTTTCTTTTTCCTAAACAGGAGCTCTTTGTAATGTGCACAGGGCCTAAAAGTCTGCATAGCCTCTACTGCTATTAAGATTTCACAATTTTGTAAAAAGAAAAGGAGTACTTGTGGCACCTTAGAGACTAACAAATTTATTTGAGCATAAGCTTTCGTGAGCTACAGCTCACCTCATCGGATGCATTCGGTGGAATTTGTTAGTCTCTAAGTGCTACAAGTACTCCTTTTCTTTTTGCGAATACAGACCAACACAGCTGCTACTCAAACAATTTTTTAAGTTTTCACAATTACTATTCAGAAACTTGGAATGGCCATGAAACCAACCAAAATTATACTAATTACTCTGCTGCTGCAGGAGAAAACTATGAGTGTCAGCAGAGGCAGGTAGTGGAGCTAATCACTGGAGAGAAGGACTTGAACCACAGAGGCTGGTAACAGAGTAAAGCAGAAGATTCTCTTCCGGTTACTACTGCAAGCAGCTAGGAGCAGAAGAAAGGCTACAGTGATGAAGACCTCACAGTGGCCAAGATGCTTGTAGAATCACAGAATTATTCTTCTCCCTACCTAGGGGCGTGCACATACGCTTCAGTCACATTCACTCACAAGCACATGGCTAGCGCCTGAATGCATTGTTCAGAGATATACAGATAACTAAGTTACCCGGCACAATGGAGTAGTCCTACAGAGGATTAGATATGGTACTCAGCAGTTTTAATTGCACCACTTGCATTCTGGTATCTGTGACATCCCTGAATAAACTTTTTTCACATAACAATCACTCTATATCTGAACTCTCAGTCCTCATCCTGCACACCTTCACTAGAAGAGCCTGAGAGCTTAAATTCATAACTTTGCTAGACACTAAAAATCATGGTCTTAATAAAGATACTTTACTGATGACTTATTTCAACAATCTGTAACCCACTAAAGCCCCCTTTTTTGTCCTATGACTAAAGCTGCGAGTCCGTCATGGAGGTCACGGATTCCGTGACTTTCCGGGACCTCCGGGATTTTTGCAGCGGCTGGGGAGTCTTGGTTCCTAGCCAACGGGAGCTGCGGGGCCGGTGCTCAGGGCAGAGGCAGCACACAGAGCCCCCTGGCCGCAACTCCACCTAGGAGCTGAAGGACATGTCCCCGCTTCTGGGGGGCTGCGGGGAGCCAGGTGGGGAGCCTGCCAGCCCCGCCAAACCTTTCCCCTCCCGCCCCCCACCAGCGCGCACCCTCGGCACCTCCGGGCCCCGCCGAGCACCCTCAGCACCCCTGTCCGCCCCCACACCCCCAGAGCACCCAAGATTTAGTCAGGGATATATAGTACAAGTCATGGACAGGTCAGCGCTGTGAATTATTGTTTACTGCCTGTGAGCTGTCCATGACTTTTACTAAAAATACCTGTGACTAAAACGTAGCCTTACCTATGACCCCAGGGGTGTTAATGGGCCACTTCACCTTGAATGTTCCCTTAGAATGTGTTTACCACCGACGTTAACCATCTGTTCCACCTTGCATTTAGCTTTGACGCTCTGAGTACCTTTCCCAGACCTGAGGAAGAGCTCTGTGGAGCTCAAAAGCTTGTCTCTCTCACCAACAGAGGTTGGTCCAGTAAAAGATATTACCTCATTCACCTTGCACCTCTAATCTTCAGGGACCAACATGTCTACAACAACACTGCAAATCATTGAATAATCATTCTGAGAGGCCAGAGTGATTTAAAGCAGTTTGAAAAAATGCTGGAGACCAAAAATAATTATATTTAAATGGTTTAAAATTAGATATGTACTGAAAATTGTCTCTGTACCACTTGCTATTTTGGACATTAAGCATATTAAAAAAATATTGTAATTTTTGAGAAAATATTTCAGTTCACCTTTAATATTAAGCAAGTTATACAATGTGCAAACTGAAAAGGGTAAAAAGTCCTAATGTCGGCCAAAATGGAAAGGAAAGAAAATCTATCAAGCTTCTAAAATATTATAAACAATGGAATATGTTATTTTAAAAAAATACTATAGTGTTTGACAGAATCCTTTTAATTAAAAAGAAGAGGGGAGGAACATACTCACCGTTATCTTTGCTGCTGTTTTCTTCAATTGTCATTTGTTCTGCCAGCTCAGACAGTGACTCATCAATGGTCTGGCTTCCACGCAAGGTTAGGGAAAGTCTCCTCTTAAATTTTTTCATTCTATCAATGATCAGTCTGGCTTAAGGAAGCCTGTACAAAAAAAAGGAGGGAGTGGAATTCCATTATTATATAAAAAACATAGGATATTAGTAGAACTGAGTAACTGCACACACTGCTACAATTCAAAAAACAAATAAAAACTTGAGTTGCAAAATAAATAAATAAATGAAATATATAAAATGCGGGAAATATTGCAGATGGTTTACTTGTATACATATGATCTTTTGGCTTATTACGTCTTTTTTACTAAAAAGAAAAGGAGTACTTGTGGCACTTTAGAGACTAATAAATTTATTTGAGCATAAGCTTTCGTGAGCTACAGCTCACTTCATCGGATGCTTACGAAAGCTTATGCTCAAATAAGTTAGTTAGTCTCTAAGGTGCCACAAGTACTCCTTTTTTTTTTTGCGAATACAGACTAACATGGCTGCTACTCTGAAACCTGTCTTTTTTACTGAAATTTAAAATACAAAAAAACCCCACATTTTAGGTTTTGAAATTAAGACAAATTACTCATGTTAGCACTTAACCATTTCTACTACATAGCCTATATACAAAAAATTGTATCAAGTAATTTGTACACCATTTTAAGAATTTGTGAATTAGAAATATGTTCAGAGAATGACTACTAAAATTGTTAGCGAGTAATTTTACAAGTTAAGCACTGTTTATTTTACTATATAATGCACCAAATTAATACTGAAAACAATTTCTAAATAGATATAGCAAGCTATATGTGCCCAAATAAATAACTGATGAAGAGAGCTGCAGATTATAGTTTTACAAGGTAGGTGATTTTTACATAAATAGTTTGTACCTTTAAAACATCCCATATTAGTTTCCATGTAATTTGCACACTACACTGGATTTGTGTTTATACCAGTATCTTACTAGAGTCCTGATCCTGCATCGGAATCCACCGGTACAGATCCTGTGTCCATGCAGAGACCCAGTGAAGACAAATGAAAAACTGAAAAAGCTAAAATCGGAGAAAATAATATTTTTTCTCTAATTTCTTTTACTTTAATAGTTGTGTGCATTACTACTATTGTGAAAACGTAATTTTTAATTTGAGGTCTCCTTTTAAAAAAATTTGCATTTTTATTATTTATGAAGACCTCTCTTTTAGTCTTTGGTTTTATTAAAACTATTTATTTATTTATTTTTAATTTTGGGCAGATTTTAAATTGACTTCATTGACTCTGCATTTGCAGATCCTGAGATAAGATCAGGGCCTATAATTTACTGTTAAAAATTAAAACAAGTTAGCGAATAAACACTGGATTTATATTTATTAAAAGAACACTCCTTAAATCTGGCACAAAGTTTAAAAATAAGTTTCCACAAAAATAAATTAATATGTTTCCACAATTTTGTTTTTTAAAATTCCAATGAGAAATTTTTAAAAATGTCAATTTAATCACATTTCCATATTAAATTTATTTTTTTAAATTTACAAATGACAAGTAGCTACAAATATTATAAAAAATTAGAGAAAATATTATTTTATCTTTTTCAGTACGTTTCCTTTGTGTATTTGGAAACACGCTGTACATAGTCAGAATCACTGTTCTGTTGAAGGTCAGTTTAGCACTTCCCATCTTGGAGGTGCAACAATTCTCCAGAATATTTTTGGAGTTTAGTGTACTCATCCTACACACACCCACATCATATATCATCTGAAAGCTTATTTTATGTACCTTTTGATGAGGTATGATATGGGACTATCAAGTGGTGTGGTAAACCAACAGCTGAGGAGACACAATGGTACCCAAAATGAGAAAGTGTCATTTTTAGTGCAGAAACACTTCAACATGACTCTGACTACAGTTTATACTTTAAGTTAATTTCAACATCTTAATGTTCTGTTTTCTGGTCAAAGATAGCAAACAACAATGTATTAAAAAATTTGGTGTTGCATGGGCTAGTAGTTACTTCCAGAAATGATGAGCTGTTTAGCAAAAATGGTGAATATCAACAATTTGCAATATACTAACACAAAATGTTTTCACATTGCATGTTCATAATTGTCATAGCATCTCCCAGTGATAATAGTTTTCTATATTTTCTATATTCTAAAATTTGGTGACCACATCGTTCTCATACCGAAGATTGTGCACAAGTGGCAGTAGATTACCTGGCATAATTTGTAGTGAAGAACTGATAGCTATCATAGAATCACAAGATTGGAAGGGACATTGAGAGGTCACCTCGTTCAGTCTCCTGCACTCATGACAGGATTAAGTATTATCTAGACCATCCCTGACAAGTGTTTATGTAACCTGCTCTTAAAAATCTCCAATGATAGAGATTCCACCACCTCCGTAGGCAATTTATTCCAGTGCTTAACCACCCTGACAGTTAGGAAGTTTTTCCTAATGTCCAACCTAAACCTCCCGTGCTGTAATTTGAGCCCGTTGCTTCTCATCCTAGCCTCAGACATTGGGGGGTGGAAATTCTCCCTTGTCCTTGTAACAACCTTTTACATACTTGAAAAGTGTTGTCTCCTCTCAGTCTTCTCTTTTCCAGACTAAACAAACCCAATTTTTTCAATCTTCCCTCACAAGTCATGTTTTCTAGACCTTTAATCATTTTTGTGGCTCTTCTCTGGACTCTCGCCTATTTGTCCACATCTTTCCAGAAATGTGGCGCACAGAACTGGACACAATACTCCAGTTGAGGCCTAATCAGCACAGAGTAGAGCAGAAGAATTACTTCTCGTGTCGCTTACATCACTATAAATGTATGTTAATTCCTAATGTAATGCCTCTCCATCTGTAAGCTCTTATACATATAATGTAGCATGTAGTCTGCACGGTAGAAAGTTTTAAATTGTAATTACCTATGTGACGTGGCACCCCATAATGCTTTATGGGGGTATACTTATGACTGTAAATGTGACGTAACTAGAACATTTTTATGCTAGATATGCCTGTAAGATATCTTTGCAAAGGTTATGTTCTACTGAATGTTTTCATCCTATTTGTATGCATGTACCATTTTTATATCTGAAGTTATGAGCGTTGGCTCTATGCTTGTGTTTAAAGTGTTTGCTGTAGCAAGCATACAAGGCAGATTTGGTCAACAGAGTGTGAAGGGGTTATTCAAGTAATTGGGAGTACTTAACTAACAATGAACTATGGGAGACACCAATCCACATCTTAGCTTTCACTTTGATTGTTCAAACTAACATGCAAACAATGACATTGGCCTGCAAAAAGCAGAATCATTCATAGACATGACTTGCCCAGGTGACTGCAAAACTCCATCTTGTTGAGGGGATTTTACAAAGGAGAACAGAGGGGTTTCCACCCACAAGAAAAGACTATATAAGCTCCCGGAAACCCCTCCATTTTGTCTTCAGCTGGCTCAAGAGATAGCCTTTCCACCCCAAAGAGATGCCTGAAAGAATCTGGAACAAAGGACAGTAATTACGGGGGTGAGAGTGATTGTTCAACCCAGACTAGGAGGAAGTCTAGTCTGTCAAAGAAGCTTATTGGAACATCTCTGAGGGTGAGATTTACTTGTATTTAGTTTCCTACTATATTAGGCTTAGACTTCTGTGTTTTATTTTACCTTGCTTGGTAACTTACTTCGTTCTGTCTGTTATTACTTGGAACCACTTAAATCCTACTTTTTATATTTAACAAAATCACTTTTTATTTATTAATTAACCCAGAGCAAGTAACTAATTCCTAGGGGAGCAAACAGCTGTGCATATCTCTCTATCAGTGTTACAGCGTTTACCCTGTATAAGCTTTATACAGGGTAAAACGGATTTATTTGGGGTTTGGACCCCATTGGAAGCTGGGTATCAGAGTCCTGAATCAGGAGCAAGTCTTAAGCTGTTTTCAGTTAAGCCTGCAGCTTGTGGGGGATGTGATCTGTGGGTCGGGTGCAGAGAGGATGTGTCAGCGGCAACTGTTTTCAGTCACTCAATAGGTCCCATTCCTAATTCCCTCTTCCATGCTGGTGGAACAATGAGAAGAACAGACAAAGCTGAATTAGGGCAACAGCTGGAATCTCAAGATGAAAGAATCCAGGAATCAAGAGCATGCAAAAAAGAAAACAGCGTACATCAGAAATGATGGCTGAAGACAAATTCCATAAATTCAATGAAATGGCTGATGAATACTTGAGGGAGGTCCTAAAAGGATATGATAAAGCTAATTCTGTAATGGAAGCCTTGACAGATATGACAACAGTAACTCTGTGAAAAGTACAGACAGGATCTAAGGTTGGATGCAAGAAATATGAGATGTTTGGTGTACACACAGTCTCTCCAAGGAAAAAGTTTCTAAATGTGACATCCAACAAGCAGAGACTAGTAAAACTCCTCTGTGAGTATGTGGTTCAAAATGCATCTGAGAGTGTAGGAGCACACCCAACACAAACACTTTTTCTTGCTGCAGGTGTTTTCAATGGTGAAGTGACAAAGTCTATCACCAGCAGAGGTGCTGAAGAACCAAAGACTTATACAGTACTCAAGAGAAGCATCCCCAAGGATGTTTGTGCATGCTGTATGTACTAATATGGCATTTGGGTCTCTTGGTATCAAAGTAATCACAGGAATTAGGTCATCCAATACAGATATTTTGGTCGTTGCTGTTCACTACTTTCCAAAAATGGAACACACAGATAATATGTGGATCAAAACAGGCACCATTACCAGCACAACTGAGAAGTGCTGCTTCATACCTGTGCATGCCATTTGAGATGCACTCACTCCGGACTTTTGTAATATACTTACTGATGTGAACGTGTTAACAGAATGCAACTCTGTGTCATTCATATTTGGTACTGGGGAAAAAAATCTGAGTTTAATGTTGTCAAAACAAAGGGAATTTACCACTTCAGAGATCTTGCCAAATTGGGAGAAAGTAACAGACAAGCCAAAATTTCTGCAGCAAAGAAACTGATAGCAATGTTGTATGACCAGAGGGAGAAAGAAAAGAAGACCCAAAGGGTATATCTACGCTTCAGTTAGACACTTGCCCATGCCAGCTGACTCAGGCTAAGAGGCTGTTTAATTGCACTGTAGACATTCAGGCTCCATCTGGAGCCCAAGCTCTAGGATCCTGAGAGGTGGGAGGGTCAGCTTGAGCCCAAACATTGACACTGCATTCGAACATCCCCTTAGCCTGAGTCAGCTGGCATGGGCCAGCTGTGGGTGTCTAACTGCAGTGTCGACATACCCAAAGAAACCAGAATTGTTGCACCTCAATCCAGCCATCAAAAAGGACAAGTCATTGGCCAAACTCCCACCATGTGAGGACAGTTTGGAAGAGTATGTCAAAAGAGCATCTTGGCAAACAAATATTTCGATGTCTTTGCACACAGAAACTGGATCACCATTGCAACATGGATAGAAAAATGTGGATGAAATACTTCCTGTATTCAAAGGCCCTATGGCATCTGAGCTTCTACAAGATCTTATCTGCCTTGTACCAAAAGGGTTGCTGCACAGTCAAATGTGTCCGTAGTCAGAACAATCTTCCCTGCAGAAAACTGTGTACATGTCAAGGCAATGAAAACTGTGTTAATCCACACCCTCTTGACAGAGATCATAATGATGAAGATGGTGATTATCATGTTGAGTAGAAATGTCACCAGTACTATTACATTCCAGTGACACTCGTACAAAATTATTAGATTTTGTTTTACCATTTAGATTGTTGTTGTGTTGCTCTGAGGTCTCAAAGAAATACAATTTTATGTCTTGAAATAATACGTAGAATCATTGAACTAAGAGAAAAAAATGCAAACATTACAAAGTGGTCATTTTAACATGTTGATGGTGTCATTGTTTATCCCTATTTCTATGGTAACAGTACCACCTGACAGCTCCACATCATACGTCATCTCAAAGTAGCCATAATAAGCTTTCAAATGATGCATGATGTGCATGTAAGTAGAGAGGGTAAATTCCGTTGGCCAAATCAGTGGTGTCTGCCACTCGTAAGCACGAGTGCGATACATGGTTCCCACTCTGGGGAAAGCTCATGTGCTTTTTCATCCTAACAGTGACACTACAGTAGAGCTACCGCTATTCTTCTACATTTAGCGTCTGCACAGTACTGGGGAGTGCTGGGAGCTGGGCAGAGTGAGTGGTATGTGGAAGTCCGTTTTATCTTCCCAAGACCTTTGCAGAGGGCCAAAGCACCTTGCAGTATTTGAGGCAGCCTAGTCCTTTGGTCCTTCAGAAGCAATAAGACAGAAAGCATCCAACAGACAGCCCCCCAGCAGGACTTGGAGAAAAGGCAGAAGACCTTCCAGCAAGGAAAGTAAGGAGAAGGCTCCCCCCGTCCCCACCCATAAGACCAAAAAAAAATTTGAAACAGTCCAGAACAAAGCAGGAAGTAGTAAACTTTCACAATCACTAATGTTGATGTCAGAAGAGGAATGGAACATCCACCTCTGCCAAAGCAAACGGCAGCAAGAAACAGAGACCAGTCTGTGAAGTAAGTGCTGGAGAAACATTTCCCAACCTCCTGACCCTGCCTCCAGTTCTCTCCATGGGAGCAGGGAGTAGAAGTAAGCTCTAGCCTCTTCCACATAATCCTTAAGACTGAGAAGCATGGACAAGAGGGGCTTGGAGAAACCCTATCCATCAAGCCTTTAATATAGGATCTAGGACAAAAGGCAGCAAGTTTCTCTATCCTTTGTCCCTTTCACAGAAACAAGAAAGGAACAAGGATGGGAGAGCAACATGTGCAGAACTCCCCAAACTCAATCCCCTCCACAGAACTGAACAGCAGAAGACAGTGCCAGGGAGAAGGGACAAGGGCAGGTGTGTGGGATGGATATTTATATTGAGGGCTGGTTCTAGGGGTGCCCCTGAGCACCAACTTACAGGGGTGCTGGACTGCTAAGCCTCTTTGGCATTTTGTTGCTCCACTCTGAGGGTCTGGCTTGAAGTTGGATTTGGGGGAGGGGGGCTCACTTGCTAGGGGTGGGGGATAAGATGAGAACAAGGAAGGAGAGAACTCCTGTGCAGAAAGAGGCAGCAAGAGAGACAACAGTAGCAGTTATGACTAGGACAATCATTTAGTTGTAGCTGCTTACAGATATGTGCACAATAAGCCCTTACTCCCCTTGTTGTACATATATTTATCCCACTTGTATGGCTCTTTCACGCAGCAATAGAGCAGAAAACATAAAACAGGAAAACCCAGTGAAAAGCCGAAACATTTAATTGATACTCATTGTCTGAAAAGAAAAGGAGTACGTGTGGCACCATAGAGACTAACTAATTTATTTGAGCATAAGCTTTACGTGAGTCCCCCCCTCCGCTCTCCTGCTGGTAATAGCTCATCTTAAGTGATCACTCTTCTTACAGTGTGTATGGTAACACCCATTGTTTCATGTTCTCTATGTATATAAATCTCTCCACTGTATTTTCCACTGAATGCATCCGATGAAGTGAGTTGTAGCTCATGAAAGCTTATGCTCAAATAAATTTGTTAGTCTCTAAGGTGCCACAAGTCCTCCTTTTCTTTTTGCGAATACAGACTAACACAGCGGCTACTCTGAAACCTGTATTATAGAACTTGTGTGTTACTGAACTTGTGAAACAGGGCTCTGGGGACCGCTGGTTTCAAGGATTACTCAAGTTGATCCCGAGATGACCTGCTGACTGAGTCTTCCTCCATGCTCTCCTCTCCTGCTAGGTGACGGGTGACTGCGATGGATATGGTTTGGATGTAACACAGCCGTAGATTCCTTGCCTCCCAGACAAGAGCTGGGAATGCACACTTCCCTGCTTGTTGATGCAGTACATGGCTATGGTGCTGTCTGTAAGCACCTGTGCTACATGGACAAGCAAAAGATCTCGAGGGCCCAGCTCAATACTCTGAGCTTCTATATGTTCATATGGAGTATGGACCCCCAGGTGTACCCACCTGGGGCCCCCATCAATCAACTCTTCCCCCTCCCTCCCAGCATCTTCTGCATGCCGTGGAACAGCTGTTCTCCGGTGTGCAGGAGGCACTGGGAGGGAGAGGGAGGATCACAGACAGGCACGCTCGGGGGACAGGGTGGAAAGAGGTAGGGAAGAGGTGGGGCAGGAACAGGAAGAGATGGGGCAGGCCCTTGGGGGGAAGGGGTGGAGTGGGGGTGGGAAGAGGCAGGGCGGGGGTGGGGGAAGGGTGGAGTTGGGGTGGGGCCTGAGGCTGAGCACCCCAAGGGAAAATTAGAAGCTGGCGCCTGTGCAACAGACAATGAAAGGATTCTGGGTTCAACAGCCTGAATTAAAATTGGCATAGGGCCTTCTTTCTGATCCAACAAATGGACGGAATTGTCTGTCCAAGCATGATCCCAGTCCTTCTTGGGGTGGGTTGGAAGAAGTTGGCACAGTTTGTATTCTTGCTCTGAGCAAAAGGGATTATGAATTGTAAACACAGGAAAACCCTTTGGTGGGGTTCAAAGGACTTTTCACAGGCCAGGGCCCTTGTGGCAGTCAAGGGGTGATCTCTGGTAAGCTTGTATGCTTGGACGTTCTTTTATTGTTTTTAATATTGTCTCTGTAATGCTTTTACCTTAAGAATAAATGTTCTTCTTCAGAAAGAGCTGTGTGATAACTTAACTGTGGCAATTACACTGTTTACCATCTCTGAAGAAAAAAGTAAAGCAGGCTTGCTTAGGTAGTTTGACTTTGCTGGGGAATTCATAGTGTAGACAGGGTGCTCTGCAGCCTGGAAATACCCTGGTCAGGAAGGAGAGAGCGAGTGTCTACATCCAAGAGACAATGTCTGGGGAGCCAAAACCTAAGAAAAGGTGCCCTTCCTGAACCATAGAGAGAGAACATAGTGTAGTTGCCCTAAATTGTGACAGTCTTGTACTGGCTGTTCCCTGAAGTAGTCAGAGTCCCAAATCTTGAAAAAATCTCTTTTCTGGAAGAAAGGCCGAGTGGAGTCCAGGATTGCTCCAAAAAAGTGATTCTCACTTCAATCTGCACAAAGAATTTCTCCCAGGTAATCAACAATCCCGGTTACCGGAGGAGGCTGCACACAGAATCATAGAAATGTACAGCTAAAACGGACCACATGGTCATCTAGTCCATTCTCTGAGCTGAGGCAGGACCAAACACACCTAGACCATCCCTGACAGATGCTTGTTTAATATATTCTTAAAAACATCCAAGGACAGGAATTCCTTAGGTAACCTGTTCCTGTAATTAATTAGAAAGTTTTTCCTAATATCTAACCTAAATCTCCCTTAATGCAGATTAAGCCCATTACTTCTTGTACTACCTTCCATAGACACGGAGAACAATTGATCACTGTCCTCTTTATAACAGCCCTTAATGTATTTGAAAACTTATCAGATCCCCTCTCAGTCATCATTTCTCAAGACTAAACATGCTCAGTTTTCCCCTCAAGAGTCAGGTTTTCTAAAGCTTTTATCATTTTTGTTGCTCTCTTCTAGAATCTCTTCAATTTTTCCACACCCTTTCTAAAGTGTGGCACCCTGAATTGGACACAATACTCCACCCCAGGCCTCACCAGTGCTGAATACAGTGGGAAAATTACCTGTGCCTTACATATGACCCTCCTTTTAATACACCCCATAGGCTGTACTAAAAGGCTATTGGCCTTTTTCACAACAGCATTACACTGTTGGCTCACTTTCAAATTATGATCCATTACAACTGCCAGATCCTTTTCAGCAGCACTAGCCCTTATCCAGTTATTCCCCAATTTGTTGTTGTACATTTGATTTTTCCTTCCTAACTACAGTATTTTGTACTTTTATTTTTTGAATTGAATCTTGTTTATTTCAGATCAATTCTCCAATTTATCAAGGTCCTTTTGAATTCTAATCCCATCCTCCAAACCCCTTTCAGCATGGTGTCATTCACAAATGTTATAAGCATACTCTCCACTCCATTATCCATGTCATTAATGAAAATATTGATTAGTACCAGACCCAAAATTTGTAACAAAGTCTGCTGAAGAGAGATGCTGTTGAGAGCTGGCCCTCAAGCCAGCAGTCCAGATATTCCTTAGCATCTGAAGTGAACAGCAACCACCACGCGACACTTGATGAAGACGCACAGTGCTGCGGACAAGCCAAAGTGAAAGATTCTAAATTGGTAGTGTCTTGTACCCACATAGAACTTCAAGTACTCAATGTGTGTTTGGTTGCCAAATGAAAGTAGACATGCTTAAGTAAAGAATCGAATACCAAACTCCCCAGAACAAGGAAGGGACAATGTCCCCTAGAGCAAGCATCTTGAGCTTCAATATTCTTATGCACTTGTTGAGATTTCTGAGGTCCCGAATGGGTCTCAGATCTCTCCTCTGCTTGGCATCAGGAAATAGCAGGAACAAAAATTTTTATCTCAGTGTTCTTCTAGAACCAACTTTATAGCTCTGTGATGGGGTTGGGACTCACCACCGCAGCACCTCTTGTTGGTACCTCCGGGAATTAGCTCAGTCCATGTGGAGCGCTCTCTGCTGGTGGTCTCCTGTCCATCTCTCGCCCTTGATTGGCATCTGGAGCCGTGTTACTCCCTTCTCGCGGCATCCTCTTCAGGACACTGTCCCCTTCCGGGGGAGAGGGGAGATTTAACAGCAGTCTTTCCACTTCGCCCCAGCCGCCATGGCCAACCACACCCCAAAGTCTAACCCCTTCTGTCAGGGGTCGGGTGCAATCCGCTATGGCCACTTCTAATGGCCAGGCGTAATACAATGGGGAAGGGGTGGGACCCAAGCCTGTCCTCTACTCTGAGTCCTGGCCCAGGGACCCTCTGGTGGCAGCCTCCCTGCCCTCCTTCGCTCCCCTTGTCCGCCTCTCCTCCCTGGGCCGCTTCCCCTTTGGCCCCTTCGCACCTTGTGGGCCCTTCTACCAGGGCCTGCAGCCTGGAAGGTACTGGGCTGGAGTTCCCCTCTGCTCCCCTGACCCTGCCCTGCGCTGCGGTGTCCCAGGTGCTGGTCTCCTTGCTCAAACTTCCCCTTTGAAGGTCTGGGAGAGACTGTCTGCTTCTCTCCTGGGCACCCTTTATATAGGGCCTAGCCTGGCCCTGATTGGCTCTCGCCAGGCCTTCTCTGATTGGCTGAAGGTCTGTGCAGTCTCTCAGGTCTGCGCAGCCTTTTCAGCCCAATCTTGCCTGGGGGTGGGGCACTGCCCCACACAAGCTCCCTTCCAGAAAAGGTAATCCCCTTCTTCCAACAAGATGTTCTCATGAGATGGGTCCTTGAAGAGGGAAGGAGACAGGATAGTGATGTGGTCTGGTGCAGAACCAGATGGAATATGTCACAGGCTGTGTCCAGCAACCAGTGATCAGAAAGAATTGTGCATCAAGTTCTATAAGAGGAAGAGAAACAAGGTCCAAAGAGTGGGGATGGGACAGGGATAAAAATCAATGATTTTAAAAAAATAATTTAAAAAAAAATCAGATTTTTTATTTAAATTGGATTTTTTTTTGTAAAATGCTTTTTGAGGAAAAAACCTATCTAAAGATAGTTTTAATTAAGATACATTATAGCTCAAAGATATCTCATCATGGAATAGGGATTATACATTCTAATTCTATAGTCTGAAACAATATATTCATGTCATGTTTAAGAGAAGTTTTGTAAATGAGTTCCAAAAGTTCATGGATTAGGGACCCAATCTTATGGGGTTCCCGAAGCTTCTGCATAGATTATTTAGGTTAATCTTTCTATCTACCCAATGGGACTCAGTGCTCAATCTAGAAGATACCATCAGAGATGCTTAGTTCTGCAGTTCTCGATTTGTGTCTCCAGAGGTAACATGCTTGTTAACAGCAAAAATGTTTTAAATAAATAATATATAGAGAGGTGAGCAATAACAGACCTCAACCCTATTGTCTCTCTGCAAATTTGTGTACACAGAGTCAATCCCTTACCTCTCTCTAAAAGTGCAAAGTTTCAAAAAGTTCAATGAATAGAAGATTGTTGGGGGGAGGAATAGACCTGGACAAGGAGAAGAAGTCTGGAGATGAATGTGAGAAGGGAGGGACAGGCAGTAGAAACAAAAGTGAAACTGTTTGAGCAGCATATTCCAGAAGTCTTGAGGTCTTTCTGAGTGTAGCTTTCATTGATTTGAGATCTACCGTACCATTCTCACTAGAAGGGAAAACCTAAAATGGCAGCAGGCTGTAAAAGAGACCTAGTTTGGGAATAAGAACCATTCAAGAAATATATTTTTGCTGATGATGTTTTAAAGAAAGTCACACCAGTGAACTAGTGGAAGTCACTTAAGCACTTGGATTTAGAGACTGTTGAAGTGATAATCTCACTTTTAACAGCAGTAGCTTCTTCTGTCAGAGTAGAAAGAATATTTTCTTCCTGTGGACTAATTCATTCCAAATTGAGAAATCGTTTGGGAGCTGAAAAAAGCAAGAAAGCTGGTTTTTCTTTTCCAGATTATGAACAAACAAGAAAATGAAGGTGAAGAGACGACTGAGTTAGCTGCAGAAGCCAATATCTTACGTTTCTCATGTTGACCTGGCTGACACAGTCGAATTAATTTTTTTTAATCCATTTAACTATTTTAGTTAAAACAATTTTAACAAAAACAAACCCGATTTTAAAAAACTCAAATGTTTAACTAAATTTAAAAATTCATATGCTTGTTTTGTTAAAATATTATGTGTTTGCTGTTGAAGAAAAAAATCCAGAATACATAACGTTGCTGTTTTAGTTAAATAAAACAATTAAAATGTCTGTCTGGTGATGTTATCATCCTAATACAGTATGGCAAGAAAATCCTCCAAATATTAATGATTAACCTGTTGAATTGGAGACAGTTCACCTCCAATAACTTATAAATATCTGCTTCAATTACCTTTGGTAAATGAAATAACCAATCATTCATTTTCTGATATAGATGTAAAACTAATCTGAAAAGTTTTCAAAATAAATCACTTTAAAAATGTATAGTGTGTACCATCTAAAAATGAAACCTACATCTATCTCTGAATTGTGAAGAGTATTTATTAAGGTTATAACAACCAACAAGAATGCACTTTTATGTAGAAATCCATGATTAAATAGTCTTCCTGACTAGTGATTTAAATCAATTTGATTTAAACCAAATCCACCCTGGGATGGGAAGAAGGCATGGAGAACTGGTGCAAGTCAGTGCATAGCGCCTGCATCAAAACTGTTTTTTGGAGGCTGATGTTGAGGGCTGTGAGGCATGAGATTAGGAATCCTGCTTCAATAATGCTGAGGTTGTTTTCCATTAGCAGGTTAAAGGAGTGGCTCGTTTCACCTCTGGATATTGTGAAGAAGCCTGTCTTTTGGAAGTGGAATGATAGGTAGGAAAACCTCTTCTGTGCTTAGGAAGAGGACTCTGTTAGTCCCAGGGAAAGTGCAGCAGCCATAATCTTTTCCAGGGCTTCACTGATTTCATCACTAAAAAAGGCCCGTACTCTCAAAAAGAGAGGTTTTCTGTTTTCCTCAGGATCCAGCTGAAAGACCAAAAGGATCTCAGCCAGGAGTACCTCCTAAGAGCCACTCCTGTGGTCACTGTTCTTGCATTGACATCTAAGTCATCGTGTGCTGCTCATAGTGCTGCATGAGTGTACAATCCTCAGTGACCAGAGTCTTAACCACTTCCTTCTCTTCCTCGGGAAAGGAGTCCAGCATAGGGCTCATGGCATCCCACAGAGCGTAACTGTAACAGAACACAGTGACTTGATAGTCAGCCACAGGAATAGGCTCCCCTGCCAAAAGTACACAGTTTACATTCTTCTCTCCTGGCAGAAGAAGGTGACTTTCCGCCCCGCCTCCCCTCCCCCGAACTCTCTCCTGTGCTGCAGATAGCACCAAAGAATTTACCACAGGATGTTGTAGTAAAGACTGATGTCCCTCAACTGGTACAGGATAACATTGTGTCTGTTCTCTTGCATACAGGTGAGAATGAAAAGGGAGAACAACAGATAACCTTCACTCTGGCTGTCTCAACCTGGCTCATAGGTAGAGACAGCTTCTCTTTTGTAAAAAGAAAAGGAGTACTTGTGGCACCTTAGAGACTAACAAATTTATTTGAGCATAAGCTTTCGTGAGCTATGATGAAGTGAGCTGTAGCTCACGAAAGCTTATGCTCAAATAAATTTGTTAGTCTCTAAGGTGCCACAAGTACTCCTTTTCTTTTTGCGAATACAGACTAACATGGCTACTACTCTGAAACTTCTCTTTTGTCTGCATTTGTAGTATGTCAAACAGGGATCGGATATGTCTGATGCAGCCACCCCTGCTGATGTAGGGTGCTTACACCTTCTTTTTCAAATATCTTCTCAAAACATTGAGCTGATGCTTTACAATGCTTCCGATGAAGTGAGCTGTAGCTCACGAAAGCTTATGCTCAAATAAATTTGTTAGTCTCTAAGGTGCCACAAGTACTCCTTTTCTTTTTACAATGGAAATGTACATCCTGATTTCAATAGGTTTTGGATTAGGCTTTAAGGGACACTGTGACAGGTACCATGTATTAATTAAAAAAATTAAAATACAATAACTATGGTTCCCCTAATTTGGTTGCATCACAAATGTAACGGCACACAATTTGGCCTCATTTCGATAGAACTGAGAAGCATGAAACTGGAGAACCAAGGATGTTGTTTAGGTCAGAATTTAGGTGCACTGGAAGAGCTGTTGTGGAAGCCTTAGTAGAACCTGCCTTTCACCTCACCATATTAATGAAGTATTTTCCATTGTCAATCAAGAGCTAAGGAGACAGCATTCATTCCAGGTAACTCTGAAAATATTGGAATGAGAGACAAAACCAAGATAAAGAAGGTCAGAGACTGCAGATGGGTTTTCATTGGCCAAATAACATAGTAAGAGAAATTTATAATATATATATATCCTTTTCTCACAGACATGTTAGTTCTGCCTGTAGTTCACAGTAATCATTATTTATTATTCTTGAGCATTTGCTGCATGCTCTGCAGAGCAGATGTACAGAATATAAAAGAGAACAGGTCCTTGCACTGAACTTACAACCTAGAGAGAGAGAGAGAGAGAGAGAGACCAAACACTTCCACATATATTATAATTATTTACATATACCTGAGTAATACTAAAAACTAAGGAGTGGATTAAAACAAGCTGTATAGTAAAAATGTTTAGTCCTATGTATCTTTATTAGGCACACAGAAGACACACACATCAAAAGGTAATGATAAGTAGAACAAATCTCTTCAACAATAATTCTGACTGTGTTTAGAGAAGGTATTTGAAAGAAGATGGAAGCACACTATATCAAGTTAAAGCAACTGATAGGGGTGTTTAAAAAAAAAAGAGAGTAGGTTAAATCAAGATTAAATTCTACCTGTGGACCTACAACAGAAGACAGCACAAACTACGTTTGCTACCAATAAGACTACATGCCAGAACATAACTATGATCCAGCTACGAGACACTGATTTAAACAAACAAATGCCATTCTACAAAACACATGTTGAAATGTGATAAGATCAGACATTTAAGAAAAACAATATGCTAAACCCCACTAGATACTTCTCCAAAATACAGATAATTAAGATATATATTTAAACAGACTAATCATTTGCTAGGTGTCTTCTAGGGAAATATGACAATTATAAAGTGCTACAGAAATTAACTGAATAACTAAAACAGCTAAAATACTCCACCACTTGATGAGCAAAGCTACTACTGAATGAAAAATTTTGTCTGATTACAAGGTACTTGTTTAGGGGATCTTCTTTTATGTATGTTCCAAAGATATTTTTTAAAAGAATTCTCAATAAGGCTGCAGACATTAGTGGCAACTAAAGATTCCTTTTAATTCAATATTCTGAATATCTGGTTGAATTAATGAACATACTTTATACTGATTTTTTTAATTTCAATAGCTGCAATGATTCAAAATGAACAAGATAACTAGCATATTATCTCCAATGTCATACTTGTTGTAATAGGTAATATTTAGAGGCCTTTTTTGTTTGCTTGCTTTTTGGTAGCATAACATAAGAATCAAAAGCTACACAGGAAGCCATTTAAAATTATATTATAAAGTGAATGAGGTTATAGTAGAATTGTTTTTTCCCAAAAATTAACTGCACATGTTCATTATGGAATTTCTCTGTAAAATACATACAAATATAAATTTTCAACTGCTGACTAAAATTTATTTGACTACATTTCTATATAGCTGTAAACATGTGTCATTCACTTTTCCCAAAGGGAAAAATACCACTACAGCTCAAAATGCTCAGTCACATATTAATGCAAAATTGGCTGCTTTCCCCCTACACAAACCATCATTCCCTTCACTAGCAAAACAGTCACATACTGTAAAATTGCAAGCAGACAGTGCTTTGAATGATATTAATACAGATAGATAACCTATCCTATATTAAAAACATACTGATCAAGCTATATGGGGGAATCGGGACAGGAAACCTGAACTGTTCTTACTATTAGCAAAAGTTTAAATTAATTTATTTTAAAAGTACATACAACTATTATCTGATGCATTCTGGGTGAACTTAAATATTGTGATATTTATACATCACAATAGGGTGCATTTTAGAAACTTTTAAAAAGCTACAGGGTACTTGCATGATTACTGAAGATAACCTTTCATTTAAAAATAATAACTATGTCTGACTTGCTTTCAACGCAACCTACATGTCTTAGACAGGCCATGTGAATTCAAACAAATCTGCACAACACCTTCAAAAGACATGCCTGGGAACTTAAAATTCATAACTCTGCTAGATACCAAAAAGCATGGACTTTATGGAGCCTTTGTCTACACTAGCACTTCTGTTGGCAAAACTTCTGTTGGCCAAGGGTGTGAAAAAAACACCACTCTGACACATAAGTTTCACCAACAAAAGCACCGGTGTGGACAGTGCTATGTCAGCAGAAGACGCTCTCCCGCCAACATCGCTACTGTCACTGATGGCGGGGGGTGGGGTTAATTATGCCAGCAGGAGAGGTTTCTCGTGCCAGCACAGAGCGGCTACACAGGAGACCTTACAGCAGTGCAGTTGCAGTGGACATGTGGACAAGGGGGATCCAGTGGACATAGTGTACTTAGATTTCCAGAAAGCCTGTGACAAGGTTCCTCACCAAAGGCTCTTATGTAAATTAAGTTGTCATGGGATAAGAGGGAAGATCCTTTCATGGATTGAGAACTGGTTAAAAGACAAGGAACAAAGGGTAGGAATAAATGGTAAATTTTCAGAATGGAGAGGGGTAACTAGTAGTGTTCCTCAAGGGTCCGTCCTAGGACCAATCCTATTCAACTTATTCATAAATGATCTGGAGAAAGGGGTAAACAGTGAGATGGCAAAGTTTGCAGAAGATACAAAACTGCTCAAGATAGTTAAGACCAAAGCAGACTGTGAAGAACTTCAAAAAGATCTCAAAACTAAGTGATTGGGCAACAAAATGGCAAATGAAATTTAATGTAGATAAATGTAAAGTAATGCACATTGGAAAAAATAACCCCAACTATACATACAATATGACGGGGGCTAATTTAGCTACAACTAATCAGGAGAAAGATCTTGAAGTCATCGTGGATAGTTCTCTGAAGATGTCCACGCAGTGTGCAGCAGCAGTCAAAAAAGCAAACGGGATGTTAGGAATCATTAAAAAAGGGATAGAGAATAAGACGGAGAATATCTTATTGCCCTTATATAAATCAATGGTACACCCACATCTTGAATACTACGTACAGATGTGGTTCCCTCATCTCAAAAAAGATATACTGGTATTAGAAAAGGTTCAGAAAAGGGCAACTAAAATGATTAGGGGTTTGGAACGGGTCCCATATGAGGAGAGATTAAAGAGCCTAGGACTTTTCAGCTTGGAAAAGAGGAGACTAAGGGGGGGGGAATATGATAGAGGTATATAAAATCATGAATGGTGTGGAGAAAGTGAATAAGGAAAAGTTATTTACTTGTTCCCATAATATAAGAACTTGGAGCCACCAAATGAAATTAATGGGCAGCAGGTTTAAAACAAATAAAAGGAAGTTCTTCTTCACTCAGTGCACAATCAATCTGTGGAACATCTTGTCTGAGGAGGTTGTGAAGGCTAGGACTATAACAGGGTTTAAAAGAGAACTAGATAAATTCACGGGGGTTAAATCCATTAATAGCTATTAGCCAAGATCGGTAAGGAATGGTGTCCCTAGCCTCTGTTTGTCAGAGGGTGGACTTGGATGGCAGGAGAGAGATCACTTGATCATTATCTGTTAGGTTCACTCCCTCTGGGGCACCTGGCATTGGCCACTGTGGGTAGACAGGATACTGGGCTGGATGGACCTTTGGTCTGACCCAGTATGGCCAGTCTTATATTCTAAGTGCGTAGTGTAGACACAACCAAAGACACTGGGTTTATGGCTCATTACAACAATCTGCAACGCATTAACTGACCTTTGTCCTATGACTGGTTTCAGAGTAGCAGCCGTGTTAGTCTGTATTCGCAAAAACAAAAGGAGTACTTGTGGCACCTTAGAAACTAACAAATTTATTTGAGCATATTTATAATATGCATCTGATGAAGTGAGCTGTAGCTCAGGAAAGCTTATGCTCAAATAAATTTGTTAGTCTCTAAGGTGCCACAAGTACTCCTTCTGTTTTTGTCCTATGACTGTAGATGTATTAACTGCCTACTTCATCTTGAATTGTCTCTTGTAACACTAACTCCTTATCTGTTCCACTATTGTATTGAGATCTGACACTGTGAAGGCTTGTCTGCACTTACAGCACAGCAGTTGCACCAACAGTGAAAACATTACCTACTCTAATAGGAGAAAGAAAAGGAGTACTTGTGGCACCTTAGAGACTAACAAATTTCTTAGAGCATAAGCTTTTGTGAGCTACAGCTCACTTCATCGGATGTATTCCACCAAATGCATCCGATGAAGTGAGCTGTAGCTCACGAAAGCTTATGCTCTAATAAATTTGTTAGTCTCTAAGGTGCCACAAGTACTCCTTTTCTTTTTGCGAATACAGACTAACACGGCTGCTACTGTGAAACCTCTAATAGGAGAGTATCTCCCGTCAGCGTAAGTACTCCACCTCCCCGAGAGATGGATTTTCCGTGCCACTGAGCAACATAGTTATACTGGCATACGTTGGTAGCGTAGACCAAGCTTGAGTACCTTTCTCAGACCTGAAGAAGTGCTCTGTGTAAGCTTGAAATCTTGTCTCTCTCACCAACAGCAGTTGGTCCAATACAAGATATTACTTCACCCACCTTGTCTCTTTAATATCCTGGGACCAACATGGCTACAACAAACATTGAAAACAACATTTTATGTCAGGTCAAACAAGACTGGAATTGGAATTCAATGGCAAAATAACTTAAGATCCCACCCCATGAGGGGGACATGTTATGAGGTAAATCTGAGGGGTTTTCTACATGAACATTTAGTTTGCATCAAAATAGCACGAGTCTACCCCACACTAGCCTGCTGTGCACTAATTGTCTGGATGGACCCTGATGATGTGCATTAACAGTTCCTTAGTGCACTTTGATCTACCCTCTACTCCCCACCATTTCGAAGTGGGGTAGATCAAAGAAAACTAAAGAATAGTTAGTGCACTGTGGGGTAGAGTCGCACCCAATCTTGCCTCAAACTAAATGTTCATACAGAGAAGGCTTGAAGCAATACTGAGACTGTTGGGTTGAAATTGGGGGGGGGGGGTGTTAACAAAATCAGCAACAATACTATTGCAAAACACAGGGCACTGATCAAAAAGAGATGTGATAATCCTTCTTGCATCACATATTAGCGAGTGTAATACATTTGCTCTCGGATATTAATCTAACAAACCACCACCAAGATTGCTCTTGTTATCTGAGGCATGACTTGTTCAAATCTTATGTTTTCAAACAAATAAAAGTTTCCAAGAAATGCTAATATTAAGATTGGACACGAGGACATTCACTTCCATTTTTCTTTACAAAGTTAACAAAAGCTTTTAAAAAGTGTTGTTAGAACCAAAAACTAACACACACAAATCCTAAGCACCATCTGTTAGTTCAAGCCAACTGCATCTGCATTTCCCCCCAGAGGTCTCAGGCATCCAGGTCCGCAGCCATTATGTTTTTTAAGTTGTGACCTATGTCTCACTCTCTTCTGACAGGTCTATTTCCAGGCTACACAGTTCCCTGCCTTCACTGTGTTATTCCCACACAGGCTACCCAAGGACAGCTAACTGCTTTCTCTTCAGAGACAATGTAATTGCTACAGTTTCACAGTATCACAAGCACTTCCTATGCAAGCCTACTTTATGCTTAATGTAAAAATCATTATAGAGAAAACATTAAAAACATTAAAAGAACATACATGCATGCTAGTCAGCTTACCAGAGTTAACCCCACATAACCTGTAATTCTGGGAGGAGCAGCTCTTTAAAACCCCGCCCAAAGGTGATGCCCTGTGGTTACAAGCACATCACAGCTTCAGCTAGAACAAACCCTCAGTCATACGATTCTTGGGAGACCCTGGCTAAGCAGTCTTGCAAGAGGTGGAGTCTTCTGAGATGGGGCAGGTAGTGAAGCATGTCACAGTACACTAATTATGTTTCATATTTACCTCTGCTCATAAGTTTACACAGCCAAACGTTTCTTGTAAGGTTTTCACACCCTGAACATGATAAAGGCAGTGGAGGATAGCATACCGAATTCAAACAGTGACAAAATGTTAGCTAAAATCAACAGAGAAAATAAACGGCAGCAGCAAAAAATATTGGTCAGTAAATAAACGTCAGTCAGATCAATAACGTAGAATGGGTAGATTGCAAAAAGAGTAAAATAATGGCAATTAGTGTCAATCAGTGGCAATAAACCAGGGCATCAGTAGTTAGTAAATAGTAACTGAAAGGCAATAAATGTCTCTAAAATTTATTACTAGGAATACTTAAAACCAGTAATAGGACACAGATAAGATTATGGTGACTAATAGTAGGCAGAGATTAGTGATGATGTAGATAGGCTCCAGAACTTCTGAACACAAAGCAGTTACAAAGGAGAGTGATGATTCTTCTGGGATCCTTTTTACAGGCCACTGCCAAAGGAAGCCAGCCATTCTGGGACTGTATAGCGGGATATGGAAAAGACTGCTTGGACCTAATGCCCCTAAATTGCTCTAAGGAAGGCAAGCCTAGAACGGTTTCCTTGGTGGCAAACAACGGCTCTTCTGGGGTATCTGGGTATTTTTATCCGTCACTTTTGAAAGGGAGATGAGGCAGCAGTGTTGGGCTCACATGGTGTGTAGCCATTGGGGAGCAGTGTCCCCAAGCAGCTGACAACTGGTTCAATGCAGGCAGGGCTAGTGTTCTCCTATTTCCCCAGAAGAGTCAAGAAATGAAATTCTATTTCCTTGTTGTCTCCAAAGTTATTTCTTTTGAATTAATAATGCTCTCTTTTTATATTACTAGAACTTGTTTCTTATACCATCTCATTCTGCCAAGAGCAAGCAGGGAGCGCAATACCTTCCACTACAAAGTAATTATCTTTCTGAATCATAATTTATTTCAGAGTTTGATGTTTGCTACTGTTGTCAGTGACCTAGATAGTAGTACCAAACTAAGACCTGGCTTGCTAAGATTCTACAAGGATATCACTTTGAATTTTCTTTTTCACATGATAAAAAAATAAGTATTTAACATGTCAGTTAAATCACTCTGGAGAGGAAACAAAGGTCTACAGCAGGGGTCAGCAACCTTTTAGAAGTGGTGTGCAGAGTCTTCATTTATTCACTTTAATTTAACATTTCGCGTGCCAATAATACATTTTAACGTTTTTTAGAAGGTCTCTCTCTAAGTATATATATTATATAACTAAACTATTGTCGTATGTAAACAAGGTTTTCAACATGTTTAAGCAGCTTCATTTAAAATTAAATTAAAATGCTGATCTTATGCCGCCAGCCTACTCAGCCCGTTGCCGGCCTGGGGTTCCTTTCACCTAGGCCAGCAGCGGGCTGAGCGGGGCCGGTGGCCAGGACCCCAGACTGGCAGTGGGCTGAGCGGCTCAGCCCGCTGTCGGTCTGGAGTTCCGTCCGCCGGCTCCTGCCAGCCAGGGTTCCGGCTGCCGGCCCCGCTCAGCCCTCTGCCAGTCTGGAGTCCCGGCCCTGTCCACATAGAGTAGGTACCTACCTTCTCCTTGGTTCTAGCCATTCTCTTCCTCTCTCTGCACTGAGATGAGGGTGGGAGTGTGCTGAGAATAGGGCTGGGGGTGAAGGAGCAGGCTGGGGGTTGGGATGCAAGGTCCGGCCAGGAGCTAAAATGAGGAAGGGGACTCAGGGTTGGGGCAGGAGGTTTGGGTGTGGGTGCTTACCTGGGCAGCTCCCATTTGGTGCAAGGGGTGCAGGTGGGAATGGGGGTGTGCGTGCAGGAGCTCCCGTTTGGTGCTCAGGGTGAGAATGGGGATGTGGGGGGTGCAAGAGTCAGGGCGTGGGGTGTTGGGGGGGCTGGGTATGTGTGGGGGCTGCAGAAGTCCGGGCTGAGGTTGTGGGAAAGTGCAGGGGTGAGGGCAGAGGGCTGGGGGTGCGGGCTGGGGTCATGGAGGTGCTCCCAGCCCCCTGCCCTGAGCGGCTCACGGCAGGGGGCTGGAGGAGATATGCCCTGATTCCACCCCTTCCCCAAGGTCCCTGGAGCAGAGAGCGTGCTGTGGCTCCGCTTTTACCTCTCCCCCTCCGTAGCAAGGGCCGTCAGCTGATCAGCCACAGGGAGGGAGAGAAGGAGGGGCAAGAACCCAGCATGGCGGTGGGAGGGGGGAGCTTGCCTGCCCTGCAAGGAGAGCGCGGTGGGTGGAAAAGAGCGGGCCGGGCAGGATTTTTAGTGGCACGCTGCTGTCTGCCTGGGTCCGGCAGACAGTAGCATGCCATTAAAAATTGGCACGCGTGCCATAGGTTGCCAACCCCTGCTAGATTGCTGCTGGTCTACAGCAATCTAGCAGACAAACCCTACCCATATTATCTGAAAGACACTGGATAGATTTCTTTTAAAGTAATGGAGAAAAATAAATCAGTGATTATTGCACTTCTCTCTCTCTAATTTCTAACTACATGCAACAAATTGGGAATGATCTTTATTATTGTTTTTCCAAGAAACTAAATACAACTATTTAATTTTAAAAAGTAAGTTACAGTTTCATTTAAAAAAATCTTAAATCTCAGAGCTTTGTGTGTGCATTTATCATTTTTTGGTTAACTCTTATTTTAAATTATAACAAATATTTGTTTTCCTGAATTGTGACCAACTATATTTCATTCACTAATTAATATTTTGATTTATTGAAATAAACCTTGCTGGATTACATTTGTCTGAATGAGGTGAGGTATATTGCAAATACTGAATGGATTATGCAAATATCTTTCAAAATCTAAAAAGCAAATATTCTTTCTATCAATACTCCTTGCAAATATTTGACTCCATAACCCTGTTTAGTGTTATCTAAAAAGCAAGCAAGCATTCTGGACCACGCTGAAGTGTTGGGGTGAAATTCTGGTGCTAATGAAGAAGTCAATGGGCATTTTGTGGTTGATTTCAATGGAGACACAATCTCCAACTCTCCTACTAATTCCCTGCAAGGTTATGAACAAGTCACTTAAAATCTTGATGCCTTATCTGCTGCATCTGTATACAGGGCAATACTACCACCTATCTTACTAAATCATAGAATCATAGAATATCACGGTTGGAAGGGACCTCAGGAGATCATCTAGTCCAACCCCCTGCTCAAAGCAGGACCAATCCCCAATTTTTGCCCCAGATCCCTAAGTGGACCCCTCAAGGATTGAACTCACAACCCTGGGTTTAGCACGCCAATGCTCAAACCACTGAGCTATCCCTCCCCCCCCTAAATCTCTCAAGATCCTTCAATTTGAGTGTTACAATAATGTAAAATATTATTATGGATTTAAATATTTAATCCTGAAAAAAGTGTAAAGTAATGATAGCATTCAAAATCAATGATGGTCACATCAATAAGTGGCACATACCATTGCATACAAGAAAACAATTAAAATGTGTAGCCATGACTAGTGGAATCTGAGTTCTCAGTTAACAGGAAGCAGGCATATTTTTCAGTTAGGAGGAACACAAGAGTTCTGTATCTGTTTTTATTGTTGGCTTCTTCCCCTGCTAAAATTATCATCAGTAATTGGCTGTAGTAAAGTTATTCTGTTACTGTTCTTTAACAAAAGGAGGCAAGGATGCTGGAACAATTTGTATAGTGGGGGTTCTGAGAGCCATTAAACTTAACTGTAAACCCTATGTATAACGGAAACCACCTCCAGTCAGGGGGTGCTTCAGCCCCCCTCTCTCCCAACCCCCTAGTTCCAGAACCTATGAAAGGAGGAGAAAGGTATTTTTTAAAATGCCAAAAATAAATCTAGAACTATGAAACAGGAATTCATTTTCTTCAAATGCAGCAGTGCATATAAATGTATCTGCTATGGAAAACCCAATATAAGCTTTGAATTTCACATCATCTTCCCCCTGCGTCTCCCTACTAAGAAGTTATATAATTATAAGAAATACTGGACATTACTACTAAGGGGAAAACTGAGAGCAAATTGAAAATGGATTCTTTCCATAGATCAAGAATGGGAAAATACTTTCCAAAAGCAACTGAGATTAAGGACAAAGTTATTTTTATAAATTTTGTGGTTATGTCCCATGTGTTACTACTGAGGTACTAAAATCTGAGAAATTAGACCATTTTGAAAATGTGAAAATTAGCAATTTCAGAGTGATTAGTCTTTCTGAACTGTGATCTGTAGCTTTGAAACAACAGCTGTTAGAAACTTATGAATCTCACAAGACCTCAGGAAAGATTTAGACATAGTCAGGGAGATGCTCTTATAAAAAATATTGAGAAATCATAGACCTAAAAAAACAGTTTTAATAGTGTGTAATATTTCAAGGAGTTTACTTAATCCTTTCCCTAATCTAAGGGGAAAAATTAATTTGCTCTATCACAATATTATTTATTCTGATTATACTGCTGACAGTGGCCAATGCAAGGTGCCCCATAGGAAGTGAACCTAAAAGGTAATGATCAAGTGATCTTTCTCCTACCATCCATCTCCACCCTCTGACAAATGGAGGCTAGGGACACCATTCCTTACTCATCCTGGCTAATGGCCATTAATGGACTTAACCTCTCCTCTATTCCAAGCTGAAAAGTCCTAGGCTCTTTAATCTCTCCTCATATGGGACCCGTTCCAAACCCCTAATCATTTTAATTACCCTTCTCTGAACCTTTTCTAATGTCAGTATATCTTTTTTGAGATGAGGGAACCACATCTGTACGTAGTATTCAAGATGTGGGCGTACCATGAGGATTTATATAAGGACAATAAGATACTCTCCATTTTATTCTCTATCCCTTTTTTTAATGATTCCTAACATTCCGTTTGCTTTTTTGACTGCTGCACACTGTGTGGACATCTTCAGAGAACCATCCAAGACGACTCCAAGGTCTCATTCCCGATTAGTTGTAGCTAAATTAGCCCCCATCATATTGTATGTATAGTGAGGGTTATTTTTTCCCATGTGCATTACTTTACATTTATCTACATTAAATTTCATTTGCCATTTTGTTGCCCAATCACTTAGTTTTGAGATCTTTTTGAAGTTCTTCACAGTCTGCTTTGGTCTTAACTATCTTGAGCAGTTTTGTATCTTCTGCAAACTTTGCCATCTCACTGTTTACCCCTTTCTCCAGATCATTTATGAATAAGTTGAATAGGATTGGTCCTAGGATGGACCCTTGGGGAACACCACTAGTTACCCCTCTCCATTCTGAAAATTTACCATTTATTCCCACCCTTTGTTGCCTGTTTTTTAACCAGTTTTCAGTCCATGAAAGGATCTTTCCTCTTATCCCATGACAACTTAATTTACATAAGAGCCTTTGGTGAGGGACCTTGTCAAAGGCTTTCTGGAAATCTAAGTACACTATGTCCACTGGATCCCCCTTGTCCACTTGTTTGTTTATCCCTTCAAAGAACTCTCATAGATTAGTAAGACATGATTTCCCTTTACAGAAACCATGCTGACTTTTGTGCAACAATTTATGTTCTTCTATGTGTCTGACAACATTCAACATTGTTAGATCAGTTTTGTTTTTGTTTTATACAAGGTGTATCTAATGTGAAATTTGCCAACCATTACTCCTGTAACTTGTGTTGCACATCCCTTTCTCCCACCCTTAGTCAGTTTGCTTCTTAGGCCCGAATCCTGCATGCTAATCCAGGTGGCTGGACGGCTGGGTCCACATGGAACCCCATTTTTTACTTGAACACTGTACATTGAAGAATCAAGGCATTAGACTGCAAAGTCATCTAGTCAGGGACCATTCCTTCTGTGCATGAAAGGAATACCTAGCACAGTAAAACCTTAATCCTGATTAAGAACTTTGGTTGATTCTGTAATTAAAAATAAATTATGAATGAACAGAACACTTCATTTTTCAAACAATTCTACAATTATTAACTACTTACTCAAAGCAAACAAGTACAAGCCACACAGGGTAGCAATCAATTGTTATTGCATTAGAGCATCACTACAGTTAAGGATGAGGTAAAGTTTCCAGTCTTAAAATCTATTTTTAGATGACTCGTATATTTTAATTCAAGTTACTTTTGAGGTTGACTGTTCCTAACTTTAGAAGTAAATTCAAATTTTTACTATACATTTAAACTAAAACAATGACTCCCCTGTGGGCTCCGCTTCTGCTTCTCACCCTGGTGGAGTTCCAGAGTCGACAGCAGAGCAATCGGGGATCGATTTATCGCGTCTACACTAAACGCGATAAATCAATCCCTGATAGATCGATCACTATCCACGATCCGGTGGGTAGTGTAGACATGGCCTTAGATCCCTGAGTCACGGGTGTTATTGCATGTGTGTTGCACAACAAGCTCTGCACTCCTGGCAGAGTCTTTTGGCTACGTTTCAATGGCGGTATACATTTAAGTCATTTGTGAAATATGTTGTGATCCTTTAGTTATGAAGTGTCTATATAAATATAAATTACTATATAAGGGAGTGTATCATTTTAGAAAGTTTTTAAAGCATATCATACACAAAACCAACTGCTTCATAGAAGGCAAAAAGCCAGGTGTGACGCTCATTAGGCCACTGATCCACCTTGCTTTAAAATATTCTGGTGGCAGGGTACGACTTTTTCAAAATATTTTCACCATTTACATGTTGAATTAGTGATTTCTGGGACAGCCAAAGTATTTGAAAAGTAACTGAAACAACAGCTGTGTTGAAAAACAAACAGTATATCCTAGCGCTCCTAAGAAAAATGCCCACTTAGTGCATCTTAGTCAAGCCCTGACCCTTTACCCTCTGAAATTACAGATAGCATCTATTTGTCTTTGTAAATCTTTTGTTTATCTCCAAGGTTGAAATTCAACATACCAGAGCAAGATTTTCAGAAATAGGAAGCAAAGAAACAAAGCTCCAGGTAGTAATAAAGAAGCTCAGAGAACATTCCCTTTCAAAAGAGCTGCTTTATGACAGGTAGTGCTGATAAACTCGCATACTAATTTTGAATTCTTATGCCCTGCTAACCTAGCTCTTACAACATACAACTTCATCCTGAAAGACTGATTCCAGAACAATAGGAGAATTATAGGAACCAAAGGTTAATTCCTTTGTGGGTCCCTCCCAGTTTTCTACTAGCATAGACCAGATGAGCTGTTCTTTCTACATAGATTAAGCAGGATTAGAAATTCTTATTTTGATGACCCTCAGCACCACCCACTTTCACTGCTCTTTCCTCAGTCAGATTACGTCTTCACTGCCAAAAAAGGTTGGAGTGTTTTTTTTTTTGTTTACAGTGAGGTAACTAACATGCCTTAGTTATTTCACTGCAAAACCCTAGTGAAAACAAGATGTAGACGTCGCGTAGCTACATCTTCACAGTAAAAACTAAAGTGCCTGAGCTCCACTAGGATTTTACAGTGAGATAGCTAATGTGCACTAATTATATTGATGTAAAAACCCACCATTTTTTGGCAGTGAAAATATAGCCTCAGAGTTCTTCCAAGTTGAAAAATTTTGCTTTGATAATTAACCAATATAAAAAAGAAACCTAGAGGCCCCTCTACAACTATGAAAAATAAGTAGCCAACAGAGTGGGATCTATCACTGGAAACTTGGCCACTAAAGGGCAGTAGGTCTAAAGAAATATTCCTTTTTCGGTCCCAATTCCACCAACAAAGAATAGATGAAATCTATTTAGCATTCCTCAGATCAAGGAAGACAAGAGTTGCCTTAGCTATCATCCAATAGCCTAAAGCAAACACTTTCCCAATCAAAATTGAACAGGAAACTAACAAATCATGAGAAACTGCTGGAGTTCCAAACAGATAACCAAATTGTGGATTGCTGGATTAGTGAAGATCAAGCTAATGACTGAACAGAAAGAAAGACTGCTTCAAAAAATCTTCACTCTAACATCTGCTCAACCTGTGCAGGAAGGGTCATATAGCAGCCCTGAATAATTCCCCTATTGTAATGTTACCTCTCTCAGTCCAAGAGAAAGCAGTACTTCATATAGTGCGAGTGTGACAGGTTCGGTCACAGAGACCCCTTTTGGACTGTCACCTGATGTGCTGAAATTACCTATAAGCCCATTTTCCCTGCCGGCTTGGGACTTCCAGAACCGTGTTTTGTTGAGCCAGACATGCTAGCCTGATGCAAGACAGACTCAGGGTCTGGTCCATGCCCCGAAAATGGCAGACTTAACTGAACACAGGTCAGCAGGTTACCTGTCTCCAAGCACCCAGACACCCAGTTCTGAATGGGATCCAAACCCTAAATAAATCCATTTTACTCTGTAGAAAGCTTATACAGGGTAAATTCATAAACTGTCCACCCTCTATAACATTGAGGAAAAGATATGCATAGCTGTTTGCTCCCCCAGATATTAATCACTTACTCTGGATTTATTAATAAACAAAAGTGATTTTATTAAGTATAAAAAGTAGGATTTAAGTGGTTTAAGTACGAACAGACAGAACAAAGTAAGTCACGAAGCAAAATAAAGCCAAAACACGCAAGTCTAAGCCTAATACATTAAGAAACTGATTACAGGTAATATCTCACCCTCGGAGATGTTCCAATAAGCTTCGTTCACAAACTAGATGCCTTCCTAGTCTGGGCCCAATCCTTTCCCCTGGTACAGTCCTCGTTAGTTCCAACAGACATCTTAGGGGGAAAACAGGAGCTTTTTCATGACTTGCCCCCTTTGTTCTGCTACACCCCCTTTTATAGCTTTGGCACAAGTCGGGAATCTTTTGTCTCTCTGTGGGTCCCTATTCCTCCTTCTAAATAGAAAAGTACCAGATTTAAGATGGATTTCATTACCAGGTGATATGATCACATGTTACTGTAAAACCTCATTCTTCATTACCCACGGGCTCGCCCTCATGTACAGAGGAAGGCTTGCAGGTAAATAAACCATTTACAACCAATCGTCCTAGTCAATGGAAGCCATCAAGATGCTAAACCACCATTATGGCCCACATTTTGCATAATTACAATAGGACCTCAAAGTTATACTTCATATTTCTGGCTTCAGATACAAGAATGATATATGCATACAAATAGAATGAACACACGTAGATTCTAAGCTTTGTAATGACACCTTAAAAGAGACCTTTTGCATAAAGCATATTCTAGTTACATTATATTCACATTCATAAGCATATTTTCATAAAACATATGGAGTGTAACATCACATCTGCTCTCAGAAAATGAGGAATCTTTTGGAAGGCAAGCAGTGCAAGAGAGTCCACTCTTAGGGTTTCATGTCAGAGGGCTTCCTAGAAAGGAGAGGAAAGATGTCTCCTCAAATCAAACCTGTGATCTGTGCAAGGCCTTGTTCAACTAAGCAGTCATGCTATGGGACTAGGACTACTTACCCCGAGGCCACGCATATAGCAGCAGTGAGGGACTGGAGGCCACTTTTAGGTCTTGGGCTGGTATTCCTTATCTACAGAGGAGGAGCCTATTAGAAATTAGTCACTCATAAAGCTGACTTTCCTCTCCAAAGACAGTGACTTGGCAGACTATGCTACCAGGAACTGCCTAAGTAATGGATCTGAGGCTACACTGCAAGAAGAGAAATAGAAGCTTGCCCATGGGGATTAAATAATGTCACCACAAACAGTTCACTTTCTGCCCTTCCTTTATTTTTTTTTCCTCTGAAGACGTGCTGAAAGTGAGAGCTCTGGCCAAAAAAATACTCCCAAACCAAAAGACAACACCACAACGCAAGGCCAGTAGAAATACATACATATAGACGTACATACATAGATACATAGAAGATTACTACCCAAAATAAAGAGTAGAATGCTTCCTCCCAGGAAGGCATATGAAAAACTTAGGAAAGGCAGTGCATGGTAACAGTGCTCAGAGAATTGAAGAGCACCAATATGAGAGCTTCTCACTGGGGGCTATCCTGCCTAATCTACATTTGGAAGAGAAGCAGTTCATCTATCCTGAACTGGTGGAGTCAGGACCCAGAAACAAAAGGTGATGAATCAGTGCAACTAATGAACAGGAAGTAAAACTAAGGGGTTCACTAGGATGAGATGCAAAACATTGCTTGAACAGGAAAAGATCTCTCTTATTGGTTCATCCATTTTCTTAAGTATATAAGCATGTGAAAATTCAATGACTGTTAGTGCATCTGATAAGCATAAAGTGTCTTCTCTCCAACTAAAATTAGAGTAAAAATGTGTTGTTTTCACTATAACATCTCAAAACATCTCCACTATAAACTATAAAAATGTATAAATGAATTTTCTAAATTAATCAGTTAGGCAATTATTAAACCCGTTTTAATCTCCACAGAGAGAGCCCGTCACAACACAAAATACCCTGATCAGTTGTTATTGAAGCTTTACCAAGTATAAAAGAGACTTGATAATTTACATTAGGGAATTCCAATGCAAATTAATGGTTGCTTGCAGTTTTCAAGTGAACAAAAACACACAGATTATTCATGAGCAAAATGTACACTGTCAATTTTATTCTGACAATTACAAGTCAGTTTAACTAGTTAGAAACTGTCCTAATCTGCACTCATTGATCCATATATGTTATAATTCATGCACCAACATCTCAAACTTTTATTGTATTTGAGAGACTGATAAATTATGCAGGTCATAATGCATAAGTAAGGCTGCGGGTTTGTCACAGAAGTCATCAGCCGTGGCTGGGGCAGTCTCAGGCCACCGCACCCCCCACCCCAGCAGCAGCAGAGTTTGGGTGTGGGAGGGAGCAGGGGGTTGGGGCACGGGATGGGGTGAGAGGTGCTCTGAGTAGTGCTTATCTGGGGGGCTCCCCGTAAGTGCAGATATTCCCTTCACTCAGCTGCTAGGCGGCAGGGTGGCCAGGCAGCTCTGCACACTGCCTCCACCCCAAGTATTGGTTTCGCAGCTCTCATTGGCGAGGGAGGATGTCATTGCCTCCTGGGAGCCCTCCAGGTAAGCGCCACCCAGAGCCCGCCTCACCCCATCACATGCCCCAACCCCCTACCACACCCAAACTCTGCTGCTACTGCGGGGGAAAGACACAGAACCAGGCAGGGAGCCTGCCGGTCCCACCCCAGCACCAATGGGGGTCCTAGGCTGTGAACCACTACCCGCCCCCTCCCCGCCAGCACCCAGGCTGCCCACCCTCAACCCCTCCCCCAGTCGGTCACAGGCCATGAATTTTGTTTACTGTCCGTGACTTTTACTAAAACGTAGCCTTACGCATAAGTACTAGGGAATTTCACAGTTCTGATGTAATAATGAACTAGAGAAAACCATACTGTATTAGCTATTAAATAATCTGTATGTTAATATTTCAGTCCCTTGAAAAACACAGTAGTTTATAATTATAGCAGTTAACATGACTACATTTTAGAAGCAATATATGACAACCTGCTTCTATTAGAAATAGCTATTTAGAAATCCAAACCATGTCAATAAAAATGAGTATCACAGCACAACTACCTATAAGGAAAAGCAGAAAGGAATTGATGGGGGGAGAGGGTGTCCCAATAGAGATTGAGGTACTATAGGCAGTTGGAATGGGAGAGGGTCAGGACTAGCTGGTGCTCAACTGCCATTTCCCTAGCCAAAGCCTAAAAGCTGCAGTTCCCAAAAAACCTTACTCTGGGCACACAATACCCAAGAATGAAAGAATATCTTCAAAGATGCAGAATTACAGGTAAATACATTTTCTTAAAAAAATGTGTTTAGAGAAGTCACTTTCCCCATTTCTAGATTTAGTAATTGAAAAAATAAAAATATATTTTAAGGTGCAATTTTCAAAAGCACCTAGTGTTGATCTATCGTCTCCTTGAAGCCACCGATGAAACTCCCATTGACTTCAATGAGAGCAGAGATCGGCCAACATTAGGAACTTTTGAAAATCCCACCATTGCGACTCTTCATTTACCAAATTAAAACTAAATTCAATTAAATAAATATATAAATTAAAATACTGCACGATCAAAACAAATTATACATTTGTATATACTTGAGTTGTTGCTTTAAATGATAACAGGTTTCAGAGTAGCAGCCGTGTTAGTCTGTATTCCCCAAAAAAAGAAAGGAGTACTTGTGGCACCTTAGAGACTAACAAATTTATTTGAGCATAAGCTTTCGTGAGCTACAGCTCACTTCATCGGATGCATTCGGTGGAAAATACAGTGGGGAGATTTATATACACACACAGAGAACATGAAACAATGGGTTTTATCATACACACTGTAAGGAGAGTGATCACTTAAGATGAGCTATTACCAGCAGGAAGGGGTTGGGGGGAGGAAAACTTTTTTATGGTGGTTTCCAGCAGTTAACAAGAACATCTGAGGAACAGTGGGGGGGAGGAGGGAGGAGAAATAACATGAGAAAATAGTTTTACTTTGTGTAAGGACCCATCCACTCCCAGTCTCTATTCAAGCCTAAGTTAATTGTATCCAGTTTGCAAATTAATTCCAATTCAGCAGTCTCCCGTTGGAGTCTGTTTTTGAAGTTTTTTTTGTTGAAGGATAGCCACTCTCAGGTCTATAATCGAGTGACCGGAGAGATTGAAGTGTTCTCCGACTGGTTTTTGAATGTTATAATTCTTGACGTCTCATTTGTGTCCATTTATTCTTTTACGTAGAGACTGTCCAGTTTGACCAATGTACATGGCAGAGGGGCATTGCTGGCACATAATGGCACATATCACATTGGTAGATGCGCAGGAGAACGAGCCTCTGATAGTGTGGCTGATGTGATTAGGCCCTATGATGGTGTCCCCTGAATAGATATGTGGACACAGTTGGCAACGGGCTTTGTTGCTAGGATAAGTTCCTAGGTTAGTGGTTCTGGTGTGTGGTTGCTGGTGAGTATTTGCTTCAGATTGGGGGCCTGTCTGTAAGCAAGGACTGGCCTGTCTCCCAAGATCTGTGAGAGTGATGGGTCATCCTTCAGGATAGATTGTAGATCCTTGATGATGCGTTGGAGAGGTTTTAGTTGGGGGCTGAAGGTGATGGCTAGTGGCATTCAGTTATTTTCTTTGTTGTGCCTGTCCTGTAGTAGATGACTTCTGGGTAATCTTCCGGCTCTGTCAATCTGTTTCTTCACTTCAGCAGGTGGGTTGTAAGAATGCATGATAGAGATCTTGTAGGTGTTTGTCTCTGTCTGAGGGGTTGGAGAAAATGCAGTAATATCGTAGAGTTTGGCTGTAGACAATGGATCTTGTGGTGTGATCTGGATGAAAGCTAGAGCATGAAGGTAGGAATAGCGGTCAGTAGGTTTCTGATATAGGGTGGTGGTTATGTGACCATTGCTTATTAGCACCGTAGTGTCAAGGAAGTGGATCTCTTGTGTGGACTGGTCCAGGCTGAGGCTGATGGTGGAACTCCTCAAGGGCTTCTTTTCCATGGGTCCAGATGATGAAGATGTCCTCAATGTAGCGCAAGTAGAGTACGGGCATTAGGGGACGAGAGCTGAGGAAGCGTTGTTTTAAGTCAGCCATAAAAAAGGTTGGCATACTGTGGGGTCACGCGGGTACCCATCGCACTGCTGCTGATTTGAAGGTATACATTGTCCCCAAATGTGAAATAGTTATGGGGGAGGACAAAGTCACAAAGTTCAGCCACGAGGTTAGCCGTGACATTATCGGGGATACTGTTCCTGATGGCTTGTAGTCCATCTTTGTGTGGATTCAGGGGACACCATCATAGGGCCTAATCACATCAGCCACACGATCAGAGGCTCGTTCACCTGCGCATCTACCAATGTGATATATGCCATCATGTGCCAGCAATGCCCCTCTGCCATGTAAATTGGTCAAACTGGACAGTCTCTATGTAAAAGAATAAATGGACACAAATCAGACGTCAAGAATTATAACATTCAAAAACCAGTAGGAGAACACTTCAATCTCTTCGGTCACACGATTACAGACCTGAGAGTGGCTATCCTTCAACAAAAAAAAAAACTTCAAAAACAGACTCCAAGGAGAGACTGCTGAATTGGAATTAATTTGCAAACTGGATACAATTAACTTAGGGTTGAATAGAGACTGGGAGTGGATGGGTCATTACATAAAATAAAACTATTTCCCCATGTTATTTCTCCCCCTACCCCACCCCCCACTGTTCCGCAGACTTTCTTGTTAACTGCTGGAAATGGCCCACCTTGATTATCACCACAAAAGGTTTTCCTCCTTTCCCCCCCTACTCCCTGCTGGCAATAGCTCATCTTAAGTGATCACTCTCCTTACAGTGTGTATGATAAAACCCATTGTTTCATGTTCTCTGTGTGTGTAGATAAATCTCCCCACTGTATTTTCCACCGAATACATCCAATGAAGTGAGCTGTAGCTCACGAAAGCTTATGCTCAAATAAATTTGTTAGTCTCTAAGGTGCCCCAAGTACTCCTTTTCTTTTTTGCTTTAAATGATTTATCTTATGAATTGTCTGAGAAAAATGGTATAGAAGCTTAAATGTTTTTATTATTAAATTAATTAGGCAAATTATGTTAATACAAGAAGCAATATTTTAAAATCTTTCTATGCTTCTTTCTCTTTCTTTCAGTCTCCAGCTTTAACACTGAACATGCAAAATATGTTTTTGATTGAATTTCTGCTGCTTTCTACAGAGTGATTCAGGTGAAGTTAGAGTCAACTAAAATATGGCATTTCTATAAAGCACATGTGGTGTAGTTCTGAGCAAATTAAACAAAAGAGAAAAGCTCTTCAGTTAAGATTCCACTTAAATTTAAGAAGTTATCCACACAAAAACTGGGAAATGGGAAATCTTATATCCCTAGACAGGAAAAAGACTTCATTATGAACCAAAGGTACAACAGTGTTATATTAATAAAAACTGTTTCATTACATAGGAAAATACAACCCATGAATTACAGCATTGAGGGCTAGGAAAATCCTAATTTAGTATCCTCCTTGCCCAACAGTCCATTTATAAATCCACATAATCTGAAATGTTGCTTTGTTACTGAGCTTTTGAGCCAGCATCATAATAATGAATTAAAAACCAGAGGAAAGTTTGGCCATGCCAACTTTAATCCGGCCAGGTAAACTGCTGTATACTTTATATTTAAACTATGGTGAAAGAAACAAATTGTTATTATTAATCAATCAGATTATAAACGTATAACCAGGGAATATTTTTACTTTGAAATGTTGACTTTGATGACTCCCTATGAAAGGATGATTTGGCAATAGATTTTTTTTAGATCATTGCCACAAAAATAATAAAAAATGTTTTACACTTCTATCACACATCCCATCTGAGAATCTCAAATAACATTACAAACAATCATCGGACTCAACATTCCAGTTCAGACCAGTGGTCCATCTAAACTGGTTTCAAGTATCCAAGAGAGGCCAATACTAGACGGTTTATGGAAAAATGCAAGACCCTTATAAGTGGACAATCATGCCCATATGGCAAGTTTCTTCCTGACCGCTATAATTTAGGGATTGGCTTATGCTTTGAAACATTAGTTACAATTTAAAAAAATTAGAAGGGATACAAAACCTAATGTAACTCGATGCTCATTATCCATGCAAACGTTTTTTTGTTTTTTTTGTCCTTCTGTGTTACATGATCACCTTAACCTTGCAAAGATAAAGTATTATAACCCCAGGTTTACAAATGAGGAAACTGATGTACAAAGAGGTCAAAATTACTTTTCCAAAGTTACCCAAAAGTTTGTGGCTGGACTGGGAACAGAATCTAGTTGTTGTGACTCTGAAGCCTGTGGTTTCAGCTACAAGACCATGTTTTTTTTCCTTTCTTTTCTAGTGAAGTTCACTAGACTGTAGCCCAAATTCAAGAAGCTCCGCAGTAAAACAATTAAGAGGTATTTTCCAGCGTCCAAGCCCTAAACTTTCCAGGTCACCAATCACAAAAGGTATTTTTATAGCACCTTTTACCCACTTAGACCATTTTTGAGTTACAACTTTGTCCCTCCTGTCACCAAAAACCTAAGATCCCATTCTCTGCTTTCACTTCAATGTCAACATTCTGTACTATGTTCTTTCTTAACTAACTCTTTGTTTCTGACAATATTAGAGATATCTGCAAAGTGTCCAGTCTTCAAACGAGAGCATTCTTCTTGAAAAGATTCCTAAGGAGACGAGCATGTGACAGTAAAGGAAACTGCGATAGTTGATCTAGTTTGTACTTATAAAGGTCTTCCACTACTCTTCCCACAAAGATCTTCATCAGTAGGAGTCCCACTCTCCTCTCTCTGAGACAGGATCTTCTTCCAGCAGAAGGCCTAGAGCTCACTTGTTCCCCTCAACTTTCTCATGCACATAATGAGAAGATGATCTTCATGGGGAAGACATACAACCACAGTAAGTCCTTCAGAGGGAGATGAGAGCCTCCTAATTCCCCACTCCTTTTCACCCCAGACAACAGCAACTAATTGAATGATGAGATTTTGTACTTTCTCTGCTCTATCATTAAATATGATATTTTAAAATATTTAGCAATATAATAATACTTTAGAAATGTTATAATACTTTATCTTTGCAAGGTTAAGGGCCAATTAGCAAGCTCTGGAATGCTAGCCCCCAGAAGGCACAAAACTTTGATGACTCAGAGATTGGTGTTGTCTTTTGGTGAACCACTTACAATGAAGCCAAAAATCAGCATAACTTGTGGTCTGAAAAAGATTCCACAGAACACAGCAAAGAGTGTGTCTTGACACCCAGACATTTGTCCAGAGGAACAGTGCCCATCGAGGGCACTAGGGCTGATTTGCTTCCTCCCAGACACATGCCTGGCCCACCAGCTCTCCATCTCAGAACACTCATGTGCTCAGTTACCCAGTCTTCAAGAAGGTAGAAGGTGGACAGGGCAGACACTGGGACCAGATGGTAAGGAACTAGGGGATGGGGAGATTTTTCTAGAACCATCTGAACCTGAAAAAAAAAATCTGGTTTAACTCAGTGATGAGCTAAAGTTTAGTGCAGCTCTTGAACTAACTGATTTGCTCATTCCCAGTGGGCAAGTCATCAACTTCATTTCTACAGTTTTCAGCAGCTGTAAGAAAGCCAAATGCAATGATTCATGTGCGCGTGGTTATCACAAAACAAATGAAAAACACTTGCACAGAATGAATGTCAATTCCATGCATGCTGTTTACGGATGTAATGTGATTGTACCATTTCCAAAATTGGTCCCCACTTCACTGCAAAAATACTCCTTTACTTGATCAATCTGTATTTAATCAGCTAAAATTACCCTCAAAGACAAGTCAAATGATTTATAAATTAGCAATTCTGTTCTGCCTGCTTAGGAAAACTTAAGGGAAATCTGAATCATGCATTAGTCTATATATTTTTAAATTATTTGTTTCCTTCATCCACAACATGTGGGTGGTCTCTTAAGCTATTAGGTAGCCATTATTTGTCATCTATTTTCAGACCCTTAGTATGAAATGGCCAGTTTAAAATTCATACAGCTTATATTATTCAAGCTAAAATAGACAGGCTCGGTATTATTTCCAATTATTTTGTATTCTGCTTAACAGTTTCTTTAAGTAAAGAATAGTTTTGTGGAAAAAAGTTGAGCAAAACAAAATGACTCAGGCAGGTTTATAAAATATGTTAAAATGTCAGACTTCCATCATTCAGAGCACTGATCACGCACACTCATTTTTGTTTACAGAGCAATCGCAACTAACAATTCAAATACATTTTTAAAAATTAATAAAAATCTGTTACAATGTTAGTATTATCAGGCTTCAGAAAAGATTAGAAGAGAAATATGGTAACAGTTGCACAATATAGGTACTTAACCTTTTAAGAACTGGTGGTAGAATTTTAGGAAACAGGAAGGATTTTTGTTTGTTATGTATACATTGTGATTTGCAGTTAAAAGGTATACAGTTTATCTTTGGGTCATTTTCTTAATGTTTAACCCATGATAAGAACAGCCATACTGGGTCAAACCAATGGTCCTTCCAGCCCAGAATACTATCTTCTGAAAGCAGCCAATGCCAGATGCTTCAGAGGGAATGAACAGAATAAGGCAATTACTGAATGAAGGATCCCCTGTCATCCAGTCCCAGAATCTGGCAGTCATAGCCTTAGGGACACCCAGAGCATGGGGTTGCATCCCTGACCATCTTGGCATATAGCCATGGATGGAACTATCCTATATTAATTTATCTAATTCTTTTTTAAATCCAGTTATACCTTTACAAAGTTTAAAGCGATCTCAGGGCTAGTCTACACTAGAAGTGCTACATTGGTGCAGCTATGCAACTGTAACGCGTCTGGCGAAGACACTCAATGCCGAATGGAGAGAGCTCTCCCATCAGCATAATAAAACCACCTCCATGGGAAGCAGTAGCTATGTCGGCGGGGAAGCTCTCCTCTGGACTTTCTCCAATTTGTCCACATCTTTCCTAAAATGTGGCACCCAGAACTGGACACAATACTCCACAGCCTAATCACCATGGAGTAGAGTGGAATAATTACTTCTTGTGGCTTGCTTATAACACTCCTGCTAATACATCCCAGAATGATGTTCACTTTTTTTGCAACACTGTTATACTGTTGACTCATATTTAGTTTGTGGTCCACTATGACTCCCCAGATCCCTTTCCACAGTACTCCTTCCTACGCAGTCATTTACCATTTTATGTGTGTGCAACTGATTGTTCCTTCATAAGTGGAGTACTTTGCATTTGTCCTTATTGAATTTCATCCTATTTACTTCAGACCATTTCTCCAGATCATTTTGAATTTTAATCCAATCCTCCAAAGCACTTGCGACTCCTCCCAGCTTAGTATCATCCGCAAACTTTGTAAGTGTACTCTCTATGCCATTATCTAAATCATTGATGAAGACAATGTACAGAACTGCATCCAGAACTAATCCCTGAGGGACCCCACTCGTTATGCCCTTCCAGCATGACTGTGAACCACTGATAACTACTCTCTGGGAACAGTTTTCCAACCAATTTTGCATCCACCTTATAGTAGCTCCATCTAGGTTGCATTTCCTAGTTTGTTTATGAGAAGGTCACGCGAAACAGTATTAAGAGTTTTACTAAAAGTCAAGATATACCATGTCTACCTCTTCTCCCATTTGCATGTTTATCTTGCAAGCTTTATAAATTTAGGAGCCATCCAATCACGGAACAAAATGACTAATTTGGTGTAGGTGACCAATCACACAGCACACACATTAGGAATAATAGTTGGGATGAAGACTTTTCACACAATCCAAATATGAAATCTGTTCACAAATTATTTGGCAAATAATTTCAAATAATGAACAAATTAAATCTGAGTGTGTCAATAATTCAAGAATAGAGAAATGTATTAACTGAATAAATTGTTTGCTCTATGTAGTTTGTCTAGCTCTAATTTCAGCAAAAACACTGGTATCAAGCTCTAATTTCAGCAAAAACACTGGTATCAAGAGAGGGAAGTGCTTCCAACATCCCTTTTCCTACCCCATTCCCATGATCAAATTTATTATTATTTATTTTTCTAACAATCTTAGAAGTTAACAGAAGATTTTTAAAGATTAAACTAATGCCCAGGTGGTTTACATCTTGCTGTTATGACAAATGAAGAAAAGCACTTTAAAAGTCATTAACATGTGGCCTGATCCAAAGCCCACTTCAAGTGAATGGGAATCTTTCAATTGACTTCAGTGGATTAAGAACCCTGACGCAGGGAAGCATGCATTTAAGTGTTTTGCTGAACAGAGATTGATTTAAGCAGGTACTTAAGTGAATTGCTGAATCAGGGTCTGGAGCCTGCCATAAAAAGCCACACCTCTCTATAGAAAGAATTAGAGTAGCCCAACGCAGTATAGGCAGTGACAATCTGCAAATTCTCTCATCAAGCTGCAAACGATTTGAATCTTGGTTCCATAAAGAAACATAAAAACATCCAAAATCCTTAAAAATAAAACAGTAAACTATTAGTGGCTCTAGTAGACTCATTTAGTCTATCTTTATTTTATTTATTTATTTAAGAGATCACAGAAAGAGTTGAGTTTCTCAGGCACATGGCAACAGAGGCAGATTACACTTTTGGGGGGCCCTGGGCCAGAGCAAGTGGGGGTCCCTCCCCACCCCTTCCGCCTGCAGTCTCCCCCTTTTCCCCCCACCAGTGCCCTGCTGGAGGGCGGGGCCGGGGAGCAGGGGCTTGCCTTGCTCCACCCGCCCAGCGCTCCTGTTGGGGAGTGGGTAGGAACAAGAGGGCTTGCCCCGTTCTGCCCACTGCTCCTGCTGGGGAGCAGATTCAGAGTGTGGGGGCTTTGCCCAATCTCTGCTCCCCGGCAGAAGTACCTGGCAGAGCGGGTCAGGATGCAGGGGCGCCCATGTTTCTGGGGGCCTCCAATTGGCCAGGGCCCTCGGCAAGGGCTCCATTGGCCCAGCAGGTAATCCACCACTGCATGGCGAGATCAGTACAACAGCCATTCTATGTAGCACGATAAATAGCTTGGGTCCACAGCACCATAAAAGTGTCCTTATGTATTGCATATCACTTAGGTTTGAGGGCACATGGTTTATGAAGAGATTATTTAATGATATTATACTACCATGGAAAGGTACCATACACAGAAAAGACAGACAGAAAGACAGAATCTATTTTCCGCAAGTCAAGTGTTACGTATTTGATGTTTTCCAGATTTTTGTTTTTACAAAATTATAAAACTAGAATTCATCTGCTTCTTCCAACAAGATACAAATTCTTAGAAAAAACAATCTTCATATCAAAAAGTCCAAATACTATAAATTTGCTCATTTTCAGATCAAATCAAGCAGTCATAATCCAGCATAGTACTTAATACAGCTATCATACATATACATCACATTGTATTTAAATAAATAGTTTTACTCACATAACCCAAGTGAAAAGTGTGCAGGCACTATGGCAGAGGTGAGCAAACTACGGCCCGTGGGACCATCCTGCCCAGCCGCTGACCTCCTGGCCCGGGATGCTCGCCCTGGCCCCTCCCCTGCTGTTCCCCGTCCCATGCAGCCACGCCGCCACATCGGCAGCGGGTCTGCGAGCTCCTGCCGCTCTGAGCATCATGGTAAGGGGGCAGGGGCAGTGGCGGCATGCACATAGGCAGCAGTGCAGCGGATTGGGTAGGGGGTTCCAGGAGCAGTCAGGGGACAGGGAGTAGGGGGCAGTTAGGGGCAGGGGATCCAAGGGGGCAGTCAGGGGACAGGAGGCATGGGGCGGAGGTTCTGGGACGGTCAGCAGTCGGGGAAGGGATGGGGGAGGTTGGATAGGGCATGGGAATCCCGGGAACCTGTCAGGGGGCGAGGCTGTGGATAGCTGTGGGCGGTCGGGGGACAGGGAGCAAGGGGGTTGGATAGAGGGTGAGATCTCAGGTGGGGGCGGTTTGAGGCGGGGGTCCCAGGAGGGGACAAGGAGCAGGGAGGTTTGGATGGGTCGGGGGTTCTGAGTGGGACAGTCAGGGGGCAGGAAATGGGAGGGGGCAGGGGCCAGGCTGTTTGGGGGGCACAGCCTTCCCTACCCAACCCTCCATACAGTTTTGCACCCAGATGTGGCCCTTGAGCCAAAAAGTTTGCCCACCTCCACACTAGAGTGATCAGATATCCCGATTTTATAGGGACAGTCCCGATTTTGGGGTCTTTTTCTTATACAGGCTCCTATTACACCCATCCCCTGTCCTGATTTTTCACACTTGCTGTCTGGTCACCGTAGTAGGTACCTGCCTAGAAGCATGTTACCTTCACTCAGGATAGGAGTAAAAAATATACAGTGTCTAACTATGAAGACAGTGAGCAGGACGACAATAAAATTTAAAAATTAAATCTAAAACACAGCAATTTATTGAGAATTCCACTAAAAAGCATATGAAAAATTATATGCTGTACAATTTTAGGAGTCCAGATTATTCCAATCATATTTTTGATTTTCTCCACTTCTAGCTATGATTCAAATCTCGTTGTAAAAACTATACTAAAGGTTTGTTGAAACATCAGCTTTGGATTTATTTAGAAACTAAACAAACATTCAAAAAGAACAGTTTATAATAAGGGGGGAAACTGACAAAAAAGGGACTGATCTTTATGAAAGTCTACTTTTAACTTCAACCGCTGCATTGTGAAGTGCACAGGAAAGCTGTTAATTTTATGAAGTTCCGAGGCTTAAATCAAGTCAAACCGTTTGAAGCAAAACTGAAGCAATGCATAAGGATCAAAGTAAAAATATTTACAGTCAAATCCTTTAAAAGTAAAGTTCTCATTTTCTTTGGAGTTTCCTGATAATTTGTGTTACTTGAGTATCAAAAAAATAATCTGAACTATTGTAATAATCCTCAATTTATTAATGGGTATGCTCAACCTTACCCCCCCACCCCACCCCTTGAAGTCACAACAGAACCAATTCAGTTTATGCAATCAAATACAAATATCTGTGAAGCTGAGTTAAACTTGTATCTAAAAATATTGGTTAATTTAGGATCAGACTGCAAAAGCTATCGTCCATATCCCTCTGTATTACCCTGCTTCTCCCCAGTGAATTTAATGCTTCTGAAAGGTGTTCACCCAATTCTTCTTGTGGTTAAAAGTTTTCAATTCGGATACTTTCTATTTATCTACTCAATTACAGTACAGACATGGGGAGAACAAATTTCCCATTATTGTCTCGCACCCCATTAGACCCCGAACATAGAAGCATTAACTTGAAGGGTAATATTAATTTTCAGCTTCACGACCATTTAATTCTTTGTCTTGCCACTGAGACTGCCAACAGAGGTTCAATGAGTGTCAACTATAACAGCCTTTTTTGGTGATGTGGACACCTATTTCTCTAGCAAAAGGACAGAAAGCATCAATTTATTACACACAGTCATTGAACAGAAGTGAGGTAACAACATTTAGACTCAAATGACTTGTTAGAAACCCGTAAATCCCTCATAAAGAGAAAGTTACCTCAGGTTACAGGTAAGAAAGTTTTTAACTATTTGATTGTTCAGTTGTATATAACCATCTGACCATCTGTCAATGATGCCACACTGTCTGTTTTATGACAAAAATCCCCTGATGAGATTCTGATCATTTAGGTTTACATTCTTCTCTTAGCTCACAGGGAAGATACAGGCCTTCTACCCACATGAGGAATAAAGCTATTAGTATAATATGCTGTAGGAAATGGGGTAGAACAAAAAGGTCTTCAAACATTACATTCTTCCCAATCTAATATTCTAACAGAAAAAACAAGAACAGTTTATGTATTTCCGTTGTAACTATTTAAAAAAAAAAGTTTATCTTAATTCATAAGCCTAACATATAATTGTGATAAAACAAAACAGTTCTGCAAAACCAAACATCACATATACCTAGAACAAATGGTTTAAATACAAATGACCTCAGCAAAGTGGCATGAAGAAACTACATACCAGCCAAGAGTCTGAACTACAGTGGCAAGTGTTATGTTTCTACTTAATATAATTAGGGTAGCAGCCTGTCTGTGAGGCGTTTAGTATTATATGTGGAATACTCTTTATAGCCTTTTATAAAAAAAAAAAAAGCTACAAGATTATAAAACTCCTGTAATTAACCTGACCAAAACATTTACTGTAATCCTTGAATAGCAAGATTGATAGTTATTTTGAATATGTCATCAAATAAATAAGTTGTGTTTTCCGGGACTTTGTTTTTTCCATAAAACTTCATATGTATTTTGTAATATACCTATGACTAACTTCAACAAGCAGTGCAAACTGAATATGTGCGTTAACAAATGTTACTCAAGAACCTTTTAATACATACTAACAAGAGGGATATAGGAATATCTCGATAGTGGTATGTATATTTGGGGCTCACCAAAGAATGTCATGTGAGATCTTAAATGAAAGCTGGGGTCATCAATATCATTGTTAAATGTTTCAGAGTAGCAGCCGTGTTAGTCTGTATTCGCAAAAAGAAAAGGAGTACTTGTGGCACCTTAGAGACTAACAAATTTATTAGAGCATAAGCTTTCGTGAGCTACAGCTCACTTAATGCATCCGATGAAGTGAGCTGTAGCTCACGAAAGCTTATGCTCTAATAAATTTGTTAGTCTCTAAGGTGCCACAAGTACTCCTATTGTTAAATGTATGTACAGTTATTATGTAAGGAGTTATAGAACAGAATCATAGAAAAACAGGGTTGGAAGGGACCTCAGGAGGTCATCTAGTCCAACAACTTGCTCAAAGCAGGACCAATCCCCATTTTTTGCCCCAGACCCCTAAATGGCCCTCTCAAGGATTGAACTCACAACCCTGGGTTTAACAGGCCAATGCTCAAACCACAGAGCTAACCCTCCTGTATATATAAAGAAAATTAAGAATGTATCAAGGCATTAGTCACCAACAGACAAGAAAAACAGGTTTTCCACCAGACAGGCGATAAAAAATGTCTCTCTCTGTGGGTATGCAAATTAAGCATTTCAAAGTAACTCAAGTGAATGCCCATTCATACACAAAGTCAAATGTTAACAAAGAGATGTGAAGTCAACAGGGAAGCAGTACACTGGAAAAACAACCCAGGGGTGGTTATCCTGCCTCTGAGTACAGACAATGATCTTAGGGGTGTATGTAGGAGGTATGTCCTGCACCTGGGAAGGAAAAGGACAATATATTTCCATTAATGAAAATGGGATCCAGATAAGCTCAGTTGAAAACACTGCAAAAGACTTTGAGTGAGAAACTTCTTTAGACAGGAGGTTAAAGATAGTTAACCTGATGGTTAAATTTAGTCTCTAGAAGACATGTTATGATTTTGTTTACATATAATCATTTTTTTTAGTATTCTTACTCATTATCTCCTAAATCTCTAAGACTTTGATAATAAACTTATTCTTGATTTCACTATAAATATATCTCAGTGCTGTGGTATTAAGCAAAGTGCTGGTCCTGAGCTGAATGTTACAAGCTGGTATGTATACTGTTCCTCTGTATACATCACACCTGTATTTCTGTGAGTAGTCAGTGTCAGGAGCTGGATATCACAGGAGAACACTTCAAAGGGACTCAGGGACTGAACTGCATCTATTGCTAACCTACAAGTCAAAGTAAGGACTGGCATAACCCAGAGGAGAGTGCTTAAGTATCTAAACAGGCTAGTGGTATGAGGAAGCTGACACTCAGCTAAGCACAAGAAGGACTCCCTGACATACTGGCGGCAAGAGGTAGTGAGATGACAAGTCTGGGTAGGTGAAGAACCGTCACGCCAAGCAAACACGACGAAGAAGGTAGAGGAGGTGACTAAGGTATATAAGAAGACATTGCTTTCAAGTGTAATCGACCTGTTATCCAAGACAGATAAGACATGGGTAACCACATTGAAGATTTCCCAACACTGCCCCATAATGTGTCTTTGCAAAGAGCAGGAAGAACTCTCTTAACTTTTAGAGGTTAATTTATATTCCAAGTTTGATCAATCCTTCACTTCTCTAATAAGACTGCGAACAAAGGTGGCAACTGATGCTGTGGTTTCTGAAATGCAGACGCTTGCCTACCTATAACTGCTTTATTTCACGTAGGCTATCAATGGAAAAAAAAAACTGCTGGTCATTGTCAAGTTGGTCCAAATTCATGCAAATATCCTACAGGCAAGGAATATGTCCATATCACCAATCATCTCTATCATCCATCCACCTTAAGATACTATCTTTGGAGAATGGCTCTGAAGATTGTTGGTATCAGACTCTACTTTGGAAAAACAAGCGAGTGACCTGTTGAGTAGAGACCAACCCTGGCGTATATTATTTTTATTTGTTTTGGGCTACCATCTAATTTACGTCTTTTCTTCTAGAGGGAGGAGGAAATCCCATTCCCTGCTGATAGAAGTGGTAGCAGAAGGCAGCAATTAGAGTAAAACAGGCCCTTACTTCCAAAAGCAGCAACTTAAAATAATCTGGAAGTTATAGCAAAGAAATTTGCTCTTTGAGTATCACCACCTCCATTCTCCCCTTCAACAAGATAAATACAAGCAGGGCAACAGCAAGAAGGCGAGGAACGCATCCACATCCCTGCAACCCAATCAAGAGAACAACTAACAAGGAGGAGCAACACCTTCCCAAATTAGCAGCCCCATCTCTCCCTTTTATTGGTTAGATTTTTTACACTGTGGGACATAAGATAATTGGACAGGTTCTGTAACTCTACAATTTGACAAGGGAGCGGTGGGGGTTACAATATTGTCAACTCCCTCAATTTTATTACCAATCTTGAAATATTTGGGGTTTTTCTTAAAGCCCCAGTTCTTGAAGCCTTTAATTATGGTTTACTTAGGTTTGAGTCCCAAAGGCTCAAAAACCAGAAGATAAATAATAACCATCCAAAATTTGTAAAAGTCTGATTCATGGGTTCTGAACAGCTGGGATTGGCAATACTGCCTCTACGCTTGGATTTACACAGTCAAGATATATAAGGTTAAACATTTTCACTGCAGCAGAGAGCAAATAGAATATTATGAGGACTAAAAATAAGTGTGGAAGAGAAATCCTGGGTTTCACATCACCAAGACTTACCAATTTTTCTGTCTCAAGGAAGGAAGGGGTCCAAATTTAAAATATTATGTTGCTCTCCCCTTGAGAGAGGTTTAAGTTTTTCTTGTCTAGTTCCATTATCAGTGAAAGTGTCAGCAAATGAGACTGTAAATTAGGATTGCCAACTTTCTACTTGCACAAAACTGAACACCCTTGCCCCGCCCCATGCCCCGCCCCACCCCACCTCTCCTCCAAGACCCCGCTCACTCCATCCTCCCGCCCCGCATTGCTCGCTTTCCCCACCCTCACTCACTTACTCACTCATTTTTACCGGGCTGGCTCAGAGAGCTGGGGTGTAGGAGGGGGTTAGGGCTCCAGCTGGGGGTGCCAGCTCTGTGGTGGGGCCAGAAAGAAGGAGTTCAGAGTGCGGGAGGGGGTTCCAGGCTGAGGCAGTGGGTTGGAATACGAGAGGGGGTGAGGGCTCTGGCTGGGGGTGCAGGCTCTGGGGTGCAGGAGGGTGCTACGGGCTGGGATCGAGGGGTTTGGAAGGCGGGAGGGGATCAGAGCTGGGGCAGGAGGTTGGGGCGTGGGGGAGAGTTCAGGGGTGCAGGCTCTGGGCAGCACTTACCTCAAGCAGCTCCCAGAAACAGCGGAATGTCCTGCCTCCAGCTCCTACGCGGAGACGGGGCCAGGCAGCTCTGCGTGCTGCCCTGTCCACAGGTTTCCTGGCCAATGGGAGTTGTGGGGGTGGTGCTTGGGGCAGGGGCAGCATGCAGAGCCCCCTGCCTGCCACTACGCGCAGGAGCCAGAGGGAGGAGATGCCAGCTGCTTCTTGGGAGCCACACAGCATGGAGGCTAGAGGGAGCCTGCCAGCCCCCCGTGCAACACCGCCAACTGGACAGTCAACTTGGTCAGCGGTGCTGACTGGAGCCGCCAGGATTCCTTTTTGACAGGGTGTTCCGGTCAAAAACCAGACACCTGGTCACCCTATTGTAAATTCCTGTAATCCAATGTTCCCCACAAGGAATAAAGAACTAAATAACATATTTATATAATTATACTAAACAGTTCAATATTTATGAAACTTTATTACTGAAATTTATTTTTTAAAAAGCAGACTATGATTTGTCAGCATTACTTAAAAACAGTCCAATATTTCAAAATATTCAGCAATACTATTTGTTCCACAACTTTAACAGAATAAGATGTTCATTTTATGATTTGATTATTAGAGTAGTCATTTCAAAAGTCAAGATGTTTTAATGCTGCACTGCCCTAATTCTTGGATTAAGTCCAAATCATGGTACTAAAGGACAAAATTTAAGATAAAGGCTGTTATAAATTAGACTCTTGACAAAACAGTTTTACCTGATAATTTAATATATTATATTAATATAATTTGTCTCCAGGGAAATTATTTCACCACATGTGGAAAATTATTTTATGTGAATAATCCAATTTTAATCATCAAGTAAAATAAGAGCTGCCCCTCCCATCTAAATACAGCACAGATTTTGCAAAATATTGCTCAGAGCACTTCACTTATTAAGGGATCTGTCCAGCTGAAAATGTGTGCCTTCTGGAGCACATATGTTCTATGAACAGCAGGCCAACCTATTAAGAGGGATGTCAGTCAGATGCCTATGGTAGAGAGCTGTAGAAGTAACAGTGGGGAGGAGACCACCAGACAACTTATTAAAAAAAAAAAAGTGTTCGGCCTTCCATGTACTGCTATCATGGACATTACCTAAGCCATAGTGCTGAAATAATTACACTGCACAAGCTATAACTGGGAAGGGGACCAGTACCCTAAGAAAGGAGAGGGGAATTTTACCCTCATGTTGCAGTTCTACAGCATGAATCCCTTTAATGTAGGTGCTCCCTGGAACAATTCTTTCTCCACTCTATTCTTACGACCAGTGTTTTGGGGAATGAGAAGGGGAAAACAGCATTATTTGTGTGTGACATTCTGTACCTAAGGGGAACACTCTGCACCCCCATGTTCATCCTTATAATATGATTGTATGGTATCCAATGCTAAGTTAGTCATATTGGGTGTCTTCGGAAGGCTCATGATGCACTGAGCATTGTTGTTATAATAATGTTATAGTAATGTTACCAGGTTGTAATTTCATGTATATAGTTATGAGGCTGAGAATGTGTCCTCATGGCTTAAAGCAAAACCAGGCAAAAACTCTCCAAGAGCAGAGGGGCAGTTCACACCTCATCAGGGCATGTATGGGACAAACCCAGGCCAGCCTCACAGGAACAAAGGACACGGGCCTAGTCAACAACAACAGGATCTGTTGGATTCTCGAGCGAGTCATCCCCCTTCCTTCGGTCAGTTTGGGACTGCGATGAGGTAATGCTCACCTAACTCTGCAGGGGGAAGAGGGCAATGCCAAAAGGGAAGAAACAACATGATAAAAAGGACAGACATTTGCCATGCTCTTCCTCTCTTCTACCTCCATCTACAGATATCACCACCAAGCAACTGAAGCGCTGATCAAAGGGGAGAGCCTGGCTGAAGGGCAACCAGCCAGCCTATGGTGAGAAGCATCTAAGTTTGTGAGGGCACTGGAAGTGTTAAGATCAGCTTAGAATGCGTTTTACTTTTATTTCATTTGCTCACATCTGACTTATTGTGCTTTGACTTATAATCACTTAAAATCTATCTTTCATATTTAATAAATTTATTTGTTTATTCTACCTGAAGCAGTGCGTTTGGTTTGAAGCCGTCAGAGACTCCCCTTGGGATAACAAGCCTGGTACATATCAATTTCTTTGTTAAATTGACTAACTAACATGCCCGCTGGACGCTGCAAGCTTATAACTGTACACTGCAAGACAGAGGTTCCTAGGGTTGTGTCTGGGACTGGAGATATTGGCTAGTGTCATTCAGTTGCACAATCCAAGGAGCAGCTTACATGCCAGAGGCTGTGCATGAACAGCTCAGGAGTGGGGGTTCTCACAGCAGAGCTGGCTCCCAGAATCAAGGATTGGAGTGACCTAGCAGATATCTGGTCCGGATAACACCAGGGGACCATCACAGTATGGCCACTTGCTAATTTACTTCTCTGCACCTTTCCTTTTATTTATTGTAAATTTAACGTACAATTGCCACTTTCAGACAGTTTTTCCTGGATGGCAAAACAGAGCAAAATGCATTCCTTTCGCTATAGCCAATATAATTTTCTTGCCAATAGAGCCAAGAAATGTTCAAATTTGGGTACTCCTTACTTCAAAAGAACAAATAGTTTCTCAAGTTGATTCAGCTCCAAAATCAGTGTGGGACTGAGAAACACAAATCTATTCTGACTTGGTACAAAAAAGATTTGCCAGGGCCACCAGGGCTGGCTTATAAATGAGTTTTCCCATTGACTTGTAGAAAAAGGAAGGGAGCAGGGAGGGAGGGGAACCACATTGCCAGGCACAAATTTTCAGTCCAAGAATGCTGTTTAGCAGACTTGCTCTAAAAGACAGAGCCTTGACTAAACAAGTTAAATCAACCCTTTCAATTTTCAGTAATCATGCTGCAAATCATACTGCATACTAAGCAGTGAACTGAAAAATATTACGCTCTGCTGGATTAAAACTATCATCTACAGAAGAATGTATATAGAGGGGACATATTGTTATGGATCTTCAGCCTGTGAAGTCCAGTATAAGAACACTGATTTTTTTTTTTAAAGAAACAAGGAATTATTTCAATCTCATTTACTAAAAAGTGATCAGATATGATTATTTTAATTTCACAGATGGACAGGCTACACATCTTTAATGTCAAAAGTGAAGCCAAAACCACCATACTACAGCAAATTAATTTTCTTCGTGCACTGTCTCTCTCTGTGCCTTCATATGTACAAAGTCAGTGAGAGAATATTTAGCTTTCTAAGACTCATTTCAATAGCAGATGTGTACATTTAATTAAGGAAATATTTATCTCATACCCTAAAAAGGTATTTTATACCCCTATTGTTATGTAGAAGGTCAGTTATTTCTCAAATATTTTTGCACATGAAAGAAATATAATCAAATTATGCTCTGTAACGGTAAAGAAAAAATTATAAAAGTACATTTTTGAGTTTCTAACATTTTTTGGATTAAGATATTGGCAGAATTAAATAGATCACAGATAAAGAAGTTAATGAAAAATGGATGCACAACATATTACATTAGCAAAATAAAAAAAATTAATTCTTACTTTTTTACCTACTCCACTTTATAGTCCTTTCCTTGGATAGTTTACTGATTATTGTGCTGAATATTCACTTAATATTTGTTCACTCTTTCCACTATTCTGCTCATTTTGTTAACACACAATATTTTTTCATAATGACAGTTTCCAGAAGTTTCATACCATCAGTTTCTAAATCTTTGATAACAGGCCCTAATTCATCTGTTAAACCATAAAAACAAAGAATCAGTTAATCTACTAAAAATGTTTAAACTACTGTCTGAAACCACTATGACATTAAAACAGTATAAGCTTCCTCCTGTTTTGAAATGAGTTCAACAGATCGCAACTGTAAATATGGCATGTGAAATATGGGTTGCAATACTGCAATTATGTATAAGGCTTTGTTTTCTGAGGTAACAGTACTATCATCACTGAAGCACTCATCTAAACGTTTAATACTTAAAAAAGTCCTTATGAAACTACACAAAAATGAGGAAACTACCAAAATGGAAATAAAAAGGAACAGTCACATGAATGAAATACCTGTAAGCTGCTTGGAAACTTTTTAAAAACACTGTGGCATATATACCCATCATAAAATACATGTGGCATACATACCATCATATCTACCAATGTGATATATGCCATCATGTGCCAGCAATGCCCCTCTGCCATGTACATTGGTCAAACTGGACAGTCTCTTCATAAAAGAATAAATAGATACAAATCAGACGTGAAGAATTATAACATTCAAAAACCAGTTGGAGAACACTTCAATCTCTCTGGTCACTCGATTACAGACCTGAGAGTGGCTATCCTTCAACAAAAAAACTTCAAAACAGACTCCAGCGAGAGACTGCTGAATTGGATTAATTAATTTGAATTATTATTCAATTAAACTGAATTAATTTGCAAACTGGATACAATTAACTTAGGCTTGAACAGAGACTGGGAGTGGATGAGTCATTACACAAAGTAAAACTATTCCCCATGTTATTTCTCCCCCCCAACCCACCCCCCACTGTTCCTCAGACTTTCTTGTTAACTGCTGGAAAAGGTATACCTTGCTTGTCACCATGAAAGGATTTCCTCCCCTCACCCCCCGCTGCTGATGGCTCAACTTAAGTGATCACTCTCCTTACAGTGTGTATGATAAAACCCATTGTTTCACGTTCTCTGTGTGTGTAGATAAATCTCCCCACTGTATTCTCCACCGAATGCATCCGATGAAGTGAGCTGTAGCTCACGAAAGCTTATGCTAAAATAAATTTGTTAGTCGCTAAGGTGCCACAAGTACTCCTTTTCTTCTTAAAGAAGACAAGGCCCTTGGGAAGTCGCTAAATGAATTCTTTGCATTGGTCTTCACTGCAGAGGATGTGAAGGAGATTCCCACATCTGAGCCATTCTTTTTGGCGACAAATCTGAGGAACTGCCCCAGACTGAGGTGTCAATGTAAGTGGTTTGGAACAAACTGATAAATTAAACAGCAGTAAGTCACAAGTACCAAGGTATTCACCCAAAAGTCCTGAAGGAACTCAAATATGAAATTGCAGAACTACTAACTGTGGTACATACACAGTACTAGACAAACTGGTTGAAACAACAGTAAAGAACAGAATTATGAGACCATAGATTAATATTATATGTTGGGGAAGAGTCAACACGGCTTTTAAAAATGGAAATCATGCCTCACCAATCTATTAGAATTCTTTGAAAGGGTCAACAAGCATGTTGACAAGGATGATCCAGTGGAAATAGTATCCTTGGACTTTCAGAAAATCTGACAAGGTCCCTCACCAAAGGCTCTTAAGCAAACTAAGCACTCATGGGACAAGAGGTAAGTCCTGTCACAGATCAGTAACTACTTAAAAGATAGGATACAAAGGGATTAAGTGGTCAGTTTTCAGAATGGAGAGAGGTAAATAGTGAGATCCCCAGAGCATCTGTACTGGGACCAGTGCTGATGAGCATATTCATAAATGATCTGAAAAAAGGGGTAAACAGTGAGGTGGCAAAGTTTGCAGATGATACAGTATTACTTGAGATAGTTAAGTCCAAAGCTGACTGCAAAAGTTACAAAGGGACCTCATTAAACTGGGCAAATGGGCAACAAAATGGAAGATGAAATTCAATGTTGGTAAGTGCAAAGTACGCACAACTGAAAACATAATTGCAACTACATCTACAAAATGATGGGCTGTAAAGTAGCTGTTATCACTCAAGAAAGATCGTGAAGTAATCATGGATAGTTCTCTGACAATATCAGCTCAGTGTGTAGCAGCAGTCAAAAAAGCTAACCTAATGTTAGGAACCATTAGGAAAGAGATAGATAACAAGACAGTAAATATCATAATGTCATTATACATCCACACCTTGAATACTGAGTATAGTTTTGATCACCCCATCTGAAAAAAGATATATTCAAATTGAAAAAAGTACGGAGAAGGGCAGCAAAAATTATTAGGGTTATGGAACAACTTCAATATGAGGAGAAATTAAAAAAAAAAAAAAGAGTGAGACTGTTCATATTAGAAAAGTCAGAACTAAGAAGGGATATGATAGAGATCTATAAAATCACAAATGGTGTGGAAACAGAAGTATTATTTACCCCTTCACATAACACAAGAACTGGGGTCATCCAATGAAATTAATAGGCAGCAAGTTTAAAACAAACAAAAGGAAATACTTCTTCACACAACACAACAACCTGTGAAACGCATTGCCTGGGGATATTGTGAAGGCCAAAAATATAATTGGGTTAAAAAAAGAATTAAATAAGTTCATGGAGGATGGGTCTATCAATGGCTACAAGTCAAGATGGTCAGGGACACAATCCCATGCTCCAGTTGTCCCTATACATCTGACTGCCAGTAGATGGGACTGGACAACAGGGGATGGATCACTCAACAATTGCCCTGTTCTGTTCATTCCTTCTGAAGCATCTGGCACCTGTCACTGTCAGAAGACAGCATACTAGACTAGATTGCTGCACTGGTCAGACCAATAGTCTATTCTTACGTTCTTAAATTGAGAGACCTTTATCCACAAAACAGATACAGCACAGACAACAGAAATATAAACTTGCCCTGAACACCCTCCCAGCACACCCCAATCAGCACCTATAGAAATGAGAGGTAGCTGCATCTCCACATCCATTTCACCCTACAATTTACGATATACTTAAAGGACTTTTATCTTCTAAATAACTTGTTACCTTTCATTCAATTTCTTCCCTTCTCCTCCCACCTCCCCATAAAACATCATTCTATTTTAGACTCTAAGGGTATATCTCCACTGCAATTAAAAACTCGCAGCTGGCCCATGCCTGCTGAGTTGGGCTCAGGCTAAGGGGCTGTTTAAGTGCAGTGTAGATGATCAGGCTCAGGCTAGAGCCCATTCTCTCAGAGCCCTGCAAGCATGAGTTAACCAGCACGGGCAGCTGAGGGTGGCTAACTGCAGTGTAAACATACCCTTAGTGTATTGTGATGTGGAACAATGAAAACATATGGTGTGATTTTTCCTATTTCTACACAACTAGAAGTGTACTCTGACCAGATTAGAGGTACAAGAAATTGGAGATGTAACTCAGATCCCACACTTTCCATTTTCAAGCACACACTTGGGGGGGGGGGGGAAGAGAAGGGGCCAAATTGGCTTATTTTTTTCTTAAGCACAATTTAAGTTTCCACTTAGTTATATGCAGCATTTTCCAGGCCACAGTCAAGGCGTAAACACAATAGAAAATAATGAACATAAAATAAATTAATCAAAGTTAACCAAGAAGTCCTGTGTATTCAGCTTCCAAAGCAATCTTTGGCATTCGCCATCAGAGCATCTGAGCACCTCACTACCATTAATGAATTTATTCTCATAGCAACTCTTGTGAACTACGGAAGTTTTATTTTCATTTTACAGATGGGAAAAGAAACTGAGGCATATATTAAGTGACTTGGCTAAGGGAACTTCCTCACACAGGTGTTAACTCAGATCTCCCAAGTCCTAGGAAGTTTGTCTTTTATTAAAAAGAGAGGCCAATCCATACTATTGGGGGAAGTGGACAATAATGCACTTCAACAGTCCCATAATCACTTCTAAATAACCCTTTGCAGACTTTCTAGATTTAGAAGCACATCTCAAGTAGCATCAAACGAAACCAAAAAAGGAAAATAGACTATATAGACATATTTAATATAAGCAACAACAACACCGTACTCTTAGTCTGATGACTCCTCACTTGCAGATTTTTAACAAAAAATAAAGGGTTGTTTCTGAAATCCCAACAGATGTTTTTAAATCCAGACATGCTGCCTACACTGATTTACTTACATATATGGAAGTACGTTCAATATCCCCAAGCTATTTTGTTATTTCACTAACCCATCCCAGATATTAGAAGCTTACTGCCTCAAAACACTGCAACATGTTACAGACTAGACCTGATGAATTTTAAATGTGCAAATTTGATATTCGAAGAATAAAAGAAGAAATATATTTTCCTCTCTGCATAAATTAAACCACAATTTCAAATATTGTGCAAGACATTCATTTAAAAAAATTCTACTACGATATTAACTCTGAATATTTTGAGAGAAAATGGCTAGATTTGTTAAATACATTTTAAATATCTGAATTACACAAGTAATACTACACTAATTTAAATATTTATATTACACTTCTGGTTTAATTCTAACAAAACCTCTGGATTGTAAATTACTAAAATCAGAAGATTCTTTATTCACACAGCAGATTTATTATTTCAAAAGGCAAGCAGTCCAAATACAGCCTTTGGTTCAGACAGCATTAATGAGGAGACACTGCTGACGACAGCAGATAGGTCTTTAGGGGATTGATTTCCCCTCTCAAGTGCTGCCAGAAGATTCTGTGTAATGAGCAGTGACAATACTGAATAAAGTATTTATGATTTACACAGCATAAATCACATGCTGATATTCTGGACATGCACTCATAACTTGCCCAATGTGCATTAACTAAGGACGAAGAAGTGTGCCATGAAAATAATTGCAGAAATAGCTTAGAGAATGAGCTCTTGCATGTGGAAAAAAATGCAAAATTATATTTCTTTAGCTTTTATTTGTTGTATATAAACTATGCTGTGCTCTAAAATTGCTATTAAAATCTTCTTTCAATATATCTGAATACTACTCTAAGGAAATAAGCATCTGAAAGTTTTTATACATCTTCAGAGTAAATCACACTCTGAAACTTTATTTCAACATAGAAGGTTAGTCAAAAATTGAAAAAACAGATTGCACATTTAATAAAAGTAACGGTTATGTATTTGTGTTTAGCTGTATAAAAAAACTGAAATTAAAAAGTCTAAACATGGGATTATATTGATAAATAACATGCATTCTAAATACCTCCAATTTTCCCCTAAAGTCAAACATCATCTATCCATCCATCCATTTTAAGTATTTTAAAGGCACTTAATTGTCTTTGTATTTAATACTAAATGCATTCTATTTAATATAGATCAGTCTCATATTTTTGATCCAGCTAATAAACAATTGTAACAAAGGTTAAAAATGTGTTTGTCGTCCCAATGACAAATTCTTTCTGAAATGTATATCTGGCAGACATTTAATTACACTTATTCTCTGATGGCAAGTTTCCTACATTTTCAAAAATACCTTGCCAGGTGACAAGAGAAATGATGTAGATGGAGGAAATGTATAAAAAGTTCACCTTCCTGCTTTAATTTAAAAAATGTAGTTCAGATGACAAATGTTTCCTTTTTAAATTGCTTATTTTTCAACGCTGTTAAGGACAGCTGGACGACATCTTATGGATGTTAGATACATTATTTAAATAATATTTAAGTTTATATGTATGAAAAGTAACCCCAAACAGGTAAATTACCAATTCTGAAGACTTCTTCTACTTGTGTTCTGTACACAATACAGTATGAGCTGTAAAGGTTGGATCATCTATACTGCAGCCAGAGATTTGCAGTTTGTGCAGACATACCCATGCTAGCTGTACTCTAGCTAGCTCACTAAAAATTGCAGTGAGGATGCGATGGTGTGGGCTTCAGGGTGGGCTGCACGAGATCACCGGAATTATTTTGGTATGCACTCTCTTGTCCAGCCTGCACTGAAGCCCATGTCACCATGTCCTCTCTGCAATTTTTAGCCAACTAGCTCAAGTCAGAACGGGAGAAAAAATATAACAGTAAATAAGCCAACAACTTTTGAAAACAACACTACAGCACAGTGGTTTATGGCATTTGACAAACGGACAGTTTAGCTTCAATTCAGTTTCCATTACATTATTTCTGCGGATACAAAATTTGGTATGAGAAAGTTGAATAGCAGCACCTGGTATCAAATGTTTCTAACCTTATTAAATCTTTAGAATCCTATAGTATTGCACAACTTCAATACATTTATTATGTGTATCACTGAAATAATCACTTTTGTCCACTGAACTGAAGTACATTGTGCACTTTGCGAAATGCATTATGGCCACATACCATGAATAAATGCTTGATTATGAAAAGCCACTGATGAAGCAAAAAAGCAGGACAATTAACTTGGCTCTTAACTGAATTTAATTTTCGTAGACCTGACATGTCAAAGGTTACAACACTAAGTATTAAAGATACGAAGAACCATAATATGTAAGGTTCAATCAGAAAATGTCACAGGATTTACAAACCATATTCTCTCATTTACTTTTTCTGAGGTTCTATATATTAAATACCATTTTTGTCATATTACTTGATATAGCTGTTAATTTACTTTATGCTCATGAAACTTGTCTATAATACTTTTGGTTATCTTCTTCCATTATTACAAATGTCGTATACAATGTAATAAAACAAAGGAAATCACTTTTCTATAAGATTATTTAATTAAATATTGTCAACCGCCTCATAATTCTGGTATACAAATCTGTAGTTGCAATGCAAGGAAATGTGCTATGTAGTCCCTTCAGAGTATAACAGGCAACCAACATCCTGTTAAATCTATTTCTTTTTACTTAGGAAAAAAACGTTGTGTGTGGTTCAGCACAATGTAGTGCTAGAGCAGACCTCAGTGATTCAGGAGCCAAATAAGCAATCAAAATTAAATCACACAGTATTTTAATATCATGTGCTGCAAAGAGCCACAAGAGACACATTCAAGAAGCACTTGCAGCTTTTGAGCCTCAGTCTGAGTATCACTGTGCCAAGAGAAACGTTTGCACCTGCAGGGGGATAAAAAGGGAGAGTAAAATTTAAGATGATACATTTCTGAGAACAAAAGAGAGACTCTTTCACAGTGAATCAAGCAATTCACAGCAGACAGCACATGTGCTTTAGGTACAAGGTCGCATTTTGTCTTTTATATGGAGCGCTTGCCTGTATTGTGATACATCACACAATGATGAGCAACAGAATTCAGTTTCCAGGCAGCCACGTTAAGCCAAAGGATACACAGGTTTGGCTTCTAACACCTTCATAATATGTGGGAATGTTTTCAAACTGCAGCGCCCTCCTTTCCCATAGCAAGCAATGCCGGTTGGGTTTGCCATTTAAAAGGAGGGGCTGTGGTTTTTAAGTGGATGTGCAGCACACACCTCTCCCTACACCTCCGCGTGGCTATTTGGGATGATCCCTTCACCCCTCCCTATGCTGTGTGGCTAAGCGCAAACAGCCCAGCATGTACGGGATCCTTTTACTGTTCCCTTACAAAAATTTCCATATTTCAACCAGGTGACCATGAATGATATCGCTCTCCTGAGGCTAACACCGAAAGATAAAGACTGAATGTTGCTTGAATGCGACCAAAACCCAGGACGATTCGCTGCCATGCTTTGTGCTGCAATGATTCCAGTTTACTTGCTACTGGCTTGGCGTGGTAAAGTGTCCTACCGTGGAGGATGAAATAAGGCACCCCTCCCCAGAAACCTTATGCAAAGGCTTTCAGAGTACCTCCAGGCTGTCCTGGAGGATTCCCGCTCCATCCCTGACACGTTAACAGACTTTTCCAGTAGCTGTACTGGCTGCGAATGCATCCCAATTCTTCAGGGCAAATCAAACATTAAACACTATTGCTTTTAAACCCTACTGTAGTTAGAAATGTGCACTCACCGGAGGTGCTTTCTCCAGCTTCAGGGTCGGGGATCCTGCCTTTGGAGGGTATTGGCTCCAGGGTGATGAAAAGGTCCTGGATGCCGGGGAGAACAGATTCACCGCTTGCCTGCTGCGCATTCTCCTCCTCCTCCTCATCCACAAAATCCTCCTCCCTGTTGCGTGAGACTCCACCCTTGCAGGTGTCCATGGACAGTGGTGGGGTAGTGGTAGGGTCCCCCCCTAGAATGCCATGCAGCTGATCATAGAAGTGGCATGTATGGGGCTCTGAACCAAAGCAAATGTTTGCCTCCTTTGTTTTGGTAGGCTTGCCTCAGCTCCTTGACTTTCACGCAGGACTGCTGTGTGTCCGTGTTGTAGCCTCTGTCCATCATGCCCTGTGCGATTTTGGCACATATATTAGCATTTCTTTTTTTTGATCAGAGGAGTTCTGCCTGATTCTTCTCCCCATAAGCAATCAGATCCAGTGTCTCCCGTTCGCGCCATGCTGGAGCTCGTTTGCGATTCTGGGGGGACTGCATGGTCACCTGTGTTGCTGAGCTCACCATGTTGACCAAACAGGAAATGAAATTCAAAAGCTCCCGGGGCTTTTCCTGTGTACCTGGCTAGTGAATCAGAGTTGAAAGTGCTGTCCAGAGCAGTCACATTGGAGCACTCTGGGATAGCTCCCGGAGGCCAATAAGTTGATTTGCATCCGTACTACCCCAAATTTGACCAAGCAAGGTCGATTTTAGTGCTATTCCCCTCGCCAGGGAGGAGTACAGAAGTTGATTTTAAGAGCCCTTTAGGTTGACAGAATGGGGTTGCTTGCATAGACACATTCATTATAAAATTGACCTAAGTCAGCTAAATTTGACCTAACCCTGTAGCGTAGACCAGGACTAAGATGATATCAGAATGATCACAAACCGCACCACCTTCAGAAACAAAATGAAACACTCATATAGTTTCCTGGCAAAAATATTAAAAAGCCCTCTATACTGGAAAGAGGAAAGGAGAGAAAATTAAAATATGAGATAGATACTAAAAAACCCTAATAAACTGGTAAGGCAATCGCAATAAATTAACTTCACTTTAAAAAATTCCACAATCTTGTATTCACTTCAAATCTCTGAAGAAAAAAAATTTACACAACATACACTACCTTAAAGTGTGGTTCTACTCACAAATATGACTATATAACAATGGAATTTTCTTAGTTAATAGTTTTCCTTCCTGTGCCTAGTTACAGTCATATGTGCTTTGTTAGTGACAAAGGTTTCTAACCCTGTATCCCGCAGCCCTGCAAAGCCAACATAGCACAGAGAGAATACATTTGATTCCATTCCTTTATCAACAGAACTAATTATTCAGTTTATTTTTCAAAGTTTTTTGAAGTAGGGCCAGTTACATCTGTGAAACCACTTTGATGACATTAAGGTTGCACAGGTATCACTTAGGCCTGGTCTACACTTCAAAGTGTTACCAGTATACCTATTTTAACTAAGGTGTGGTTTTTATTTTAAACTAAAGTAGTTACAGCAGTAAAAGCCTTAGCATGGACAGTTACGCCAGTATAAAGGTGACATATCAGTACAGTTATTCCCCATCCCTATAGGAATAAAGTATCTGCATCTACCTTAGGGAGGTAGTACCGCTTTAACAATACAACCTTCTGAGGTAGACAAAACCTAAGGGCCAAATCTGGATTGCACAATTTCTTTTACTGACGATGATGCACAATAAGAACTCAGATGGGCTCCCAGAGTCAGTCAGCTTCCAGAACTGGCATTTAGAAAAAACATCTTTTTACTTGTACATATTTGATCCAGAGACATTATGACACAAACATGGAATACCATGATATTTCCAATCATTTCTCAGAATACAACTGACTTTTTTAACCCTCTGACAGCAAGACAATCAAAAGCAATTACTGATTATTATTTTCATTTCTAGTTATTCGAAAGGTAACATCATGTAAAGAGGCCCAATTTTCAGAAATTGCTCAGCACTCAACAACCTCTTAAAATCAGATACCCTCAAGGATTTTGAAGTTAGGCAAACAAAAACTGAGGCTCACAAAATTACTAGTTACTTCTGAATATCTCAGACAAAATTGTTAAACATGAAAACTGACTGATGAGTAAAAACAAAGAACTTTGTTGTGTCCCAAAATAATAATAATAATAAGAGAACTACTAAAGTAATTAAAGTTATATGGACCACGTAAGGCAAATTAACTCTCAAGTCCCTTACCACCACCCAACCAAATAAAATAAAAGATAATCACTATTTGCATTTAGATTACAAAACAAAGGGTTTTCATGACATTTGAAAGAATTGTCGAGCTGTCAACACTATGGCACCCAATGCTGCAAAGAGTCATGTACATATTTAACTCTATGCATAGTGAATAGTCCAATTAAATGTTAGTGATAAATATCAACCTAAAATTAAGCATGCACTTAAGTTTTCATAGGAATAGGGCCCATATTTTCTAAGGTTTCTAACCAGGGAGAGTAAGTCAAGATGTAAGAACTGGTTTCCTAAAAACAAAATGGATAATTTGTGTTGGATTCTGCAAATTTAATTTGAAATTATTGTGCAACAATAAAACTCATTAAAAACTGCAGATTAGAAAATGGACTGACAACAGACTGCTCAACTAATAAAAGTTTCACATTAAAATTGATACAATATTACTCTATTGATTGGAACTTTCACTCCCAGCAAAACCAGTAAACTGGAAAGAAGAAGAAAGAGGGAAGCCCTACTGCTTACTTATTAAGGATCCAACCCTACAAATATTTATGAGATATAGTAGGGCTTACTGACAAGATTATTCCTATTAAAATCAAAGGGATTATTAATGGTGGAAAGCACTTGCAGGAGCAGGCCTAAAATGATCATTTTTAATTAGCTGCTTCAATAAACGAAATGCATATTTTGTTATTGTTTTACCTCATTAAATATGGATTTTTAAAGCTGAGTGGCATTTCACATTTTTGAATGATAACAAAATAGAGCCCTTCAGTATTTGTTGCTACAGCTGAAAAAAAGCAATAAATATGTGGTCCCTGTCAAATTTAAGTATAATTTAATAATTTCAAAAGGTGTAAAAGGTCCAAAAATAAGAACTTTTAAGCATCTATGACTGTAAATTATGACTACAAATAGTTTTACTAGTGAATTCACCTTCTGGATTAACCCGAATATTCCTATAGACTGAGGGCCCAAATTTGTTATCATTTAAGCACACTGCAAAACTCCCATTGATATCAGCCGAAGCAGGATCAGAACAAATTTTAAGATGTCTTAAGACAATCACACTAAAAATAAATATACCACACAGTTCAAAGGATTAAAGTGTGGTGATTAAAGTGTAATAAAAACTATAATCTTGCTGTTGCTATTCTAACTCCATAATTTAAAAAGGAAGGCATAATCTTAATGAGAAAAAAAAAATCTATAATTATGCTGCTTTGCCTCTGCTTAGCACAAAGAAGAAAAATAAGGTTTCACACTCAATGCCTTCTCTCAGTACCTAGATCCATTTTTTTGTTTTGGCTTATGGATCAGACATTTTTCTTTCAGATGAGATTTTAGACAATGTGTCAAGTTTTCTATAAATAAACAGCATTTAATTTAGCCCCTTTCTTAAAAAGACTAACTGCATTCCCTGATAAACAATCCAGTATTACAAGCTGCAGTTTCAAAAATACTGAGACTAGTGCAAATGGGAGCACGATAAGCTGTTTATCTTGTTTAATCTTGAAGGTAAATAGCATAAGCTTTTAAATATTTGGTTTCACAGACTTAGTAAATCCAGCTGGTAGACAAAGGTAACAAAATACCATGAAGAATCCTAAACTTTTAGTACTGTGTCACTGAACTTTTACTTTTAACTGCACATTATGTTTATTGTACCATAGACCTAAGAGGAGATAATTTTCAGAAACTTGATAATTGAAAACACTATAATTTATGTCCCATCTGAGCTTTGGATGAATCCAACACGGAAAAATTCCCTACATCCTCCTTTAGTTCTGATCTTTTATTTAGAAGAAAGGAATATTACGTAGTATAAGCTGCCATGGTACTCCTTGGGTATATGGTCACAGTGGAATTAAGGTTGTTTACTTTCTATTGTATTCTATTAAGGTTTTGCATCAAGAAATTTCTTTTGACCTCTTCCTACCTGGTCTTCTCAGTTTCAGCTCATGTGCAGTAGCTTTTAGATATTATTAATTTTCAAAGACAGCTTTGTGACTTTCAGCTTCATTAGTCATCTACAGAGTTTTACACATTTAAATAATATCCCTTCTTATGCTCCAGAACTACAAATTTTTATCTATGTGCTTAAAATTAAGCATGTGCATAAATCCTAGCACAATTGGGGCCTTAATCTCCTCTTTCCTAATAACTATGGGCCAAATCCTCCACACCATCACAATATCTATAATTAACTTACCAGAAAATTAGTAAAAATTAGAAGGCTCAAATAAAAATAAAGCTTCCAGATACAGATCTCAAGACCTACATTTTAAGTTATTCAGTTTCTTGAAAGCTGTCTAACCTGCCAAACTGGTTTCTTAATTAATGAGTTTCCTCTGTATGCACATGCATGTGTACATGCATGATACTTATGCCTTTTTATAGCAATTTTTTATATGATCAGGTTTAAATGAGAGAGAAAGCATTTTAGTAAAAAAAAGGTGCAACAAGAAGAAAATGCATCTATAATATTCTCATTTTAATCTACACATATGTAATACAGGTTTATCTTCTATCCAGAATCATTTTATCATTTATATCTCTACCTTTCTTACATAACTAAATTATTCTGGCCAAATCTTTTGCAGGATTTCATGGCAGAAGAGTGATTAAGGACTGATGACATGACAAAACTAATATCTGCCATTACATATCAAGGTCTTAATGTTTACATTTATTAGTTTCAGCAATAAAGCCAATGCAACTAAATCCTCCAAATAAACCACAAAATAATGTGCAGTATATTTAAAAAGTTAAGCTTTCACAACACTAGATTTACTTTTAAAATATGGAAACAAACTATTATAAGAGGCTAATATTTCAGGCGCATGGCCAAAACTGTTGCGATCTGACAACTGCTAAGAGGCCTATGTGAAAATAAACTAATAGTTTCATTTTAGTTCATAGCTGGTAAAGAATCCGTTGACCTCAGAAAAATCATCACAACTGGAAATATCAACAAGGACACCAAAGAATCAAGTTGAACATTAACTACTACTACCAACAGAAGATGGCCGCAGAAGGACTGGGTTAAGTCACATTTGATAGGCAACATATGGGGGAAAGGAGCCTAGCTCTACTATTGTGTATATACATATGGTACCTGTTCTTAGACAAAGAATTTCACTCTAATATTTTTTCATAAGTTCTATATTAACGCACTTAAATAATTACATGATGCCGTTTGCCAGCAGTTTTTAAATCTCAGTTCACTTCATGTAAACTGATTTAAGTTAAAAAAAGTTACACATGGATCAATTTACTTATCATAATTCAAATTATCAATAAGTACTTTCTATATTCTCTCTCACTTGGGATCAAAATAAGAACCTAAACTGCCATATTACTGGTCATCTTTAATAGACTTTAAAACAGCAAAGGTATTTTGAATATATTTAGCACCCAGTGAACACCTTTCAGAGTAGCCGATGAAGTGAGCTGTAGCTCACGAAAGCTTACGCTCTAATAAATTTGTTAGTCTCTAAGGTGCCACAAGTGAACACCTTTGTTCTTCATAATTAATACAACTACATAGTCTACTTCCCCTTCCATCTTTCCATGAGATTTATAAATTAAACAAATGTACCTGTGGGTTATTTACTCTGCCACTGATTTTATTAGAGAAAGATTGACTGGAATTTGTCTATTTACAAATATAGCAAAACCCAATACAAATATTTTTAAAAGTGCAACATAGATTTATACAAAATTTATTTCAAGAATGGAAATTCTTGTTTGTCAGAGTAATTCAGGTACCTTAAAACCTTGTTTCTAGCTTGGCTCACTTCAGAACCCCGAGACAAATCCTGTGACTGGAGTACTATCTACAATGGGCTTCTAATGAGGTAATGGAACCACATTTAAAACACTTTTTAAGAATGGTTGTTTAAACAAAGATGAGTAAACGTTAACTGTTTTAAAACCCAGTTATAATATAGTTTGGTCCCATCCACACAGGTACAGAACTGAAACCTTATCAGGGACGGAATAGGGGATAGGCATTATAGGCCTGTGCTTGGGTTCCCACCTCCTGGAGTAAGATGGAGGGGCAGGGAGGACAATGTAACACCAGCTAATCCGTTGTGCATTTACTCAGAAAACGTTAAAACTTTATTAAAAATAAATTTCACAGTTTAATATAATTATTTAAAGATTTATGATCAATCTTTAATATGTGTATAGTATTTGAAAAAGAGTCTTCCCTTCCATTCAATTAGTTAAATACCATATTACTGTTTGCTGCAACTAGAGCCTAATACAGATGGAAGCCATGACCAATTTATTCTTACAATGCCATAAATTTATGGACAGAGGAGGATTTGGTTGATTACTTTTTTTTCCAGTTTAAGATGCATGACCACCACCTTTATTGTAAGGCTTGGCAGCATGTTTATTATTTTATTTCTGAATTTTAAATTAAGGATTCAGCTTCACTTTGGTATATAAGAAAATTAAATTTCAGAGTCTGACAGTGATACATTATCAAGTGGACTTTACAATTTTAAAATGTATTCTCCACCTCCCATATATTTATACACACTAATATATATATATATATATATATATATATATATATATATATATATATATATATATAGACACACACACACACACACACACACACACACACACACAATTATATGCAAGGAACTACTAACCAATGAAAGCTCTATTATCTACTAAAAGTCATGTCATAAGGCATTTCCAGTAGGGATAAGGAGGTTTTAGTACCATTATATAAGGCACTGGTGAGACCTCACCTAGAATACTGTGCAGTTCTGGTTTCCCATGTTTAAAAAGGATGAATTCAAACTGGAGCAGGTACAGAGAAGGGCTACTAGGATGATCCAAGGAATGGAAAACTTGTCTTATGAAAGGAGACTTAAGGAGCTTGGCTTGTTTAGCCTAACTAAAAGAAGGTTGAGGGGAGATATGATTGCTCTCTATAAATATATCAGAGGGATAAATACAGGAGAGGGAGAGGAATTATTTAAGCTCAGCACCAATGTGGACACAAGAACAAATGGGTATAAACTGGCCACTAGGAAGTTTAGACTTGAAATAAGACGAAGGTTTCTAACCGTCAGAGGAGTGAAGTTTTGGAATAGTCTTCCAAGGGAAGCAGTGGGGGCAAAAGATCTATCTGGTTTTAAGATTCTACTCGATAAGTTTATGGAGGAGATGGTATGATGGGATAATAGGATTTTGGTAAGTAACTGATCTTTAAATATTCAGGGTAAATAGGACTAATCCCCTGAGATGGGATATTAGATGGATGGGATCTGAGTTACCCAGGAAAGAATTTTCTGTAGTATCTGGCTGGTGAATCTTGCCCATATGCTCAGGGTTTAGCTGACTGCCATATTTGGGGTCGGGAAGGAATTTTCCTCCAGGGCAGATTGGAGAGGCCTTGGAGGTTTTTCGCCTTCCTCTGTAGCATGGGGTATGGGTGACTTGAGGAAGGCTTCTCTGCTCCTTGAAGTCTTTAAAACATGATTTGAGGACTTCAATAGCTCAGACATAGGTGAGGTTTTTCGTAGGAGAGGGTGGGTGAGATTCTGTGGCCTGCGCTGGGCAGGAGCTCGGACTAGATGATCAGAATGGTCCCTTCTGACCTTAGTATCTATGAATCTATAAGATACATCTATGCAGCTCGCAACCTCCCAGCCTGGGTCAACAGATTTGGGTTTGCAGGGCTCTCGCTAGTGCTCTAAAAATAGGTGAGTAGACAGTGCTTTGAAGTCACGGTGCAGGCTGGAGCTTGAGCTCTCAAGCCTATGGAGGGGGGGATGGCTTCAGAGCCTGAGCTACAGCTTCAAAGCACTGTCCACACAGCTATTTTTAGAGCAGTAGCAGGAGCCCCACAAACCCCAGTCTGTTGACCTTGGCTGGAAGGTTCACTGCCATGGGCTGAGTAGACTGTAACCGTCTGTACCCCATCTTTATCCCTTTTATAGGACTATGATAAATTATGTACAAAGTATGCCTTGTGAGGTATCATTTGAAAACTCAATTTGCTGAGCGTTATTGTCCTGGTAAAATATGTGTGGCAACACTGTATGTAAAGTTATAAGATTCTACTGTATGATATTACTGAGACATGTTCACAGTCTAAAGAGCAATCACATACCAGTTCCCCAGAGACAAAAGGCTGACACCTCAGCCAGGTGTCAATAAAATCAAATGGACCATCACCTGGTTAAGTGACCATTCTTCGGCAGAAAGAGAGTGTGAGTGAAAAATCTGAATCTTGACAAAGCCTGTGGTTCCCATCTACACAGACTTTCTGTCTCCTGAATCTCAGCTGGAGATGATTCTCAAAGAAAAGAATTATCAGAAAAGAAAGCAGACACCTTCTCCCTCTCCCCATGACTTCCCCAACACCTGAAGAACAAAAGAAGCAGTATTGGACTGGGGGAGGAATGCTGACTGAAAGAAATTTAGCCAGTAAGACTGCTGAAACATGCGGTGAGAGAGACCTTTGCTTTGACTCCATTTAGCTTGTTAAGTTAGCCTTAATTGCATTTTATTTTTATTTTCTTGTAACCAATTTTGACTTTTACGCCTCATTACTTGTAGCCACTTAAAATCTATCTTTCTGTAGTTAATACATTTGTTTTATTGTTTTAATTTAAACCACTGAGTTTCGATTGAAGTATTTGGGATAAAAGGACTTGTGCATATCATTTTCTATTAATATAATGACAGATTTTGTATGAGCTTGTATTGTCCAGGAGAGAGCTGGGCAGTACAAGATGTACATTTCTGGGGAAGTTCGGGAGTGGGAATTTGGGATTACTCTGCAGTATAATTCAAGAGTGGCTGGCTATAGCACTCATACAGTTGAACCTCAGAGTTACAAACACCTTGGGAATGGAGGTTGTTCGTAACTCTGAAACATTCGTAACCCTGAACAAAACGTTGTGGTTGTTCTTTCAAAAGTTTACAATTGAATATTGACTTAATGCAGCTTTAAAACTTTCCTACACAGAAGACAAATGCTGCTTTTAACCAACTTAATTTAAATTAAACAAGCACAGAAACAGTTCCCTTACCTATCAAATCTTATTAAATTTTCTCTTTATTTTTTAGTGATTTATGTTTAACACAATATTGTACTCTCCAGTTTTCGCTTGCCCCTTTTTTTGGGTGGGGGAAGAGATGGGGGAGTGTATCTGCTGCTGGACTGCTTACATTTGGTTCCAATGAGATGTGTGATTGACTCATCAGTTCGTAACTGGTGTTCGTTAATGCTGAGGTTCTACTGTACAATATAACTGGGAGCAACATACATACTGGAAGCTGTGTGTTAGCAGACCAAGAGTGGTAGCTCTCATAGCAAAGCAGTATAAAAGACACCCGAGGTTGGAGAATTGAGGGGACACAGCTGTTCTACGGTCCAAATTGTACCCTAGGTAATGTCACACTAGACATAGCCAGACTGCACAACTAAAGCAGATCAAAATATTTGTTAAAAGATTTGTGTTGTATGTTAGACATGAGCTCTACTCCAGAGCTTTACTAAATGAAACTGAGAACAAACAAACAAGTACTTTTTAGTTCCTGGATATTTTGAATGTTTTAATTACGTTATATCATGACCTCACCTATAACTGTACTAATATAATATTTTAGGTTATTAAAATACCTTCAACTCTTTAGAGTTGCACATTAAATTTTACATCAACAACTATTCAGGAAATTGTCCTTTTATTTTAATAACTGGCCTTACAAGGTATTTTCATACTACTGTTTTTGCCAAACTCATTTTGCAAATCCCATTCACATACAACCACAGGAAATGCACAGACACTCACCCAGTTATGTTTTAGTGCAGTTATCTAAGTTCAAAACCTACTAAAGGCATCCTGAGCCTTGAAACATTGCTATGTCTCATACTTCCACTTTGTTTTTTGTTTTTTTAAGTGAACAAGTCTCAATTATATGTTTTGAAAACTTTGGAGGCAGGATATATTGCATTAACAGGAGTCCTGCAGCTGCTATGTGGGAGCCTCTGAAGACTCCCTCCCAAACATCATGGCATATATAGTACTCCTGTAAAAAGCAGGAGGAGAAAGGACAGCTGCTGAAGAAAGAAGCAGCTGTGGGACAGAGAAACATCATCAGTATGGACAGTTGGGGGCCTGCCTTCAGCTGGTGTAAATTGTCACAGACTGACAATTTCCTGCAATATCCTGAATGAACTTTACTGAATTAAGTTAAACCTTACTGACCTAGGCTTAACACCTTTGGGTTACATTGTATTAAAAATGTAATTGTGTATGAGTTGTGGCCTTCTATGTTCCTTCTCTAGCAGGGAGTGGAGATGCTCACATACTCCCTAAATTATTAATCCTTTGAAGTCGAAGTCACACACACACACACACACACACACGGAGAGGTATGCATATAGTAGATCAAACTGAATTATCCAGAGATCAAAAGACAAAAAGTGTTTTTGGCTAAATAGCCTGGTTTTAAACTGGCTCATGGCCTTTTTCCTGATCCAGCAAACTAACAGGATCCCTGGTCCACTAAGGTCCCCCTTAGAGTAGGGCTGGAAGGACTGAGTGCTTGTTCTGAGTTAGAGCAGTGATGAACTTATGACCACAAAGGAATCCTCTTGGGTGGGGAGTTGAAAGACTGCTCCTGACACAATTCATGTAAGGGTTGGGGTTAATTCTGGTAAACTTATTAGCATGCGTGTAGGTTATTTCTTATTTTTAATATGTTTTATCTGCAACGATTAAGTAGGCTTGCGCAGAAAGTGGTGTGCAGTACCTTATAACTGTAGCAATTACACCTGTTAACCATCTCTGAAGAGAAAGCAATCAGGAGTTCTTGAGCAATCTGACTGTGCTGGGAATTACACAGTGAAAGAACTGTTTGGCCTGGAAATACCATAGTCCGAAGGGAGACACACACAGGACTCCACTCAGAAAGGCAACGGCTAGAAAGCTGGAAGACGAGATTGGGTGTCCTTGCTAAACCACTGAAGGGAAATACAGATGCAATTGTGCTGAACTGTAGCAATCTTCAACTGACTTTAAAGATTTCAGAATAGCAGCTGTGTTAGTCTGTATTCGCAAAAAAGAAAAGGAGTACTTGTGGCACCTTAGAGACTAACAAATTTATTAAATTTATTATTTATTATTTAAAGAAACCATGACAAATTTATACCAAGGATTCTACCCCTTGGATTCTACAGGCTGCAGAAGTTCCCTTCTGTCCCAACTTCACTAACTTTCCTCCATTCTTACCCAACAACAATGCAGGCACCTTTTTGGGGAGAAGGGTTCTTTGTCCCCAGCCCATATCAGGTGCCTGTCTTAGGAAAGGGGAATGTAATTTTCTGCACTCTCCCACTAAGATTAGGGTTATTCCTTAGCGGGTAAATTCTGACTCTATTTAGCTTATATGGATTTGTTTTTTGAAGCTGGGTTGGAATCCCTCCTGCTTACAAAAACATTTATGTAAATTAACATAATAATGAATTAAGAGTTGTTGAACACAAGTGTGGACACAGAAAGTATGCAAAAAAACTTCCAGAGGTTAGAAATTTGAAAAGGAAATAAAATAAAATTCAACACGAAAAATTGCTATTTAACATACAAGAGTGGAAAAAAGAATCATGAGAGGGAATTAATTGGAAATTAATTATAGTAATGGTGGACAGCAATTTAGATGTGATCTTGCAATGTGATGTCATATAAAAAAAAGCCAATACAATTTTGACCGCAGAAACAATATCCCATCACAGACCAGAGAGAGAATAGGCCTCTCTAAGGCATAGCAAAACAGCAGTTAAGATAAGTGGGTATTCTTTGTAAGAGCCCACCCTAGAACTCATTCTCTCCTTTCATCCAAAATAACACAAATGTGATAACTTTCCAGGCATGCTGTAAAAGCCATTTAACAGGGTTTGAGGTGGGGTAGAGGGGAGGGGATGATGTTGAAGGTATGTTGCCAAAGGTGAGGGTGAAAGGGGTTTTACTGTTGCTTTGATTTACTGGCTGCTGAGTTGATGTGAGGCCAGAATACAAGTATTTTATACTTCTTGGTAGTTATGTTATTTTTCCACAGATTATGAAGACCAGAAGGGACCACAATCTAATCTGACCTTCTGCATAACATAGGTCATAGGATTTCCCTCATTTAATTGCTGTTTGAACTAGACCATATCTTTTTAAAAAAATCCAATCTTCATTAAAAAGTTTCCAGTGATTGAGAATCCACCCATAACCCTTAGTAAATTGTTCCAATGGTTAATTACCCTCACTGTTAAAAAGTTGTACCTTATTTTTAATTTAAATTTGTCTAGCTTCCATTTCCAGACATGTCATATCTTTTTCTGCTAGACTGAAGTTCCAAATTACTATTTCCCATTTCGGTACTTACAGAGATAAGTTAAGACTTAACCTTCTTTTTGATAAAATAAATAGCCTGAGCTCATTAGATCTGTCATTATCAGGCATTTTTCCAATCCTTTAATCATTCTCTTGGCTTTTCTCTGAAGCATCTACAAGTTTTCAACGTTCTTTTTGAATTGTGGACTCCAGAACCAGCTACAGAATTCCAGTAGCAGTCATATCACTGCCAAGTACATATATAATTTAACCTCTGTACTATTAAACAATATTCCTGTGTATACATCCAAGGATCACACCTTTCAAGTATGGCCTCCAATTTCTGCATCTAGATGTATTACTTTACATTTTGGCCATAATGAAAAATATATTGTTTGTTTGTGCCCAGATTACAAAGCAATCTGGATCATTTAGTATTGGTGACATGTACTCTTCATTATTTACAACTTCCCCAATCTCTGTTTTAACTGTAAATTTAGTCAATAATGAGGTTTTATTTTCTTCCAGGTCCTTGTGTATTTTTGATTCCCTAATACATTTTCTTCAGTTCCTATCCTCTAATTAATATTCACTGCTATCAATGTTCCTTTATTTATATTTGCTTTTGTACAGCTGCCTTCATTTCTCCTTTTAGCCAGGCTGTTTTTTTAACTAGTGTAGCCTTCTCTCTCAATTGTGGCTTTTTGGGCCTCTGGTAAAATGTTCTTAAATAGTGCCCAATTATCATTCACATTTTTCTGTTTAAGTTCTTTCTCCCACTTGATTTGATTCATAGTTGTTTTCAGCTTTATGATATTAGAATCTTTAAAGCACTAAGTATATATACTGGTTTGGACTTGATTGTGTTTATATATAACAAAAAGTAATCAAATCATGATCACTTGCACCTAAGCAACTGCTAACTTTTAGCTCTGCGATCAACTCTTCTTTATCAGTCAGAATTAGGTCTACCATACAATTCCCCTGTGTTGGATACAACATTTTTTAAGTTGGAAAATTGTCATCTATACTTTTTAGAAATTCCAAGGATGATTTAGTACTGGCAATATGAGGAGACCTTCAATATATGTCATTCAGATTGAAATCCCCCATGATATGCCAACTTTTCCCCCTACACATTACACATAGAGAAGGTCATTCTGTTCCTTAGTGTGATTTGGTAGTCTGTAGCAGACACCAACCTGGCAACCCATTATCGTACACTTCATTACAGCGTACTTCAGGACAGAGTAGGCCCGTTGCTCAATAAGGGGGGAAAGACAATAACAGAAAATGTGGAAATGGCAGAGTTGTTTAATGACTTCTTTGTTTCAGTTTTCACTAAGAAGGTTGGTGACGATTGGATACCTAATATAGTGAATGCCAGTGAAAATGAGGTAGGATCAGAATCTAAAATAAGGAAAAAACAAGTCAAAAATTACTTAGACAAGTTAGATGTCTGCAAATCACCAGGGCCTGATCAAATGCATCCTAGAATACTCAAGCATCTGACTGAGAAGATATCTGAGCCATTAGCAATTATCTTTGAAAAGTCATGGAAGACAGGAGACATTCCAGAAGACTGGAAAAGGACAAACATAGTGCCCACCTATAAAAAGGGAAATAAGGACAACCCGGGGAATTACAGACCAGTCAGCTTAACCTCTGTACCCGGAAAGATAATGGAGCAAATAATTAAGCAATCAATTTGCAAACACCTAAAAGATAATAAGGTGATAAATAACAGTCAGCATGGATTTGTCAAGACCAAATCATGTCAAACACCCTGTCAAAGAAAGCTATCAGGTTAACAAGTCTTGTGGATGGGGGGAAGCGATAGATGTGGTATAGCTTGACTTTGGTAAGGCTTTTGATACTGTCTCCCATGACCTTCTCATTAACCAAGTAGGAAAATACAACCTGGATAAAGCTACTATAAGGTACGTATATAACTGGGTGGAAAATCATTCCCAGAAAGTAGTTTTCAGTGGTTCACAGTCATGCTGGAAGGGCATAACAAGTGGGGTCCCACATGGATTGGTTCTGGGTTCTGTTCTGTTCAATATCTTCATCAGTGATTTAGATAATGGCATAGAGAGTACACTTATAAAGTTTGCAGACAATACCAAGCTGGGAGGGGTCGCAAGTGCTTTGGAGGATAGGATTAAAATTTAAAATGATCTGGACAAACTGGAGAAATGTATTAGCAGGAGTATTATAAGCATGACACGAGAAGAAATTGTTCCGCTCTATTCCACACTGATTAGGCCTCAACTAGAGTATTGTGTCCAGTTCTGGGCACCACATTTTAGGAAAGATGTGAACAAATTGGAGACAGTCCAGAGAAGAGAAACAAAAATGATTAAAGGTCTAGAAAACATGACCTATGAGAGAAGATTGAAAAAAACTGGGTTTGTTTAGTCTGAAGAAGAGAAGACTGAGAGGGGACATGATAACAGTTTTCAAGTACATAAAAGGTTGTTACAAGGAGGAGAGAGAAAAATTGTTCTTAATCTCTGAGGATGGGACAAGAAGCAATGGGCTTAAATTGCAGCAAGGGTGGTTTAGGTTGGATATTAGGAAAAACTTCCTAACTGTCATGGTGGTTAAGGCACTGGAATAAATTGCCTAGGGAGGCTGTGGAATCTCCATCATTGGGGATTTTTAAGAGCAGGTTGGACAAACATCTGAAAGGGATGGTCTAGATAATACTTAGTCCTGCCTTGAGGCCAGGGGACTGGACCTCTCAAGGTCCCTTCCAGCATGATTCTATGATTAGTTGTTAAGGTTCCTAAAGATTATTGTACAGACATGTTTGGGTTTAAAGCTAAATAAAATACATAAAGAGATGAGGGTACCCCAATATCAGAAAAAAAAAACAGAATTCAGAGAAGAGCAACAAAATGCTTGGAGAAATTAGTTTTTGAAGAAACACTGTTTAGACTATGGAAATGTGCAGTGTTGTAACAACTTCAGTGTAATGACACACTGAAAATTTCCCTAATCTATAATACTTCAGAGAAGCAACGGTCATGATCTTGCAAACAGTTATGCACATACTTAACTTTAAGCATATAAGTATTCTCATTGACTTTAAGAACATATTTAAATCCAGGATCAGGGCCTACATGTGTTCATAACAATCAAACATCAGCTATGTGAGGGGAAGGTGATGAGAGATGGTAACTGTTCTACCAATATTTGAAAACATCAACAGGGAGTGTGGGCAGGAGTATAATTGCAAGCAGTGGACTAAAAATAAAACAAAGGAAGGGAGAATAAAAGAAAAATTCCTAACTGAAATTTCCATTAAGGCCTCTTTACAGTAGAAAAAGGAAAAACTAAAAGCATAAAGCAATAGGGCTTGTATGCTAGCATTCCTTTATCATCATCATAATTGTATTTAACTGTTCTGTTCACTGCATTAGCTTTTGTACATCTCTTATAAAACAAAACAAAAAACGGTTTCCTAACTGATAAAGCCAAACATCTTTCTAAAAAAGAACAGATTAAGACCTTCTTCAAGACCAGCCTGTTCCCCAAATGTGATTATAGTACAATGATTTTTTTTTATCCACACTGGCAGAAAAGAAAACACAAAGACCTATGCTGAGGCAAACAAATATTTTTGTTTAGAAACTTTCCTAATGTTCATCAAGTTTCTAAACTTTCCTCAGATCAGTTCCTCCAAGCTCCTTTGTCATTTGTCAAGACCTATGTTAACATACTATTCCATACTGAACCAAATTTTCTAATCAATTAAAAAAAATTGCGTTAGAACTCAAACCCCTAAATGTGGCAGAGAACTTTGTGTTGGTATGGTTCATTCTCCAATACTGACAAGATCTAAGTACTAAATCATCTCCAAGGAAAAGAATCCTACATTGGTAGGTGGAGGATTAAATGACTTAACTGGTCTTTTCCATCTCTAGTTTCCATAATTCCAGATAAACAACATAGATATGCTTCCCAGACTGACTAAGAGCATCAGTGCACCTATTCGCTGCCTGTGGCACATAACAGTTTAGTCTTCTGTGAGCTGTAATACTTTGGTCTAATGTTGGTTGGTGGATTTAGTGTGCGGATGCTGGGTGGCATCGATGGCCTGTGACATACAGCAGGTCAGAATAGATTATCTAGTGGACTCTGCTGTCCTTAAACTCTATAAATATCTATTACTCTGTCTGGTCCCTAATTCTAAAAATGCAACTGTATTCTTGTATGACTCCACACTTCACTCCAATAATAGCAACGTTTTCCAATAAAGTTAAGTGGAAGTACAGATATACAGGGGGAAAAAAAGACAAGTGCAGTGCAATCTGTATTCGAAATCACCTTTATGAGGCAACCTCCTTTCTTCAGCCTGCCCCACATTTCCAACCCAAGTCTACAAAATACAGTTCTGCTCCTACTTTATTAAAAGGCCACTTCCATTAAGCAACTAATATTTATCAGTTCTTTCAGTAGTCACTTGGAATCTGCCAAGGAAACTATACTTTTCAAAAACTACAAATTGAACTACTAATCAAGGGTATTTTGAGGCAAACTGGCTACACTGTACTTTGATTCAATATACATTCCTGTTACAACCAGATTAAAAATAAGCTGAAGTTCACATTTTTATTTATTTATTTATTTTTTGGATTCTTGTGCACTGAATCGACAGGCCGAGTCTAATTATGGCCTTTCTCCCCCCCACATTGCAAGAGTCAACATCAATGGTTAAATATCACAACCCAAAAATATTTTGGGCTTAAACTGTTGTTTAGAATTTTTGTCATTTAAGTGGTTTCGACTGAGCTTTGAAGTTAACACCTCCCTTAACAAGAGAGGAGGAAACTAACATCTGCCAAAGCTATTATTCAGGCAGTTTAGTCAAGATGACAGATGTGTATTGATTTAAGTACAGAAGATTATTTAGTTTCAAGTGTAAATGTGAAGTTTTGGCCAATGGGGTATCAAAGCTCACCCCACAGGCAAGCAGCAGCTAGGAAGCACAGACATATTTCATTAAGTTCCTGGAACTTCTTGGCCAAATGCATTTTATACCATGTTTTTAAGTAGACCAATGTTTTTACAATATATTTATAAATCCTAGAGCCTTTAACAGAAACACTTAAGTGTCACGGAATACAGTGATGCCCAATTGTTCGTAATTACATATGAAGAGTTTGGTTGGTGTGTGCATAAAAAGCAAGCAACCAAGCACTTAAGATTCTATATTAAGTGCATCTCACCCTTCATTAACACATGACAAGAAAGTTATCTGATGCGGAGAAGAGGACAGAGAATTATAGTAAGGACAAATTTCAGAGTAGCAGCCGTGTTAGTCTGTATTCGCAAAAAGAAAAGGACTACTTGTGGCAACTTTAGAGACTAACAAATTTATTTGAGCACAAGCTTTCGTGAGCTACAGCTCACGCATCCGAGGAAGTGAGCTGTAGCTCACGAAAGCTTATGCTCAAATAAATTTGTTAGTCTCTAAGGTGCCACAAGTACTCCTTTTCTTTTTGCAGTAAGGATAAATGAAAGTAAACATTTTTAATGATTTATAGTACAAACACAATGTTTACCATGATTCAACAACTCAACATTTAAGCTAGGAACAGTATTTCCATGATAAATCCTGGGGTTTGGACATTATATTGTGCATTTCAAAAATGCATTTGAACTAAAAATTCAGTGCAGAAGATATTAGTTAAGTGCTTTTTAAAAGAGTTGTTTAGCCATTCTTGAGTAAAAGCTGAAAAATATGTGAAATTCCCATGGTTTCCGATGTTCTCACTAAAAAGGGAAAACCAGGGGGAAAAAAAAGTATTTGTATAACAGAGATTAATATAGTGAATTCATTGAATTCTTCTCCAGGTTACCCTTCTCCGAATAAATCCTTTATTTTTTCCATCTTGAAAAGAAAGGTGCACTTTTCAGATTGGACTGTTTAAATACACTATACAGAAGCTAGTTTTATTAAGACTAGTTGAAACAGATGCGAATAAATTAAAAAACTACACTAAAAGCCTAGTTTTTCCTTTCAGTAGCAGACAGTAATTTAAGAAATGAGTAGGATTTAAATTTTGATAATAAATTTTAAAAAATTCTGTACAATTCTACTCTAAAAGTAACACCGTTCATCAATATAATCATACAGAATATTAACTCTTAATATTCAGACTAACCAGTAATAATGTTTTTTTCAGACTCATAAGATTTATGGCAAAATTAAAGCAAGGATGGTTGAGAAAACAAAGCAATTTTGTTCTCAGCTGTTATTAATCCCAACTAGATTATGAGCTATACATGGAATTCTCCAGAATATTTTGAAGATATTTGCTTATTACTAACAAAGAGACTATCTCTAGTGTTTTACATAATAAAAGGTCAGTGAAGACACTATGTCCTCAACCCATAGAAGAGATGAAACAACCCTCCACTTTCTTTATGATTTTGTCCAGTTCTGCAAGCTGCTCCATGTGGAGGTGCCTCTGTACCCAAGTAGAGCCCTACTGACTCATGTTGGAAAACAGTTTACAGGATAGGGACCTAAATATCATGTTCTCCTTATTGAAGCTCTCATAATCCACAGTCTGTACTGCAAAGACAATTGTTATTTAAATAGTTACACCAAAATAAAAAGTATGTTTTGGGGTCTGAAAGTTTAATGATCTTTTACCAGCTTAATGTGGTAACTATTTCTATATATTACATTGTCCTTTCAAGTAAAAATACAAAACTATTTTTAGAGACTTAGTTCAATATCTAGTTATACTTGGTATTTTAATGTTAATTAGGCAAAACATAGTTTGTCTCCAGTCATTAACAAAAGTATGCAGATGTGTCACAAAATCAGAACATGGGATTTCAATATAGCACATCTCAGTTTATCTAATATCTTAAATGCATACAATGCCAGATCATCTACTTTACCTTCTGAATTATACTTATATAAAAATAAATCCAAATTTAGTACCAAGTCCCAGTTTCCATAAATGCTTTAATCTGGCCAAAAGCATCCAAGCTCTTAACCTCGCATTTCAGGGCAAGTAGCTCTCCAACTCAAATGAATGCAAGTAAAAATAAATACATTTTAAAAGCTACATGAACATTTATCACCCCAACACACATCCAAATCTGAGTGACTACAAGGTAAGTGTCTGGGGCAGGGGTGTTTGTTGTTCTACTTTGTACCCTTGAATAAAGTATGGGGGGGGGGGGGGGGTTGAGGAAAGCATGCAGAATTTCTGAAAGGAATTCTTTGGCCTGGGCTATGATATGCCTCTGCCTGATTTTCCTCACAACACTGGCAATATTGTTAACTGTCATAAACAAGGTGTCAAGGACAGTACCAAATTCAGAGCAACTTTTAAATTCTCTCCAGCAACCAAAATTGTTGCAGAGAAGAGAGATAAAAGGAATCAAGCCCAACAAAATATTGTCTGAGAAGTAGCTAATCCATTTTTGTGAATTCTATTATAAAAAGTGTGATGACCTTCCACAAAATATAATGTGACTCATGCCAAGTAGTTTCCCCCTTTCTTGCGGGAGAAGATCTGTTTTGCTCAGGCTGCATCTAGGATATTACAAACCCCAGAGAGGAAGGGGAGGGAGAGAGAGTGTTCACAGCCGTTCAGGGTCAATAAGTGTTCATATATCTATCATTTGGAAACCCTTCCCAAAGCTTAGGGCAAAAACACTGTTTAGTCAAGGAAAAAATGAGAAGAAAAAACCCTGCAATGTGAGTGCGTGTGTCATATGTGTGGGGGCTGGAGGAGAAGAGCTGTCAGGGAGAGAAACATCTTTCATGGGGGGAAGGAGAGAGAACTTGTGCATAAAATTCAGATCAGAGACACGGAACGAGGCATTCACGGCGACAATCAACTTTTCCTTCAGGCCTAACTTACTTCTGCCTTCAATTTTTCAAAATGGTTAGCAGCAGCAGCAGCAGCAGCAGCACGCACCCTGCCCTCCCCATCCCCCGCACACAACAGGGTAGGATCCCGCCGCGTCCTTCCTGCGCTAGTCAGCGTCTCCGCATCGCCTTCAGGGAGCCGCGGGGCCGCCCCCGGCACCTATTTGCCTGACCCAGCGGGCTGCCGCTTGCCTGCTGCACTCACATCCCGGAAACGCAGGAGGGGCCGGGGGCTCCGCGGCGGTAACCCCGACCCTGTCCCGTCCCAGCCCCCGGAGCGGCCCGCACAGGCCCCCCCACCCCACGGGGTCACTGCCGGGGGGCCGAGCCACGTAGGCGCCTGGTCACCCCCGCGCTGCTCTGACAGCCCCGGGCCCAGCCCCCTCCCCTCCGCCTGGGCCTAGATTTACCCCTCCCAGGGCCAAGGCTGCCCCCTTCCTCGGGCCGGGCCCGGCTCAGCCCCGGGAGCGCGACCCCCACCCCGGGGAGAGGAGACAACGGGCAGCCCCGACTCACCAGCCGCGCCGGGTCTCCGCTGGTCCGGAGTGGGGGAGGGGGCGGTTCCTCCCCCTCCTAAGCGCGGCAGCCGCGGCCGGACGCAGCCGCCTCCGGGAGCCGAGCCCCGCTCGCTCCGCCGCCCCGAGAGCCGCTTCCTCCGCCCAGGCGCTGCGGCGCCCCGGCCGCTTCCCCTCCCCGCCGAGAGTCACTTGACCCCCCCCTCCAACATGGCTGCTTCCCGAGCCGCCTCCGCGGCTCCCGACCCCGCGCCGGCCGCCGGCCCCCGAGCACCCCCGTAGCCCGGCCCTCGGCAGGGAGTCGCTCGCCGCCGACGGGAGCTGGGCGCTGGGCGCGGGCGGGCGGGCCGGGGGCGCGCTGCTGCGGGGCGAGGCTGGCTGCCAGCGACTCGGCGGCGGCGCTTCTGCCTCTTCCAGCGACTCGCGCGGAGCCAGCGCAGCCGGAGCCCAGGAGGGGCCGTGGGAGAGCGGGGCCAGGGCGACACCTAGTGTCTGCGGCGGCCGCTGCAGAGCCCGTCCGGCCCCGGGAGCGCCAGGCAGCCGGCTCCCGCTATTGCTGCAAGCCAGCAAGTGTAACCCGCCCGGGAAAGGGGCTTCCCCCATGTCTCCCCACACCCGTCCCCGGAAAGCGGCTTCCCCCCCCCCAACATACACACGCCAGAAAGGGGCTTCCTCCCCTCACATCATCCCCCCACGCACGCATCTCCCACAGATAGGGGATTCCCTACACGCACACCCCTACTGGAACGGGGTTTCCCCTCCAGACATCCCCTCATACTCTGGAAAAGTGCTTCCCCCCCCCCACCACTCCTAAACGCCCTTTCCCCCCCCCCACACACACACAGAGGGGAGAGGGTCTGCCCCTGCTTCCAAAAACATACACATCTTTCAGCAGGTAAAGAACTGCTCCCGCAAAATATCTCCCCTACACACATCCCAACCGATGTGGAAAGGGCTGTCCCCCAAAAAGCAACCCTTCCCCGATCCCATCCTACCCAGGAGAAGAGCTGCTCCCTCCAAGACATTCCCCCAAAAACATATGGAAGACTGGTCTCCACCCTTTTTCCAAAATATTTCTCCCTCCCCTGCACACACACAACCAGGTTAGGATGCTGACCTCCCCCTTCAGAACATCCCCTTTACACACAGGCCACCTGAAAGAGCTTCCCCCCAAGGAGATACACCCTTCCTACAAAAGGGAGCATCCCCCTCTCCAAAAGGTCCCTCCACACATCCTTCCTAGAAGAAGGAGCTTCCCGCCAAACACAGATTATACTCAGGAGATAGAGCTGCATCAGGCTCCCGAGGTTTTCCCAGCCACATGGTTCTGCCTCCAGATGCACTGCACAGGTGATGTGCAGTTTATGCTGGCCACCATGCTGAGTAATACACAACTCCTGAAGGTAAAAGTTGTTCCTTAAGTGACATTTTAACAGGATGTAAGTGTGTGAACAGTGTGAGCATTTTCTGATTCAGCCTGTTTACCAGCATCTAATAATAATTAATGTTTGCTACTGGAAATACTTCTATCTGAAGATGGTAAGGTCCCTTCACCTGCCTTGGTGGTGGTGGATATTCCACCCATTTGACAGGTTGGTAAACTGAGGCACATGGAAGTGCTGTGACTTATACAATGAATCATGACCCCTCATCTTGTGCATTTGTCACAAAACCATCCTTCCTGTATTTGTACCTGCAATGCTTCTTTTCCCTTTCTCTCACTCACAGTTTCTACTCCATTTCTTCTTTTCAATGGCTGTTTCCAGTTCCCTGCTTCTCGCAGTCAGCCCGTTCTGTCCCTGAATTTCTTTGTAACCCTTCTGCTCCTACCCCCTGGAAGTTAGTAAGGGCCAGGAAGTAGCACTGCAGGCTCTGTATTCTTCTCCCCTGATTCATATTTTTTACATTTCTAATATACAGGAAGTGAAGTATCATGAAAAGACCAGATCTTACTTCATTTTAGTGATTTCTTGATGGTCTGAAAATGTCAGCAAAGTACAAATAAAAAAGTATTTGAAATGCAAGTACCAGGACATGTACCCACTGCACTGATGTAACTCAGGGCTCATTGCCTTTTTGGGGGGGGGGGTATTGATTTTTGTTGTCCGTTTGCGGGTTTTCCCTTATTTATTGGCCAAAGTTCAGTGCAGATAACAGCACCTTTCATCAAAATGGATCCACTTGCATTTTAAAGACTTTAGTAAATGACTGTACTAGGCCAAATCCTATACTCCTTACTGGGGCGAAACATAGGCCCAGATTCTTTGCTTCATTGAGCTTCAGCTCAGTGTAGGTGTGGATGGAGAAAAAGCAGGGGAACTGTTTATGGTTCCTTGATTCTTATGGTGGATCTGTGCTACTTTGTGCCCTGGTATAGATTGGAGTAGCCTAGGATTTGTTCTAACTTACACTAGCTGGCTGAAGTTCCTGAGGGACCATATGACAGCTGAGAAGAGCCACAGAATGCAGCATACTCTGGACAGTCCCTCTACCCAAAAGGGCCAAGTGAAGGGTGGGGTAGCATAGAAGCTGGGTGTGCTAACTGAGAGCTCCCCTACTCCAGGGAAATTCTCAGGTGTCCAGACCTGGCTGCTTTCCATTCTCTTTGCACCTTTTAGGCACCACAAAGGAGCCAGAACACAGTAGAGAAGCTGGACCCCAACAAAGGGAAATAAGTTGCATTTGCCTAAATAAGGAGTGCAGGAGTTGGACCACCTCTTACAGGACATATAGGATTCACTTTGCTCATTAATGCAGTACCGTAATCTGAGGTGGAATGCACAGTAGTTTAGGGCACAAAGAAGAATACCATCCAATTTGGAAGGGCAGAGGGAATTGATGGAGGCAAAATGTGACTGCCAATTTGATATTTATCCAAGACATCAGGATAACACCTTTACTGTTACAAAACTAGTGGGATTTTTAATAACTCTGAGAGCAGACAGTGAAGCTTTGACACTTCTTGGCACTTCTTTCATCAGACTCAAGGGTCAGGAACCACCGGAAGTGTCCTGAAGCTGTTCTTACTGGATCTCCTAAACTCTGAATAGTAGCATGGTGACCAGTGTTTATTTTATCTTATTCAATTTGTAAACTCTTCTGGGCAGGGAATGTTATTGTTGTAAATTATCATGTAAGTGTACAGCGCTGTATACATGTTTTATAAGAAATCTTCTCTGTTGGACTACCCAACTATAAACAAATTGAATAAATAGTATTCAACTAAATGGTGTTTCACAAAGGGGTGTGTGTGAGCAGAGAGCTGTGCTATTTATTTAAAGGCTGCAAATATTTTAAAACATTCTGAGGGAGGAGGGTCCTGTTTTGTTTTATACACATTTTTTGTCAACCCTTGAAGTATACTGTGATGGGAAAAGTAGGAAAATTATGGTATAAGAGAGATACAAGAAGCTGAAAAATGAGCAAGTGTGATGGGTCAGCGGAGGGCAGTGAAAGTGAATTTCCTGGTGCTATTTCCCTCCTGTCTTGGAGAGTGATAGGTGCCAGGAGGAGAGATTCTGTGGCAATTAAGGCAGTTGGGAGGGGTGGGTTACAGAGCCGGGGTGTCTGGGGGCCTGAGAGGAGTATGGCATTTGAAGACAGCTGGGCAGAAGGGGCCTGGGAACCACCAGGTGCTAGAGCCAGAGTGTGAAATTGTGACCCCATTGAAGTCAATGGTAGTTTTGCCTTTGACTTTAGTGGGGCTAAGATTTCATCATGATAACCTTTTAGCAGCTGAAGTACTTATATCACCTGCTGAAGTACTTATATTACCTGTCAGGAACTGAAGACAAGTTTCTTCTTTGAGTAGTGTCCCTATGGACTGTAGGTGTGTCTGCGGCCCTGCGCAGCTGATCAGAGAACTTCGGTAGCAGTGGCCGTGGGGCCCACACATGCACTGTCTCTCCTCGTGCTGCGCCACGAGGCTAGCCAGTGCATGCAGGCTAACCGTCCTAGGTGCTTTCTCTACCACCCCTGCCTAGAGACAGAGCCTTTATCTGTCTGTTAGTGGATTGTTAACTCTTTCGTTTGTTAAATTTTAGCTTCTTTGAAAACCTTTTTGCTTTCTTCTGATTTTTTATTTGGCCATGCCTAAAAAGAAAGAAAGAAAAAAAGACTTTGTTCTTGTGTTGACCCCTGTTGGGGGGAGGAAGGGGCCTTCCTCCCACCCCTGGACAAGAGTATGCCTGGCTCTCCAGGCTTCAAGAAGTGTCTCACTTGCAGTGAAGTGATTCAGTCATGGACAAGTACCCTCAGTGCATCCATTGCCTCGCTGAAGGCCACATTGTTCCCATTGTTCCCGCTGAAGGGAACAAAAGTGTTCCCTCTGCCAGCAGCTCTGACCAAGATCCTGCAAGGACAGAGAGCTCTGCCAGAAAATCATCTTTATGGATGCAGCTCTCCAACTCTAGCCCTCTAGTGGGTATAAGTCTTCCCCTCAACCTTTGACTTTGAAGGATAATGGGTCAAAATAAATGGTCCAGAGATTCCTCTCATTAATTGAAAAAAGAGAGCAAGAAGTCTCCTTAGCGAACCCAGGAAAGCGAATCACCATTTTGCTCTGTGTCCTTGGCACCAAGATCATTCGGCACCCATGCCTCATGGCGACCATCGGTATCTGGCACCGTTGCTAAGTGCACTTTGGGCACAGGCACTGAATCTTCGGTACAGAGACGGGCAAACACCCTAAAGTGCTCCCCGATACATGAGTCAACATCGGTACTGCCAGTGATATTGGCCCACCCGGCATGGGAGAGACTAGTACAAGCAAGGTCTCAATCTCCCCCGATACCGCCACTTATGCCAGAATGCTCGGTACTGGCCGAATTCCATCAAACTGGTGACCTAGGCATATTGGAGGCATCCAACTCTCTGCCCCTTGAGAGATCATGGGATATCTCCCAACAATCATGCCATGGCCCTCCATTGTCAAGCAAGGGATACGATAGTGAGCCAGAGGGAGTTTTACAGTACTCCTCCCAAGCTCCATAGGGAACTCACTACCAACAAGGTCCAGGAATGTGCCACCAAATGGCACCCCCACCATCTTGGTACAACCACCCATGGTCACCCCCACCAGGCCTTATGCCACCAGAGTGGCCCTACTGGGACCCCAGTGCGGCACAGCAACAGCCTGCCTCCAGGGCACCAATCGTAACCCGAGATCCCTCCAGGCATGCTCTTGGCCACAACATCGAGGGCCTCAGAACCTCAAGAAATGGAGGAACAGGAAGGGGACACAGAAGAGGAGATAACACCTAAGGCCATATCCACCTCTTGACTGGACAAAGTTTAAAGACCCAGCTCATTGACGTCCTTCCATGTTTCATCCACTTCAAAAATCACCCTCCCAATCAATGAGGCTATCCTACACCCAGCTAAGACAGTGTGGCACACCCGGCTTCAGTGGCCCTGATGTGCAAACGGGCAGACAAAAAAATATTATGTCCCCATAAGGTAATCAGAATTCCTATTCACCCACCTGCCACCCAGCTCTGTCGTGGTGGATGCTCTAAACTCTCATGGCCAACACATCTCTCCAGAGCAGCACCCTATGACAGAGACTGGAAGCACCTTGATCTCTTTGATAGAAGAGTGTACTCTTCAGTCACCTTACAGTTTCATATTGCCAACTACAAGGTGCTCATGGCTAAATATAACTGCACAAATTATAATAAGGTAAATGACTTTATTGATAAACTGCCGGAGAGCTCCATGACTCCTTCAAGGCCATCATCCAGAAGGGGCAACTGGTGGCAAAAGCATCACGGCAGTCGGCCCTCAACACTGCCGACAGGACTGCCAGGACCATCTCCATGGCTGTGGTGATGAGACAGGCATCATGGCTTGGGATTCCCAAAGAACATGCAGACCATAGTGGAGGACCTTCCCTTTGAAGGTGTGAAGCTCTTTGTTGAGAAGGTGCCTTCTTGAAGGATTTCAGGGCCACCCTCAAATCACTGGAAATCTACACACCAAGGTTTTAGCCCTCAATACCAGCAAAGGCCTTATGCATCCCAATTCCTGTAATGACAACACTATGAGTCCCAAAGAAAAAAAAGGACAATGGAAGTCTTCTGTCTCCCAATCCTCGACCCAACCACCTGCTTCTAAGCACCACTTTTGGTGGACAGGTCAAGGCGCCATGAGTCCTCTCCCCACTACTATCTGTGCCCATGCACCCATTTGGCCACCATTTGGCAGCATGCTGCAATGCCTGGGAGCATATAACGTTGGACAGATGGGTCCTAGAAATTGTCAGATCTGGTTACTCCATCCACTTGACCTCCTTATCCCCTCCACACCACCCTTCCCCGTCCCTCTTCAAAGACCCGTCTCACAAGAGTCTACTATGTCAAGAGATAGATAGACTCCTGAAGTTAGGAACACTAGAACAAATTCCTCAACATCTACAAGGCAAGGGATTTTACTCTTGTTACTTCCTAACACCCAAAAGAAAGGGAGGTTGGAGACCTATTCTGGACCTCAGAACTCTCAACAAGTTTGTCAAAGCTCAGAAGTGGTCACCTTATCAATGGTCACCTTATCAATGATCATTCCATCATTGGAATAGGGAGACAGGTTTTTGGCCCTTGACCTACAAGATACTTACTTTCACATTTCAATACTATCGACTCTCAGACATTTTCTCAGGATCACTCTGGGGCACGACCACTACCATTACAGAGTCCCCCTCTTCGGACTTTCAGTGACCCTGAGAGTATTTTCCAAAGTTCTCTCAGTGGTGACCACTCATCTACGATCATAAGGGATAATAATCTACACTTACCTGGATGATTGTTTCCTCAGACTCCAATCGCTTCAAGAGGCTTGTCGAGCCACCAAGGCCACAATATGCTTGTTCACGGAACTCGGCCTACAGATCTATTCCCAGAAGTCAACCTTCACACCAGGGCAATGCCTGGAATTCACAGGGGCTGACCTAAATGCGCTACAGGCCAAAGCCTTCCTACCTCAAGACAGGTTTCCATCCCTGGTCTTTCTTATAGACACAGCTCAAGGTATCCCTCAAGTGCCAGCTGGAATCTGCCTCCAACTCCTGGGATATATGGCAGTAAGCACAGTGGTGATTCCGCATGCCAGATTCCACATACGATGCCTACAGATGTGGTTCAGTTCAGTTTACAGACTGAACAGAGACAGTCTGGGCAAACTCCTGACACTACCCACCAGGATCAAGAACTCCCTGGACTGGTGGAAGAACCCAACCAATGCATGCAAAGGGATCCCCCTTTCACAGGAGTCATCTTCGTCACTCCTTACCACTGATGCGTCACTCATAGGATGGGGTGTGCATTTAGTCTCATAATGAAAGGCAAATAGTCAACTGCAGAGATATCCCTGCACATCAGTCTCCTCGAATTCAGAGCAGTCAGGAATGCCTGCACCAATTTCCTCCCGCTGATAACAGGATCACATACCAAAATCCTAACAGACAACATAGCCTGCATGTATTATATCATCCATCAAGGGAAGGGCCAGATCGCCCTCCCTATGCATGCAAGTGATGAGACTATGGAATTGGTGCATCTCTCACAACCTCACCTTGCCTGCAGCTTACCCCCTGGGCGTGCAAAACTCGATTGCGGACAAGCTCAGTCGCACATTCCCACACGACCATGAGTGGGAGATGCACCCGTCAGTACTTCACAACTTGTTCACACGGTGGGGAACACTGTCCACAGATCTGTTCACCACTTACCAGAACAAGAAGTGTCCATGATACTGTCCCAGGGTGTGGATCAGACAGCACTCTCTGGGCAATGCTTTCCTCCTCCCATGGGACAAGGGCCTTCTTTATGCCTTCCCTCTGTTTCTTCTTCTGCTGAAGGTCCTATTAAAGATAAAGAGGGATGGAGCTTATGTAATTTTGATTGCTCCCACGTGGCCAAGACAGACCTGGTACCCTTACCTGATGCAGCTCACGACGTGCCCACGGATCTCCATTCCGGCCACTCCGAACCATCTCTCTCAGGACAAAGAGTATACCATGCATCCCAACCTGGGGATCCTCCACCTCAAAGCATGGATCCTACGTGGTTCCAGCACCTAGAGAGCTCCTGTTCAAAGGAAGCACAGGAGGTTCTACTGCACAGTAGAAAGTCCTCCACACAACACACTTACCGACAGAAATGGTCCAGGTTCCAGATTTGGTACATGTCCCAACAAATCTCTCCAGTGTCAGCAACTCTTCCACATATTTTGGAATATGCTCTAACCCTTAAAAAAATTGGGATTATCCCTGAGCTCTCTCAGGGCCCACCTAGCAGCTATCACGGCATTTCACTAACCTGTAGAGGGGTACTTAGTACTCTTGCACCCAACCACTAAAAAGTTCCTTAAGGCAATAACAAACCTCTTCTCTCAACCTCGGCTTCCTACCCCCTAGTGCTGAAGGGGCTGACCAGGCCCTCCTTTGACCCTATGGCCACCTGTTCACTAGCATACCTGTAAATGGAAACAATTATAGCAATTACCTCGGCTAGAAGAATACGAAAAATATCAGCTCTGATGGCGCATCCCCCATACACTGTGTTCTTCCCAGATAACATTACTTTCAGACTGCATCCAAGGTCCATCCCTAAAGTCACCTACTCATTTTACATGAATCAGTCTATACCTCTTCCCACCTTCTACCCCAAGCCTCACCAAGACAATAGGGAGACCATACTACATACCTTAGACATTAGAAAAGTCCTTGCATTCTCGCTCAATAGGACAAAAGCCTTCAGGAAGTTCCCTAGGCTATTCCTGTCTATGGCAAAAACTTCTAAGGGCTCAGTGATATCAGCCCAAAGACCCTCCAAGTGGATCTCGACTTGCATCAGACAGTGCTACCAAATTCGAAACATGACCCCTCCAGATTCGATCTGTACATATTCCATGAGATCGACCTTCTCATTTGTCGCCTTCTTTAAGAAATCTGAAGAGCAGTGACATGGGCATCAACACCTTCGCAGAACATTATGTGACTCTGCCTTTGATGCCATCTTTGGCGCCACAGTACTATCATCTGTGACTAACCTGACTCCGAAGTCCCAAGGAGTACTGCTTGGAAGTCACCTACAGCAGAGCACCCATAAGGGCACTAGTCAAAGAAGAAGTTACCTTCTGCAGTAACTATGGTTTTTTGAGATGTGTGTGCCTATGGATGCTTCACTATTCGCCCTCCTCCCTCTACTTTGGAGTTCTCACTTATGACTCTATGGTAGAGAAGGAATTTGCGCTGGCTAGCCTCATAGCACAGAACAAGGAGAGACAGAGCATGTGCAGGCCCAATGGACACTGCTACTGAAGTTCTTCAATCAGCAGTGCAAGGGCACAGACACGCCTACAGTAGAGCACCATAGGGACACACATCTCAAAGAACCATTGTTACTGTACAAGGTGAGTAACTTCTTCTTTGGTACCACAGAAGTCCCATGGAAGAAGGACAATTTCTCCTCTCAATTGTGTGAAGACTTTTAGTCCATCTTCTTAGAACTCACTTGTGTTTTACCCCCGAAGTGCTGCCCGGCTCTCTTAATTGGCCAAATGGGCACACCTGTCCTGGCAAAGGAGAGCTGGATCCACTTCAGTTACAGGGACCAGCTACCCTGGGACACTTGCTTTCTTAAATTAAAATGTAGGTTTATCTGAAATCAGCAAGACAAATAAAAATAACTACAAAATTGCAACACAAACTGTCAAAAGGCAAGGTAATGTATAATTAAAGTAGATACCGTTTCTAATTGTGCAGCATTAACTTTGAAACTCCAACCTTTCCTCACATTGAAGTAAGGCTGGTTTCAGAGTAGCAGCTGTGTTAGTCTGTATTCACAAAAAGAAAAGGAGTACTTGTGGCACCTTAGCGACTAACAAATTTATTTGAGCATAAGCTTTCGTGAGCTACAGCTCACTTCATCGGATGCATTCGGTGGAAAATACAGTGGGGAAATTTATATACACACACTGAGAACATGAAACAATGGGTTTTATCATACACGCTGTAAGGAGAGTGATCACTTAAGATGAGCTATTACCAGCAGGAAGGGGGGGAGGAGGAAAACCTTTTATGGTGATAATCAAGGTGGGCCATTTCCAGCAGTTAACAAGAACATATGAGGAACAGTGGGGGATGGGGTGGGGGGGGGGAGAAATAACATGAGGAAATAGTTTTACTTTGTGTAATGACCCATCCACTCCCAGTCTCTATTCAAGCTTAAGTTAATTGTATCCAGTTTGCAAATTAATTCCAATTCAGCAGTCTCTCGCTGGAGTCTGTTTTTGAAGTTTTTTTGTTGAAGGATAGCCACTCTCAGGTCTGTAATCGAGTGACCGGAGAGACTGAAGTGTTCTCTGACTGGTTTTTGAATGTTATAATTCTTGACGTCTGATTTGTGTCCATTTATTCTTTTACGTAGAGACTGTCCAGTTTGATCAATGTACATGGCAGAGGGGCATTGCTGGCACACGATGGCATATATCACACTGGTAGATGCGCAGATGAACGAGCCTCTGATAGTGTGGCTGATGTGATTAGGCCCTATGATGGTGTCCCCCGAATAGATATGTGGACACAGTTGGCAACGGGCTTTGTTGCAAGGATAGGTTCCTGGGTTAGTGGTTCTGGTGTGTGGTTGCTGGTGAGTATTTGTTTCAGGTTGGGGGGCTGTCTGTAAGCAAGGACTGGCCTGTCTCCCAAGATCTGTGAGAGTGATGGGTCGTCCTTCAGGATAGGTTGTAGATCCTTGATGATGGTTTTAGTTGGGGGCTGAAGGTGATGGCTAGTGGCGTTCTGTTATTTTCTTTGTTGGGCCTGTCCTGTAGTAGGTGACTTCTGGGTACTCTTCTGGCTCTGTCAATCTGTTTCTTCACTTCTGCAGGTGGATATTGTAGTTGTAGGAATGCATGATAGAGATCTTGTAGGTGTTTGTCTCTGTCTGAGGGGTTGGAGCAAATGCGGTTATATCGTAGAGCTTGGCTGTAGACAATGGATCGTGTGGTGTGATCTGGATGAAAGCTAAAGGCATGTAGGTAGGCATAGCGGTCAGTAGGTTTCCGATATAGGGTGGTGTTTATGTGACCATCGCTTATTAGCACCGTAGTGTCCAGGAAGTGGATCTCTTGTGTGGAATGGTCCAGGCTGAGGTTGATGGTGGGATGGAAATTGTTGAAATCATGGTGGAATTCCTCAAGGGCTTCTTTTCCATGGGTCCACATGATGAAGATGTCATCAATGTAGTGCGAGTAGAGTAGGGACATTAGAGGACGAGAGCTGAGGAATCATTGTTTTAAGTCAGCCATACAAATGTTGGCATACTGTGGGGCCATGTGGGTACCCATCGCAGTGCCGCTGATTTGAAGGTATACATTGTCCCCAAATTAAAGCTGTGATTTTAAAGGACTTTAACAGCTTCTGAATAATCATTTAAACTTATTATTCTGTGAATTGTTTTTGATGGTCTCTTGCATATGTGCTGGAACTAGGGGTGCTGCCACACCCCCTGGCTTGAGGTGGTTTCCATCATATATGGGGTTTACAATTTGGTTCGGTGGTTCTCAGGACCTCCATTATACAAATTGTTCCAGCACCCTGGTCTGTTGTGAGTATAGCAGATAATCAGAAATGCTTCTTCACAAAATCCCTGTGTAGTTATTATTAAGCATTTGACACCTATGCAAAAGACAGAGGAAAGAAAGCAAGACACTGAAAAAAGGAAAGAAGTCGGGAGCAGATTTTGATTAATTCATGTCAGGAGACTTGTTTTCTTTTTAGTGTAACTATATTAGTTGATTTGCTTTATTATTCAGTTAAATAGAATATGTGGCCATCAATCATATTTCTGTACAGTTGACCATTAATTTAAAAAAAAACACTAGTTTTACAGACACAGTGTTCTCTGAGTGTTTGGTGCACACAATTGGTCTGTTCTCTAAGACAAACAGAATGCAGTACATAGATGCTGGTAGAATGAACTACTGCCTCTGGAAACAATGATGAAATCTACATCAGCCATTAGGTATAATATACATACAGGAATAGGACAAGAGCAGTCATGGGAACAATGTTTCCTGCTTTGAATATAAATATCTTGGCTTTTCCTCAGCATTTATATAGCAGTAGGATATTATTAGTGTTTGTCAATAAAAATAACAGATCTCATGGATGGATCTCAAATCAGTAAAATAAATATATAGGTGGATTTAAACATTACAAATACACATATATTTTAAAACAATATACACTATGTGAAAAGCAGTTACTTTCCTGTCAAGTTCAGGATTCTGTGTTTCAACAGCAGGAACTGATGACCTCACAAATATCTAACAATGTAGGAGAGCATTGTGCTTTAGTGTAAGTGATGTGCCCAATTGCAGGAGAAAGACTGAAAGTCTTGGCAGGTAAGTAAAAGGGAAGTGATATCTAAATACAATATTATGCGTTTTAAAATGCAGTTCTTTTTTCTGGATGCCAAAAATGTGTAAAGAATGCAATATCCTCTAACTAATTGTTTTTCTGCTTTGTGGTAGAAAAAACAGCTATTGTTCTGCTCTCACTAAGAGCTATTTATATACTGTTCTGTAGAACACACTTTTCTATCAGGATAATCTTCCACCTATGCAAAAAATGTAATCAATTTAAAATATTCAAATGTAGTTAATGTCTTACTTTCTCATTGCATGCCCTTATTCACATAAAGTATTTTTTTTTAGGTTTCTTGGGCTCAATTCAAAGTTTGATTTGCAGACCTCATGTGTAAAAAGGATTCTTTTACCTCATTGAGAAACTAGGACCACCTTAATCTTTGAATGAATGATAGAAGGAAATAGCAATATGAGGAAGATTGTCCTTTTAAGAAAAAAGCTAAATTTTTTTTTCTCTCTGGTAGATTCTACAAGTGACTCCACAGGTCTTGAATTTTAGTTTAGAGGTCCCCAGGGAGTCTTCACATCCTAGCCACCATCTAGTACAGGGGAAGGCAAACTACCGCCCATGGGATCCAGCCCATCAAGGCTTTCAATCTGGCCCGCAGGATTGTCAGTCCGTGGCGTAGCAGAGCTAAGGCAGGCTCTGCTGCCCTGACCCCACACCCAGAAGTGGCCAGCACCATGTCCCTGTGGCCTCTGGGAGAGGAGAGGAGAGGAGAGGAGGGCAGAGGGCTCCATGCGCTGCCCTTGCTGCAGGCACCCTCTGCAGCTCCCATTGGCCAGAAACGGGGAACCGTGGCCAATGGGAGCTTCAGAGGTGGTACCCACAGGCGAAGGCAATGCATGGTGGAGCTGCCTGCCCCACCCCACCCCCAGGAGCCACTGCTGGACATGCTGGCCACTTCCCGGAGCAGTGCGGAGCTAGGGCAGGCAGGGAGGTAAGCGGCACCGGGCTGGAGCCTGCATCCCAAACCCCTCCTGCACCCCAAGCCCCTGTCCAGAGCCCCCAAGCCCCCTCCCTTGAGCCCCCGCTACACCCTCCCGCACTCCAGATCCCATGCCCTGAGCCCCCTGCCACACCTCAACTCCCTGCCCTGAACCCCATCCTGCATTTCGCATCCCTCCTGCACCCCAATCCTTGCCCTGAGCCCCTTCCTGCACACCACACTCCCTCCCACACCCCACACTCCCTCCTGCACCCCAACCCTCTGCCCCAGCCCTACATTCATGGCCCTGCATACAATTCCCCCATCCAGATGTGGCCCTTGGGCCAAAAAGTTTGCCCACCCGTGATCTAGTAGCTGGTTAGTAACTGGTGGGCTGAACGGCTAATGCAACCTTAGCTCCATCAGAGGCACTGCTTACAGGAGTCCTGACTGGAGGAGCACCCAGGTCTATTAATTGGTCTGGCTGGGCTCTTTAAGCCAGAAGGAGGCACAGGAAATTGTGCAGCAAGGTGAATTTTTGGGTGGCTGCTTTATTGGATTCTGCCTTCTTACCTGATTCCTGCTTTCCTGGTTCTTGCCTTCCTACTTTGCTCCTGATCCCTGCCCCTGATTTCTGACCCTTGGCTTGACAGCTGACTCTGGCTCTGACCTCTGGCACCTCTCCTCTGATCAGCAACTCTGATTGCCTAGTCCCGGTCATGACAGGGGCCTTATCTCCACTAGTTATTTGCCCAGACTTCAGCAACTGATGATTAACCACTGGTATATTTGCACTCATGCCCAAATGTAGACAAGGGAAACTATTTGTAGTTGTGAAGCTTACCCCCAATGTCATGCGGGAGTAAGCTCCAAAAATGCAAATTGCAGCTTTCCTTGTCCACAAGACTTTGCAATAGTGTAGCTACAGTTTTCTAGCCAACCACCAATTACTGGAATTGGGGCAAATTCCCAATAGGTCTTAGCCCTTGGTAGATTGGATGAATGGACTATCACCTCTTTCCCCAACACTTCTGATTATCCACTTTTTTTTTTTTTTTTTTTACCATTTTTCCTTCTTTGTTCATTGTCCTCTGTACTTGTTGCTATTTTTTTAGATTACTTACTCTTCAAGTTTCCACTTAAGTAACTTTACAAATCACTTTACAAATATAAGATTGAGAATGTGGTTCATAATCATCATATTTGTTATGTTATTGGACTTATTTTGCTCATATTTTGGCTATTTTATATCTTTTCAGCAGGGTGAGTGAATTTTTTGTTGTAACCAGCTTTCGCTACTAGATCTGAACTCATTTTTTCCCCTCAAAGTTTTTTGGGGATGGTGATGGGGAAAGGGAATAGAGGGACTCTTGCAGTTGAAGGAAACAAGTTCCAGCTCTGAGATCAGAGCCCCCATTTAAATCAATAGTCTTTCCACTGAGTTTGGTGGGAGTGGATCAGTGAGGAAGATGGAGGGAAGAGGAGCTATTTCTGCCCCAGTGGGGAAACAGGTAGCTGTGTAAAACATTCCCTTTATTTCTTTTCTGTTGAGGCTACAGCTAAGAAATGCTGCCCTGTTTCTGCTTTTCCTTTTCAGCAACTGGGTGGGATAGTATAGAATAGGAAGATTAAATGGAAGGGGGAAAGAGACTGACATTCCTCCTTCATTTATCTTATTTCGCATGCAGGAGAGTGGGACATGAGTGCCCTGGGAGGAATATGAGACCCAAACACCCAAAGATGTAGAGTTGGGTATCTCACACAAGGCAATAATTGCATGCAAAATTACAATCTACTTTCTGAATCTATTAGAAATGCCATGTGTTAGGCTTCCAAAACTAGTTGCATAGTGGCCAACTCTCAAAATATTTTGTGGATTTTTTTCTAGTTTCCTATTATCTCAACTTTTGGCAATAAACTTGTGAATTTTCCCTTATTCAAAATGGCTACTATCTTTCATTACATTTAATGGGGCTGAAATAAAACTGTCCTCAGTCAAGATGGCTACCATTTTCCTACAGTTTTTGCATTTGAAAGTAAGTCTGTTCACTAACTTCCATCGTTCACGGTTAGACTGTTGCCAGGTTGTCCTGAGGGAAGATGGCTGCCATTTTATGGTTATGAGGCTAGACAGGAAACTATGAGTGGACTGGGGAATAGGGGGAGCCAAAGAGACGATGAAGGGTATTGGATAATGTAGAGAGCAGGAGAGAGGCTGAACAGAAGCAGGAAGAAATTGAAAGGGTGCTGGGATAGGTAGCATCAGAAGAAGATAGGTATAGGAAGGAGGGAATGGTGTGCAGGGTATGTTGGAGGGAGAATGAGCTCATGAAGAAAAGTATAGGGAGCAGGGAAGAGAGTGAGGTGGGTGTAGGGGAATGTAGGTTGCAGAAGGGAGGCTCTGAGTGTTCAGGGCAACTATTGGGATAGGAGGAGACTAAGGGGCTATGGAAATATAGGGAGGAGAGAAGTTTATTGCATAGGAAAGTTGGGAGCAGAAGGAGAGAACAGGTACAAGGGAGATGAGAGTATAGGAGAATAGCAATGGAAAAGAATCTGAGGGATAGGATACAGTAAAGAGAAAGTGAAATTGTGGGGCTAGGTGAGTGTACAGGTTGAGCTGAGCACGGGAAACTTAGGGGACATGGAGGAGAATGTGAGTGGGTAGAAGACTGGGTGGGGTAAAAAGAGAGAGGGACACATATGATAGTGATAGAGGAAGGAGACAGATGGCAGCTTCCCTCAGAAGGGTTAGGAGAAGGGAAAGGAAGGCCCCCTCTGAACAGCCAACAGGGAAACTTACATTTCTGCATGTGCATTTAAGGTTGAATTTTGAACCTGAAATGATCAAACACACTTTGGGTTTGGGTTGGCTTTCCCCTAGAGACTCAAAAAACAGAAGGTATATTAAAATAAACCCCTCCGTCCACCCACACTATTCTGTTTTAAAACTCCCTGCGTTTTAAGCTAATCATGATTTTGGGGAGTCTGACTCATTATTTTGAACATTTGGAGCTTGCAACACTGTTTGCACTGTCTGATCTACTCAATAAGGGCCAGATCCTATTTTCCATTGACTTCAAAGGGGAAAGACCAAACTCTAACAAAATATTCTGTCCCTTCCCAAAATTATTGTTAGTGAAACACCTCTAAAAGCCAGCTGATGAGACTGTGTAGTAATTACATATTACTAGCAACAGAAGACAATTGATCAAACTAAGTGGGAATATATAGAATACTTATGAACCTGACCTAGTATAAATAATAAAGTACATTTTGAACAGATCATTGTTACAGATGTTAAGAAACAATCACTCACATAAATTCCAACCTGGATATCTGTGGAATTCTTCCATGATCTCCTTTTTGTGTACAACTTTTTTCTAGTTAGCTTTGCCTAATTGTTGATTGATCAACTACTCTGTTTTTTTAAATCAAGCACAGTATTTTTCAAGGTCTGGTTCTGCACAATGTAAGGTAACTAGACCTAAACACAAGAAAGAAGCAGGAATGTCACCATGCCCCACATAGCTGTTACTTGTCAGTTGTAGATTCCAGCTGCTGCCACAAAAGTAAAATAAAATTAAATGCTGGGTTTTGTTTAATGTATTTATTTGTACTTTACCATTTACTGTTCTCTTCTTTAAGCTCTGTTGTTCACTTCACATTTTATGCAACTGTGGAATTCTTGATGGTCATGGAGATATTCATAACACACATGCTGTACATGTAATTATATATTGCTTTTAAAATCAAACATTCTATTGACACTTGTAAAGTAACAAATTAAAGATTTTGCTCCTAGCTACTTATGTAATTTACAGTATAGAAATGAATTTAAAACAATTTATAGAAAATACTGAATGTAAGATTCCAATGAAAATTAAGGAAGAAGAATACAAAAGTAATAAACAGATAAATTAAATAAAGAGGGATAAGAAAGGGAAATATTACTGAAGATTCTATGTTTGCATCCTTTCATATCCCTTGCATTCTAATTCAATGTTTTTGTTCCAAATCTTTTTTCTCATGTTTCATTAAAACTGTTTAGTTTGCCTGCAGACAGATTCTCCATAGAAACAGCTGTATCTTAGTAACATACCAAGAATAGAGTGAAGGGAGTTGTGATATATGGTACAGCTGTATATGCTACCTTTTTAAAGAGAATTTTGTGTTTGTTAAAGGTCCTGGATTGACAACCCTACAGACTGTAGTTCTCTGTCTACAGTGTAAGCCGCTGCCTTGCAACATGCCTGAACACTTGCTGAATGAACTTCCTCTGGGGTGAAATATAGGTCATTTCTAGGACCCTACCAAATTCATGGATGTGAAAAATGTGTCACGGACCATGAAATCTGCTCTCCACCATGAAATCTGGCTATTGTAGGGGGCTCGAGGTATTGCCACCCTTACTTATGTGCTGTGTTCAGAGCTGAGCGGCTGAAGAGTGTAGAGTGGCAGCTGTTGGCAGGGTGGCCAGCTCTGAAGACAACGCCACCACCAGCAGCAGCACAGAAGTGAGGGTGCCATGGTATGCGGGGGGTGTGTGTGTCATCACTTTATGCATGGGGCAGGGCCAGCCTTATGGGTGGCTGATGTGGGCAACTACCCAGGGTGCCATGGCTGGGCAAGGGGCACTGTGATCACTGGCAGCCCCTTTAACCCCCAAGTGTTGGGCCCAGAGTTGGGGAGGGGCAGGGCTGGGGTTGCCCCTGCTAGGGGCTCATACCTTGCACCAGGCTCCAGCAGCTAATCCCAGCTGGGCTGGGGAGGGATGAGACTTCCTCTTTCCTTGCACAGGCCACTTCCAAGACCAGGTCAGACCTACCTCCAGGAACCCTCTCCTGGCTGCAGGAAGCTCTGCTGCTGCTGTCTGGGAGTCCAGCTCTGAAGGCGCAGCTGCCATCAGGAGCAGCGCAGAAGTAAGAGTGGCAATACTGCATTCCCCCCTACAGTAGCCTGGACACCACCCCACACAACCTCCTTTTGGGTTGGGACCCCCAGAGTTACAAAATTGTGACATTTCAAATTTAAATATCTGAAACCGTGAAATGTACTAAAATGGGCCATGAATTTGGTAGGGCCTTAGTAATTTCTGTGCCTGTTTAATCCCTGGCCTCTTTCAGGAGAATGTCATTGACATTGATGAAAGTGACACTGAAGTGTAAAAATATAATTAGGAAGGCCATAAAAGAATTTGAAGAACCGCTAACCGAAGACTCAAAAAGTAATAGCAAAATTTTTTTTAAGCATATCAGAAGCAGGAAGCCTGCTAAACAATCAGTGGGGCTACAAGACAATTGAGATACTAAATGAGCACTCAAGAACGATAAGGCTGTTGCGGAGAAACTAAATGAATTCTTTGCATCAGTCTTCAGGGTTGAGGATGTGAGGGAGACTCCCAAACCTGAGCCATTCTTTTTAGGTGACAAATCTGAGGAACTATCCCAGATTGAGGTGTCATTAGAGGAGGTTTTGGAACAAACTGATAAACTAAACAGTAATAAGTCACCAGCACCAGATGGTATTCACCCAAGAGTTCTGAAGGAACTCAAATGTGAAACTGCAGGACTACTAACTGTTATCTGTAACCTATCATTTAAATCAGCTTCTGTACCAAATGACTGGAGGATAGCTAATGTGACACCAATTTTTAAAAAGGGCTCCAGAGGTGACCCTGGCAATTACAGGTCGGTAAGCCTGACTTCAGTACCGGGCAAACTGGTTGAAACTATAGTAAAGAACAAAACTGTCAGACACACAGATTAACAAAATTTTGGGGGGAACACTCAACATAGTTTTTGTAAAGGGAAATCATGCCTCACCAATCTACTAGAATTTTTTGAGGGGGTCAACAAGCATGTGGAGAAGGAGGATCCAGTGGATATAGTGTATTTAGATTTTAGAAAGCCTTTCACAAGCTCCCTCACCAAAGGCTCTTAAGCAAAGTAAGCAGTCATAGGATAAGAGGGAAGGTTCTCTCATGGATTGGTAACTGGTTTAAAGATAGGAAACAAAGGATAGGAATAAATGGTCAGTTTTCAGAATGGAGAGAGGTAAATAGTGGTACCCCCCAGGAGTCTGTAGTGGAATCAGTTCTATTCAACATATTCACAAATTATTTGCGAAAAGGGTAAACAGTGAGGTGGCAAAATTTGCAGATGATACAAAACTACTCAAGATAGTTAAGTCCCAGGCAGACTGCAAAGAGCTACAAAAGGATCTCTCAAAACTGGGTGACTGGGCAACAAAATGGCAGATGAAATTCAATGTTGATAAATGCAAAGTAATGCCCATTGGAAAACATAATCCCAACTATACATATAAAATGATGGCTTAGCTGTTACCACTCAAGAAAGAGATCTTGGAGTCATTGTGGATAGTTCTCTGAAAACATCCACTCAGTGTGCAGTGGCATTCAAAAAAGCAAACAGAATGTTGGGAATAATTAAGAAAGGAATAGGACAGAAAATATCATATTGCCTCTATATAAATCCATGGTATGCCCACATCTTGAATACTGCATGCAGATGTGGTCGCCCCATCTCAAAAAAGACATATTGGACTTGGAAAAGGTTCAGAAAAGGGCAACAAAAATGATTAGGGGTATGGAACGACTTCCGTAAGAGGAGAGATTAATAAGACTGGGACTTTTCATCTTGGAAAAGAGACGATTTAGGAGGAATATGATAGAAGTCTATAAAACCATAACTGGTGTGGAGAAAGTAAATAAGGAAGCATTATTTAATGCATCTCATAACACGAGAACTAGGGGCCACCAAATGAAATTAATAGGCAGCAGGTTTAAAACAAACAAAAGTATTTTTTCACACAATGCACAACCTGTTGAACTCCTTGCCAGAGGATGTTGTGAATACCAAGACTATAAGAGGGTTCAAAAAAGAGCTAGATAAGTTCATGGAGGATAGGTCCATCAATGGCTATTAGCCAGGATGGGCAGGGATGGTGTCCCTAGCCTCTGTTTGACAGAAGCTGGGAATGGGCGATAGGGGGTGTTCACTTGATGATTACCTGTTCTATTCATTCCCTCTGGGGCACCTGGTATTGGCCACTGTCGGAAGACAGGATACTGGGCTAGATGGACCTTTGGTTTGATCCAGTATGGCCATTCTTATGAAAAGTTTCATAACCATTGCCATTCCTTTAAGCCATACTTCCTGTCCCCCAAGCAAAGGAAGATAGAAGGCAGAAGATTCTGAAAGTGAACCTCTAGCTTGGTAAGTGGTGTAGCGTGGAGGGTTTTGGTTTTGTGGAATATTGGTCCACCTTCTATGGGGAGAGGGCTGTATAGTTTGGATGGCTTCTACCTCAGTAGAAGGGGGGGCTAATCTACTCAGGGTTAGGCTTGATATAGTAGTCAAAAGGGTGTTAAACTAATAACAGAAGGGGAGTGTAAAAAGAGAGAAGATATGAGCACTCAGCATAAAATCAAGATTCGAGAGCAAAATTAATCAAGGAGCCAAAGGGCAAGAAGAGAAGAAGTTCTTTCATTGCCTATAAACCAATGCTGTTAGGTAACAAACAACAGGAACTGGAATTGCTTATTTATGAGCATAAATTCGATCTAGTTGGTATTACTGAAACCTGGTGGGATGATTTTCATCACTGGAATGTTAAACTCAATTGTTATAACCTATTTAGGAAGGATTGAGTGGGCAAAAGGGGAGGGGAAGTGGCACTGTGTGTCAAAAATGGCATTACCTGTTTCTGAGTCACAGATAACTCAGAAGAAAATCTTAAATGTTTATGGATCAATGTCCTAATGGATAAAACACAAGATAGGCAACACCAACTAATACCCTACAGACCAACAAATCACATTAGGGAACTAGATAACTGGCTCCTTATACACCTATCTGTGATGTGTAGGGGGAAAAAACTGTGTAATCATGGGGTACTTCAATTTGAGTGACATATACTGGAGGTCTCATTTTGCCAGGACTAAAACATCCTTGGAATTTCTAAATGTTACAGATGACAATTTCCTATCTTAAAAAGTGTTGCATCCTACACAGAGGAATTTCACATTAGACCTCATCTTGCCAGATAAAGAAGAATTGATTACAGAACTAAAAATTAATGGTAACTTAGGTACAAATGATCATGACTTGGTCACATTTATAATGTGCAAACAGAATAAAACACAGACCAGTGGTATATATGCTTGGTGCTTTAAAAGGGCCAGTTTTACAAACCTGAAAACAATTATGAGCCAAATTAGATGGGAGGAGGAATCTAATCAGAAAAATGTGAAAGATACTTGGGAACTGTTTAAGAACATTTTACCAGATTCCTAAAGAGCCATAATACCACAATCAAGGAAGAAGACTGTATTGGTTAAAATAAGATCTGATGTAGAGGAGAAGTAAAGATAGCTAAAAAATTAATAAATATATAACAAATGGAAGAAAAGGGAAGTGGATAGTAATGAATCTAAATCAGAAGCCAGGAATTGTAGAAAACTGATAAGGGAAGCAAAAGGATACAAGGCGACATCTATGTCCAGCAGAGTTAAGGACAATAAGATGGCATTTTTAAAATATATTAGGAACAAAAAGAATCCTAACAATGGTCCATTACTAGATGAAAATTGTAGAATTATGAAGAATAATGTAGAAAAGACAGAAGTGCTCAATAAATATTCTGTGTTTGGGGAAATACAGATGATATAATATCATGATAAAACTCTTCAATCCACTTGTATCTCAGTAAAAAGGATAAACAGCAGCTACTAAAATTAGACACTTTTAAATCAGCAAGTCCGGATAACTGGCATCCAAGAGTTTTTAGAGAACTGTTTGGGGAGCTTTCTGGACCATTAGTGTTGATTTCCAATAAATTTTGGAACACCAGGGAAGTTCTAGAAGATGTTGAGAAAGCTAGTGTTGTGCCAGTATTTGAAAAGAGTAAACAGGATGACCCAGGTAATTATAGATTTGTCAGTCTGACATCAATCCTGGACAAGATAATGAAGCAGCTGATTTGGGACTTGATTAATAAAGAATTATAGAAGGGTAATATAATTAAAGCCAATCAACATGGGTTTATGGAAAAACAGATCCTGTCAAGGAAACTTGATTTTTTTAATGAGATTATAAATTTGGTTGATACAGGTAATAGTGTTGATCTAATATCCTTGGCCTTCTGCAAGGGATTTGACTTGGTACTGCATGACATTTTGATTAAAAAAATTACAACGATATAAAATTAACATGGCACACATTAAACGGATTAAAAGCCGGCTAACTGATAGATCTCAAAATGTAATTATTAATGAGGAATCATCATTGAATGGATGTGTTTCTGGGTGGTCCCACATGGATCAGTTCTTGGCCCTACACTATTTAACATTTTAGGAACAAAGAATATAGGCTATACTTACACAATGGAGGACTCTAACCTGGGAAGTAGTGACTAAAATATTTGGGGGTCATGGTGGATAATCAGCGGGCATGACCTCCCCATGTGATGCTGTGGGCAAAAAAGCGAATGCGAGCATTGGATAGATAAACAGGGGAATCTTGAGTAGGAGGAGAGAGGTTATTTTACCTCTATACTTTGCACTGGTGCAACCGCTGCTGAATACTGTTTCTAGTTCTGGCGTCCACAATTTGAGAAGGATGTTGGTAAATTGGAGAGGGTTCAGAGAAGAGCCACAAGTATGATTAAAGGATTAGAAAACATACCTTATAGTGATAGACTCAAGGAGCTCAATCTATTTAGCTTAACAAAGAAAAGGTTAAGGGATGATTTGATTACAGCCTGTAAATACCTACCGGGGGAATAGATATTTAATAATGGGCTCTTCAATCTAGCAGAGAAAGATGTAACATGACCCAATGGCTGGAAATCGAAGCGAGACAAAATTTACACCTTATTTTCAGAGTAAATTTTAACAGACTAATTAATCACTAGAACAATTTACCAAGGGCCGTGGTGGATTCTTCATCACTGACAATTTTTAAATCAAGATGAAATGTTTTTCTAAAATATCTGCTCTAGGAATTATTTTGTGTAAATTCTGTGGCCTGTGTTATGCAGGAGGTCAGACTAGATGATCACAATTGTCCCTTCTGGCCTTGGAATCTATGAATCTATTTACATTCTGACAATATATAAATTTAGTTAAATTAAATGTTCCTTTGTAACAGTCTGTTGACACGGACAGAGCTCCCAGTATACACAAGGTCTCTGTCAGTGGTAGGGACCTAAGAATTTGTCAGTTCACCAACATATTGATAAAAAACAATTATCTGCCTCCTGGAGTATTCTCATATGTAATGGGAAAAGTTCCTTCTGCTGCATTGCACTCCCCACAGCTTCAGGATCTGTTGCCAATTGTTTAGCATACAGCATTCCAGGAGTGAAAAATAACTTGAGAGAGTTTCAACAGCATTTCACTCAGATGATAGCTCCCCTATTTTTTTATACCTGAAGTAAAGTAGTCTCGTAAGGGAGTAATTACTTAGGCTTCATTAAGATATTTCTCCTGTACATGCTGTGCAGTGTTTTTAATTATTGGTAGCAATAGTATTGGATACTTTTGATTATTTTAATTGTATCTATGACAAATGGAAGGAGCATGCTTGAAGGTATGTATCGTTTTCAGGAAACGTTGACCTAAAGGAATCCATATAAATTGGTATTGGGTAAGAAATGTTTGCTTTCATTTGGTTGTATGGAATTAAAATATTATCTCAAGGAGGTTTCCATCCTATTTATTCTTCCTCATCAGAGATCATACAGGAGATTAAAACACTATTTTATGTCACAGAATAAAAGCACTTCTTGCAGATAAGCAGTGGACTGATGGAAATTATTCTATACAAAACTGGTTTTGCTGTTGACACCAAAGTTCCAAGTAACATATTGGGCTATATACTAACTATGCACATTGATGTCTTCATGTTATTTCTTGAGAAATGTATGTGTGACACTGAGCCAGAAAGGGTTAAGCGACCAGCAGGCTGGTTGAACTGAAAGCAACCTTTAGGGACCTATTAGAAGATTACTGAAATGGTAAACAGGGCCATTCCTTGTAGATAGTTAGCAAAGCCATGTTAAATAGACTAGAGTTCTTGAAATGTAGGCCTGTATTGTTAGAGGATCAGAAGTAGATACTAATTGTATTTGTCTATGTTTACCTATACAATGATAATAGTTTAACAATGTGATCTAATTATCTTGTAGATGCTAAACTTCTGTTCCTGTCTATAATACTTCATTACTATATTATATTGATTCAGAGATCAAAAGGGGATATTAACATTTAGATGGAACATGTGTTATCATTGTCTTTATTTCTCTTTGAAGTTTTGCAGTAAACTACCTATGAACTGCTTGAATAGTTAATTGCCTTATGCTAATGAATGCAACTAGTTATCGGAGTATGCCTAAGAAATAGAGATTTACTTCAAAGCATCAATGTACATTACCTATTCTTCATCCAATTAATGCCCGCTGTGATAATTTGCTGCCAAGAGGCTTATCAGATGAACTTCAGCTATAAAGGAACTTTAGGGCCTAATCCTTACTATCTCAGATCTGCTTTTGTCAGGGAAAGTTTAAATCGCAATACGGAGGTCTCCAGGTTTGTCCTGGATTAACCCTGTACTTTCTCATGGAAGAATTTGAACAAACTCTGCACATGGACTGTTTACTGGACTATAACTTCTAAAATTAATTCCAGAAGGATTTTTACAAATCAGCAGCCTCGCCATCTCAGCTATGAAAATGACCTAAGAACTTTATTCATATCTTATATATAACACTCTTTTAACCACAGTAACTCTTTCTTTTCTTTTTTTAATAAATCTTAAATTTAGTTAATAAGAATTGCTTCTAAGTGTGTATTTGGGTAAGATCTGAAATATTCATTGACCTGGTAGGTAATGTGTCTGATCTCTTGGGACTGATAGAACTTTATATATGGTGAATAAGATTTTAAGTAACCCTCATCATATAGACATGGCTGTCTGGATGGGAGGAAAAGGCTGTGTTGCTTTAAGGGAACTGGTTTCTTTTTTTTTGGTTTCTTGGCAATCGGTAAGGTATTACAGAAGCTGTTTGATTACTGGCTTGGTGAAATCTAATAATAGAATAAACCACCACTTTTAGGGATCTTGTGCCCTATTCTTTGGCGTTTATTTAAAATCCACATGCACTCAAAAAAACTCTCTTCTACAGTACCAGTCAAGCACTTCTTTTCTTAACTTACAGGGCCCTTTCCAACTCTGACCTTCTTACTTACTAACCCAAAACATCTTTGCCCCCATCTAAACCTGAGGTTTAGATGCCCAAATCCAAGTTTTGTCTCATGTGCCTGGCCCAATCTGGTAGCTCTGCTCAGAGACCACCTACCAGATCATGTCCCATCATGTCCCTGATAACTTTTAGCCCAATGGTCAGAGCACTCATGTGGGATGTGGGAGACTTGAGTTCAATTTTCTCCTTTCTGCCAGAGAGGTAGAAAGGATTTGAACAGGTGTCTCCCACCTTTCAGGAGCATCCTCTAAACACTGAGCTATGGGGTATTCTCATATGGGGCTCTGTTGGAGCTGTTTCACTGTGGATAAATAAATAAAGAGTCATTGAAGCAGGGGGATTGCACTTTGGGCTTCCCATATGGGACCATATGGTCCCATTCTGTAACCATTCCCATTCTCTCTCTTTCTGGTCCATCGACTTTTTCTCTGTGGATAAATACATAATTAGTTATTGGGCCTGTGACAGAATGCTGGGATCAGCAATTGATGCAGCACTCTGGTCTCTGCAATTACAAAGTAGTTGCTCTGGAGTAGTCCTGATTAGGAAGACCAGTGCCTAATTGGTGGATTAATATGGGCTGAGGAGAGCCTAAAAGGCTAATTAGTCCATTACCCAAGAGACAGACAAGGCACAGAAAAGAAGTGATCAGTGGGGAAGAGAGAGGCTGGCAGGCTTTTTGGAGCTGGAACTAGAGCCATCTCTATCTCTCAGGGAGAAAATACCTTAAATCCCCTCTCCTTGGCCAAATGAGCAAAGGATTGTATGCTATTAGAATCCTTACATAGGTGGTAGGGAAACCTTACATAGGTTTGTATAGGTAGTGGAGAGAACACAGTGAAATAAATGATGAGGTGTTTGACCAGAAGAAGGCCTCTGAGTGGTCTGTTGCTTGCAAAGAGACAAGAGTGGGACCCCACCCTGTCATGAGGCCAGAGAGAGAGAGAGAGACTGATCAGGTTCCCTTTAACCACTATCCACCCCCACTGAGACTCAGCACATGGCCCAGCAGCCCATTTACACATATAGACACACACACCCTTTCTTTCTCTCCTATTTGGGAATTGCTAAACAGAGATAGGCACCTCCCTGCAGCCCGGACCTATCTCAGAGAGGAATAGATATTGCACGCACCCATCTCATCACACTCTCTCATTGGCTAGTTTAGGTGGCTCCTGGCCTAGCGTGCTTGCTTTTGTGGATCACACTGTAAGGTGCCTATTTCTTCCCATTCACTGTATAGGAAGTCTAGGCACCTAACTCAAGCTTTGCAGATCGCAGTGTTGTTCCTGTGATTTTCTAGGCAAATAGAAGTTAGTTGTTGCAACCCTGAGCTTTGCAATCACCTAAGGCCCCGTGTGGATCCAGGCTAGAATTTTCTCCCTCAAGTGATCCATAATGTTACTACTGTGATGGAATAGGAGCTTCTCTGTAATAATTTATGACTATTGTATTTTGACCTGATTATTGGGAGTTTTACTGAATAAATATATTGGTTTAGTTTAATATGGGGCTGTAAGGAAAAACACAACAGGAAGAAGGATGTCTCAAGATACGCCACTTCTCAGCAAACACTTGAGAGCTGTTAAGAGATAATGCCAGGATAGAAAAAGGCTTGGGAAACAGAAGACCAAAAGAATTGTGGCAGGTTTAAAAAAGAAGAGTCTTGGAAGGTGTGGAGGTAGCTATTCAGGGAAACAAAGCAGAGGCACTCACTGGGGTGTCAGAAGAAGTTAGGTCTTCCTCAGTTGCCTGGATGGTAATCCTTTAGGTAAGATAGATGTGCATGTAGATAGTTTGGGGTTTTTTAAATTCTTTTTCTCTAAATGCTTTTTTCCTACTGTTAGAATAAATAATACTTTAATTTTTATGATGGCTGTTTAGTCACAGGCTCTTGAAGAGCAGAACTGTAGGCATCCAAACTCTGTTGGACCTGCAGGGTAAGCATGGTTGATATACAAGGTACTGTAGCCCAGGGCCCTGGTCTGAGAGTGGGAAAACTGCAGAATTCCACACTGGAGAGATAAAGGTACAAGGCCTGAAACTTGATGGATGAATTCAGAGAAACCAGGGAGGGGAGAGAATCCAGCTAGCCTTGTAACCAAGACAACTGCCTTCTCCTTCAAATGCTTTCTTAAGATACATTTCTGCTATGAGGCCTACAACAAACCAGCCAATGTTTAAACAGCTATGATGTGTGGGAGTTATATAAAGTCAACATTTATTTGTTTATTTGTGGATGTAATTACGAAGTTCTATAATGTGAGTAAAAACTGTAGATACCGCATTGTCTCGTTCTCTTTCACTGTGATGGGGTGTGCAATCCCACACTGGAGAGGAATGGGTCAAGGAGCTGCTTTTGGGTCCACCCTGCCCTACAAAGTCTGAACAGGCTGGATGAGCTTAAAAAGGAGAGCATAGTAGCTCAATGGAAGGTAGCTAATGGAAGTGAGCTAATCTATACTCTGAAGTCCTGTGAAGGAACACCACAGGAGTTCTTGGTGCCTGAGGCCTGGTGAGAATGACCTGATTAAGCCTGCAAAGAAGGACTGGTGACTCTTTATAAGTCAAAGACAATCTTTGTGTTTAGTTCTTTATTTTACCCTGTGGAAAGAGAGGGGACTGGTAGCAAGTGATCCAGGGAGGCAGCCACATAGCCTTCTGAGGGTGCAGGACTTATCCGCCTACCCTTGCACCCTGGATCAAAGCCTGGTGGAGAGGATGGGCCTGGGCTCCCCTACCAATCCGTAAAGAGGAACAACTATGGAAGTCTAGCCCTTGGCAGGCAACCTAATTTGGAGTCAATTTACCATCCCCAAACAGACAAATTAGTGAGAAGTTCAGTCAGACACTGAAGTAATTCATAGCATCAGATCATCACTGTGATGAGTTATTTCCACTGCTGTTATTTGCCATCAGAGAGTCTATGGGACTCTCTCCATTTGAGCCGCTATATGGGAAGACAACCTTGTGGGACTTTAGACCTCCTCCAAGAAACATGGGAGGAACAAGGACCAAAGGCAATATATGTGGTTCAGTACATACTCCATCTGTGAGGAAAAGCTTAAGACTCTAGGGGACTTTCTTGGTTTTGTTGGGCCTTCAATAAAGGGCCTATTATAAAGGAGTCCATCTACAAGAATTTAGATCCATTGACCAGGTACTATTATTGCTGCTGAGTTAGGAATAAAATTGGCGCAGTGGCAGGGGCCATCTGAGATGCGGAGAGGCTAATCGACTATGAAATTCAACAGCTGGTGAAGAAAAAAGGAAACACAACTGTACCACATTAACCTTTTGGAGGCTTGTAATGATCAAGAGGGACTCCTTATAACATCTATCTGCCTGAACCTGAACTAGGATCTCAAGCACTCAAGAGCTCCAATCCATGCTAATAGTTGAAGAGCATCAACCAGAACAGAAAGCCCAAATACCGCAGTTGATTGGATCTTTTCCTGCAGTACTTTCGACTTTACCAAAGTGGGCTCACCTGGCCCACCATCACATAGACACAGAACCAGGACAGCAGGTCTGTGAGAACCCAAACCTGCTCCCATGGAAGATGCAGGATTCTGTCTGAAATGTAAATGCAATAATGAAGTTTGATGCCTATCCTATGCCCAAATATGGATGAATTGCTAGAAAGGCTGGAAGCTGCCAAGTACGTCTCCACCCTAGACCACACAAAAGCGTACTGGCAGAGTCCACTGACCTCTGAGTAAAAAACTGTTCCCCCCAGCAGATGGCATACTTGGTGATTGAAAAACAAGCCTTGGTCATGAAATAGGCTGTATATTCCCTATGATACTATTTGTGGAAATCCCCTTCTCACCAGTAATGGATCATACCGCTCTCTGCTGGTTGTACACCATGAAGGATGCCAACCCAAGAATTATGTGGTGGTGCCTATCCTTACAACTATACAGTTTTCAGATACTACACCAAGCTAAGAGGGCCCACCAAAACATGGATATTTTTCTCTCTCAGAAGGGCAGGGAACTCAGTGCTGATTACAGGACCCAGTATCCTGTTTGGAAGGGCAGGGTATGTGATGGTGTATACAAATCCCACACCGGAGAGAAATGAGTTAAGAAAGTGCTCTGGGACAGATGGCCGCACCCTACCAGAAGTGTAAAGCCTGAACAGGCTGAAGGAGAAGGTTACAAAGGGAAGCAGAGTAGTTCAGGAGCAGGCAGACCATGAAGGTGAGCTAATTTAGCTCCTGGGAAGGAACACTGCAGGGGCTCTTGCTGCCTCCGGGCCTGGTGAGAGTGATCTGATCAAGTCTGCAAAGAAGGACTGCTGACTCTTTATAGGTCAGAGACAATCTTTGTGTTTAGTTCTTTACTTTACCCTGTGGGAAGGGGGGGAATGGTAGGAAGTGATCCAGGGAAGCAGTCACATAGCACCTGAGGGTGCGGGACTTATCTGCCTACCATTGCACCCTGGAGCAGAACCTGGTGAAGAGGGTGGGCCTGGACTCCCCTACCAATCCCTAAAGAGGGACAACTACAGAAGCCTATCCCTTGGCAGGCAACCTAACTGGGAGAAGACATTGAAGATACATGGATCCGGACCACAAAACACTGACCCAAGTGGGAAGCCCAGAATCCCTTACTTAATCCTGAAGACTTCTCCCATTATTGGACTCTTTGTGTATATACCAAAAGGGGTAGACTTGAAAATGTGACCTGCTAGAGAGCTGAATCACTGGAAGGACAGACTACAGCAGGGAGGAGCAGTAGTAAGAAAGGGGAACACCTGGGATGAAGTCAACCTGCCACATCCCCACTTGACCACTAGGAAGCACTGGTGGTGAGTGTTCCCCTTTGTTATGTTGCTCATTTTCTTAAATTGTAAGTTCTTGGGTGCAGGGTTCATATCTACCTCTATGTTTCTACAGTAATTAACACAACGAGGGACTTCGTCTTGATTGGGATTTCTGTGTGCAGCGTGTGTGTTGTGCTGCCATAATATGTCACTTATTGTCAAAGTTTAGGCACAGCCTAAGGCCATTTTACACATGCAGCTCTGAATTGTAGGCATGTTCTGATCAAGTGTTCTGATGGGCATGTAATATAACAAAGACTCATTATTTGGTATAGATAAGCCAGCTCTCTCCTTGGCTAGCTGTAATTTTTACAGTTTTAGCCTTTTTTTCCCTTTTACCTTGTCAGACAAAGTTAGTACATATTGAGAGCAGAGAGAAATGGGGAGCCTCTGGAACATATTGCAACAGCCTAAAGCACTTAGCAAAAGAGAGAGTGTGGGATGCTGTGACAGCAGCATGTGTGCGGAATCTAGTGGTCTCAAGAAGGCAATTAGGGAAAGAAGAGCTTTTACTTTGTTTCTATTTTTTGTAAATTGTGAAGAGGTTTTGCAGTGTAAGGTCACGAAGGGCTGAAATTACCATCTCTGTGAAAACCGTATTCTTGATGTGACTGTGCCTCTACCTCATGTGGTAACAGTTACTCAAGGGTATTGAATTTATTCTGAATTTTTCTTCCATACTTCTTGTTTTTCTGAAACCCTTTTGTTGTATGGGATGTAAGGTTAAGTTACTTTTTTTTTGTCTATCTCTTGTAGCACAAACTAACAGGAAAGGTTTTTTTTAAATAAAGATATGCAATTTACACAGTATTAAGATATGCAACTAACATTATTCACTTTCTGAAGACAGGGAAATCACGAATAGGTAGGCAGGGTAACAACATGTACACATAAGGGTGTTTTAGCAAAGATTCCTACCACTGCTACCACAGCTTCAGATGCACAGGTGGAAATATTTGTGTAGGGGTCTGGTATTTTATCACCATATCAATTAAATGTGAGTATGAGCACTGGTGGGAATTTTGTGCTAAAATGCCCAAGTATAGCCAAGGCTATAGTCTGACCTTTCAAGTATGACATTTTGGGGGATAAGAGAGAATAATTCTATTTAGGTCATCTCTTGAACATGAAATATATAAAAAGCAGCATTACACTATGGTGACAAGTACTTCAAAAATTCATGTAATTTATCATCAGTAGTGTTTTATAAAATGGCATTATAAAATCAGAGTTTGAAGAGTGGATGGGATTCTTTCTGTAGGTCTTCACTGGGAGACAACTGCATTGGTTGAGACCCTCTTTAGGCAACGGAAGGCCCCAAGTCCATTAGAAAATCGATATAGTGAAGAGAGTTGTCCACTTCACAGTTGAAGGATAAAATCAGTGATCAGAATTTATTAGCTCATTGTACAAAAATGTGAAGAGCCATTTTATAATAGCAATAGCAGACTTCATACAGTACAATTTTATATATACTCATACTAATCTGCTGATTGAAGATACTTGAGTCTTTGGATTCTTGCTTCACAACAAACCTAAATCATGCAACTCTTCAGAATCACTGACTTTTTTTTTTTGCTATGCTTACTTCTATACTGTGTATTCATTTATTGATTATATGCTCATGCTGTATCTTACTCATTTTACTAAGATGCACATATGTATGTTTATACACACAAACTTGTTCCACTAAATGCAAAACGAGTAAGAATTTAGTCCCCATTCTGCTTTCAGTACCCCTCTCTCTCTGAGTCAGGATCCAAATTCAGTCCTTTTTTGGAGTTTGCTTTTAATATTCACTTACCAACAAAACAGAACTCTCAGCCTAAACGTTCACCTCCATTTGGCTTGTTCCTAGGGTATTCCTCTTCATAATAACTCTGCCTCAATAAGATGTTTAAATACTTTTTGTACTCATGGGGTGGAGTTAATATGACTCACCTAGTTTGGTGAGTCAGGAGAAATAAATCTACATTTCTGTACAGGGTCCTAGTGCCTGACAATCTTTCGCAACAATAAAATTGCATCAGTGGCAGTTCATAACAGGTAAGGCACAATCCTCAAAATAGTTATTTCCATTCATACCAAATGTATAATTTAAAAACGATTAAAAGTTTGCCTTTAAAGTTTATTTATAGTGAAGAAGCAGCCAGCACATGGGGGAGCTGGTGCCACCGATGCTGCTGCTACCTAGACCGGCACAGGGAGCATGAAGCAGGCCCAGGGTTTGGCAGTGGTTTCTTGTACACACGCATGGGGCATGGCCTCTGGGTGAGGGGACCAATGAGGTGGAGCCCCCATTCCTGCCCTCTGCAGCCTGGGCTTAACTGCTACACTCCTGCTGTCGCCTCACTAAACAGTGGTTACCTTGTGATGGGTTCAGTCACAGAGACCCCCTTGGGACTGTCACCTGATGTGCTGGAATTCCCTCTGAGCCCGTGTTCCCCGCCAGCTCGGGACTCCAGAACCCTGCCTTGTTGAGCCAGACACATTAGCCTGCTGCAACACAGACCCAGGTCTGGTCCACACCCGCAAAGCTGCAGACTTTAACCAAAAATTGCTCAGCAGTCACCTATCTCCAGCACCCAGACACCCAGTTCCCAATGGGATCCAAACTCCAAATAAATCAATTTTACTCTGTATAAAGTGTATACAGGGTAAACTCAAGAACTGTCCACCCTCTATATCACTGATAGAGAGATGCACAGCTGTTTGCTCCCCCAAGTATTAATCACTTACTCTGGGTTTACTAATAAACAAGAGTTATTTTATTAAGTATAAAAAGTAAGATTTAAGTGGTTTCAAGTAATAATAGACAGAACAAAGTAAGTCACCAAGCAAAATAAAGCTAAAACACGCACGTCCAAGCCTAATACATTAAGAAACTGATTACAGGTAATAGCTCACCCTCGGAGATATTCCAATAAGCTTCTTTCACAGACTAGACTCCTTCCTAGTCTGGGCCCAATCCTTTCCCCGGTACAGTCCTTGTTAGTTCCAGCAAACACCTTAGGTGGAAACTAGGGGTTTGTTCATGACTGGCAGCTCCCTTTGTTCTGTTCCACCCCCTTTTATAGCTTTGGCACAAGGCAGGAATCTTTTGTCTCTCTGAGTCCCTATCCTTCTTTCTAAATGGAAAAGCACCAGGTTTAAGATGGATTCCAGTTCAGATGACATGAACATGTCACTGTAAGACCTCCTTCTTCATTAGCTAGGACAGTCATCTCCAAAGTGGGGTGCGTGATTTTTTGCTTCCCCAGAGCTGGCCCTGGGGGTGTACGATTCAAAAAGTTTGGAGACTCCTGACCTAGGAGCTGGCCGACAAGTACACAGGAAAGCTTGCAGGTAAACAAGCCCATTCACAGTTCACTGATTCTGAAGCACCTTTAATGGCTTCTACTTAATATGTCTACATCAGAAATACAAGTTTATATCTTATTGTCCTAACTCCAGACATTGAAATAATACATGCAAACAAATAGAATGAACACACTCAGTAGATCATAAGCTTTGTAATGATACTTTACAAGAGACCTTTTGCATGAAGCATATTCCAGTTACATCATATTTACACTCATAAGCATATTTCCATAAAACATTATGGAGTGCAACGTCACAGCCCTTATAAGCTGACTCCTCGGCATGGTAAATTGCCATGGTAACAAGGCAGCATCTTGAGGCACTATTTGTCATACAAAGATTTGAGTCTCCCGCAGTGCTACATTCTTCAAACTTTTTGGTGTTTCATTTTGCTACCGGAGAGAGTGAGATGTAACATTTAAATCAAATCACAGTTAGTCCTTAAATTTGTATATATTTATCAACTAAATAAAGAATATTCAAAATGTATTTTGTAGCTTTTTGGAATTTTTGGTGAGGCTGTGCTTCCCTTGCTTGGGCTGATGAGCTGTCCCTGGATTGCATTCTTTCCTACTCATCTCAAGGGCAATATCTCTAAGATAGTTAATCTATGATATTTTATAATTTATTACGATATTAAGAGTAGAACAAAGGTTTTGAAACTGTGGGGTGTGCCCCCTAAGAGGGCGCAGAGGAATGTGCAGAGGGGCGAGTGACGATAGCAAGTGGCTCGGGCCAGTCTTCCCACCGTGGTGTTAGGGAGGGAGCACCACCTCCACCCCCTGACTCTTTTTTTTGTCTCAGTTGGGGCGGAAGATGGGGACACAATCAAAAATTGTAACTCAAAGCAGGAGCTCAGCTCAAAAAGTTTGAATACCGCTGGAGTAGAAGAACGGGCATTAGAAGCACTCACTACCTCCCACACATCCCCCAGGAAAGAAAGTTTGATTCATTCCTGATCCTTAGTGTTCTGAGCCTGATGACTCACACGAGCTAATTACCTGCAAGTCCTAAGTGTCCAGCCAATCCACAAGCAAGGGTCTAAGCAGGTGATCCCAAGGCAGGTATATAGACTCCTAATTAAAGCACCTACTCCAGTCTGGTCAACATTATTAGCTTGTTAGGGATACTCCTAGCTACCTGGTAGTCCTGACAGACTGCTCCAGCTCCAGCCTGCGCCTGCCACAGCTGCTCACCTAGCTGTCCTGAAAGCTAGAAAGAGAAACCCAATAAAAATATACCCTTCTGGTGGACTAAAACTACATGAAAAAAAAAACTGTAGCAAAGGGAACTAGCACAGGAAAGGAAAAGGATATGTCAGCCTTTTGAAATGCATTGTATCAAGCAATGGAAACACACGGTCATTTACTGCATTAGTTTTGCACAGTGTATCAGACACTAAGAATGTTAAGAAATGGGCTCAGCACACATTGCATGAAGCATCTGCATGGTGGTGTTTTTCTTCAAAAACAGAAGTGGAAAAAATGTTCTGCCACTTTCAGGACAAAGCTTGCTTCAACTATAGCTCTCCAATAACACTGGGGTGTAGAAAAAACTTGCCTCCACTATCTTAATGGCCAACCAGGTAACAAGGCTACAAAAAATCTCCCTCACTAGCTCAGTTTCTGGAGGCAGCAAGCTCATATATCAAGCTCCTCAAGGAATCATCAACTTGTTACCAAAAAGGGCTGTCAGCATTCCTGTGGGGAACACCTGCACATTCGCCCATCCTAATTAACATTTGGCAGTTGAGCAGGGGTTTTAATCTCCTTCATGCTAGAAACTATCTTTCCTTTCTTCATGCCATTGCACTGCTTTGTAATGGTCTCTTATTATGGTCTATTTTGTCACATTATATATGTAACAAAATAGAACATAATATATAAAAATAATATACATACATATAGAGAAAAGACTGTCCATAAATAATGTAAGAGTGTGTGTGTGTGTGTGTATATTAGGGCTATCAAGCAATTAAAAATTATGATTAATTGAGCGATTAAAATTAATGGTGATTAATCGTGCTATTAAACAATAATAGAATACCATTTGTTTAAATATTTTTGGATGTTTTCTACATTTTCAAATATATTGATTTCAATTACAACACACAATACCAAGTGTACAGTGCTCACTTTATATTTATTTTTATTACAAATATTTGCACTGTAAAAAACAAAAGACATAGTTATTTTTCAATTCACCTAATACAAGCACTGTAGTTCAATATCTTTATCATGAAAGTTGAACTTACAAATGTAGAATTATGTACAGAAAATAACTGCATTCAAAAACAAAACAATGTAAAACTTTAGAGCCTACAAGTCCACTCAGTCCTACTTCTTGTTCAGCCAATTGGTAAGACAAACAAGTTTGTTTATATTTATGGGAGATAATGCTGCCTGTTTCTTATTTACAATGTCACCTGAAAGTGAGAATAGGCATTCGTATGGCACTTTTGTGTTGACATTGCAAGGTATTTGCGTGCCAGATATGCTAAACATTCATATGGCCTTTCATGCTTCAGCCACCATTCCAGAGGACATGTTCCATGCTGATGATGCTTGTTAAAAAAGTAAGGCATTAGTTAAATTTGTGACTCAATTCTCTGGGGGAGAATTGTATGTCTCCTGCTCTGTTGTAGCCAAATTCTGCCATATATTTTATGTTATAGCAGTCTCAGATGATGATCCAGAACATGTTGTTCATTTAAAGAACACTTTCACTGCAGATCTGACAAAACACAAAGAAGGTACCAATGTGAGATTTCTAAAGATAGCTACAGCACTCGACCAAGGTTTCCAAAATCTGAGAGGAACGAGGTGTGGAGCATGTTTTCAGAAGTTTTAAAAGAGCAATACTCCGATGCGGAAACTACAGAACCTGAACTACCAAAAAAGAAAATCAGCCTTCTGTTGGTGGCATCTGACTCAGATGATGAAAATGAACATGAGTACGTCCGCACAGCTTTGGATCGTTATTGAGCAGAACCCATCATCAGCATCAATCCATGTCTTCTGGAATGGTGGTTAAAGCACGAAGGGACAGATGAATCTTTAACTTATTGGGCATGTCAATATCTTGCAACGCCAGCTATAAAAGTGCCATGCAAACACCTGTTCTCACTTTCAGGTGACATTGTAAACAAGTTTGTCTGAGCAACTGGCTGAACAAGAAGTAGGACTGCATGGACTTGTAGGCTTTCAAGTTTTACAATGTTTTGTTTTTGAGTGAAGATATGTAACAAAAAACCTCTAAACTTGTAAGTTGCACTTCCATGATAAAGAGATTGCACTACAGTACTTGTATGAGGTGAATTGAAAAATAATTTGTAAATCATTTTACAGTGGAAATATTTGTAATAAAAATAATATAAAGTGAGCACTGTACATTTTGATTTCTGTGTTGTAATTGAAATCAATATATTTGAAAATGTAGAAAAACATCAAAAATATTTAATAAATTTCCATTGATATTCTATTGTTTAACAGTTCGATTAAAACTGAGGTTAATCGTGATTAATTTTTTTAATTATGATTAATTTTTTGTTAATTGCGTGAGTTAACTGCAATTAATTGACAGCCCTCTTTATACACACATAGAGAAAAGACTGTCCATAAATAAAAAATGTTATCCTTCAACATCAAATGGTACAAAACATGCAGAATTTATTATTTTTACTAGCACTGTTATCGTGCCTACATGCCCCAGCTCCATTGTGCTAGGCACCAAACACACACAAACAGAATGTTAATTTACCATTATAAAAATATTATAAAAAAGGGCAGATAAAGCTTGTACTGCTACAGATACAAACGATCAGAAAGAATGGCCCCAAAAATATAGTTAATCATACTGAGAAATCTATTATTAAAAATTATGAACCCACAAAATAAATGCTTGCAGATAAGGATGCTTAAACTTCTGTGCATGAAAAAGGCTCAGTAAAGCTACAAATATCTATGGGTCCCTAGAGCAGCTTCTATGCCTGCAGTATAAAATGATGCAAGGATTTCTAGTCCAACATCAGGCTATTGCCCAAAACTATTTCTATCAGCTGCCGGAACAAACTTCAATCTACAGATACCTTGACCTTGAAGTGAAGCATTCTGGCAAATGGGTGATAGAGTAATATTAATGACAAATAAAAGATGTTGCCATTTTTTTCAAAATTCATAGTGTGAAACAATCAAAAATAGTCTGCACTAAATTCTTGAAACTAAAAATATTCCAGGTCATGAGCAATTTATTTTAGTTTTTTCTTTCCCTCTAGCCAATGATTAACTCATAAAGTCTATATTGACTCTGTCATTGTCCCAAACCGAATGCATAATAGAGAAAGTGTTATGATGAACATGCATTTGGATATGCAAAAGCTGTTTATACAAACATACTGATGGTTCATGAAAAAAAAATTTCAAGAAGGACCACCTAGATTAAAAATATTACCTGAAACATTTGGAATCTACAGTACTGTGTAAGTAGATGAATAGAATTATTTTATAGTAGCAAAATTGCACTGCCATTTTTGGTAGCTGAGAGAAGATTTTAAGAAAGGCTCCAGGACTAACTTATTTCGAGAAATATGCTATGTTTTCCTGTGCTGAACGTTTCTCTTTGAGTTCTTCATCAAATGAGGAAATTGCAGGAATCTAACATTCATCATAGCATTTTTCTGGTTGAGCAAAATATTTTGATCTAAACTCTTATTCTGGTTTTGACTTTTTTATTTTATATAGTATTATAATAAAATGAAAAATTAAAAAGCTTAGAAACTAAGTAATTTCAAAATGAAAACACTAATCTTTTTATTCCAAAGGTGTCAAAACAGGCCATTTTAATGTTATTGGAGCTTTTTTCCTGGTTCTCTTCCACAACGAAATTTTGGCAAAAGTGATCTGATCTTGTTATGTGTTTAGATTGTTGGCAGAACATGGTTCCCTCACAGTTTCTCTGACCAGCTCTGCGTATAAAGTACCTTCACAGGGAGAAAATGCAGTGTACTAAAGACTTTAGTCTAAAGTAGCCTTTAATTTAATGGAGAAAGGCATAACCAGAACCAATGGCTGGGAGTTAAAGCCAGGCAAATGCAAATTAGAAATTCGGCACAATAGTCCTCGTGAACAAACCACCAAGGGCAGTGATGGATTTGCCACCTTCAGCTGTCTTCAGCTCCATGCTGGCTGCCTTGAAGAGGGCCTGATGAACCAACCCCAGATGGCTAAACTCAGTGCAGGGCTGGCCATCCGCAGGGAGGCTGGGACAGTTTGTGCAGTGGGGGTGCTAAGAGCCATTGAATCAAACTATAAACCAGGGGTTCTCAAACTGGGGGGGTCGGGACCCCTCAGGGAGTTGTGAGGTTATTACATGGAGGATCCTGAGCTGACTGCCTTCACCCCAAGCCCTGCTTTTATAATGGTGTTCAATATACAAACACCTGTTTTTCATGGGGGGGTGGGGGGCTTGCACGCAGAGGCTTGCTATGTGAAAGAGGTCACCAGTACGAGTGTGAAAACCACGGCGCTACACCCTGTCTGTGGTGGAAACCACTTCAAGCCACAGGGGGCTGCCCCAGCCCCAGCCCCTGGCCCTGCGGCCATTGGCCTAGCTCACACCGGCCGGTCTAGTCACCCCGCCTGGCCTTATGCTCTCCCCCCAGGCCAGTGCCGGGCCTGTTCAAAGCCCAGCATGGAACCGGGACGCGGGGCACAAACACCAGCCAGGCCAGGAGCCTTCCCACGCCGCCTCCGCCCGTTGCCACGCAACCGCCCGTGTGTACAGGGCAGGCAGCGGGATGATGGCGGAGGCCGGGTCCCCCCCGCCGCCGCCGCCGCCTCCCCGCCCCGGGCTGCAGCCCTCGCCGGCTACTTTCTTCGGGGCGCTGGAGCCGGGGAACCCGGTGATCGACAGCTTCGAGTCCGAGCTGCGGGACTTCCTGGGCTCCATGCGCCGGCTGCCGAGCGCGGGGGCGGCCGAGCCGCGGGGGCAGGAGCTGCACAGACGCGGGTACAGGCAGAGCGCGGGCGGGGAGCGGGTCGGTACCGTGCTCCTGGGGGGCGCCGCCTGCTGCGGGTGCCGGGCCCGGCCACTGGCGGCACTGCCCGCGACACGCCGCCCGGGACCCTGCGCCCCCCTCAACCCTCGTCTGGACCTTACCCCCTGCGCCCCGCCCCGGGACCCTGCGCCCCCCTCAAGCCTCATCCGGACCCGACCCCCTGCGCCCCGCCCCGGGACCCTGCGCCCCCCTCAACCCTCGTCTGCACCCTACCCCCTGCGCCCCGCCCCGGGACCCTGCGCCCCCCTCAACCCTCGTCTGCACCCTACCCCCCTCCGCCCCGCCCCGGGACCCTGCGCCCCCCTCAACCCTCGTCTGGACCTACCCCCTTCGCCCCGCCCCGGGACCCTGCGCCCCCCTCAACCCTCGTCTGGACCCTACCCCCTGCGCCCCGCCCCGGGACCCTGCGCCCCCCTCAACCCTCGTCTGGACCTTACCCCCTTCGCCCCGCCCCGGGACCCTGCGCCCCCTCAACCCTCGTCTGGACCCTACCCCCTGCGCCCCGCCCCGGGACCCTGCGCCCCCCTCAACCCTCATCTGGACCCTACCCCCTCCGCCCTGCCCCGGGACCCTGCGCCCCCCTCAACCCTCATCTGGACCCTACCCCCTCCGCCCCGCCCCGGGACCCTGCGCCCCCCTCAACCCTCGTCCGGACCCTACCCCCTGCGCCCTGCCCCGGGACCCTGCGCCCCCCTCAACCCTCGTCTGGACCTTACCCCCTTCGCCCCGCCCCGGGACCCTGCGCCCCCCTCAACCCTCGTCCGGACCCTACCCCCTCCGCCCCGCCCCGGGACCCTGCGCCCCCCTCAACCCTCGTCTGGACCCTACCCCCTGCGCCCCGCCCCGGGACCCTGCGCCCCCCCTCAAGCCTCGTCTGGACCCTACCCCCTCCGCCCCGCCCCGGGACCCTGCGCCCCCCTCAACCCTCGTCTGCACCCTACCCCCTGCGCCCCGCCCCGGGACCCTGCGCCCCCCTCAAGCCTCATCCGGACCCTACCCCCTGCGCCCCGCCCCGGGACCCTGCGCCCCCCTCAACCCTCGTCTGCACCCTACCCCCTGCGCCCCCCCCCGGGACCCTGCGCCCCCCTCAACCCTCGTCTGGACCCTACCCCCTTCGCCCCGCCCCGGGACCCTGCGCCCCCCTCAACCCTCGTCTGCACCCTACCCCCTTCGCCCCGCCCCGGGACCCTGCGCCCCCCTCAACCCTCGTCTGCACCCTACCCCCTGCGCCCCGCCCCGGGACCCTGCGCCCCCCTCAACCCTCGTCCGGACCCTACCCCCTCCGCCCCGCCCCGGGACCCTGCGCCCCCCTCAACCCTCGTCTGGACCCTACCCCCTTCGCCCCGCCCCGGGACCCTGCGCCCCCCTCAACCCTCGTCTGGACCCTACCCCCTTCGCCCCGCCCCGGGACCCTGCGCCCCCCTCAACCCTCGTCTGGACCCTACCCCCTGCGCCCCGCCCCGGGACCCTGCGCCCCCCTCAACCCTCATCCGGACCCTACCCCCTGCGCCCCGCCCCGGGACCCTGCGCCCCCCTCAAGCCTCGTCCGGACCCTACCCCCTCCGCCCCGCCCCGGGACCCTGCGCCCCCCTCAACCCTCGTCTGGACCCTACCCCCTCCGCCCTGCCCCGGGACCCTGCGCCCCCCTCAACCCTCGTCTGGACCCTACCCCCTCCGCCCCGCCCCGGGACCCGGCGCCCCCCTCAACCCTCATCCGGACCCTACCGCCTCCGCCCTGCCCCGGGACCCTGCGCCCCCCTCAACCCTCGTCTGGACCCTACCCCCTTCGCCCCGCCCCGGGACCCTGCGCCCCCCTCAACCCTCGTCTGGACCCTACCCCCTCCGCCCTGCCCCGGGACCCTGCGCCCCCCTCAACCCTCGTCTGGACCTTACCCCCTTCGCCCCGCCCCGGGACCCTGCGCCCCCCCTCAACCCTCATCCGGACCCTACCCCCTCCGCCCTGCCCCGGGACCCTGCGCCCCCCTCAACCCTCATCTGGACCTTACCCCCTTCGCCCCGCCCCGGGACCCTGCGCCCCCCTCAACCCTCGTCTGGACCTTACCCCCTGCGCCCCGCCCCGGGACCCTGCGCCCCCCTCAAGCCTCGTCTGGACCCTACCCCCTGCGCCCCGCCCCGGGACCCTGCGCCCCCCTCAACCCTCGTCTGGACCCTACCCCCTGCGCCCCGCCCCGGGACCCTGCGCCCCCCTCAACCCTCGTCCGGACCCTACCCCCTGCGCCCCGCCCCGGGACCCTGCGCCCCCCTCAACCCTCGTCTGCCCCTACCCCCTCGCCCCGCCCCGGACCCTGCGCCCCCTCAGCCTCATCCGACCCTACCCCCTGCGCCCCGCCCGGGACCCTGCGCCCCCCTCAACCCTCGTCTGCACCCTACCCCCTCCGCCCCGCCCCGGGACCCTGCGCCCCCCTCAAGCCTCATCCGGACCTACCCCCTGCGCCCCGCCCGGGACCCTCGCCCCCCTCAACCCTCGTCTGCACCTACCCACCTCGCCCCGCCCGGGACCCTGCGCCCCCCTCAACCGTCATCTGGACCTTACCCCCTTCGCCTCGCCCCGGGACCCTGCGCCCCCCTCAACCCTCATCCGGACCCTACCCCCTGCGCCCCGCCCCGGGACCCTGCGCCCCCCCTCAACCCTCGTCTGGACCTTACCCCCCTTCGCCCCGCCCCGGGACCCTGCGCCCCCCTCACCCTCGCCTGGACCTACCCCCCTCCGGCCCCGCCCGGGACCCTGCGCCCCCCTCAACCCTCGTCTGGACCTTACCACCCTTCGCCCCTCCCCGGGACCCTGCGCCCCCCCTCAACCTCGTCTGACCCTACCCCCTGCCCCGCCCCGGGACCCGCGCCCCCCCTCAACCCTCGTCGGGACCCTACCCCCTGCGCCCCGCCCCGGGACCCGCGCCCCCTCAACCCTCGTCTGCACCCTACCCCCTGCCCCCGCCCCTGACCCTGCCCCCCCTCAACCCTCGTCTGGCACCCTACCCCCTTCGCCCCGCCCCGGGACCCTGCGCCCCCCTCAACCCTCGTCTGCACCCTACCCCCTGCGCCCCGCCCCGGGACCCTGCGCCCCCCTCAACCCTCGTCTGGACCTTACCCCCTGCGCCCCGCCCCGGGACCCTGCGCCCCCCTCAACCCTCATCCGGACCTTACCCCCTCCGCCCCGCCCCGGGACCCTGCGCCCCCCCTCAAGCCCTCGTCTGGACCTTACCCCCTTCGCCCCGCCCCGGGACCCTGCGCCCCCCTCAAACCTCGTCTGGACCCTACCCCCCTGCGCCCCGCCCCGGGACCCTGCGCCCCCCTCAACCCTCGTCTGGACCCTACCCCCGGCGCCCGCCCCGGGACCCTGCGCCCCCCTCAAGCCTCAGTCCGACCCTACCCCCTCCGCCCGCCCGGGACCCTGCGCCCCCTCAACCCTCGTCTGCACCCTACCCCCTGCCCCCCCCGGGACCCTGCGGCCCCCCTCAAGCCTCATCCGTACCCTACCCCCTGCGCCCCGCCCCGGACCCTGCGCCCCCCTCAACCCTCTCTGCACCCTACCCCCCTCGCCCCGCCCCGGGACCCTGCG